>NC_057849.1:36380933-37005933 GCF_015237465.2 Chelonia mydas
ACATACAGATATACATAGAGTTCTTAGGTCAGTTTCATAGGAGAGATGGTGAGTTTTAGAGTCGCAAAGAGTCCTTTCCAGAATCCATTCATTAGGTTATAGTCTATGTCCAATATCCAGGCAACCCAGAATGGAACTGGAGACCTCAGTCTTGCTACTCAAACTTTCCCTAACGAAGCTTAAGCAGATTTGAGATAAAAGGATCAAGGCCCTAGAGTTTTAATAGTTATCTAGCAGCCTCTTGATAGCATGCAGATGAACAATAGTGGCTTTGAAGTAACCTCCTTTTTCTAAGTACCACCAGTAATTAGCTGCAGGGATTAGCATAAGGCAACTGCCCATCTCCTGCCTATAGGTAGTTTACTACATACTTCAAAGAGAAATGAAGACAGTGATATTACTACATTCACAGTTAATCTAAATTTTAACATCTCCTTTTGACCTCTGAATTAACAAAATACAGTGAGAGGAACCATTTGGTTACATTGTGGTTTACGTGTTTACACATATATTGTTAGAGGACAATCATTATCTACTATGTTTCTAAAGGTTGAATCTGGGTCAGTTAGCCTGCTAGTTGTGTAACCCTTTCTAACTGCGTGTTACACCATCTCATGGGAAATTTCAAAATAGGTCTCCAAAGCAGGACAAAAAATAGTCTCAATTTGCCATGGAACAGACGAATTCCAAAAAAATTCATTTGTGTTGAAATGTTTTGTTTCAGTTTGGTTCAACTTTAATCTGTGTCACCCAGAGCTCCATGATGCCTTATGGGAGTTGTAGTTCCAGTGCTTCATCCCAGCATTCTCCTTTATTGAACAGGCTCCATGGCCAGCCTTCACCTCCCATGATGCACTGTACTCATGTGACTCCTATGAGACGCTGCATCAGTTCAGAGGAACAATCCCAGTGCATCATGGGAGATGTAGTCTACCCAAGAATCCTGGTTCACAGACATTCCCTCTAACTTATTAACCTGCTATACTTTTTTTCTTAATTTATTTAAAAGACACAATCTTTTACTCATTGGTATTTCCTGAAAGTTTCTCACACAGAATTTCTGTTCCATGCAGACTACTCCTAATCCACCCTAACCCAAGAGTTTAAGAACTAGAGGAGAACAGTTACATAAAATAAATGCACAAATAAAAGCATGAATCTGACTTGCAATGACTTGGGGATTGTATTATTCATTATGCAAGTGTATTGAGGCAGCCACTAGGTAGATGTGAAAACAGTTACAAATGGAGAGTTTCAGGAGTTGTAGCACAGATTAGATGGAAAAGCACACCAGAAGTGCCACATTTCACTTTTCATAATTCTCTTGTGTAAAAAGTTTATCTAGTCAAGGCGCAGAAACAATGCGCGATTTGTGGCCACACACCACTAATAATGCATAGGTAACAAACTATTTGCTTCAAATATGCACTATCAAAATATTGCTCAAGCTATTAAGCAAATATCTATGAACAACAAGAAATTATTATTCAAGAACAATTTGCTAGCTGCACAAGAGAATACATTTGTAATAATTAGAATTTGTTTCACCAGTTATATTTGGTCCCAATTCAGGAAAGTACTTGTATGTGCTTAATTAAGTGTTGAAGTCAAAGAAGATACCTAACTTTAAGCATGTGAATATGTGCCTAAGTACTTTGCTGAACTGAAGATTTAGGTGTTGTATCATGTTCATTGGAACTGAAGTCAGAGCCAGTGTTCCCTGGGGGCAGGGTAATTGATGGGACACCAGCGGAACAAGAAACATGGAGAGTTAGGCTAGAAGCAATTCAGCCACATGAACAGAGCAGTCTACAGGAATAAAGTTTCCCTTGTTCAACTTAAACTGCATTGAGCTGCACATTTTGTGCATGAAACATGGTGGCAGCATCTGAGCTGTGATTTGTCTGCAGCTGGCAGCGTGAGCCATGGAACTCAGTCTGAAGCACCCCAGAGCCCTGGATTTTGAGACAGAAGGCTAACGCAGTAAGGAACCTGGTGGAAGGAGGAATTTGGGCTGTACGCAGACCTGGCCATGCAGGAGGGCAACATCAGGAAAAATAAAATTTACTTTACCTTATTAGGGAAGAAGGCAGAGAGGTGTGCAGCATGCTGAAACTCACCACTGCCCTGAGCCTCACAGCAGTCCTAGGAGCCCTGGGGACCTGTTCCTCCCCAAAGCAGAACAAAACTGATCTCCAGTGAAAAACCTGTGTCATGCCCAGTGTTTTCCCCAGAAATTGAAATTGCGGGGCTGAGGGGAGGGGGTGTTAGGGCCGATGTGGGGTGAGACAGTGAGGGTGAAGGTGGGCTGTATGGCACCATAGTAAAAACTGGAAAAAATGTTTCATGACCATTTTATTAGATTTTAAAATCAATCACACAAATTAAATTTGGCTACTCAAGCCTTCAATGAAGCACTACATCTACATCCTTCCTGGTTTCTTGTTATAATTTTATACAACTCTGTTAATGAGCTTCTTGAATGCAATGCGTTCATCTTTGGTGCTTCTTGTGTGTCTGGTACTTCCATTCCTTCAATTAATATGCTCATTAGTTCATTCACATGATCAGGCAGAAGGCGACTTCTTTCAAAACACAAAGTTCTATTCAATGATGAAAAAGAACACTCAACTGTAGCTGTTGTGACTGGGAGTAGCAAGAGATGAATTCCTACTTCTCTCACCCCAGGAAACATAGCACAAAGATCGGGTCGAGCCACTAGTGATAATAAAAAAGGTGAAGCCAAATCTTCTTTCATTCGTCGTATGATATTCCACTGTGTTCAAATTCTCTATTCTGTCCTGAGCACGTGGCAGCCCCGTTGTTGGTAGTGCCTCACTCCACTCAGCTGTCAGTGTTTTATAAGACAAGGATCTGTAAAAGCTACCTAGAGGTTGAGTAGAATCTAGAAGTCGCTGTTGTAGATTAAGAATCAAGTATGTGTACTTTTTCAGTTGTCTTAACAAACACTACTTGTCCTCTTCACTTAAGGATTCAATATAAATGCCTTCATCCGTCAACTTCTGGACTGAAGTCTTTGCTTCTTCCAGTACTTTTTCAATGGATAGCTCTCTGATTGATCCAAATGTAGCTTCTATTGCTGGACAAAGATCTACTACTGTTGTAGCAGATGCCTGGATGGTATTGTTTAATGACCCAAGTGGTTTCAACAGTAGACTTACGAGAGAGAGAGAATGGAAATAGTCTTCTCTGAATGTAGTAGCAAAAGTAATCCACCAGCCTCACTACTTAGAGATCCATCCCATCTTGGTAGATACTTTCCAAAGCCAGTAGTAATGGCTGGAGTAATTTTACAATAACAGCCAAGGATTGCTCATGAGAAAGGCAGAGGGTTTTCCCAGGTTGGACTAATTTGAACTTCAGTCCCAGTGTATCTTCTATATTTTCCAAGATATTCAGTCTTTTTGGACTCTTGCTGAAAAAATATAATGAAGACATTAAATTTATAGCTTTCTTTAATGTCTTTTGAAGAGTCTTCAGCTCCTACTAGTGCTAGTTGGAGTAGATGGCCTCTGCAGTGTGTACAGGAGAGATTAGGGTTACACTTTTCTCTGAGCAAAGCTTGTGCTCCACTATGTCTTCCAGAGAAGTTTGTAGCTCCATCAAATGCACAAGCAGCCATCTGTTTGGGGTCCAATTGACAAGCATTTAACTCTTCTAAGATGTGGGCTGTCATAGATGCAGCCAGTCTGTCTTCTATAACTTGAACATCTAGAAATGCATGTACTGGCCTACCACTGACATCAAGATAACATATACAGTGACTTAATACTTGATGACCATTTGCATTGGTGCATTCATCAGCCATGTACGCAAATTTTTTGAATGTGGCAAGAGAGTTCTTCACTTTTTCAACTGTTGAGTCTTTCACTGTTGCACCATATGCATCTAACCAGCCAGTTGAGTTTCTTGCAGAAAGATAGGTTTCAGAGTAACAGCCGTGTTAGTCTGTATTCGCAAAAAGAAAAGGAGTACTTGTGGCACCTTAGCGACTAACCAATTTATTTGAGCATAAGCTTTTGTGAGCTACAGCTCACTTCATCGGATGCATACTGTGGAAAATACAGAAGATGTTTTTATACACACAGACCATGAAAAAATGGGTGTTTACCACTACAAAAGGTTTTCTCTCCCCCCACCCCACTCTCCTGCTGATAATAGCTTATCTAAAGTGATCACTCTCCTTACAATGTGTATGATAATCAAGGTGGGCCATTTCCAGCACAAATCCAGGGTTTAACAAGAACGTCTGAGGAACAGTGGGGGGGAGGAGGAATAAACAAGGAGAAATAGGTTACTTTTTATAATGAATCAACCATTCCCAGTCTCTATTCAAGCCTAAGTTAATTGTATCCAATTTGCAAATTAATTCCAATTCAGCAATCTCTCTTTGGAGTCTGTTTCTGAAGTTTTTCTGTTGTAATATCACGACTTCATTTCTGTAATCGCGTGACCAGGGAGATGGAAGTGTTCTCCGACTGGTTTATGAATGTTATAATTCTTGACATCTGATTTGTGTCCATTTATTCTTTTACGTAGAGACTGTCCAGTTTGACCAATATACAAGGCAAAGGGGCATTGCTGGCACATGATGGCATATCACATTGGCAGATGTGCAGGTGAACGAGCCTCTGATAGTGTGGCTGATGTTATTAGGCCCTGTGATGGTGTCCCCTGAATAGATATGTGGGCACAGCTTGCAACAAAGCCCGTTGCCAAGATAGGTTCCTGGGTTAGTGTTCCTAGGTTCTGTTGTGTGGTATGTGGTTGCTGGTGAGTATTCGCTTCAGGTTGGGGGGCTGTCTGTAGGCAAGGACTGGCCTGTCTCACAAGATTTGTGAGAGTGTTGGGTCGTCCTTCAGCATAGGTTGTAGATCTTTGATAATGCGTTGGAGAGGTTTTAGTTGGGGGCTGAAGGTGACGGCTAGTGGCGTTCTGTTATTTTCTTTGTTAGGCCTGCCCTGTAGTAGGTGACTTCTGGGAACTCTTCTGGCTCTATCAATCTGTTTCTTCACTTCCGCAGGTGGGTATTGTAGTTGTAAGAATGCTTGGTAGAGATCTTGTAGGTGTTTGTCTCTGTCTGAGGGGTTGGAGCAAATGCGGTTGTATCGCAGAGCTTGGCTGTAGACAATGGATCGTGTGGTGTGGTCAGGGTGAAAGCTGGAGGCATATAGGTAGGAATAGCGGTCAGTAGGTTTCCGATATAGGGTGGTGTTTATGTGACCATTGTTTATTAGCACTGTAGTGTCCAGGAAGTGGATCTCTTGGGTGGACTGGACCAGGCTGAGGTTGATGGTGGGATGGAAATTGTTGAAATCATGGTGGAATTCCTCAAGGGCTTCTTTTCCATGGGTCCAGATGATGAAGATGTCATCAATATAGCGCAGGTAGAGTAGGGGTGTTAGGGGACGAGAGCTGAGGAAGCGTTGTTCTGAGTCAGCTATAAAAATGTTGGCATACTGGGGGGCCATGCGGGTACCCATAGCAGTGCCGCTGATTTGAAGGTATACATGGCCCACCTTGATTATCATACACATTGTAAGGAGACTGATCACCTTGGATAAGCTATTACCAGCAGGAGAGAGGGGTGGGGAGAGAGAATCTTTTGTAGTGATAAACACCCATTTTTTCATGGTTTGTGTGTATAAAAACATTTTCTGTATTTTCCACAGTATGCATCCGATGAAGTGAGCTGTAGCTCACAAAAGCTTATGCTCAAATAAATTGGTTAGTCTCTAAGGTGCCACAAGTACTCCTTTTCTTTTTGCAGAAAGATAGTGAGCATTTGCTGGTCTTGTTCGGAGCCAGTGTTCAACTTCAGGATGAACAAGTGACAATGCACTTAACATTGGCCTCCAGTTTGTAGTGTGTGGTATCTCTTGCCTAAATAGAAAGTATGATGCCATGGCCATGTTTGTTCGCATGAACAGTGTTGTGTCTCCAGCATTCTTAACAGCCTCATTAACACTCCCCGGTGTTGTCCTGGCTCAGTGGAGACTCAGAGTTCAGAGGTGCTTTCACATGAGTTCACCTCCCAGGTGGGGAGCAAGAAGGCACCTTGCTCGTTCCTCCAGCTGCTCACTGTTCGCTCTGGCCACTGTTTTTTGTTGTGCCACCATTCACTCCATTGCTCTGTTGCCAATGGCCCTGCGCCGTCACCTTCTGCTGCCACCTGCCACTGTGACCTGGTCTCTTGAGGTTCCACCAGCTCTCAGTGATTTCAGGTGAGCTCTCAGTGGGGGAACCTTGTTGCTAGTGCAGGCTGGGCCATCTCTTCCACAGAAACACTGTCCCACAGCAGGTCTAAGCACTTAGACATGATTATCAGTGATTTCAGCTGTAGTGGTCACTTAAGACAAAAGACTATCAATGGAGCATAATCAGCTCTGTCTTTAAACAGTGGAGAGGAGCAGGTCAAATCGTACTTGTGACTCAGGCAGATCAAGCAAAACACCTGCCCCCACCCTCTCTCTTGATGCCCTCAATCAGCACAGGCTAAGTACAGTTCTGCTACCCTTTACTCATACAATAAGAACAATAGCTTTTCTTTACCTCCCGCCCCCTCCCCCCCGCATTCAAGTGATTTTTAACCCAACTCCAACCAAAATCTATCACTTGGACACCACAGCTCTATTTGCTGGATACCTAGGTAGATTAGGTGTGAATGTAAATACAATCTGGTCCTGAAGCCTTCCCCCCCAGCCCATCACTAGCTGTCAGGGAGACCTCATTTAGACTTTGTTTACAAATCATAATTTGAAATTATTAGGTTGGCCAACATCACTGAAATGTTTCAGAGTAACAGCCGTGTTAGTCTGTATTCGTAAAAAGAAAAGGAGTACTTGTGGCACCTTAGAGACTAACCAGTTTATTTGAGCATGAGCTTTCGTGAGCTACAGCTCACTTCATCGGATGCATAGCATATCGTGGAAACTGCAGAAGACATTATATACACACAGAGACCATGAAACAAAACTTCCTCCCACCCCACTCCCCCGCTGGCAACAGCTTATCTAAAGTGATCATCAAGTAGAGCCATTTCCAGCACAAATCCAGGTTTTCTCACCCTTCCCCCCCACCCCAACACACACATACAAACTCACTCTCCTGCTGGCAACAGCCCATCCCCCTTTGAAACCCCTCTTTATAATGCGCATGATAATCAAGGTGGGTCACCTCCAGCACTAATCCAGGTTTTCTCACCCCCCCCCCCCCCCACACACACCCCCCTTCCAAAAACCACACACACAAACTCATTCTCCTGCTGGCAACAGCTCATCTTACAATGTGCACAGCAATAATCCAAGTTTAACCAGAACGTCTTGGGGGCGGGGGGGGGTGGTTTGCAGGAAAAAAACAAGGGGAGACAGGCTACCTTGCATAATGACTTAGCCACTCCCAGTCTCTATTCAAGCCCAAATTAATAGTATCCAATTTGCAAATGAATTCCAATTCAGCAGTTTCTCGCTGGAGTCTGGATTTGAAGTTTTTTTGCTTTAAGATAGCGACCCTCATGTCTGTGATTGCGTGACCAGAGAGATTGAAGTGTTCTCCGACTGGTTTATGAATGTTATAATTCTTGACATCTGATTTGTGTCCATTTATTCTTTTACGTAGAGACTGTCCAGTTTGACCAATGTACATGGCAGAGGGGCATTGCTGGCACATGATGGCATATATCACATTGGTGGATGTGCAGGTGAACGAGCCTCTGATAGTGTGGCTGATGTTGTTAGGCCCTGTGATGGTGTCCCCTGAATAGATATGTGGGCACAGCTTGCAACAAAGCCCGTTGCCAAGATAGGTTCCTGGGTTAGTGTTCCTAGGTTCTGTTGTGTGGTATGTGGTTGCTGGTGAGTATTCGCTTCAGGTTGGGGGGCTGTCTGTAGGCAAGGACTGGCCTGTCTCACAAGATTTGTGAGAGTGTTGGGTCGTCCTTCAGCATAGGTTGTAGATCTTTGATAATGCGTTGGAGAGGTTTTAGTTGGGGGCTGAAGGTGACGGCTAGTGGCGTTCTGTTATTTTCTTTGTTAGGCCTGCCCTGTAGTAGGTGACTTCTGGGAACTCTTCTGGCTCTATCAATCTGTTTCTTCACTTCCGCAGGTGGGTATTGTAGTTGTAAGAATGCTTGGTAGAGATCTTGTAGGTGTTTGTCTCTGTCTGAGGGGTTGGAGCAAATGCGGTTGTATCGCAGAGCTTGGCTGTAGACGATGGATCGTGTGGTGTGGTCAGGGTGAAAGCTGGAGGCATGTAGGTAGGAATAGCGGTCAGTAGGTTTCCGGTATAGGGTGGTGTTGATGTGACCATCGTTTATTAGCACTGTAGTGTCCAGGAAGTGGATCTCTTGTGTGGACTGGACCAGGCTGAGGTTGATGGTGGGATGGAAATTGTTGAAATCATGGTGGAATTCCTCAAGGGCTTCTTTTCCATGGGTCCAGATGATGAAGATGTCATCAATATAGCGCAGGTAAAGTAGGGGCGTTAGGGGACGAGAGCTGAGGAAGCGTTGTTCTAAATCAGCCATAAAAATGTTGGCATACTGGGGGGCCATGCGGGTACCCATAGCAGTGCCGCTGATCTGAAGGTATACATTGTCCCCAAATGTAAAATAGTTATGGGTAAGGACAAAGTCACAAAGTTCAGCCACCAGGTTAGCCGTGACATTATCGGGGATAGCGTTCTTGATGGCTTGTAGTCCATCTTTGTGTGGAATGTTGGTGTAGAGGGCTTCTACATCCATAGTGGCCAGGATGGTGTTATCAGGAAGATCACCAATGGATTGTAGTTTCCTCAGGAAGTCAGTGGTGTCTCGAAGGTAGCTGGGAGTGCTGGTAGCGTAGGGCCTGAGGAGTGAGTCTACATAGCCGGACAATCCTGCTGTCAGGGTGCCAATGCCTGAGATGATGGGGCGCCCAGGATTTCCAGGTTTATGGATCTTGGGTAGTAGATAGAATATCCCAGGTCGGGGTTCCAGGGGTGTGTCTGTGCGGATTTGATCTTGTGCTTTTTCAGGAAGTTTCTTGAGCAAATGCTGTAGATGCTTTTGGTAACTCTCAGTGGGATCAGAGGGTAATGGCTTGTAGAAAGTGGTGTTGGAGAGCTGCCGAGCAGCCTCTTGTTCATATTCCGACCTATTCATGATGACAACAGCACCTCCTTTGTCAGCCTTTTTGATTATGATGTCAGAGTTGTTTCTGAGGCTGTGGATGGCATTGTGTTCTGCACGGCTGAGGTTATGGGGCAAGTGATGCTGCTTTTCCACAATTTCAGCCCGTGCACGTCGGCGGAAGCACTCTATGCATCATCTCAGGCATTGGCACCCTGACAGCAGGATTGTCCGGCTATGTAGACTACAAAGATGGACTACAAGCCATCAAGAACGCTATCCCCGATAATGTCACGGCTAACCTGGTGGCTGAACTTTGTGACTTTGTCCTTACCCATAACTATTTTACATTTGGGGACAATGTATACCTTCAGATCAGCGGCACTGCTATGGGTACCCGCATGGCCCCACAGTATGCCAACATTTTTATGGCTGATTTAGAACAACGCTTCCTCAGCTCTCGTCCCCTGACGCCCCTACTTTACTTGCGCTATATTGATGACATCTTCATCATCTGGACCCATGGAAAAGAAGCTCTTGAGGAATTCCACCATGATTTCAACAATTTCCATCCCACCATCAACCTCAGCCTGGTCCAGTCCACACAAGAGATCCACTTCCTGGACACTACAGTGCTAATAAACGATGGTCACATCAACACCACCCTATACCGGAAACCTACTGACCGCTATTCCTACCTACATGCCTCCAGCTTTCACCCTGACCACACCACACGAACCATCGTCTACAGCCAAGCTCTGCGATACAACCGCATTTGCTCCAACCCCTCAGACAGAGACAAACACCTACAAGATCTCTATCAAGCATTCTTACAACTACAATACCCACCTACGGAAGTGAAGAAACAGATTGATAGAGCCAGAAGAGTTCCCAGAAGTCACCTACTACAGGACAGGCCTAACAAAGAAAATAACAGAACGCCACTAGCCGTCACCTTCAGCCCCCAACTAAAACCCCTCCAACGCATTATTAAGGATCTACAACCTATCCTGAAGGATGACCCAACACACTCACAAATCTTGGGAGAAAGGCCAGTCCTTGCCTACAGACAGCCCCCCAACCTGAAGCGAATACTCACCAACAACCACATACCACACAACAGAACCACTAGCCCAGGAACCTATCCTTGCAACAAAGCCCGTTGCCAACTGTGCCCACATATCTATTCAGGGGACACCATCACAGGGCCTAACAACATCAGCCACACTATCAGAGGCTCGTTCACCTGCACATCCACCAATGTGATATATGCCATCATGTGCCAGCAATGCCCCTCTGCCATGTACATTGGTCAAACTGGACAGTCTCTACGTAAAAGAATAAATGGACACAAATCAGATGTCAAGAATTATAACATTCATAAACCAGTCGGAGAACACTTCAATCTCTCTGGTCACGCAATCACAGACATGAGGGTCGCTATCTTAAAGCAAAAAAACTTCAAATCCAGACTCCAGCGAGAAACTGCTGAATTGGAATTCATTTGCAAATTGGATACTATTAATTTGGGCTTGAATAGAGACTGGGAGTGGCTAAGTCATTATGCAAGGTAGCCTGTCTCCCCTTGTTTTTTTCCTGCAAACCCCCCCCCCCAAGACGTTCTGGTTAAACTTGGATTATTGCTGTGCACATTGTAAGATGAGCTGTTGCCAGCAGGAGAATGAGTTTGTGTGTGTGGTTTTTGGAAGGGGGGGGTGTGGGGGGGGGGGTGAGAAAACCTGGATTAGTGCTGGAGGTGACCCACCTTGATTATCATGCGCATTATAAAGAGGGGTTTCAAAGGGGGATGGGCTGTTGCCAGCAGGAGAGTGAGTTTGTATGTGTGTGTTGGGGGGGGGGGGGGGAAGGGTGAGAAAACCTGGATTTGTGCTGGAAATGGCTCTACTTGATGATCACTTTAGATAAGCTGTTGCCAGCGGGGGAGTGGGGTGGGAGGAAGTTTTGTTTCATGGTCTCTGTGTGTATATAATGTCTTCTGCAGTTTCCACGATATGCTATGCATCCGATGAAGTGAGCTGTAGCTCACGAAAGCTCATGCTCAAATAAACTGGTTAGTCTCTAAGGTGCCACAAGTACTCCTTTTCTTTTTATCACTGAAATGAATGCTCTGACAGTCATAAAAACAGCTGTATAAGGAAGCTAGTCTATGTTCATACTTTTCAAATCTATTATACTTTTTCAGATACACATTTTATGATACACGTTATATGCTTTTAAAGTGTGTATTAATGTTTCAATTTCAATTCAAATTTCCAAACAATCGCTCAATTGGCAACACTGCATGTAACTAGTTCACAGAACTCGGGGCGGGGGGGGGGGGGTGTTTGGGGAAATTCAGGGGGGGTAAATTCAAGGTAAGGAAATCCCTGGTCATGCCACAATCTGAAGGGGGAGAGGCTAGACCCCATGCTACTGCCTTATGCACACCTTGACTGCTACATGCCATTTTGGGGGCTTGACAGACTCTCTGATTCGGGACAGGATAGTCTGTGCCACTTGGAATCACCTCCAGGGGAAGCAGTTGCTCCAGGAAAGCAACCTCACATTTGAACAGATACTTAGACATGGGGCACACAATGGAAGCCAGGAGCAAAAGGGAAAACACCAACCTCTGTGTGGGCAACCATGTTAATAGGGAAATGCCATGTATGATATCAGCTGGATAGTGGGGCCTCCTGCAGTGTGATTCCTTGGCATGAATTGGACCCAAAGGCACCCATTACAAAGAGCAGTTACTGTACATCATTAGATTGCAAGTGCATAATGCAGGAAATGTGACCTCACAATAACTGAGGCAAGAAATAACAGATGGTACCAGCTGAAGTTTGTGGTGGTAGATGATAAGCACCACAGACCCTCCTTGGGGAATACAGCCATCCAAGCCATGGCTCTGATCTGGGTGCAGGACCAGCATTTGAGAGCTGCAGAGCAAGAAGGAAAAGGGAGTCCCATCAGCAATGGAGACAGTTTTAAATGCATATGGGAATGTTGTCAGAGGGGATAGATGCACTATGTAGTCCAACAAATAAGGAGCTTGAAAGTCCTCAGAGCCAGGGTATCCTAGCACATGTAGAGACCCGAGTAAGCAGCGTGGTGGTAAAGAAGCTATCCAGCAAATTATACATCTGCATAGGTTCAGTGTCTTTGGTTCTGTCATTTAAAAAAAAAAAGGAAAAAGAAAAAACACACCACACACAACCCACACTATCCACAGCCCACAATGACATCTTTCAGAACTTGCCAGAGCCAGAATCTTTACAGTCTGATGTGAGGAACAGGTTTTGTTACACAGAGTTTAAGACAAGGGACCTCTCTAGTCTGATCTTTGGTATATCACAGGCCACCAACACCACCCAGTACCTGCACTCTGAAACCAAACATTTGAAGTTAGATCAAACTATTAAATGCCAGGACAAAGAGTCCAGCATTCTGACAAGCTTTGCAACAACATTTGGTCACTATGGATGCCTGTGCATGCCAATGGGCATATGCCCAGCACGAGAGGTGTTCCAGAGAAGACTCACCCCAGTGCTGGAAGGACCGCTTGTGGTGAAAACAATTGCCGAGAATATCCTCATTGTAGGTGAGGAGAGCAATGATACAGAAACTGATGGAGACTGACAGAAAACTAGAAGCTTTTCTACAGTGATGCAAGGACAAGGATATAAATTCAACCCAGAAAAAAAAAAAGGACTCAAACAGCATGAGGTGACACATTTGACATCTGTTCACAGCAGAGGGAGTGAAAACAGATCCCAACAAGATCAAGGCAGACAGAGACACGCCAGCTCCAGTGGGTGTGAAAGGAAACAGTGCTTCATAGGAATGAAAATTTCTGTCCAGGTTCTGGCCACACCTGGCTGCAGCAGCAGAACCCGTACATCAGCTCTCAAGGCAAGATGAGTCGGCTGGACAAGGCCCCAACAGCGGGCATTTGACTCTGAAACAAATGATAACAGATGGCCCTGTCCTGAAGTACTAGCAGCCAGGAGAGGCAATGACACACTAGTGTGATAAAGGATTGGGTGTAGGTTGGGGGTACAACCAAATAGAGCTTCCAGCTGTGGTGTTTGAAGTGAAGGGATTCCATCAATACAGCTACAGCCAAATCAGTAATCGTGCAATCAGACCACAAACCCCTAGAGATAATCATGGCAACGCCCTTTTCGTGCTCCAAAGAGATTGCAGTACATGTTGATGCACCTCAAACTCTACCAGGCAGAGACCAGATATTGTTCAGGAAGATTACTAATGTTAGCAGACACCTGGAGCTGGGCATATATACCCAGCATCAGAGTTTGGGGAAAGATCAGGACACAGTGCAGCATGTTAATGGATTCAATCTCCCAATTGCAACAGTGAAGCTGGTAGATATCAGAGACGCTTCAAGCAGTCAAGAGAGCAATACTAGCAGGGTGATCAGAAGACAAAAGCCAAGTACCGGTAGGAGCAGAACCATATTTTCAAATTAAAGAGGAGCTGAAAGTGAAGGATGGAATCATATTTTGAGGACCAAGAGCTGCTGCCTACAACAATACTAAAAAAAAAAACCTAAAAAAAACCAAAACACATGCCTCACACTTGGGCATTGACAGCTATCTAAGTGGGTTTGCTGGCCAGGAATGAACATGCAATTCTGCTCCTGGAAAGAAGGGCATGATACCTGCTGATCATGTGATAAACCACAAGCAGAAAGAGACTCTTACCAAGAGCTGACCATCAGAAAAAGTAGGAGTGGATTTATTTACTTTCAGTAAAAGGCAGTATTTGGTTGAAGTGGACTATTATTCAGATTTTTGGGGAGGTCAGTACCCTCTCTGATACAAGCAGCAGGTCAGTGAATGGCAAACTGAGGGCCCTCTTTGTGGGATATAGAGTCTGGAATGCTATAGTTACTAACAGACCTAAATTTGCCTTGGAAGAATTAAAGGCATTTACACACAAAGGGTGGTTGACAACACACCTCCTCCCCAGCATATCCACAGAGTAATGACAAGTCATGAAATCATAGTAATGGAATCAGCTGTGAAAACAGCTAAGTGACTGTTACACAAAGTTGTTTCTTCTGGCCAGACCCCTCGGTAGCATTTCTGGCACTCAGGAATACCCCATCCCAGTGGTGACAGAACAGTCCCACCCCAAGCATTGATGGGGCAAAGGATCAAAACCCTATTACCAATAAGGAGAAACCTATTGCAGCCAGAAGGATGGAGATGCCACCAGGAGGAGGTGGCCAACAAATGAGAGAAAGCAAGCACTAGAGTACAAGAGGTCAGCAAAGGACCTACCAGGCCTGGAGACAGGCAGTCCTGTGAGTATCTAGCCACTCGGGAGACATCAGAAGGAGTGGACTAAAGAAGCTGAGGAGTGCAGTGCCACTGAGGTCATGCAAGGTGGCTAAGTAAGAGGGACAAGTGACCCAAAGGAATAGGAGGCATTTATGAGTCAGCAACACAACACCAAGAGAGCCCACAGAGAAAGATCAGAGACAAAACCTGCTGGAGGCCAACCCCAAAGGGAGATAGGAGACCCGGCAGAGAGAGGTTTCTACACTCAGAGGCAGGTGACATGGGGAGGCCATTCCCAGTGTGGTTGCTTGTCGAGGAGACCAAACTCTCTCAAAGGCTATGTAATCAGATGAGTCTGTGGTAAAGATGAGACTCCAACTTGGCTATGTGCTAGCAACCTCTGGCCAAAGAGACATGGAGGTGGGGTCTGGGTATCAGTTATGTGTTTTTAGTGTTTAGATTAAAACATTTTAAAAATTAGGAAAGATGTATCATGATCAATGGAACTGGAGTCAGAGTGTCATTCTTGATAGGACACCAGTGGAAGAGGGAATATGTAGAGTTAGGCTGGGGAGTTAGCCACATGTACCGAGCAGTGCTTAGGGTTTAATAAAATTTCACTCGTTCAACTTAAACTGTATTCAGCATCATGTTTTGTTTATGGGTGTTCCTGTTTCACTTCAGAGCAATGAAAGCTTTTACAGTTACATCATCTGAAGGTTTGTCTGCATTATTTTAGTTTTCTGCTCACTCCCTGTTCATATTTCCAAACAGATCAAAATGGCAAACTGAGCTAAATTTAGGCTTAGATCCTCTGCCCACCTTAGTCTGGCTTTGCATTTTCACCCCATGTTATCCCTATCAATCTGCAATTGGCTGGCTAGATATACTTTGCTTCCTAACATAATTCATACTGTAGCTGGATATTTGTGCTCAAATAATTATCCCCATGACAGATGGGTTGTAAAACTGTTCTGAACTTCAGGGACCAGAATTTTAACTAGTGTTGAATCAGTACATATCCACTGACTAATGCACCTATGCTGATTTACATTAGCCAGGGATCTGGCACCCAAATTTTAAACCATTTTACTAATATTTAATTTATGCATATCCTTACTATCTACCCTCATGTTTTTAGATTGGCTTATGGAGGATATACATGGTTTTGTAGTTCATAGCCCATCACTAACTAGGTTTTGATGCAAGTATTTACTCATGCAAGGAGTTAGGCCTAATTTGAGTGCTTTTTTTTTTTTTGAGAGAGAGCGATTTGAACACTTATGGATATGCAAGGAGGGAAAGTATTTGAGACTAGTGAGGTGCAGTGGCTGAGTGGTTAAAGGTGCTTAACTACAACCCTGAAGGACACGTGTTTGAATCTCTCTCAATCTCACACCGAAAAGCCACCTCCAAAATGGGTCAAAGGCAGTTGGGCGTGATGCTGGTCACATCAATCCCTTGTGTACTGCTGGTTATGAAACTGAGGTGCTTTAATGTGTCAGCCTGATGAGCTATTGGCTCAGGGGACCTGTGACTTAACTAATCTTCTCCTCTACATGAAGTCAGAAGAACAACACAGACTGAAGGAGCTTAGAAGGGGATGATAATCAGTCTATAAATACCTTCCAGGTAACAATATGCATTGGGGAAAAAAACTATTCATAGACTCAGTAGCTGGAGGATTGTTCACAGTCTCAATACAAGGAGCGAGAGCTTGAAGCTAAAGTAAGAAAAAGTTGGTTAGATGTTTGGACATTTGTGGGAGTAAGAGCAATTAGGCAGTAGAATGGACTCCTATGGGAGGCGAATGAGATACCGTCACTTGCAGCTGTTAAGAATCCCTGGGGTATAAAGCAATGGGGATGATGTAGCATTAGTAGTTCTCAAACACTTCCATGGAACTCAGATATCATCATGATGGCCCATTAGAAATAGACAGACATTTTAAAACAGGGACCATTTCATTGCCTACAACCATCTTTTAATGGTTAGGCAAGTGGCAAGCTCACTTCTGTTTTCTGCTCAACTCATTTGTTTTATTGTTACCTCATCCTCTAAAGCCCTCACACCCTCATTTGCGTGTCTCATCCACATTTGGGGTGTCAACAACTTCCCTGAAGAAGGAGGGTCACTTTTTATCCAGCCAGAGTTCCTTTGTCTTCTCAGTTCCCAGTCTTTTCACCCTGCTGCAGTTCAGTACCCTGGAAGCAATAGCTCAGGCATTAGCTTTTAACCTACAACCCTTGAGTGTTTACTGCAGGGTGGCTTATCTCAAGCCAATCTTTGTTCTTCCTGCTTGTTTTCCTTACAGCCCACTATTAAACTAAACTCTATTCCTGCAGTAAACATCCCAATAACCAGGTCAAACACAATATTCATAAGTTTATAGGGCAGCCTGTGATGAGGTGAGAATCTGGGTAATATTTTTATGATTCTATGCATGCCTCAGTTTCCCTCTGTGCTTTGCATTGTTATGTATGGAGTATAAAGGGTTAAAAGCAGTTCTTGGGGCACAGCATGACACATGAGGTGTTGGTTCACATAACTGTCTGGGATGGTATAAAAAGGACTGGCTGAAACTGAACCGTATCAATGGAGGAGCCAGAAAGACAATGGGAACCCCAAGAACTGAACAACTGACACAGGAAACTCCAGCAGGCAAAACATGTGAACGCAACATGGGTCTGCAGGAGGAAGACAATGGATCAAGAAGTAACAGCAGGAGAGGTTAAGAGCTGGCCTTTGGAGAAACACAGCAGCTCTAAACTAGCACCGAGAGAGAGACAGACAGACAGACAGACTGCACCAAAATGGATTCTGCAGCAGCATGGCTAGGCAGAGCCCTGAGGTTGGGCAGTCTGAACTCGGTCTTCACCTTTGCTTCTCTACACTAAACCTAAGGACTTTGCAGTGCTGTATTCTTGCTGACTAATAAACCTTCCTTTGTTTTGATAAGGCTGCCTGGAGTCACCACAAATACATGCTGAGGTGCGCGGATCCCTGAAGAGAGCAAAAAGTCTCCGGTTCAGAGACTCTCTCAGTAGGACTCGCTAGGCAGAGCTCACAGTGTGAAAGAGGATTGCTGGAGCCTGGAGGCTCTGTCTTGGAAGCATTGAGGCTGCATGGCCTACCCTTAAATAATGGGCACATTGCAGGGGTTCCTCCAACAGGCTGTTTAAAAGATGGGGTATAGCTCATACTGATCCGTGACACAGCCCCACATCTGTCACAGTGTGGTCTTATTAAATGTCTTCATTCACAGAAGAGATTATGGGGTTCCTGAGTGGGACAAAATTTTAAAAGGGGAAATTTTAAATTTAATGTCACGGAAAAAGCTTTGACAGCAAAAAATATTTTAGATTGTAAAATAGCTTTCAAGTGAAGTGATGGGAGACCCATCTCTTGGGAAGATTTAAAACTAGACTTGACAGAATATGTGAAAATGTACAAATGAGACATTTCTGCACTGGAAGAGAGAATCAAATTTATTATTACTGTTCTAATCTATGTTGGTGTATATTTTGCATTGTGACTCCATAGGTTTTAGTATGTGGTTTATATATTTGAGCACTGCAGGGAATGGACCACCGGGGAAGATCAGGATGGCTGCAATGTAATTTTGTGATATGCAATTTTTTTTGGGGGGCGGGGGGGAGGGTGCATTTTACCACACATGGCAAACTTGAGTAACAAGTGTGGCATTCTCTGTGACAGCATAAAAATGTCTTGACTATTTATGGCATATTTTGCAGGTCTGTAGAGATCTGAGATTATATTAGAGGAAGGATTTAGTTATGTTTCTATGGAAACCATAACTACTATATAAAGCCCGTTTCACAAGCTCACTTGTTACACAGTTTCTCATTCAAGGTGAACTACCTCCAAGATGTGCCACTGACAATTTTTCAACTGGACTTTAATCTTTAGCAGCCACCAGTAAATTCCTGACACCTCTAATAGGAGGGAGAGAACAGGTGGGTGCTGATGGATAGCTAGTTCGCATGATATCATGGGACCTAAAAGGTTACAATGCAGAATCCCATTCAACCTGGTAAATCTTAATGAGGCAGTTTTCATACGGTAGAACTTACAAGTATTGGCCCTGATTTAGAAAAGTGTTTAAACATGTGGTTCAGCACAAACATGGGCGTATGTGCTTTCCTGAATCAAGGTCATTTGGCCCAATTCTCCTCTCACTTATACACCGTTTATACACTAGTGTGGCTCACACTGAAGTCAATGGAGGTAGAGGAGAAACAGGCCCAAATTTTTTACTTTAAAATATTGAAGTGCCCACAGCTGTTCGTTCACAAACACTTAGAGGCCAGAGTAATATTTTCTTGAGTAAATTTACCACTTTGCCCTATGATGAGAGTCTGCTTTGAAATTAAAAAGTTTTCATGTTCAGTGGCCCACCTGACATCTTATTAATATTTATAATGATTACACAAAGGTTATCGTTTAGCTGAACTGAGTAGAAGCTGGTTGTCAGAATACATTTTCCTCTCTTCCTCAAGGAAGAAGGTTTTAAATAAACTTTCAGCAGGTGCTTAATGTGAAATTGACAATGTTTCTTGCTGTGTTGTGCATGGCAGTGCAATAAAATAGAAATAATGAAGCTGGCCATATTTGATATTTGCCCTAGTGGCAAAAGCTATGGTGGGAAGTCACTTTATAAATTTCAGGTTTCAGAGTAGCAGTCGTGTTAGTCTGTATTCACAAAAAGTAAAGCAGTACTTGTGGCATCTTAGAGACTAACCAATTTATTTGAGCATAAGCTTTCGTGAACTACAGCTCACTTCATCGGATGCAGTGAGCTGTAGCTCACGAAAGCTTATGCTCAAATAAATTGGTTAGTCTCTAAGGTGCCACAAGTACTCCTTTACTTTATAAATTGTTAGTTATCTGGCCATAAAAGGCTCACAGAAGTGAAGAGAGTTACCAGAGCTAGAAGCACTGGCTCTGAATGGGGGCTCAAGGTGGTTTCTGTACATTATTTTTTTTTCCAAATCCTCAAATCTGCTACTGTGGTTTATTTAAAAAAATGCAACAAATTACAAACATTTTAAGATAGTGTGAAGGGGGATGGGAGAATATATGAAATAGGTAAATGCCCCTTCTTAAAGTTGACCAAAATATACGTAAAATATTTTTTTAAATATAGATTTGTACTTACCCACCAAACAGATAGAGCTTTCTCCCCAACATACCTCAGCTCTGGTCACCAGGGGCTAACTCATTCTCTGTATTCATTCAGGTCCTGGTCCTGCAAAGACTTAGGCATATGCTTAACATCACAAGAAGGTCATATGTAAGACAGAGGAGCTCTACCTGGCACTGGTGAGGCCTCAGCTGGAGTACTGTGTCCAGTTCTGGGTACCACACTTTAGGAAAGAGGTGGACAAATTGGAGAGGGTCCAGGAGAGAGCAACAGAAATGATATGAGGTATAGAAAACCTGACCCAGGAGGAAAGGTTAAACTGGGTATGTTTAGTCTTTTGAAAAAGACTGAGGGGGGACCTAGTAATCTTCAAATATGTTACGGGCTGTTAAAATAAAGGATGGCACTCAAATGATCTCCATGTCCTGTAGGACAAGAAGAAATTATCTTAATCTGCAGCAAGAGAGATTTAGGTTAGATATTAGGAAAAACTTTTAACTATAAGGGTAAGTAAGTTCTGGAACTGATTTCCAAGGGAAGTTGAATTCCCATCAAGAGGTTTTTAAGAACAGATTGGACAAACACCTGTCAGGGATGGTCTCTAGGTTGACTTGGTCCTGCCTCAGCACAGGAAGCTGAATTTGATAACTTGTGGAGGTCCCTGCTAGCCCTGCATTGCCAGGATTCACATGCTAGGAGTGTCCCATTGAAGTTAGTGTGATTACTCCCAATAAATAACACTAAGGACATGCGTAGATCTTTACAGAATCAGGGCCTCAGTCTCAAGCTTCTCTGCTATAACAGCCAATAAAGGAGCCACTTAATACCAATTGTGGTGGGGATTTTTACAAGCTATATGGACATCTGTCCACTGGGAAATGGACTTAGACCACCAAACTGGCATCACACGGTAACAACTTCCAGTCACTGCCAGCTGGAGTAGATTTGAATAAGTGACCTAGAGGTTGGAGGCTGCTTTGTGGAGCTACCAATCCTCTGTCTGGGTGAATTAGTTACTAATGTAGCCACAATTCTTAGAATAGGTGAATTGTTTCCATGGTCAGTCACATGATATACCTGAATAATAAATTGTTTGTAACAGACCAGAGTTTGGCACAGATTGTTTTGCTCTGTAGGAGAATGGAAAGTGCAGGGGAGATGCACCAAAGCAAGAAGAGATGCCCCCGGGCAACTGTCATTTTTTTTAAGTCACCCAAAGCAAAATAGGGTTCTTGTCTGTTTGATGTGTCCACTTGGCTTTAAGTTCTTCAAAGAAATAATGAATTATCAAATCTAGATCTAGGATTGCTTTCAGATCTCTGTAAAATAAAGAAGCAAGAGAGTGATGCTTCCTCTCCACAAGCATGTGAGCTGCAAACAGAACTGAAGGGGGAATAATGCAGAAGATAGAAAATAAAGCAAGCAAGGATGCTTTGACCATAAAGCCTCCTGCAGCAATGATGTAGAAAGGAAAATAGTGTTGGGCCAGACCATCCCTTCTGCTTCCCTTGAGTTCAGTGGAGGCCCTTTCATGGGTCAGCAGATTTATGCAGACAAACTCCACAACAGACACTCCAGCAAGAGAATGAGACGGTAGAACATAAGAATGGCCATACTGGGTCAGACCAAAGGTCCATCCAGCCCAGTATCCTGTCTACTGACAGCGGCCAGTGCCAAGTTCCCCAGAGGCTGTGAACCTAACAGATAATGATCAAGTGTTCTCTCTCCTGCCATCCATCTCCACCCTCTGACACACAGAGGCTAGGGACACCATTCCTTACCCATCCTGCCTAATAGTCATTAATGGACTTAACCTCCATGAATTTATCCAGTTCTCTTTTAAACCATATTATAGTCCTAGCTTTCACAACCTCCTCAGGCAAGGAGTTCCACAGGTTGACCGTGTGCTGAGTGAAGAAGACCTTCCTTTTATTTGTTTTAAACCTGCTGCCCATTAATTTCATTTGGTGGCCCCTAGTTCTTATATTATGGGAACAAGTAAATAACTTTTCCTTATTCACTTTCTCCATACCACTCATGATTTTGTAGACCTCTATCATATCCCCCCCGTAGTCTCCTCTTTTCCAAGCTGAAAAGTCCTAGCCCCTTTAGTCTCTCCTCATATGGGACCCGTTCCAAACCCCTATTGTAGTTGCCCTTTTCTGAACCTTTTCTAATGCCAGTATATCTTTTTTGAGATGAGGGGACCACATCTGGTTTTATATAAGGGCAATAAGATATTCTCCATCTCTTTTTTAATGATTCCTAACATCCTGTTTGATTTTTTGACTGCTGCTGCACACTGTGTGGACATCTTCAGAGAACTATCCATGATGACTCCAAGATCTTTCTCCTGATTAGTTGTAGCTAAATTAGCTCCCCCCCCCCATATTGTATGTATAGTTAGGGTTATTTTTTCCAATGTGCATGATTTTACATTTATCCACATTAAATTTCATTTGCCATTTTGTTGCCCAATCACTTAGTTTTGTGAGATCTTTTTGAAGCTCTTCTCAGTCTGCATTGGTCTTAACTATCCTGAGCAGTTCAGTGAGGTGGCAAAGTTTGCAGATGACACTATTTACCCCTTTCTCCAGATCATTTATGAATAAGTTGAATAGGATTGGTCCTAAGACTGACCCTTGGGGAACACCACTACTTACCCCTCTCCATTCTGAAAATTTACCATTTATTCCTACCCTTTGTTCCCTGTCTTTTAACTGGTTCTCAATCTGTGAAAGGATCTTCCCTCTTATCCCATGACAATTTAATTTACGTAAGAGCCTTTGGTGAGGGATCTTGTCAAAGACTCTCTGGAAATCTAAGTACACTTGATCCCCCTTGTCCACGTTTGTTGACCCCCTCAAAGAACTCTAACAGATTAGTAAGACATGATCTCCCTTTACAGAAACCATGTTGACTTTTGCACAACAATATATGTTCTTCTATGTGTCTGACAATTTTATTCTTTACTATTGTTTCAACTAATTTGCTCGGTACCAGTGTTAGACTTACTGGTCTGTAATTGCCAGGATCACCTCTAGAGCCCTTCTTAAATATTGGCGTTACATTAGCTGTCTTCCAGTCATTGGGTACAGTAGCTGATTTAAAGGACAGGTTACAAACCAAATAGTTAATAGTTCCGCAATTTCACATTTGAGTTCTTTCAGAACTCTTGGGTGAATGCCATCTGGTCCCGGTGACTTGTTACTGTTAAGTTTCTCAATTAATTCCAAAACCTCCTCTAGTGACACTTCAGTCTGTGACAATTCCTCAGATTTGTCACCTACAAAAGACAGCTCAGGTTTGGGAATCTCCCTAACATCCTCAGCCGCGAACACTGAAGCAAAGAATTCATTTAGTTTCTCTGCAATGACTTTATCATCTTTAAGTGCTCCTTTTATATCTCGATCGTCCAGGGGCCCCACTGCTTGTTTAGCAGGCTTCCTGCTTCTGATGTACTTAAAAAAACATTTTGTTATTACCTTTTGAGTTTTTGGCTAGCTGTTCTTCAAACTCCTTTTTGGCTTTTCTTATTACATTTTTACATTTAATTTGGCAGTGTTTATGCTCCTTTCTATTTACCTCACTAGGATTTGACTTCCACTTTTTAAAAGATGCCTTTTTATCTCTCACTGCTTCTTTTACATGGTTGTTAAGCCACGGTGGCTCTTCTTTAGTTCTTTTACTGTGTTTTTTAATTTGGGGTATACATTTCAGTTGAGCCTCTATTATGGTGTCTTTGAAAAGTGTCCATGCAGCTTGCAGGGATTTCACTCTCGTCACTGTACCTTTTAATTTCTGTTTAACTAACCTCCTCATTTTTCCATAGTTCCCCTTTCTGAAATTAAATGCCACAGTGTTGGGCTGTTGAGGTGTTCTTCCCACCACAGGAATGTTAAATGTTGTTATATTATGGTCACTATTTCCAAGGGTCCTATTATAGTTACCTCTTTGACCAGATCCTGCACTCCACTCAGGACTAGATCGAGAGTTGCCTCTCCCCTTGTGGGTTCCTGTACCAGCTGCTCCAAGAAGCAGTCATTTAAAGTATAGAGAAATTCTGTCTCTGCATTTCGTCCTGAGGTGACATGTACCCAGTGAATATGGGATAATTGAAATCCCCCACTAATACTGAGTTATTTAATTTTCTTAGCCTCTCTAATCTCCCTTAGCATTTCATCATCACTATCACTGTCCTGGTCTGGTGGTCGATAATAGATTCCTATGGTTATATTCTTATTAGAGCATGGCATTACTATCTATAGACATTCTATGGAACATATGGATTCAATTAAGATTTTTATTTCATTTGATTCTACATTTTCTTTCACATATAGTGCTACTTCCCCCACCCCCCCACCCCCGTCCCCCTCATGACCTGTTCTGTCCTTCCGATATATTTTGTACCCCGGAATGATTTTGTCCCATTGATTATCCTCACTCCACCAGGTTTCTGTGATGCCTATTATATCAAATTGTGCAAGTGTCTCTTGTGGAGGTTTGACCCATGGAGGATATGATCTGGCTATTGATAATTTATATAAGTCAGTTTTTTCTTCCCTTTACTGGTAATACTAAAAAGGTGACTTTATTCAAGCATGAGTTGCTGAGATTTCATCCTGCTGGTATCCCCATCAAGCCTGGTGCAAAAGAGAATGAGGGAGGTGATCAGATTTGCTTCTTCTCCTTGGTCAGCAGCCATACATCTTCGCAAGGAAGCGAGGAGCTTATCTTAAAGAGCACAAAGGACATATGTGGGGCCTTACTCACTTGCCTCTGCTGGGGTTGGGGAAGTTACTCAAGTCCTATGACTCATCTTCCTCCACCAGCCCCAGTTGCAGCTTGGGTGTGGGGAAGGAGAGAGTGTTGAATACAGAACCCCAGCCTCCCAAGGGGTTACTGGGATGTGGTGATTTTTACCCTTCAGACCCATCACAAGCTGATGCCAAGGGGCGGGTGATGCACTAGCCCAATGATCCTTGTTGATAGCTCTTTTCAGGGCCTTACAGCTCATTCAGTTTCCCCAGAATTCCATCAGCTGAGGAGGAACCCCCTCCCTGTTGAGACACTGGCTTCTGACATCTAGGGTATGTCGACATTGCATCTTAAACCCACAGTTGTGAGTCTCAGAGCCCAGGTCTACAGGCTCGGGCTTGTGGTGCTCGTGCTATGGTGCTAAAAAAAAACAGTATTGTAGACATTGTGGCTCAGGCCGGAGCAGGGCTCTAAAGACCACCCCCTCTCCCCAGACTTCAGAGCCTGAGCTTCTACATAGCTGTTTTTTGTGCAGTACAGTAGCATAAGCCCCACAACCCTGAGTCTATATACCTGGGCTCTGAAACTCGCTGCCATGGGGTTCTGCTTGCCCTAGCCCCCCGACTAGCATACAGCAGTCAGGGCGCAGCAGCATGAAGGCCCTCTATAGTTTAGCTACCTCTGCAGCAAGTACTTAGGAGGCAGTTTCACCTCCACAGGAATGGAGCCCAGACAAACCAGGAAGTTCCTGAGGGCTCTGGGCTGCAGGGGTACCTAGAGCAAAGATTCAATAAATTCCCCCTTGCACAAGCCTTTCCTGTTTTAGTTTATATATTATAGATCCACAGATTAACATTTTCTGCTGCTCATGTACAATAGCAACATTTCCAAATAATCGCATTCAGGAAATTTTCACTAACAGCTATTTTCAGTTGGTTTATCACCAGCTGTCACCAGTTAATTAGGTTTGGCTCTAAGGATACATGCATGCAACTATCATAGACTGAATAAGGACTGCCTGGTGCTTTTCAGTCCCATATAGTGCAAGAAAAATAAGATTTCTTGTATAACCTCTGAGAGGTGTTCACATGGGGGTGTAATGCAGTTTAATGAACCCACTTTTAATTCACACCTTTAATTTGAATTAATTTTCTTGAGTGTCCCGATGTAGACAAGACTCATGTCTCATTTTCTAAAGGGATTTTAGGCACTTAGGAGCCTAAATCCTAGTTGAAGGGCCTAAATCCCTTTAGAAAATGAGACTTCATTTTTAAAAATCAGTGACTGGTTGCAATGCAGAATGCAGCAATGCCAAAATACCTTTAAAAAAAATATGGGCCTTATTCACCATTGTACAAATGGAGCAGCACTTGGCTTTATAAGACTTTATTTCTTGCTATTACATTTTCTTGACCTCACTAATAGAAGCCCATTTTGTCAGGATAAATGCATCCCTGTGGCATTTTGAGGGATATGCATTTATTTTTATTTCACCATCTCTCCCCTTCTGCTGGCCTCTTACTACCTTAGGGCTCTCACTGCTAAGAGCCAGAAGTGAGAGATCAGAACTTTCTATATATATAGAAAATAAAATATATATAAAATCTATATATATTTTATATATATCTATATATATATAAAAATCTAATTTTATATATATCTATATATATATAAAAATAAAAAGGGGGGGAGGATATGATAGGATTTTTCCCCCAGCATCTCCTGCATAGACAGTGGAGCTATTTTAAAAAAAATAAATCCTTCCTTGAAACCAGAAATCTGTTATATTTCCAGTGCTGAGTCAAGATATAGTAAAACAAGCATCTCTGTAGCAGAAGAACTGCCCACTCAAAATGTCTATACTCAGAAGCTGGGGAGAAAGTTGCCGATTGTCTTTTTAGCTAGCAGAAATATTTTTTAAAACAGTTTAAAGTATAAAGTAACAAGCATGATCCTCAGCTGGTGTAAATCAGCAGAGCATATCACAATGGAGTGAGGCTGATTCACACCAGCTGAGGATCCATCTAATGAGTTTCAGAACACAAAAATAGAAACTCAAAACAAGGAATATTGCAGTGCTTGATTTTACCCTGTAAAAGCTATGGGACAGATCCTCTGCAGGTGTAAATCAAGCGGATATCAGTGGAGCTACATCAATATATTCCAGCCAAGGACCTGGACCAGTAAGTGAAATCTTGGCAAATAAGAATGGCTCTACTGGGTCAGGCCAAAGGTCCATCTAACCCAGTATCCTGTATTCCGACAGTAGCCAATGCCAGGTGCCCCAGAGGGCATGAACAGAACAGGTAATCATCAAGTGATCCATCCCCTGTCACTCATTCACAGCTTCTGGCATACAGAGGCTAGGGACACCATCCCTGCCCATCCTGGCTAATAGCCATTGATGGACCTATCCTCCATGAATTTATCTAGTTCTTTTTTGAACCCTGTTATGGTCTTGACCTTCACGACATCCTCCAGCAAGGAGTTCCACAGGTTGACTGTGCGTTGTGTGAAGAAATACTTGCTTTTATTTGTTTTAAACCTGCTGCCTATTAATTTCATTCGGTGACCCCTAGTTTGTGTTATGAGAAGTAGTAAACAACAGTTCCTTATCTACTTTCTCTACACTATTCATGGTTTTATAGATGTCAATCATATCTCCCCTTAGCCATCTCTTTTCCAAGCTGAAAAGTCCCAGTCTTATTAATCTCTCTTTATACAGAAGCTGTTCCATACCCCTTATCATTTTTGTTGCCCTTTTCTCAACTTTTTCCAATATATCTTTTTTGAGATGGGGCGACCACACCTGCGCGCAGTATTCAAGATGTGGGCGTACCATGGATTTATATAGAGGCAACATATTTTCTGTCCTATTATCTATCCCTTTTGTAATTATTCCCTGCTTGTTAGGGATAGATCCAGAAGAAATATTTTATTCTGTCTCGTTATGAGCGATTTGATCAAGTTTGAGTTCTGAATTGCTGACTTCTTTATCACCCACAGTTCTTAAAATTGCTGAGTTAAATAATGAGGGTTGGGGAAGGTGGGAAACAAAAAGTATCAGAAATTGCTTTGTGCTCCAAAAGGCCAGAATTTGAAAGTATTAGCACACATTGGGTTGTTTTGCTTTCCTCAAAGCAATTCATACTGATTGCCATTTTGACAGAGAAAAGTTTTGTGACCATTTTGTAGCGCAGAAAATGCATTAGATATTGACTACTGCCCCCGGAGACAGGAGACTGAGCTTAGCAGACCAGTGGTCTGAGCCCATATAACAAACCCCTGAGTTCTTGTAAAACCCCTTTAACTGCAGTAGTTGCTATGTTCATTGTATTTTTTCATCCCTCCATTTAAAAGACCAGCTTGATTTTGTTTAAAACAAGTAATGAGATTTTCACTGGAAGCTGGAGAGATTTCACACAGTGAAAGGGTCAGATTGTGAATGGCCACTGAATTCCTGGGTGGTGCAAAGGATGTGGCATGACACAAGGATCCTGTCCCCCATACCTCAGATATTTTGGAACAAGGTGTGTAGCTGCATTCTTCGCACTTTTCCAAGCGCAAGGACCCGGCTAGCCACTTCCAAGGTGGCAGAGACGCAGCAGTACCAGGAGTCAGCTCTCCTTCTGGCACAGAAGCAGGTCCACTGTATCTCTCTGAGGGGCGCAGCAACAGGAGCATTCCCAGCTGGGTGCTCAGGGAGGCACTGTCTCCCTTGATCTCTTGCTGGAGTGGCCCAACTGCTCAGCACAGTGCCATAAAAGCACAATTGTGCTTCAAATTAGGAAAATGTTTTCTTTTTGCCTAATATTCCAAAACCAGATAACCCCCAAGTGTTCAAACACCCTGGAGTGTAAAGCTTGTCTACATGACAGTTTATTTTCACACTGCATTCCCCCTAATTCTATTTAGCTTCTAAAGCTTGAAAGCTACTAACAAGAGTAAATCCAAGGAAAGTCAGATTTTTATTAGCAGTTTGCTTAGCCTGTCCAGCAATGAGGCAGAACTGGGCAGCAATAACCGGTGGATGCTTTAGCTACCCTTCTGCATCAGATTTCCACTTTTGCAGAAACATATCAAATCATCAGAGCTAAATGTCTTGAGGAAATGGACCCCTTCCCTTAGAAACTAATAGATTCCCCAACTGATAGGCAAAGAAAACCCAGCCTGAGCTACCAGCAAAGCTTCCTTCCTACATGTTATGCCCTTCCTCTTCGGGTAGGATACAGTGCCATAACGTAGACACTTGCTACAGCAGGGGTAGGCAAACTACAGCCCACGGGCCGGATTCGGCCTCTCATGGCTTTGGATCCAGCCCACGGGATTGCCACCCACGTGGCGCCGAGGGCCCCACGCCGTTCCCGGAAGTAGCCAGCACCATGTCCCTGCAGCCCCTGCCCCCATCCCCCCAGGGCTCTGTGTGCTGCCCTCGCCTTACAGGCACCGCTCCCCCGCAGCTCGCATTGGCCGGGAATGGGAAACTGTGGCCAATGGGAGTGTTGGGAGAGGTACCTGTAGGTGAGGGCGGCGTGTGGAGGCCTCTGCCACCTCTCCCCCAGGGATGTGGCGCCAGCCGCTTTTGGGAGCAGTGCAGGGCCAGGGCAGGCAAGGAACCTGCACCCCACACCCCAACCCCCTGCCCTGAGCCCCCTCCTGCACTCCACACCCCCACCCCCTTCCCTGAGCCCCCTTGTACACCCCGCACCCCTCCTCTGCTCCAACCCCTTGCCCTGAGCCCCTTCCTGCACACCGCACTCCCTCCCGCACCCCACCCCGCTGCCCCAGCCCTACATGCAATTTCCCCACCCAGATGTGGACCTCAGACCAAAAAAAGTTTGCCCACCCTTGTACTACAGTGATGGAAGGGGTTTTTCTATCACTGATAAAAAAAAATTTGTGCCTTGCACAATACAATTAGGTTGACCTTACTCCACTGTAGATGTAGCTAAATTGATGGAAGAACTCTTTTTGGCACAAAATTTTTCCCAACCCTGAGCAATGAAGCTAGGTTGAGCTAATTTTTAGGTCAAGATAGGCTCCATTAAGAGATTGGTACAAAATACTACAAGGACACACCTCCCCCTTGTTAAGCAGTCTGAGGGTATCCTCCCCTCTAGGATCTTGACGATAAGTGATGTCTAGCACCTGGTTTGTCAAAGCCCCAAAGCTGACACAGGAGTCTCTGTCCCCCTTTCCTTAAAGTGAACTGTGAGTTTTAAACTCAAAGCACTATAGAAATATTATTCAAAATGATTTTATAAAATACTGTAAAATCTTCATGTACCTTTAAAGGAAAGGTGTATAGTTGGAAAATGTTTTTCCAAAAGCCTTTGTTTATTCCTTAAATACAAACAAAAATCTCTAAGCTTACACCATTTCTATGCAACTATTTGGCATTTAAATACAAGCCGCAAATAGAGCCCGATACCACTGCTATCGCTAGCTATTGACAGAAGCCATGAGTGCAGTATTATTAATTGGGGAATTAGTTATCTGGCAAGGCTTACACAACTCCCAACCAGCACAGAAAATCAAGAGTCACCTCTCCAAAGGTGGTTAAGAATAAATTATTTAGGTTTGAAAGACTGTCTTTAAGAATTATTCAAGGTTAGACAGACTATTCTGAGAGCTACAAGACTTATGTAGGATATGTGGGTGGTTTGAAACAATTTCAACTCTGATTAAATTCTAATGAAAACTAAAATAATATTTCAGAAAATGGACTGAGTACAAGAGTTAAAACTAAACTTTAAAGATACTCTGAGAGTTGCCGCCACAAGAACAAAGCAACAAATTGCCTATTCATGGCTGAAAATACTGCCAGATCCATGCATGAAGGTGTGACACCAAGGAAGGGAGGGAAAGCAGCTAATATTAAAATTCACCCACACCCTCTAAGGTGTTGCTCCAAAATCCATTTTTGAGGTGCTGCTACAATAATTTGCCTATTGTCCCCTCAATCTGTTCTTCCAGAGGTAAAAGTTCCCGGGGTTGCTAAGGAAACACTATAGGACATGGATATAACCTTCCAATAAAGTAGTTGACGCTTTGTTTTTGAAAGAATACTGCCTGTATCTTTTTACTGATATACTCTGTATTAGGGATTAGTTATCCTAAACAAGGCACAAACACCCTGAGAAACAAATCCCTTATTGCAAGTTAAAGAGCACTTTGAATCATTTGAACTATATGCTCTCGTAGTTTAACAGAAGCAATGTTTTCCAAGTAGCCAGTTTGCAGCAAAGCGCTGACAGCTGTTCTTAATTTGTTTTAAACCATTACAAACACCAAGCATGCACATATTAAACACTTATGCTATATTTATGCTGAACTATCATTAAAAGACTATTAAGCTTACTCTATAAATCCATTGCTGCTTTAAACCACCAGCAGTGCTGCTGCTTTTTAGTTCCTGGTCAGTCAGCTCTGCTCCACTCCAGCTTTCTTTTTAATCTCTGCAGCAGTTTTTCTTGGACTTTTCTTGCTGGCTTCCCCGGCTCTTCCCGCACACCTCTCTCCTTCTCAGATGCGGCTTCTGGACTCGGAAACTGTTGCTGGCAGCTGGTCTTTTATGCTACATTGTAGCTCTTTCTCTATATGCCTTCCTATTCTTAGAATTACCTCACTCACACATGCTCAGTCTTGACCACTATCTCAGAATTCTGATTGACATCTGACCTTTAAAACAATTTGTGATTGCTGTGAGTGGGTTCTGACCATCTAACTGACCTCTCTGTCACCCCTTACTGCACGTGCTCAATAGTTGCCAATCTTGCATCCACACAGCTCTTTGGCAGGATATATATATAAAAAAATCCTAAATTCTTATGGAGCACGCTCAAGGTCCACAGCATCTATCTCAGGGTGGAGTGACTTTTGCTTATTCAGAATGGAGATCAGAAATACAAAGTAGAGACTGGAGATTTTTTTCCTTTAGTAATAAAGGGGTGTGTCTTTTACCTCCAGACAAACAATAAAAAGAGACAAGTGTAAGTCTCTCTTTCAGGCAGGCAACACTCTTAGCTTCCATCTCTCAACTTTGACAGCACTTAGAATCATAGAATATCAGGGTTGGAAGGGACCTCAGGATGTCATCTAGTCCAACCCCCTGCTCAGAATAGGACCGATCCCCAATTAAATCATCCCAGCCAGGGCTTTGTCAAGCCTGACCTTAAAAACTTCTGTCTCAACAGTATCATTTCTTTCAAGCAAGCAAACAGCAGCAAGACAAAGAACAATACAGCATCAAGAAGGAACAATCACTGATTCTGCCACATAATAATATCACCAACACTTCACCATCAAAGCACTGCCGTGGAATTAGATTTACCCTGTTGATGATTTTAACAGGATATAGAAATGGTTTAAACTATATATACATATAAAGGAGCCAAAGTTAAATAGAGAAAAATAGCAAATGACACTTGAATTTAATATTCTTAGGCAAATTAATGAATCTTATCTCAAGACAGCTCCTTGAATGGCCTCTTTTGAATAAATTATTTAAATACTTTCATCAGTTTCATAAGGCTTAGTTAAGACCACACTGTTACCTATTTATAAATTGTTTGTTATCCATTATGAGCTAAACAGACAACAGCAACCCCTTAAACAAAAAGTTCTTTGCCCATCTATGAATTGGCTTAGTCATCTAGGATTCATTAGAACAGAACTAGCTGTTAATTTTACAACTGATATGTTTGATCTTGACTTCCCTAGAGAAGAGCACCACCACCAGAAGCAGGCCTACAAAGATATAATCTCTCTTAAAAGCTGTTCATGGAGAGGCATACTTGTGAACTGCTGGGTCATGGGTGGCCTACCTAGTGGGGGGAAGCAGACATCACCTTGTGGTTGTGGTAGCAATTCAGGTAATGACAAACGTGGAATCAGGCACCAGTCTAAAGGTGAAGCTGGAGTCAAAGTCAAGGGACCATGCTGAAGGTCAGAACTCAAAGGGTAAGTTGGAGCCAGAGATGTAACCAAGAGTCTATCAGAGCCAGGAGTTAAGAACCAGAAAAGAGCAGGTAGGCTGGGACTGGAGCAGGAACAGGATTAGGAGCAGGGCTTGGCACAATGGCTGAAGCAGAAAGCAGCTGTAAGAACAGGTATAGTACACCAGGAGTGACTGCTGCTACAAGGCTCAAGTAGCAGCGGGTTGGTTCCCCTGCCCAATCAGGCAGTACAAACATTTGGAGGGGGCTTATTGGGTCCAGCTGAGCTTGCTGGGTTGCCTAGGGATCTGGCTGAGAGCCAGCTGGGCCCCAACAAGACCAAAGAGATTGTAATGGAAATAACCCTTGTTTATTCTCTCTCTTTTGTTTTCGTTGATTTTGTTTTTCTTTCATGATGAAACAGCCATCATTCACAACAGTGATTATTTGGCTTGTTTCAAATCATGGTGTTCCCTAAAGCACAGCAAAGAACTCTATGTGACTAAAATAGTGGGAGTCACTTTCCTGAATGGGCACTAAGAGAAAGACCATTATTGAGATTGGGCCCTTAATGAAGAGGAACTCCATTAGTCTGGAAAGTGAAAGTGCTCAAGGGGATTGATCACAGCCCTTAAAAAGAAACTCTGTGCCAAAGCACGTTATATAAGGTTAAAAATGCTTCTCTGAATCTCAGGCTCCATTTAATGCAACAAAAGATTTTATCCAAAATGCGCTGGCCACCGCAGAGATTGCCCAAGATAAAGGCCTTATCCTCTGGTGCTGTTTGGCACCTGTAACAAAGTAAAAGGAACCCTGATTCATACGCTGTGGGACTTGCCAGTAACAGGGAGCTGTGGAAAGAAGTGGATTGAAAATAATGCTGGGCCTCAGCAGCCAAACCTCAGCAGGAAATGACATCCAAAGATACGTACCTGCTAAGCTGGTTTAACTACAAAAGCTTTGGTCCTTAAAGGCTGCAACGATTAGCAAGTGCATATGTTTTACAAAAAGGTTTGGGTAGGCTTATGCCCAGAACAGAGCAGTGGCATTTGGCCATGGCTGAGAAGCAGCCAAAGAAAGAATAGCTTATCGCCACTGTTGGTATAGAGGCTTGTTTGCCAACCTGAGATAGAATTTTGGGTTTGACGTTTTGATACTCTTGTATCTTATACTGCCGTGTGAACAAAGGACAAAGACATGGTGTGTGTTGTTTCTGCCGGGCCAGATGGGTTTGTTAGTATAATGGGAAGACATAAGGGATAGAATTAAGGGTATGGTGGGAGTGTACTATATGAGCATACACTGAAAGGCTGCCTGGCTTCTTTCTCAAGCCAAGGTCAAGCAACCACTTAGGAGGGGCACGAGGGAATGGGGAGGGGAGAGGCATAAGAAACACTAAAAGCCACAGAAAAGCCTGGCCTTGGCCAGAACACAACCCCACTCCTTACCCCTCCCATGGGATACAAAAGAGGTGGGATGAAGACCCCAGATTCACGACCCCCCAAAATGGAACATAACCGTAAGTTGTAAGGGGTGTGACTAGGGGCATGCACTGCAGGTATATTTGGTCCTGCTAAGGAGGAAGGGGGAACAGGGACACAGGCAAGGCTCTGAGGAGTCAGAGCTGGGAAGGGGGACACGGGGTAAATGCTCTGCAGCATCAGAGCTGGGAAGGGGAACACTGGGAAACAGACTCTGCCAGCATGGAGAGCTATGGATATCTTTGCTTGGAACTAACCCCAATAAGCATTGCATTGCCTGCACTTCAGACTTCTAGTCTTCTGCATGACAAGAACCAGGGGAGGGGGTGAAGGGAAAGCCCTTCAACAGCCACAGAGATCAATTATATAAATTTGAAGAAATTTGGACCCTGTTTCTGGATACATTTGGATAAAAATGTTGAGATAACTCAAATAATGCCCCACTTCCATTCAACCTTACCCCTTTTCTTTTTCACTCACCCCAGCCCCCTTCCTTCCTCTATTCATATATGCCTTCTCTTATTGTATTACTGTTACTCGCACCCTAACACATTATGTCGCTGTAGCATTGCCTGGATTTGTTGTGTCCGGTCTTGCAACTTGGACAAGTTGTAAAATTGTGTAATTGCGTAATTTTATTGGCGATCCTAAGAAGCATGGTTTCAGAGTAACAGCCGTGTTAGTCTGTATTTGCAAAAAGAAAAGGAGTACTTGTGGCACCTTAGAGACTAACCAATTTATTTGAGCATAAGCTTTGAGCTGTAGCTCACGAAAGCTCATGCTCAAATAAATTGGTTAGTCTCTAAGGTGCAACAAGTACTCCTTTTCTTCTTCCTAAGAAGCATGCCATATTTGGAAACATACACAGCTGTAAATCATTTACCTTTTTGTATCTTTCACTGTCTACTTCTTTACAAAAATCAGTCACACACACAAGATTTGGCCCCAGTCATTCCTTGGTTCTCTGGACAAGAAATTTTAACCATTTTTAGAATAAAATTACTTGATTCCCAACATCTCAAAAAAAACCCTTTCTACCCAATATGGCCATGCATCCCCCCTCTCTCTCTCTCTCTCCTTATCATAGGCATTATCTCTCCCCCCTTTCACGCTCCTCCCTGTCTCCTCTTCTCCTGGCTCTCCTCACAATCCAGCATTCCCTTGTAGATGTGGAGATGGTACATGATCACATGTCTGATTTGGGTCAATAAGACAGACACCATCCTCTTCAAAAGCAGAGCTAAACTTTAATGGTGTTTAACGGGCAGGTGCTGGTGTTGGGGGATGGGCAGGGACAGGTGCTCATTTAGTCGCAGCAGAAGAACTTCACATCATTGAGTGCAGTGTCATCCCCACGGCCCTGGGGTGCCTCCACCTTTGTCTGGATCCCACAGATGGCCCCAGAGCTGCAGCGATTGCTCCATGGGCCAAAATCACCCCAGGAATGCGAGGTGCCCATCAGCCCAGTCCCACCTGAGCATGTGAACTGGATGTTGTTGGCCGCCGTGTCATCGCCCTTTCCCTGGGATGGTTCCACTCTCAGCGAGAAGGAGATCAGGTTGCTCCTGGGGCACCAGTGGACCCCAGTCCAACTGCCCCACCTGCCAAAGAAGAAAATAATTACCTGAGGCTTATTCAGGGTCTGCTACCCATCACGGGGCACCAGTCATCCTAGTTACTGTGCACCAAGCCCAGTGTTCATAGGACACACAGCAGTGACCTGAAAACAGGCCTGGAAGGATCTGGGGTATTTTGTTTTCTTTTTCTTGAGTAGTGTTTTTTCTTCCTTGTATTTAACCTTAGAAATATCAGAAGCGTCAAGCCTGGTCTTCCCTGGTTTTGCTGGAGGACTCCGGAGATGAGCCCTGAGTGACAAATTTGGGAAAATGTGTGTAGAACTTATCAGTTCTGGTTGATATTAAGTTATTATGAAATGTTACTATGAAAAACTGCTGTATCATAAATGCCTCCCTGTATGTGGATGCACCATTGCTGACAGGACATGTACCAAATATTCTCTAGACTGACGACAACGGGGAGGTACTTAATGCTAATGACGATGCTTTGACCATGCAAAAGAGTAACTGCATTCCAATACAAAAAAAAAAAAAAAAAATACTTGCTCCTCTGTCTGAGGGGAGGGGTTTTTTTTTGCGCAGTGGAAAGTTACCAAACACAGAACAAAAAAAAAAGCAGCTGACCAGGACTCAGGAGGGATTTAAAGATGGGGAAAGAGTCAGACAGGAAGAGGAAGCAATGGGCAGGAGAGAGCAAGATCAGAGAAGCTGGGGAAGGGAACTTCATGAGGAAGAAGTCATCCGGCATGTAAGATGACCTGCCTGCCAGCCGTCCTGGACACAGATAGCCCCCCAGCATCCCAAACGGCGGGGGTTATTGCAGTTAGGATGTTTATTGCTTTGTATGATCTGTACGCTCTTGGACTTAATAGGCTAAAGTAAAAGAACAATTGTGTTAGACTCTGGGCAAAATGGCTGAGTGTGTGTTGTGAGCATCACAACTACTGTGTGCCTCTGAAGGGAATTAAACGGGGGTGGAGATCTGGGAGAGGGTATATTTAAGCAACTGGGGTATCTTGGGGGTCAATGCTGGTCCTGGGGGCCTAGGGAGGGTGGGCAGAGCACAAGAGTGCCAGAACAGGGAGGTGTAGGGGGCTAAGATCCCATCACTTTTCCTGCCTTAAGGGTGAGCGACAGGAGGAGGGGACAGAGAGGAGTGAGTGGGTGGCGAGGCCTCTGCGGGGGAAGAGGCAGAGCAAGGGGACGGGACCACGGTTTGGGCACCGGTGTTTCCCCCACTTCTAGGGAGCTTCCAGCGCTCCTGGTGGAGCAGCCCCACTTCCGTGAAGGAGTAGCAGACAGTCAACGACCAGGAAATGTGCCAGAGAGGCCCCAGGAGGAACCAGTGCTGCAGCCTGCTGAGCCCCAAGCACATGGGGATCCAGGCACACAGAGGCTTGGCTTCCCCTCACAGCAGCCCAGAGGGTGGCTGGAAGGGGGCACCTGACTGGATCTGTGATACTTTGCGCTGAATCTTATACCCAAAGATTAGACAGTAGAGAGAACCTACAAAGCCAAGTTAGCAAGAGTCAGCTTCTGAGCTAAAGTCAGGCCCTGTTACAAAGTAGACACTTGCTGTGTGATACATGCACTTGGCAAAAAAACACAGGTACTTCCAAGAAGTACTAGGCTCAAGGTATTCATGTGTGCACATTCCAGAAGACGCAGGTACCACCCCCCCGACATAAAGGTATGGCACAAACACAATACTGGGAGATGGAACAGGAACATGCCGACCCCAAGTAAAACCAGGATGGGAGGACAGGATGGGATGATGAATGAAAATGTTTTGTTCGAACCCGGAAGTACGAGGGGTAGGGTTGGTAACTAACCACATCAGAAGGGTAATACGTAACTTGTTTGCATCAGGGTATGAAAGAGGGGTCACAGAGGAAGTGTCTGTCTGGCCTAGGGGGGAAGCAGAAAGTCACGCCACTTACTGAGCTGGTCATGGGCATACATGTATTAGTGTTCCTGTACAGTCTATGGGGTACTAGTACAGTGCTTTGTTGACAATAAACCTGGCTGAGTGCCTTTACCACTGAACCAAGTCTTTGGTCTTCTTGGGCAGTTCGATCGAGGTCTGCTGAACCAGCTACCTAGCCAGAGCTGGTGCAGCTCACGGAGCCAACAACCGACAATGTCAATGGCAAAATCCCACTCATTCCAGTAGGGCCAGGATTTCACCCAAAGAACATGAAAGGATGTAGCTAAAAATTCCTTTCCCCAGCTCCCCAGTTGCTGCAGCTTTCATACTGGACTCTGGGGCTGGTATCATTTCACTGGTTCTCTCCAGTCCTTCACAGCAACTTCCAGGACACACAAGATCTGAATTTTAATGTGAAATGGCCAGCTGTGTCCATCATAAAGAAGCAGAAACAGAACAGCCAATGCCCTATTTTAATTTTCCTTTACAGATTCCAAACAGAGAGAATAGTCAGAGAAGAGACCCTGTGCAAATGGCATCGTTCATGGTTATTCTCTCTGGTTTCTCTCCCATCCCTCCTGCTCTGGAAGTGCAAAGGGCTACTCACTGCCCCACCGTGGACTCGATGCTGGAGCCGTCAGTGCAGTACAGGCGAATGCCATTCAAAGCCGTGTCATCACGTTTTACCCCGCCACCTTGGGAAGGCTCCACCTAGGAGAGGGGTACAGAAGATGGTGGCACAGGTACAGATTGGGAATCCCATCCCCCAAGCCAATAACCCTCCCAACTTCCTGTTATTAAATTAACTACATTTCTTTAAAAAAATAAAAAAAAAAAAAAAAAAAAAAAGGAAAATGTCCAGCAATAATCAGTCCCAGAAGGCTCCTGACACACGTTACAGCCACTGCCCTGGGAAGCTGGGAGGCAACTAAACAACCTTTCCCATATACAATAACTCCTCACTTAATGTCGTCCTGGTTAACTTTGTTACGTTGCTGATCAATTAGAGAACATGCTCGTTTAAAGTTGCGCAATGCTCCCTTAGAACATTGTTTGGCAGCCGCCTGCTTTGTCCACTGCTTGCAGGAAGAGCAGCCCATTGCAGCTAGCTGGTGGGGGCTTGGAACCAGGGTGGACCGGCAGCCCCCCCAAGTTCCCTGTGCGGCAGCCGCCCAGCAGGCTATCGATTGCCGGGCAGTTCAGCTGTCCCTCCCCACACTGCCGTGTGCTGTTCCTGCCCCTCTGCCTTGGAGCTGCTCCCAGGAGCCTCCTGCTTGCTGTGCAAAGGGGTGGGGGAAGAGGGGTGCTAATGCCAGGGTGTCCCCCTCCCCCTGCCCCCTATCTCCACAGAGCCAGAGGGGACACAACAGGGCTCAGGACAGAGGGAGCTTGCTGGCAGCAGCTGCTGTCTCAACTTAAAACTTGATCTACTTAAAAAGGCAATGTACTTAGAGTGTGGTCAGCGTACTTAAAGGGGCAATGCTCATCTCTCACACACACACACAGTGTTTGCATCTGTCTCTCTCTGCCATGCTGTGTCTCCTCCCTCCATTCGTGCTGCCTTGTAGAGTGTGAGGCTACATTAACGACAATGTGTTAACCCTTGAGTGCTCAGCCGAGTGCTAGTTCACAATTTAGCAGCAAGGCATTCTTTGGGAAATATCCCACCCTCTGACTCCACCACCTCAACCAAGTTTCACAGTCATAATTGCTGTATAGAGCGTGACAAGATGGCCCATGTTAGTCTGGTGGGTCCTGCGCTTTTCTTGGCAGGGAGCTAAGATGCCACCCCTTGCCCCTGTTCTTGGGTGTCATTGGCCATGCTAGTGGCCCAGGACGGTGGTAAAGGAGGGAAATGGACAAGGGGTCTGGGTTTGCTCCTTACTCTGAGCCCCAGCCCCTCTCAACCCCTGTGGGTTCTTACCCTCTTCCCCTTGGGTGGGATACCTGCAGTCCTTAGATGCTAGGGAAGGGAGTTCTCTCCCCCTTACTTCAGTTCTCTGATTTTCCAAGTCTCACAGCACACCTCCAAGCTCCAGTCCTCTCTTTTCTCCTCCTCCTCTTCTCGCTGCCTGAAGCAGGGGTTTTATTAGGTTCCTAACAGGGCCTTAATTGACTGCAGGTGCTCCAATTAACCTGCAGCCACCTTCCCTAGTCTACAGGGAACCACACCTTAATTAGCCTTGAGCTTGTCTGTTTAAAACTTATAGTGTGTGTGTGTGTGTGTGTGTGTGTGTAACTAACCCTCTCCTTCCTCCCCCATTTAGATTAATTCTTATGGGAAAATTGGATTCACTTAACATCATTTTGCTTAAAGTAGCATTTTTCAGGAACATAAGTACAACGTTAAGTGAGGAGTTCCTGTACTCACCTTTATGTTTTCCACCTCTTTGACATCCACTCTGTCAGGCAGAGACCCTGGATGCCAGCTGGGAAGAGTGAGCAGGCTGCCCCTACCCACAACCCCCACACTGGATTTTCACTCTTGCAGCAAGACACAGATTCACAGCAGTTAGAGAGGGGAGATATCCAGGCGGGATTTAAACGCAGTGGTGATGGTGCTCCCACTCATTCCCTTACTCCACAGACTAACAGTTCCTTCTCTGGCAGGGAAATGTGAGGCCGAGTCTACACTAGAATAGTTTTGCTGTTCTAGCCTTACTCGCAACATCCTCCTTGTGTAGCCATAACTGCAGTAGCAAAAAGAAAAGGAGGACTAGTGGCACCTTAGAGACTAACCAATTTATTTGAGCATAAGCTTTCGTGAGCTACAGCTCACTTCATTGGATGCAGGAAAAATACTTTTGCTGGTATAGCTTATTCCAGTTTGGTGAGCAAAATATACTGTCCTGGCAACAGCACTTTTGGTACATCTGCTAGGACTTTTGCCAGCATAGAAATATTTTCAAAAAATGAAAATAAATCACACCCTTAACAGGCGTAGCTATGCTGGCAAAACTTTCTAGTGGAGGCCTGCCCTCAGAATGAGTTTCAAGCAAAACTTTCTTCACTCATTTTATTCCCTTCCTCCTACTTTCCCCCCCAAATACGCCCCCCCCATGCCCTTTCATGTTAACACCTTTCAGATGCTTACAGACAGTGGTCACATCTCCACCTCTCACTCGCAGCTCACCCGAGCCAGACAGATTTAGCTCTTTTAATATCGCCTCCTAACTCTGCCCTTACGCCCCCTGGCCCTTTCTGCTTTGACAGATGTTTCTGGTTGAGCCCAAAGCAAAGCCCCATTAACCCAGCTGTGCAAACAATTGTGTTCTCATCTCGTTTCAGCCCCAGCTCTGGGGTCAGAGACATTCCCTGCCCCACACCCTTTAATAAAATCAGTGACCCTGTATGCCAATGGCTGACCAGAGTGTGAGGAAGAGAGGATTTTTAAAACCCAGGAACAGCCTAGAGTCAAGAGAAGTTCTTGCTGAGAGACTGGGTGGGGGTGAGGAAGTGGCAGTAAGATGGGAAGAATTTTACCTTCAATGCAAATCCATTAGCGTAGCCATGGGTGCAAAACTCCTTTCTCCCCCATTCACCCCATGGGCCTCCATTGGGTACAGTGAGGGTGTAGATGTAGCTGCGTGCCCCTGCATCTTGGAAGCAGCAGAAGAGGAGCAGGCAGAGCCCTGCATGGATAAGGGGCTGCATTGTGCAGCATCAGCTCTGAAGCTATCCACGGAGAAGCTTGTGAGTGACTAACACCCCTAGGCACCAGGGAGATTTATAGCCAGGAAAGCTAGGCTGGGTTTCCTTGCTGGCCTGGTGCCAAATCCAACTGGGAGTAATCACTTATTGCCACATCCCTGCACCTAGGCACTGACCCAACCAGCCCTCGCACACAAAGGGCTCATTATTTCCCAGTGAGACTGTCAGCGGCTGAAGGAAACTGCTGCCCAGGGCCAGGGCAAAGTGGGCAAAAGAGGGACTGTGTGTCCTGAGGGCAGGCAGCAGATTTTAGGGCAGCTGCTGAAGGTTCAGAGGTAAAGAGAAGCAGGGGAGAGGACCTTGCAGCTGTACTGGACAGAGGGTCCTGGGATTGGCAGGGGGAGAGAGAGAGATTTTTTTTCTTTCATAGCTTTATCTCAGGGTCTCATTTCTGCTCCCTGAAGTTCCCTCACGCTGAGTGGTGAGATTTTTCTCCACCCTCCCTACCCCATCTCCCTGTCCATAAATCTGGGCACCAGCCAAATGGTAATTTTACCCATTCCAGGCTGGAACCATGTGGTCCTGGATGAGCAAACATATCTGTTTGTTCCATGCTCTTCACCTACCGGTTGTTATCTTGCCTACCCCGGACTCTGCCCCAGGGATTTGTGAGGGAGGTGGTCCTCGTTCAATCAGGATGTGGCACTCCCATAGGATAAAGCTAAGACACTTACCCTTGGCTACTTACCTTTATGAGGAAGCAGAGGCCATTTGCAGTCTCTGTCTCCTGAGAGAAAACAAGGCCAGTTTCTTCTGAGGTGCCTATTCAATTCTTAGCCCTTTCCATTTAAATCTGTGCGACTAGCCCACCTGGTTAGGTAAAATCCAGTTTCTACAGAAAAGTTTCTTAAAGAATAAACAAATCAGCTTCTGGGGAGAGAAGGGCCAACACAGAAAGGCTGCAAGAGCTGGGGTCATTGTTAACAGTTGTATGTGTCAGTCCCGAGGTTGAAGTTCCCAGAAGGCAGTGAGCTTACCGCTACCATCTGTTGGCGAACAGGAGAAAGAGTGGCCAAGAACTGCTTCAAAGCTGTTTACCCAGAACTCCAGAGAGACAGAAGCTCTACAGCAGGGGTAATCAATTATTTTGTGTCAAGTTCCACCAAATTTCTTCATCAAGGTATAGTCAAGGTCCAGATTCTAGAGAAAATACAAAAATAGTAAAAATAATTATAATAATAAGTTAAAAAAAACGTTGTGGTCTGTTCAAATGCATCTGGCAGCCTGGATTTGGCCCTTGGGCCACCTATTGACCACTCCTGCTTTACAGGATAAGGAGCTCTCTGCCACCCTTGGTTGGTGAACAGGGAAAGTACAGCTACCAAGACTTAATTTGCATAAGTTTTCTTCCCATAAATCCTCCAAGTGACACTTCGGGGAGTCACCAGAACAATACACGAACTCCAAATTGGTGTGGGAGTGGGACTGAGGTGTAGGAAGGAGGAGAGGTGCACCTTGCTTGTGGCAAGGAGTGTGCTGGAGGGTTCTACAGATCATTGATCCCCCTTCATGGAAGCTATTGCTAAGAGACGTCAGAGGCTACTCCGCAACAAGAGATAATGCAGAAGCAAATTTGTGGTGAGAGGCAGCAGTGGACAGGAGCAGCGTTGAGTGAACACTGGTAAGGAGGCCCCGACCCAGCGCCAATAAAATTGAAATCACCATAGATGGGTTTTGTGGTGGAGCCTCAGGACCAGACCAGGCAGCACTTCCCCTGGGGGTGGGATGCAGGCTGGCTAAGTGCTGTCCTGGACTCTGGGACTATGCTCCCCGTTGACACCAACCATAAGTGGGCCTTAGTGGGGAGAGGGAAGTGATGTGTGAAAAAGGCAGTTGCTTATTGGACATTCACCTGGAGGGTGGGGAACTGAGTTAACAGACTTCTGCCAAAGATATCATAGGTTGGCTAGTTTATTCATTTATGTGCATAGTTGGTGTGTTTCCCCAAGTTGATTCTGTGTCCCCTTGCACCCAAATAAAGTCTTCCTTGTTTTATATTCAGATTCAATGCTTGCGAGAGGGCAAGTATTGCCTGCTAAGGGAACCCAGGGGAACCCTGTATGGCCATTCTTCTGTTCATTTTTCCCTGGTTTCTGGGTGGGGGCTCAAGCTGCTGTTGTTTGTTAATTTAAAGAGAAACCCCTTAAGATAGCTGAACCCAAACTTTGTTGCTGCTGACAACACCTGGAAGAAGGAGCCCATTTATTAGTATAGACTGGGCTGCTGGCACTGCCTATAATTAAAATTGCCCAACAGTTCTTCTAAGTTGCTTATAACTTGTCAAACTGCAACTGTTTGCCCTGAAATTTTCCATGCTGGGTGACTGCCTCAGGCTGCATTTTTCTAGAAAATGTTCAGCCAAAATGTTCAGTTGTTTCCGAGAATTCAGCCCTGCTCCTGCTCCACATCCTGCCTTGCGTCACCCCAGGGAGCCCAGCCTGACCCTTGGATCCAATTCCTGACTTCTGACTCTGCCAGCTGGCCTTGGACTCAGGAGCTCGGGGTCAGAGCCTGTTCCTGGCTACCTGCTCCAACCACTAAGCATGACCACCCACATCTGACAGCAGCAGAAGAAACTCCAGATCAGCCTCATGGAGCTAAGGGGAGGAGACCGTGAGAGACATTTGGCTGGTGCTGGGATATGGCAACAACCAGAGAAGAAAAACAAGGGATGTTTCAAAGGGAGAGGAACCAAAGAGCTATTCAAAGCCCCACAAAGAACTCAACAATGGTGTTGTCAGCACAGTGCAGGCAAATGCCGTTCAGAGCTGTGTTGTTGTGCTCTACCCAACTGCCTTGGAAGGGCTCCACCTGGGAGAGGGGCATCAAAGAGAAAGTGAGCCCAAGGAGGGATTGGAAGAGGAAGGGGGCTGCGAAAACCTCTCTAGCTCAATAACCCATATTCTGGAATTGGGGGAGGGGAAATGACACTTTTCCACACTTCCCTTTATTAAATCAAAATTAACTGAATGCTTTTAAAAAAAAAAAAAAAAAGGAAATTGCCCCAAAGGAGGCTCCTTCCACATGTAGCACGCCACTGCCCAGGCAAACTGGGAGATGGCTAATCATCTAGCCCAAATAGCAGCCTGATGTTTCCCACCCTATTGCTGTCTTGGCCTTACAGACTGGACTCTGGATCCCAGTTGTTAAAAGAAGAGGCTGCCCCGCTCCCCTCCACACCTGCCCCCTCATTGGATTTCCAGTGGGGGAAGCAACATCTAGAACCAGATAGGGGAGATTTCCAAGCCAGATTTAAATGTCCTGGGGGAAGGGGCTCCCAGCTTTTCCCTTAGGGAGAGACTCCACAGGCTAAGAGATCCCTTATAAACAGACTGAGCTTCAAGTGTAATGTCCTTCCTTCATTTCATTCCCTTCCTCCTAGTTTTACCCCTAAACTTCTCCCCTCAACCCCCAGATCCTAACCCCCTTCAGATCTTTACAGACAGCGCTCATGTGCTCTCCACTTGGTCACTGCTTACCAGAGCCAGACAGATGTAGCTCTTTCAGGCCTTGTCTACACAAGAAAAGTGCTGGAGATCAGGCTGGGGTATGATAACTAACCTTCACAGTGACCACTTCCCTAGTGGCAATGCAGTATAAGTGCTCAGTCTTGGTTTAGCTAGCCAAGGTGGAGCCTGTGGAGAGCTTGGGGAACCCCCTGAAAAGTTAACTGAGAAACTGGTACCCTGCACGTACATTAGTAAAGAGGTCACATTTAGGGTCAGGTTAGCTAATGCATCCCAACCTAACCTCCATTTCTCTTTTGTTGTTGACACCTAGAATCTCTCCCTATTATTCAGCTACTGCATTCCCAGAGCCTTTCTGCTTCAATAGACATCCCTCTCTGTGCACAAAGAGAAGTCCCTTGCACCCAGCAGTGTAGACAATTCTTTTTGTCATTGGCTCTTATCAGCCCCAGTTCTGAGGCAACCTGCTTCCCCTCCTGTAGTAAACACAAGGGACCATGCACTGAGGGTTGGCTGGAGGGGTCAGGAAGGAAGGAATCAAAAACCTAGACACACACACACTGGCATCAAGCAAGGTCCTCTGTGTGAGACTGGGTGATTTGCACTGTGGGGAAATGGCGGGGCGGGGCGAGGGGGGTAATGTTACCATCAGAGAGAATCCAAGTCTCTGGAGCCCAGTTTCTGAGCTCCCCACTCCTTGCTTATGTCTCCACGGGCACAGTGAGGGTGGAGATAGTGTTCTGTCACCTTGGAGGAAGCAAGGGAGGAGCCGGCTGAGGATGGCACTGGCACAGGGCCGCAAGGTAGTTCCTCTCACTGCAAAGGAGGAGAAGCTGGTGAATGACTAGCAGCCCTAGGCACCAGGGGAATGTATACCTAGGTAAATTGGGTTCTTTTCACTGGCCTGGTGTCAACCACACGTTGGAGCAATCGCTCCATTGCCACATCCCTGCACCCGGCGCTGACCGGGCACTCACTGGCCTGACTACCCCTTGCACATAAAAGGCTCATCACTCCCCAGTGATCACTCCAGAGAGGGGTGAGGGATTCCCTGCTCAGTGCAGAGGCAGAGTGGAGAAAAAGGGCCCATAGGACAGGCTGTGGATGTCAGTGATTGATGCTTGAGGTACACCAGGGCAGGGGAGGGGATTTCAGGATTGGCAGATGAGGGATGCAGAAAGGTGCTGGTTTTTTAAATTGATAGCTTTCTCTCTCAGGCCCCACTCTGCTCCCTCCCACCTCCTTTCAGGATGTGTGGGCTCTGGCCCAATATACATCTGTTTGACCCCAGCTGGTGTGTGCAGTGCTGGCTGAGCAAACTATGACAGAATATACTGCTGTGTTCACTCCCTACACATTGTTGTAATGATAATCATAAAAGATACCCCACAAGGCATACTTTGTAAACACTCATAATTTGCTTATCAGTAATATCATGGCAAAATGCCCATAGCAGTGTTATCTGTGAAGATGTAAACGTAAGCTGAGATCATGACTAAAAGTATGTTTTCCAGAGAAGTCTGGGGAGTAGCCAAACAGGGACAGAGGGCAAGCTGATGCCTCAGCCAAGTGTAAACAAGACTGATGGACCATTACCTGCTCAGTAGCCATTCTTTGGCAGGAAAGGAGCCAGGTGCAAAAATCTACATCTTAGCTGCAGAACAGCATGGAGTGTCCTTCCACACAGTCAGCCTGTCACCTTGCTTCCAGCTGGAAATGCTTCTCAAAAGGGGCAGGGGACTATAAAAGGAAGGGGCAGACACACCCTCTCTCTCCCTGTCACTTGCATTCTCTGCACCTGAAAAGACAAAAGAAGCAGCCATTGGCCTCTGGGGGAGGGGTCCTGACCTAAAGAGTTTGGTCAGAAAGCTGCTGAAAGCATGTGGTAAGAAACCTTTGCTTTGAAACTAATATAGTGTAACTTTACTGCCCTTGCCAAGATGGAGTCTGCTCTGCGGGCAACTCTGGCCAAAAAAAAGCATGCACAGGAACTCAGCAGTGAAAGTCCCTTCCACCCCAGGGGCACCTGTTCCAACCTCCCAGAGTGAACGTGAACACACACACACACACACACCCCACCCCCAGAAGAGTAGAGTGAATATAGGAAAGGGAAATATTTATTTACAGAGGGATGAAAGGAGAAAACAACAGGGGGAAAGATTGGGGGAGTGCTAAAACAGGGTTGTATTCAACACAAGGTCCCACAGGCCCAGTGGTAGCACAGTCGGAAAGTGCAGACACCAAGCAGAGTTCAGGAGTCCTGGGTAAAGTTCCAGTCTAGTGGTGAGTCTTGGGAGCTCCTGGTCGTCTATGGCGCCAGTGAACTTTCCCCGACAAACCCCTCCGGTGCCCTCTTCTGTCGCTCTCTGCAAAGCCACACAGAGTGACCACCTCCCCACTCAACTAGCTACAGCCTCCCTCCTTATTCCCAGTGCAAAGTCACAAGCCCCAGTACTCACAGCCCCAGGCAGCTCTGGGCAGCAGTGATACTGGCTCCAGCTCCAGCCTGTCCTTCTTGGGCAATTCCTGCCTGGCACGGTGCTCCTCCTGGCTCCTGTCCTGGGGAGTCCCCAATCGGCTGCTCTGTCCCTCCCAGGCTTCAGGCAGCTTCTTGGCTGCTTCACTCTGCGAGGGCCTGCTTGCTGCAGCTCTTCTCTCTGCAGGTCCAGACACACACTCTCTTGCTCTCCCCTCAACAGCACTTCCTCCTTCTGGAACAATCAGCACTTCCCCCCACCCGCCCCAGTCAGGAAAAAGATTTAAAGGGACCAGGCTCTCTAAACCCCAAAGGGGTTACATGAGTTTGTTAAATTAGCCACCAGTAAGCATTTTATCTTTATTTTTCTTGTAACCATTCTGACTTTCATGCCTCAGTACTTGTACTCACTTTAAATTTCCCTCTTTGTAGCTAATAAATGTGTTTTATTATTTTATCTAATCCAGTGTTTTTAAGTTGAAGTGTCTGGATAACTATTTAAAATAATAAACTGGCATATTATTTCCCTAAGGAATAGTACACTTAATATATCTGTACTGTCGAGGAGAGGGCTGGGCAGTGCAGGACAAACATTTCTGGGGGAAGATCAGGGACTGCAGGTGTGTTGGGGTCACCCTGCAGCATTACCAAGGTTGGTAAGAGCCTAAGTGAGGCTGGCTGGCTGCATCACCCACAGACATAGCTGGGCATGACTGTCACTGAGTGTGTGGGAGTCAGGGCCCTGCACCCCGCACTTCCTGCAATTCACCATGACTCTCAGCCAGCCAGTAAAACAGAAGGTTTATTACACAACAGGAACACAGTCCAAAACCGACGTTGTAGGTACAGACAACAGGACCCCGTCAGTCAGGTCCATCCTGGGGGGCAGGGAGCTCCGACCCCGGTGCTGGGCCTCCATCCATTTCCCCAGCCAGCTCCAAACTGAGACCCCCTCCAGCCATCTCACCCAGCCACACACCCCAGCTCCTACTCCAGCATTTGTCCAGTTTCCCAGGCAGAAGGTGTCACCTGGCCCCAACCCCCTCCTGGGCTCAGGTTACATGCTCACGTATCATCCCTTAAGTGAAGTCACACCCTGATATCCCACCACCATCCAACACCAATGCGGACAGTACCAGTAAAACTCCCATGTAACATTACCAGATCAATACTTCCCATGCCCTACTCCGTCACAGTGACTCACATGCCGGAGGCTGTTTGTGAGCAGTCCAGATTGAAGGCTACAGCAGCAAGGCATTGTAAAAGGCACCCCAGGTTACAGGGCCGGGGAGACACAGCTACTCATTAGTCTGTATTATGCCCTGGTATGTCACACAAACACCTGCTTCTCCATCCATTGTTCCCTGGTCCTTGCTTGTGGAAACATCTTTCCTGTTGGCCTGGCACCTGCCTAGGCGAAGCAAGGGGCATGTGGTATTCAGAGACCACATGGCAATGATGGGATGAGAGTAAAACCCCTTCTTAGCCACTTGCTGAGAGGTGGTTTCCTCCATGCAGGTAGCTAAACTCTCACCCAGGCTTTTATCTCCCTTCTTGACTACTGCAATCTCCTTCTCTGAGATCCTAGGCACTCATATTGCTCTCCCTACAGTCAGTTCAAAATGCTTCCACTAAAATTAGCTTCCTGATCTGTCATTCTGCCCCATCACTCCCTCTTTGGGTCACAGAACTGACTTCTCTCTTTCCACTACATTACATTATACACAATAAACTACATTAAAAGAATATTAAGTTTACCTGGGCTACTTTATTTCTTGCGATTCCTAACATTGATGTCATTTTTGGTAATTTCCTAGGTTTTTGAAAAGGCAAACTGAAAAACACAAATTCCATCATATAGCATCATATTGACACCCACATGGGTCAGCAGCAGAATTGGAACCTTTAGATCCACTTCACTGACCTCTCCCACTTGAGCTACTGGAGTAACTGTTAGTACTAGTAGGTTGTCATCTTCTGTGTGGACCACCACTAGTGGGGGAAGAGACACACTTTGCCAGTGGGTTTTACAGATATTTTCTGACAGCAGAGGAATGGTGAGACTCAGGAATCTTAGAATCCATTCTAGGCTTTGGAGGTGAGTGTTCTCTAGTGGGCACAGACTCTTCTGCCTGTTCCCCTCAACTTCACCATTTCTGCCCTACCCCCACGCCCACCCCGGCTCCTCACCCCAGTCCCATTTTCCTAGTCAAACCCAGTCCCCACTCCTCAATCTTCTTACCTCAGTGGTAGTATCCTTGCCCAGCCAGTCCTAGTCTCCCCATCCCAATATCTCCCCAACCTGACTCCAAGCCTTCCCCCACACTGCCAGTCCCCTTGCCGAGCTATTCCCAGTTCCTCGCATGTCTGCAGTTCTTCCACTCTATTCTGCTTGCTCCACTAGTCCCAGTCCCCATTCCACTTCTAGTTCCTTGTCTTCTCTCTTTCTCTCTCTATTTCCCCACCCCCACCCCTAGCCTCCACTCACTTAGGCTCCCATCCACATTTTCCATTCCCACTGGTTCCCAGTCTCTCTCCCCCTGGGCTTCTTGTCTGTCCCCAAGGCTCCTTGTCCCAGTCTTTTTGTCCAGCCAGTCCCAGTTCTCTCCCTGCACCCTACTCCTAGTCAGATCTGTCCCCCCTCTACTATCACCTTCTTTCCCACCCCCACCCCACTTGGTCCCAGTACCTATTCTCCTTGCCCAGCCAGTCACAACTTCTTCACACCCAGCTCCCAGCACCAGTCTTCTTGCCCCACGAGTGCCAGTTGCTTCTGTATCCCTGCCCACAATCCAAGTCTCCTTGCCCAGCCAGCCACAGTTCCCTCACCTGATTCCCCCTCCCAGTGTCTTTATCCAACCAGTCCCAGTCTCCTCTTCCCCTCTGACACCCAGTGTCCTTGCCCAGCCCTTGCTAGTATCCACCCTCACCCCCCTCCCAGTCTCCCTCTTCTCCCTGTCAGCCTCCAAGTCCAGTCTCCCATGCAGGGTTCTTGTCCCACTCTACTCCTGCCATGTCCAGGTTTGCTTCTTGTCCCCTCTGCACTCAAATTAGGCAGCCTCCTTCTCCTTACTGCCCGAGCGCACATGGAGGGTTATTGAGAGCACAAGAAAGACAGGCATAAGAACAGCAATTCTGGGTCAGACCAAAGGTCCATCTAGCCCAGTATCCTGTCTTCAGACAGTGGCCAGTGCCAGGTGCCCCAGTGGGAATGAACAGAACAGGTAATCATCAAGTGATCCATCCCCTATCGCCCATTCCCAGCTTCTGACAAACAGAGGCTAGAGACACCTTCTCTGCCCACCACTGTTTACCTCTCCATTCTGAAAACTGACCATTTATTCCTACCCTTTGTTTCCTATATTTTAACCCGTTACTGATCCATGACAGGACCTTCCGTCTTATCCCATGACAGCTCACTTTGCTCAAGAGCCTTTGGTGAGGGACCTTGTCAAAGGCTTTCTGAAAATCTAAGTACACTATATCCTCTGGATCCCCCTTGTCCACAGGTTTGTTGACCTCCTCAAAGAATTCTAGTAGATTGGTGAGGCATGATTTCCCTTTACAAAAACCATGTTGACTCTTCCTCAACAAATTATGTTCATCTATGTGTCTGACAATTCTGTTCTTTACTAGAGTTTGAACCAGTTTGCCCAGTACTGAAGTATAGCTTACTGGCCTATAATTGTCGGGATCACCTCTGGAGCCCTTTTAAAAAATTGGTATCATATTAGCTATCCTCCAGTCATTTGGTAAAGAAGCTGATTTAAATGATGTTACAAATCACGGTTAGTAGTTCTGCAATTTCACATTTGAGTTCCTTCAGAACTCTTGGGTGAATCCCTTCTGGTCCTGGTGACTTTCTACTGTTTAGGTTATCGGTTTGTCCCAAAACCTCCTCTAATGACACCTCAATCTGCTCCCTGTTCTCAGTTTCAGTGCCCAGCCCTGTCCCTGTCCTACAGCAACAATGTCAGGGAAAGTGCTGCTCAGGCCCCTGCAGCTCTGGGCTGGAGTATGGATAGTGCGGGTGGAATATCTGGAGATTTTATCTATGAAGCTCTAGCCAGTCGCTATTAAACATATACAAATTGCCTATAACTTGGTCAACTTGAGGGGGATTTTCCTGGGGATTGCAAAAGGCATATCCCTGTCACAAATGCCATCCACCTGCCAAATTCCAAGTCCCTGTTCCCAAGCATGGGGGGGGGGGGGGGGGCTCAAGAGCTTCTCAAAGAAAAGGTCAACAGGATTTTTTTTTAACATAGGCCGAACAATATTTTCCCTGGACTGTTCTTGGAAATGGCTGAACCATTTTGGCTGAGATTTTCCAACAAAATTCAGGCTGAGGCAAACACTTAGCACAGAAAATTTCAGCCCAGACAGTTACAGTTTAGCAAAGTTATAAGAACCTGAAAAGAGGGTCTTATACTGGGAGGTGTTGGGCAATCAAGTGGCACTACCCGCTCCACCCATAACACAAGCCCTTTGTCTGCGTAAGCAGAGTGAGGATGAGCTCCACCCTGACATCTAGTGGTGAGTTGTGGCAAATTGTGGAAGAGAACTTCAGGGGCTGATCTCATTTGCATAGGCACAACCACCCCACCTAGCATGAGCCCATAGCTGCCCAAATGGTCACTTTGGCTGCTGTGGGATCCCCAGTTTCTCTGTTATTGGGGCAGGACGAATAAATTGTTATTATCCTGATTATGTGACTCAAGGACAGTGGAACTGTACTTGGACTTTTGTTATGATGGAGGGACTCGCTATCAACTAAGTAGCACTCGCTAGGCAAGGGACATGGGTTCCAAAACTCAGTGAATTGAGAGAGGTTGGGGATAGGTATTAGTACCTGGTGATGTGGTCCTGAAACATCAATTGTATCTCCTTCTCTCTCCACTGTGGAATATCGGAGCTAATTTTGGGTCTATTAAGAGTCTAGCTACAGGTGCTGAGCTGAATTCACTTTGGGCTTATGGTGTACCAGCACTGAGGTTCCCACTACTACAAGCTGCAATCACTAAAGAGCTAAAATTACTGAGCACTGTGTTAAGTAGTGGGGAACCCGAAGATATCGTGCTGAGCGGAGTGGCGTGTGGACTGGCTGGTAGAGCCATTCATGGGATGGCAGGAGCTGCTTGTGGGGCAGCGAGCGGAGCAGAGCAGTTCGTGGGATGGTGGGAGCTGCTTGCGGGATGGCTGGTGGGGTGGAGCAGAGTGGCTCATGGGATGGCTGGAAGAGCGGAGTGAAGCGGCAGGGCAGTCTGCTTCGGATCATGTAAGGTGCCCCTTACCTCTTCCACACACACAAACACACACACATGCACATTTTCACCCAGACTGCGGAGTAACACTCTGCAGATGAACTTTTGAACTCTGGGGCTGGGCTTTTGGGTTGTTGGACTTTTGGGTTTCTGGACTCAAGAGACGTTTGGGTTGTTGGACTCAAGAACCAGAGGGAAAGGACCTGACCCAATCTGCTGGGTCTTTGCTCATGGTTTGGTTGATGAACCCTAGTTGTGGTGTTTTCCCAATTTAATGCTGATGTCCTTTACCTCATGTTATTAAAGATTTTTCTGCTACACCGAGCCTTTGTGCTTGCGAGACGGGAAGTATTACCTCTTTGAGGCGCCCAGGGGTGTGTGTAAGATTTTCCCAAGTGACTGGGTGGGGGCTCGAGCCGGTTTTGCGTTTGCTTTGTTGAGAGGGAACCCCTCTGTACTGAACCAGGCCCTTGCTGCTATCAACTCGGCCTGGCAGAAGGGTTACATCTGCTTCTTCAAGGCTCTTCACAACCCAGCCCCTCCCAACTTATCTGCTCTTCTATGCAGTGTTGTTGTAGCCATGTGGGTCCCAGGATATTAGAGACAAACTCACCAACAGAAGTTGGTTCAATAAAAAATATTGCCTCACCCACCTTGTCTCTCTTTTATTTTCTTCTCACCCTCATTCCCTCCACTCCTTCAGCCATGGAAAGATTCCAGAATGCAACCAAGTGCTTTACTATAGCTCTAACACAAAGCATGAGCATTAGCATCTAGAGAAGCCAGTTATACACACAGCCCCAGACTACATTATTCTGAAAGTGACACAGGGAAGAAGGGTTCTTTATGCTGCCTCAAAGTCCAGACAACTTTTTTCTTTTCACTGCTTTACCCTCCCCTACTTCTGAGAAAAATTGACCAGATCTGGATCCCATCCTGGCAGCAATTCAACTGTCCAGAAGAGGACACTGTTGAGCAATATGAACCATTGGCTCACTGAAGTAGCTGAGGGCACCGGTCACATGGGAAAGAAGGTCTCAGGAGGCTTTAGGGCACCTCTCTCCTGATCCCCTAGTTCATTGCTTAAGGAGCTTGCAAAGTATCTGCTTTATTCTGTGTCCAGTTCCAAGTGGCTCTTGCCAGATCTTCCTAAAGGTACAGTGACCTACAGTGGGGGCCTGCCACGGAGCACGGGTACTCTACGTGGCACTGAAGAGGAAGCAGATGCCATGTCTGACACCTGGCAGAATGCTCAACTACTTAAGAGAATAACCTCAGCCGTGCAGAACACAATGCCATCCACAGCCTCAGAAACAACTCTGACATCATAATCAAAAAGGCTGACAAAGGAGGTGCTGTTGTCATCATGAATAGGTCGGAATATGAACAAGAGGCTGCTCGGCAGCTCTCCAACACCACTTTCTACAAGCCATTACCCTCTGATCCCACTGAGAGTTACCAAAAGCATCTACAGCATTTGCTCAAGAAACTTCCTGAAAAAGCACAAGATCAAATCCGCACAGACACACCCCTGGAACCCCGACCTGGGATATTCTATCTACTACCCAAGATCCATAAACCTGGAAATCCTGGGCGCCCCATCATCTCAGGCATTGGCACCCTGACAGCAGGATTGTCCGGCTATGTAGACTCACTCCTCAGGCCCTACGCTACCAGCACTCCCAGCTACCTTCGAGACACCACTGACTTCCTGAGGAAACTACAATCCATTGGTGATCTTCCTGATAACACCATCCTGGCCACTATGGATGTAGAAGCCCTCTACACCAACATTCCACACAAAGATGGACTACAAGCCATCAAGAACACTATCCCCGATAATGTCACGGCTAACCTGGTGGCTGAACTTTGTGACTTTGTCCTTACCCATAACTATTTTACATTTGGGGACAATGTATACCTTCAGATCAGCGGCACTGCTATGGGTACCCGCATGGTCCCACAGTATGCCAACATTTTTATGGCTGATTTAGAACAACGCTTCCTCAGCTCTCGTCCCCTAACGCCCCTACTTTACTTGCGCTATATTGATGACATCTTCATCATCTGGACCCATGGAAAAGAAGCCCTTGAGGAATTCCACCATGATTTCAACAATTTCCATCCCACCATCAACCTCAGCCTGGTCCAGTCCACACAAGAGATTCACTTCCTGGACACTACAGTGCTAATAAACGATGGTCACATCAACACCACCCTATACCGGAAACCTACTGACCGCTATTCCTACCTACATGCCTCCAGCTTTCACCCTGACCACACCACACGATCCATCGTCTACAGCCAAGCTCTGCGATACAACCGCATTTGCTCCAACCCCTCAGACAGAGACAAACACCTACAAGATCTCTATCAAGCATTCTTACAACTACAGTACCCACCTGCGGAAGTGAAGAAACAGATTGATAGAGCCAGAAGAGTTCCCAGAAGTCACCTACTACAGGACAGGCCTAACAAAGAAAATAACAGAACGCCACTAGCCGTCACCTTCAGCCCCCAACTAAAACCCCTCCAACGCATTATTAAGGATCTACAACCTATCCTGAAGGATGACCCAACACTCTCACAAATCTTGGGAGAAAGGCCAGTCCTTGCCTACAGACAGCCCCCCAACCTGAAGCAAATACTCACCAGCAACCACATACCACACAACAGAACCACTAACCCAGGAACCTACCCTTGCAACAAAGCCCGTTGCCAACTGTGCCCACATATCTATTCAGGGGACACCATCACAGGGCCTAACAACATCAGCCACACTATCAGAGGCTCGTTCACCTGCACATCCACCAATGTGATATATGCCATCATGTGCCAGCAATGCCCCTCTGCCATGTACATTGGTCAAACTGGACAGTCTCTACGTAAAAGAATAAATGGACACAAATCAGATGTTAAGAATTATAACATTCATAAACCAGTCGGAGAACACTTCAATCTCTCTGGTCACGCAATCACAGACATGAGGGTCGCTATCTTAAAGCAAAAAAACTTCAAATCCAGACTCCAGCGAGAAACTGCTGAATTGGAATTCATTTGCAAATTGGATACTATTAATTTGGGCTTGAATAGAGACTGGGAGTGGCTAAGTCATTATGCAAGGTAGCCTATCTCCCCTTGTTTTTTTCCTACAAACCCCCCCCAAGACGTTCTGGTTAAACTTGGATTTATGCTGGAAATGGCCCACCTTGATTGCTGTGCACATTGTAAGGAGAGTGGTCAGTGTGGATGAGCTATTGCCAGCAGGAGAGTGAGTTTGTGTGTGTGGTTTTTGGAGGGGGGTGTTGGGGGGGGGTGAGAAAACCTGGATTAGTGCTGGAAATGACCCACCTTGATTATCATGCGCATTATAAAGAGAGGTTTCAAAGAGGGATGGGCTATTACCAGCAGGAGAGTGAGTTTGTATGTGTGGGGGGGGGGGGAGGTTGGGGGGGGGGAAGGGTGAGAAAACCTGGATTTGTGCTGGAAATGGCCCTACTTGACGATCACTTTAGATAAGCTGTTACCAGCAGGAGAGTGGGGTGGGAGGAAGTTTTGTTTCATGGTCTCTGTGTGTATATAATGTCTTCTGCAGTTTCCACGATATGCTATGCATCCGATGAAGTGAGCTGTAGCTCACGAAAGCTCATGCTCAAATAAACTGGTTAGTCTCTAAGGTGCCACAAGTACTCCTTTTCTTTTTACGAATACAGACTAACACGGCTGTTACTCTGAAACCTGTATGGAGTTTGTCAATTCATTTAAATCTGAATGCTATGCTGAAACCTCGTGGCTGGATTGAATCCAAATGCTACAGAAAATCTTTCTTGAAAAACTATCTGAGGCAAATTCTAGAAAGAGACGATCTAACAGAGAAATGCTGCCAAGTGCTGGGATCCTTGTTTCTGGTTGCATGGTATTTATTATACAATATAGGCAAGGCCCCAAAGCCTTCCACAGTGTTTTTTTTTTTTTTTTAACAGCTAGTCCTGTGGATCAGCATGACTGGCTGCAGAGGGAGGGTGGTGAGAGACAGGATTTATGGTTGATGTCAACAATTCATTCTGCCAGGTCAAACACTCATCCTTCAAAGGACAGCTGTAAGTTACAACAGCACCTGCTTTCTCCTCTGATTTGGAGGTGAAGGCACCGAGTGACAAACCAAATGGAAACCCAAGGACCAATTCCACATCACCCCGCACCTTGTGCTGCCACCTACATCAGTTCAGAGTGGGGGGAAAAGAGGTGCCAAGTGCTACCATTCTGATGCACTCAGAATACACTCAAGTAAACGTCCATTGGGCCCTCTAGTACCAGCACGCAAGTTGCTAATCACTATACATGTTCTCTTTTATAGCAGCTGTTTCAAGGCACCTCACCACAATGTACAGCACATTAGATAACATCACACTAATATACAGATGCTGGAGACCTGAGTCTGGCGCCTCCTGCTCATGAGAGCATTTCTAGCAGTGTGTGGGAATCATTCATACATTCCCATGTTATACCTGGCATTTTACCCTATTGCATAAAATGTGTAACAGTACCACTGTCCTATGGGGCAGTTCTACTGTAGCAATGTCAATTATTCATGTACTGTTTTAAACACCAGATGTTCTGCAAAGATGTTTCCTCCCTTTGCTTTCTTTTTTGGAGCCAGAGAGAGAACATTGTCTTGTTCTCACACAAGCAACTTACTCCTTCAGGAAACTCCTAGTTACTTGCATATTAAGGACAAATTCACCTCCCCCTTAAAGCAGTGTTATGCCTGAGTCATTACAACACCTTGTATACTCTTGCATGCTGTCAAGTAAGTAATAGTAATAAAAGTGGGGATCAAAAGGTGATTTGGAAATGTTGACAATATTTTGTCTAGGAGTAGCAGAGAAAGATGCTGAACCCTCTGATCTTCTCCCCTTTCAATTCAAAGCATAGACTTTTTCGCATGTTTGCACTAATAGCCTTTGGAACTCACTGCCACAAGATATAATTGAGGCCAGCTCTTAAACACAATTCAGAAGAGGGGTTTGACATACATATGAATAGCTATAACTGGAGTTGAAATAGAAATGATTAAAAATGGGGAAAAAAGTATTTTGGAACCAATATAAACCCTGATGTTTAGCATACAGACCAACTTCTAAGTACTGGGGGCTTGGAAAAAACTCTTTTTGGGGGCAGGTTACCCCATAACTGCCTGCTGCAGACTTCTTGTTCCTTCTCAAAAGCGGTAGGTGCTGGTGGCTGCTGACGGCTAGATTCTAGACTAGCTGGACGCCCTGATCTGGTCTAATATGACAATTCCTATACTCTTATGATCCTTCTCACCTCAACCCATCTCATTCCTTTCAGTAAAATTTCAAAGAGGGCCCAATATAATTTTTTTTTTGTGAGGTCACAGCGGATAGTATTGTGAAACTTTTACACACACTAGTAGCAATTTGGATCAGAGATTTTCTCTAAAGGTACTATGTCAATACATTGGGTTGATTTCTGTGCTGCAAAACTCCCTATGTAATTTTGTTCCTTGTTACAGAGCAGGGGTAGGCAAACTTTTTGGCCAGAGGGCCACATCTGGAAATAGAAAATGTATGGTGGGCCATGAATGCTCACAAAATTGGCGTTGGGGTGAGGGAGAGGGTGAAGGCTCTGGTTGGGGATGCGGGCTCTGGGGTGGGGCTGGGGATGAGAGGTTTGGGGTGCAGGAGGGTGCTCTGGGCTAGAATTAAGGGGTTTGGAGGGCGGGAGGGGGATCCGGGCTGGGGCAGGGGGAGAAGCTCAGGGGTGCAGGCTCCAAGCGGCACTTACCTCAAGTGACTCCTGGAAGCAGCAGCAAGTCCCTCTCCAGCTCCTATGCGGAGGTGCAGTCAGGCGGCTCTGCACACTGCCTCGTCCACAGGCACCACCCCCGAAGCTCCCACTGGAGTCCTGGAGGGGGCCATTAGAGCAGGTAGGAGCCTGAGCGGGGCCATGCTGCGGCTTCTGGGAGCTGTGTTGTGCAGCCCCCGTCCCTGTACCATGGCTGGAGCACCAGAGTGGGAAAAGCCCCAGACCCCACTCCCCAGCAGGAGCTCACGGGCCAACTTAAAACAGCTTGTTTTCCCACCCGTTATAGAGGATAATGGTGTCCTTTGAAAGCCTCCCAAAACAAGGCTGCACTGGCCATACTGTTGGATTAGAATCTTGCAAGGATTAGGAAACAAGCATCTCACCAATCTCTCTCCGGAAGAGCACTGAATTATACCAAGAAAAGCAAAAATATTACAGACCTAAGACAGTGGGTTCATCATGATGCTTCCAAGTCTCACATTTTCAAAAATAAGCTCTTGTTTTACAAGAAACCCACCCAACTTTGAAAAGTCTGCTACAATTGTAATGCTTTGGTTACATCTGTGTCCTGGTTTGTAGACCCTGTACATATTCCAAAGGCTCATTGTTCAGCTATTTTTCTGATTAGTGACAGGCCTTTCTGATGAAACAACTAATATCTAGGCATCTGATTCCCCTGCCTTTCTCAGTGTTACTTGTCTGCCTTCACACATTTGTCTAAATGTACCTCTGTCATCTATAATGAGGTAATAGGCCTCAAAATTACTTCATCGTCTCCCTTCTCCAACATAGGTAGGGCTGATTTTCTTTAACCTAAATTGATGCCATAATTACACGTCTCTCTTTCCTTAGTGCTAGTACCTTTTAGACATCAGCTTCCAGAATTTGCAAGCTGTTCAGAGCAAGGAGGGAGAAAAAGCACAAGATAATTTTGATGGTGTCAGTATTCTCTAGTGCTGAAAAATCCCTTTGGGCTTTAGGGGCAGGGAGCAGAGAGCAGCCGTCTCGGACACTGCCCCAAACACCTGGCCAAGGTACAGTCAGAAGGGATTATGTGGGAGCATCATGATACACAGGTTTGATTCCCCCTCTGACAGAAATTGGAATGTGGTTTCCCCACCCATCGTCTGTTTGGTGCGTAAGCCCTTGGGGACAGACACTGTCTCCTACTGAGTGTGGAGAGCACTTAGAATAGTGTAGAAGTGTGTTGATTAGGGTCTCAATGCACTGCCCAGGAAAGAGCTTGGCGTCACCATGGATAGGTCTCTAAAAACTTCAGTTTAATGTGCAGCGGCGGTGAGAAAGGCTAGTTTCTGTTTTATTTTCTATCAGAATGCCATTATATAAATCCATGGTGTGCCCACATCTTGAATACTGCATGCAGTTCTGGTCACCCTGTTGGGTCGCCCTCAAAGTTATATAAGTATGATAGAATTATAATTATGTAGTAGTAGAAATAAAGATAGACAAAAGAGTATATAGGTATTGTAAAAAGGTATGAACATCAGTTCCATGCTGTTGAATTTCACTCTGTAACAAATGCAAGGCCAAAGTGCTAATTATTTCAGGCCAGTACAGGACAAAGAGTCTGTGCTGGAAAGCGATAAGAACTTTGAGGAAACAATGCTGTTCTTTAAAACAACACCCTGATGCTCTTCCCCTGCGGGGGCCCCTTATCATGCCTATGTAAATCTTGGTATCCAAAGAGGGAAAAATAGATAGTGGGATATGGGAATCAAGAGTCATAGATTGTGTTGTTAAGTAAAAGAATGAATGATGAGTGCATGGAATTGAGAGCCTGAAGCAGGGAAATGATTGGTTAGTAAATGGTGCCAGCCTAATCCTCAGAATTTCAACCTTGATATCAATGGGCCAAAGAATAGGCAAAGTGGAGATAACTGGATAACCCCCGGAGGGCGAACCGGAATCCACCCAAAACGCATCAAGGAAGAACAAGAAGATAATACCTAGCCATCATGGATGTACCACCTGCTGATTGATGGTCATCTCAATTGTAAATTCAGCGTGATGAAACAACTTCCATAGACTTGTATTGAACCAGAGACCTATAAAATTTGGGTCCAGGGACTGTGTTCTTTGAGTCTGGTTCTACGACCACCCTCCAGGAACATCGGATGCGCATCTGACAACGACTCGGCTCCACTCTCGTGTCCAGGCCACCTGGCCAGTGACTTGGCACGAGCAACATCTAGGCTGGTAACTCTAACAACCTTTATGTAGAACCTGTGTGTGAATGTCTCTGTGTGTGAATGGATCTATATAGAAATTGCATATAGGAATATTTTGTTGTATTTACAATAAACATGGCAATGTTTACAATAAACATGGCAATTTGTCTTGTCCCTCTTACACTAATAAAAATGATACCAACAGGATCTTGTAACAGCCCCATCTCAAAAAGGATATAGTGGAACTGGAAGAGGTTCAGAGAAGGGCAACAAAGATGATCAAAGGTATGGAACAGCTTCCATATGAGGAGAGACTAGAAGGATTAGGGCTGTTTGGCTTAGAAAATAGATGACTAAGGGGGGATATGATAGAGGTCTATCAAATCATGAAAGGCGTGGGTGGAAAGTGTTGTTTACCCTTTCCCACAGTACAAAAATTAAGGGCAGGTTTAAAAATTAAATGAATAGGGGGCAGGTTTAAGACAAACAAGAGGAAGTACTTGTTCACACAAGGCACAATTAAGCTGTTAAACTCATTGCCATGGTGGGTGAGTGAGATTCTGTGGCCTGCATTGTGCAGGAGATCAGACGAGATGATGATAATGGTCCCTTCTGACCTTCAAGTCTGAGTTGTGGTGGCCAAAAGTATAACTGGGTTCAAAAAAAGAACGGGATAAGTTCATGAAGAATAGGTCCATCAATGGCTATTAGCCAAGTTAGTCAGGGACACAACCCCATGCTCGGGGCAACCGTAAACCTCTGACTACCAGAAGCCAGGAGTGGAGGACAGGTGGATCACTCCATGTTCTGTACACTCCCCTAACGCGGTGGTAGAGGCCACTGTCAGAAACAGGATACTCAGCAAGATGACAATGGTCTGACCCAGTCTGGCCACTCTTATGTTCTTGTGTATGTACTGTAATATAAATAATACAGTGATGTGGCTTTTCTGCTCTTTTTCACCCTCTGCAGGATTTTTAAGAGGGCACCATCTGGCCCTCAATGAAGACAGCTCCATGTAAAGTCAAATAGTTTCTGACTAGGAGAGACATGTCAAGAGTCAAAAGAGCTCTTCTTTTTCCACTGACACTTTGGCAAAGCGGGGCTTTGTGAGCTGTTGGGTTAGATTTTTAGCCAGTGCCATGAATGCGAGACTTCAGCCTGATTCACTTTAAATCAGTGGTTTTCAAACTGTGGGTCGCGACCCAGTACCAGGTCACGGAATGGAAGGCACTGGGTTGCAGAAGCTCTGGTCCACACTGCCGACTGGGCTGTTAAAAGTCCCATTGGCAGTGCTGCCTGGCTAAGGCAGGCTAGTCCCTACCTATTCTGACCCTGCACTGCACCCCCCCGGAAGCAGCCAGCAGCAGATCCAGCTCCTGGGTGAGGGAGCCACAGGGCTCCGTGCGCTGTCCCCACCCCAAGCACCGGCTATGCACTCCCATTGGCTGGGAACTGGCCCATGGGAGCTGTGGGGGGTGGTGCCTGCGGGCGAGAGCCATGCAGAGCCACTTATGTACCTCCGCATAGGAGCCGGACCTACTGCTGGCTGCTTCCGGGGCATAGTGTGGTCCGCAGTGCTGGGACAGGCAGGAAGCCTGCCATAGCAACCCTCCTGTGCCGCTGACCAGGAGAAGCCCGAGGTAAGCCCTCACCCCAACCCCAAGCCCCAAACCCCTGCCCCAGCCCTGAGCCCCCCCCAAAACCTGGAGCCCCTTCCTGCACCCCCAACGCCACGCCCCAAACCCCTGCCCCAGCCCTGAGCCCCCCAAAACCTGGAGCCCCTTCCTGCACCCCCAACGCCATGCCCCAAACCCCTGCCCCAGCCCTGAGCCACCCCCAAAACCTGGAGCCCCTTCCTGTACCCGAAACCCCTCATCCCCAGCCCCACCAGCCCCAGCCCAGAGTTTCTGACCCCTTCCTGCACCCCAACCCCCTTCTCCAGCCCAGAGCCCCCTCCCACACCCTGAACCCCTCATTCCCAGCCCCACCCCACAGCCCTCACCCCATACCCCAACACTCGCCCCAGCCCTGAGCCCCTCCCACACCCCAAACCCCTCATCCCCAGCTCCACTGACCCAGTGGAGTGGGCATCAACAATCTTCTTCAACTAGGTCACCAGAAAAAAAAGTTTGAAAATCACTGCTTTAAATGGATGTTAGAATCCACTGAGGAGAGGGTGAGGGTGGAGAAGATTTGTAATGGAAATAGCCCTGAACCATGAGGGGTCCACAAAAGTGCCACAAACAGAGCAATCACTGTAGGATCAAATGCCCACCGCATCTTTTTCTTTTATACTCGAGAAATAAATCGTAAGTCATCTGTTCCCATAAGATAATGGAAAGTACATCATTCCTTGATATATAAAAAATAAATTATACCACGAATCCCAAAAGTACTGAGCCTTCTAAAATAAAAAAAAGGTTACTGATATGTTAATAACAGTCCTTGTTAGGTGACATTGCAATGAAGTGCAATAAGGTCTGAGCAAAACAGGCTGAGATACTGACTCACTCATTCAGCTTCCTAGGCTGCAGGGAAAACGTATTGCTGGGCTGCAATCTTTTAAGAGCTCACCTTAGCAGCTGACCATTGCGGAAGACATTTGCCTCCCTGTACAGTCCTTGTATAACAGCCCCAAAAAACCCTCTTAGTTTGGTCTCACACAGACCAATCATCCGAATGAATGTTCAAAAGCAAAAATGAGATTGTTTCAGAAAATCCCATTAAAAAGAAATGAGAGCATCTAGTTAACCATGCCATAAACATCATTAATTACCTGAGCAAACATATTTCACAGATGCTATGACCTGTTTTCATTAACAGTAATGAAACAGTAACAGGATCTGTCACCTTTGGAAATGTGCCCTTCAAATGTATGTATGTGTTCATGGGATCAGTCCCCCAGCCATACCTATTGACAGCCTGAAGGCAGTGAGTAATCTAATGCAGTTTCTTCTCCGAAAGCCAGGGACCATCTTAGAATTAGGCAGACCCTAGTCCGTCAGCACCCCAGAAACATATCTTTCCACAAGAGCTTTAAATGAAGAGGGGAATCTGTCTCTGGATATTCACCCCATGCAAGATTTATCCACCATTTTGAGGGCTCAAGTGGTACCTAACCGTTGTGTGGTCTCTGTGTTTCGTACAGGGAAGAATTTCCCCATGACGTTGAAGCTCAGGTGGGATTGCCATAGACCTGGCTCTTTAAATCCTCCTCGGTTCCATCAGCAGCATGGAATTCAATGTATATCAGTTAGTCAATATACTGAGACCATCAAACACAGGAGTGATCAAATACTGAGTGACAGTGAATTATTCCAATGAGGGGCCATGATCCAAGAGTGCAGAGATCAGCTGAGCTCTGTAGCCAGCAGAACCACAAGGAAGAATTATAGCTTCAGGGTACAAAATGTGTCTTGTTTTTCATTTAATCTATTCCATGGCTCCTCACCCTGGATCTATGTCTGTTCTTCTTCCTTGTCTTGCTGCCTTTCCCGAACCCTCTTCCAGCTTCCCCCTTTCCTTTGTCTATTCAAACTCCACTTCAGTGCTTTCCCTTCCTTCAGGACCAGAGTAAAAAATGTTGGGGACCTGTGCACTATGGAAATAGCTCCCCCACCTTCCTGAAAGCATCCCCAACCATATATGCCCCAATGACCCTCACCCCAGACACACACACCAACACTCCACCAGCTCCCACTTACCCTGAGAGCCCCGTCCCCACATCCCAGCCACCCTAACTTACATCCTGCTCACTACAGCCCCCTGGTCCCAGCCCCCAACATCCCAACCCTTCCAATATCCCACATGGCCCATTCCTCCCACCTGAACATTCCCCCTTGCCCCCAACCCCAAACATTCTCCATTCACCCCACAGCCCCCACTCACTCCATCACCCCCCAACATCCCAGCCCAGAACCCCTCGCCCTACAGCCCAACAAAACTCCCCACTCACGCCCATAGCCTACCAATAACTCACCCCAGCCCCTCACCCACTGGCCCCTTGGACCTTTCTGGCCACTAACGGGTGTCCTCCCAATTTAACATTCCATTCCCATCCCGGCCTAGGGTGGTTCCTGATAATCCCAGCGACCCAGCTGTGCTCACTCCCCCGCCCCCCCCCCCACGCACATGGCCCCATGTTTGGCCCAGCTACACCCTGTCACAATGGAAGGGTGTCTGGGACAAATTGGAGTAAGTGGCATTGCAATCTGGGGAGTGGGTTGCAATCTGGGGAGTGCCACTCGGTTTTTTGTTTTTTCTCTGGTGGTCAGGCGCTCCCCTGTGATGGGGCCCTTGGGCAAGTGCTCCAAATGCACATTGGTTAATCTGGGACTGCCTTCCTGCTGTCTGAGCACTGTCCTTGCAAGGCTGCCAGAGCAACTCTCTGTCTCCCCACATTGATGATCTTTCCTTTCCCTTGGCATGCTGCTGGGATAGGGATTCCCCATTATGGCACTGCTTGGTTCTCTTAATTCACAAATGTGATGGCACTCCAGTGAAAGACTAAAATCCTCTTTTTTCCACAGGTAACATTGCAATGAGAGCTGGTCAGAAAATAGGATTTTGCTCCACGGAAAATTTCAACTTTTTGACGAAAAAAAATCAAAAACTGAAATTTAGCCAAAAGCTACAAAAAAGTTTTGTTTTTTATCTGAAATTTTTTCAGTTTTCTGATGCAAAAGCCAATATTCTCAAGGGAGAGAGACATTTTCAGTCAACATTTTTGTTTAGTTGGAAATCCCAATGTATAGTGGAAAAAAAAAAGTTGACCGCAAATTTACAATCAGCACAACTGCAACCCATAGTTTATCATTCCCCTGTCAATTGCCTTCGTCCAGAGGTTCTCAAACTGTGGTCCCAGTGGTCCACGAGCTCCATTCAGGTGGTCCACAGATAGTTCCCTCTAAGGTGCGCACCTGGGCGGCTGCACACAAGACAATGAAGGGCCACCCACCTAATTAGTGGAGCTATGCAGCATAGGCCCCCACTTCTACGAGCGCTGGGGGGTGCTTGACCCCCCTCTGTCCCCAGCCTCGCCCCCAACTCCACCCCTGCCCTGCCCCCATTCCAACTCCTTCCCCAAAGTCCCTGCCCCAACTCCGCCCCCTCCCTGCCCCTATTCCGACTCCTTCCCCAAATCCCCACCCCGGCCCTGCCTCTTCTCCACCTCCTCCTGTGAGCGCGCCACATGCCTGCTCCTCCCCCCTCCCTCCCGCAGCGTGCTACAGCTGTTTGGCGGCGGCAAGCGCTGGGAGGTAGGTGGAGAAGTGGGGATGCAGCGCGCTCAGGGGAGGAGGTGGAGGCAGAGACGGAGGGGAGGGGAGGTAATGTGGGGCAGGGAGGGGAGCTTGGCTGCCAGTCGGTGCAGAACACCCACTAATTTTTCCCCGTGGGTGCTCCAGCCTTGGAGCACCCACAGAGTCAGAGCCTATGCTGTGCAGATGTGGCTCCACTAATTAGGTGCCTGGACCCTGGAGAAGACGCACAGGTAAGGTGAGGTGGTGGCCTTGGGGGAGACTAGGGGGCAGGTGGGAGAAGGCAGTGGAGTGAGATGAGGGGTGGGGGGAATTTGGGACATGCAAGGCAGTGGTAGCAAGAGAAAGAGGCAACTTTCCCCAGCTCCAGGGTTGTGGCTGCCAGGGAGAGACAGCCCTCCTTCCCAGCCCCAGCTCTGTGGCTGCTGCAGCAAGGGAGAGACCCTCCTCCTTCCCAGCCCCAGCTGGGGGGCTGTCGTGGCAGGGGAGAGAGGGCACATCCATTGCATTAAAAAGGTAAGACTACTGATATTAAAATATTAGTTGTGTGCTTTTATTTGTAGAACAAAAACATGTTAATTATTAAGGTTTTTTTATATAGTGCTTTTATCCAAAGGGCTTTGCAGTAGTTAGCTAATGGTACGAACAACATCTGGAAAGATCATTATGTGGTCCGCCAAGACCCTCAACAATGTTCAAGTGGTGCACAAAGAAAAAAACTTTGAGAACCACTGCCTTAGTCATTAAACAGGCTCTCATGGACTTCTGACTCCCTTCTCCATGGCTTCCCTGGAGAGCTAAAGCATGTTCTCTCATTTCTCATCCTTATGAGAACTCTGGTAAAGGGGACAAAACAACAACAACAACAACAACTGTGTCTACAATGATCTGGTTTCCAGTTTAAAAAGAAATGCGTGGCTGAAATATCACCCCATCTATGTTTTAAAAGACTCTGAATTTCCAAGACTTCCACAATTGGAGGGCCCCATACACATTTCATCCCTGACATAATCCCATCCCAAGAAGTAACCACTATACAGCACTATAATGAGAAAGCCATTATAAAAGTGATGGCAGTGAGATTTGTTGAAAAAGCTACAGGCACTAAAAAGCTTAAATTAGACAGCTGCAAAGAAGCTTTAAAAATACAGGACAGGGAATAACTATGAGTCATTCAACTCAGTGTTATGGGAGTTTCGTTAGAGAATATGTCCTCTAACTCATGGGAATAACTATGACCCTTGAAATGATTAGAACTTGGTATTTTTTTATTGTTAACAGAGGTCAGTTTCTATCCAAAGGCAGCAGGTTACAACATGGCTACCAGTGAAAAGGGTTATGAAATTAAATCTTTGCCTCTACTTCCATGATGTGTATAGAACTATGACAGGGAGAGAGTAGGTGAGGCCTGCATGCCAATCTCTTAGAGGCTAATTAGTGCCCCAGGAGAAGCTGATGGGGGTAATGAACTCAGCTGGCTCCATCACTCCACAGCTGATAAGAGAGGCACAGGAAGGCTGTGCAAGGGGAGAGAGGGAGGAACAGAGCTAGTTGTGCCCAGCCATACCAAGCCCTCAGAGTAGGAAAATCTCTCTTCCCCACAGGTCATGCTGAGAGGGCCTAAAGTTCAGCAAAGATTGTAAATAGGTGGGAGCATGGGGGACTGTGGTGATACTGGTGAACGGGAATTGAAATAAAGCAGTTTCTGCAGGAAAGATGACTGGGGTAGAGGTGGGCCCTTGTTACAAGAGCCCACATGGAGACCTGTGACATACAAAGTAGGTATGCCATATCTACCATGTGTGAAGCAGCTTTCCCAAGCTAGCTCGGCCTCCCTGAATGACACATATTGTGCAGCCATTTTACTCTGACCTGTGAGCTGGCCAGATCCGACAAGCTAACGAGGATGGTGCTCGATCAGTACTTGCACGGGACACCTTGTGACAAAGTTCCTGCTCTACCTTGGTGGGTCTTGCGCTTATTGGCAGATTTGCTCACCTTGGAGCTTCACGGCAGCCCTCAGCTTGGCCGTTTTTCTGAACTCACAGTCCAGGTCGACGACTCCTGTGTCTGACCAGGAGTTGGGAGGATTTGGGGGGAACCCGGGCCCGCCCTCTACTCCAGGTTCCAGCCCAGGGCCCTGTAGAATGTAGCTGTCTAGAGTGCCTCCTGGAACAGCTGTGTGACAACTACAACTCCCTGGGCTACTTCCCCATGGCCTCCTCCCAACACCTTCTTTATTCTCACCATAGGACCTTCCTCCTGGTGTCTGATAATGTTTGTACACCTCAGTCCTCCAACAGTCTGCATTCTCACTCTCAGCTCCTAGTGCCTTTTGCTCCCAGCTCCTCACACACACACCACAAACTGAAGTGAGCTCCTTTTCAAAACTCAGGTGCCCTGATTAGCCTGCCTTAATTGATTCTAGCAGCTTCTTCATTGGCTGCAGGTGTTCTAATCAGCCTGTCTTAATGGTCTCCAGAAGGTTCCTGATTGTTCTGGAACCTTCCCTGTTACCTTACCCAGGGAAAAGGGACCTACTTAGCCTGGGGCTAATATATCTGCCTTCTATTACTCTCCGATAGCCATCTGGCCCGACCCTGTCACAACCTCCAGAAAAAATCTAGAGTGCGGTAGGAAGAAGTATTGATGTTTCAGTAAGTGGTGCTCTTCCCTCTGAATCTACACTCCATGTCCCAAGCAAGGTGTTAAGGTCACAGCACGGTCTTTCATATTAAATACCAAACATATGCCCTGATCAGTTAATCATTAAAAATCCCCAAGAGCAGAGGTATTAGTTCTACTTCTCAGGCCAAATCCTGGTGTAAGGTCATAGAAGTTAAAGGAAGAAAAGATTTAACAGTATTAGATCATTAAGTCCACCTCCCCACTACCAAGGCAGAACACATCACTGTCTAGGGAATTTATCAGATATTAAATCAATTTATACTGTTGTCATGGGTAATTGTATTCTGTCTGTCTAAATGGTATTCTTCACTGCTGTCAAGTTTTTGCCATGCATTGTTAAACAGCTGCAACATTCCACCCCAATGATGGATGATCTAATTCTTACCTATAAAGCTTTTAAAGTGCTTTGGGACCCTTCCAGATGAAAGGTGCAGTGAAAATGTCTTTTTTTTTTTGGTTCTTCACATAGATGCTGAAACATTTAGCAAACACAGGGCATAGAGCTAGTTCCACTGTCTGTTGGACGTATTATTTCAATTTTGTGAAAGGACTATTATTTTAAAATATTAAAAGACAGGATTTTTTAGCATAACCAAGCTGTATGCACAGTAAGCCAAACTGCAGTGGTAGTGACAGTAATCACAGCTGGGTGATCTCGGGCGAGTCACTCAAATCTCTGTGCCTCAGTTTCCCATCTGTAAATATGATTAATAATAAGTCCTTTCTCCCAGCCTTTATAAATCTTGTCTGTTTAGATTGTAAGGTATTTGGGACAGAGACTGTCTCTTAAGTATCTGTGCAGCATCTAGCACAGTGGGGTCCTGATCTAGAGACTACTGTAATACCAATAAAAAATAGCAATAATTAGATTTTTTTCCTTTGGAAACAGATTTCTTTGAACCAAGAAATAATCATTGGCTTCACTAGAAACCAATATCAGCCATGCAAATAGGAAACTGTTAATTATTTGCCTGAAAACTAATTGGGAGAGAAAACAAAGCCTGAACCCCACATGCGCATCTGTTCCAAAATCTGAGCATCCGCAATGAAATAAAGTTGTTAAGAAAATCTCCAGGCCCTTTCCAAATATTAGCAAATTCAGCTTAATTTCAAGACATGGTTGTGGGTTGAGCTAAGTCTGCTTGTGAATGCGTGAAACCATGGCCTTTCATTCAAGATAAATGTGTAGATGTGGTTGAAACAATAGCCGTAGCACCCAAAACTCGGACACATTGAAAAGCTTGAGTAGAAACTGAATCATGTGGCCCTAGGAGTTAGGACTTTGATTGGTGGAACTGTTTTGGTCTGTGCATGTGCGAGAGAAGGGGCAGAGAGGAAGAGAAGCCAGAAAGCCAAGCAGACAGTAGCAGAAATGCTGGTGCTTGTGATGGCCCTAAGAGAAAGCTCAGAGAGATTTCAGAGTAGCAGCCATCTTAGTCTGTATCCGCAAAAAGAAAAGGAGGACTTGTGGCACCTTAGAGACTAACAAATTTATCTGAGCATAAGCTTTCATGAGCTACATCCGATGAAGTGAGCTGTCGCTCACGAAAGCTTATGCTCAAATAAATTGGTTAGTCTCTAAGGTGCCACAAGTACTCCTGTTCTTTTTTCTAAGAGAGAAAGAGAGAGATTTGGACACAGACTGCTGGCTACAAGGCAGGTTTGGAATAGTGAGCATAAGAAGTTTGTTTCCTGCTGTTTGACTGTTACTGTGTTCAGGGAAACAGGACTTTGGGTATAATCTTTGTCTGCAAACAAGATTGCATCAAAGAAAATACCTGGCTCTGTCAGCAATTTCTCCCCCTAGTGGAAACAACCTGCAGGACCCAGAACTTTGGCTATCAGCTTGGGTCCCAAAAGGGTAACACTAGTTCCCCTACTGCAACCAAGACACAGTGTATTGGAATCATTTCAACTTCTCAAACAAAGAAAAATATCTGAGCTATTTATCATTTCAAAATAACCGAGCTTGTGAGGCCAATGTCTGGGTTGTGTATAGTTCAGTCAACCAGTTTTTTCATGCTTTTTGTTTGTTTTGTTTTATCCTCTGAATGATGGTTAAAGAGAAGAGAGCCTTTCTTATTACCTCGGAGGCATTAATGGCCATGTGATCAAAGTCCTGATTCCCACAATATTGTACAAGAAATATTCTAATCGGCAAATAGCAACAGTTTGACATGCCCATAAACACACCACAGGAAATACCAATGTATTCTGGGTGGGTTTATTTTCATTTTTGTGGTACACACAGACAGTTGAGCCCCTAGAACCATGTTTCCACAGTCAGCTGGGGACCCCAGAGTTCTCTACTGGTAACTCTACCAGAACTCAGTTGGTCTCAACAATTGAAAGGAGATTCTTAAACCAATTTGCATGTCAAATTATTGTCAATATTTGGTCATGTGAGTGGAAAACATGTGAGTGGAAGACCAGATTTCTCTCTCTGTTACAGCTGTTCAGACTCTGCAGTACTTCTCAGCAGCAGCCTGGGGGGATTGGAGCAGGGCCAGCAGGTCCCCAGTTATGCAGATCCACTGATCAAAAGGAGAGGTGCAGTGCTGCTACTACAGCTCTGCTAGCATAGAATCCATGGGGTAGCTGCAGTTGTGCAAGGTGCTGCACACTGGGGGGAGGATCGTAGCAGTGTGGATTCTGCCCTCCCAACATCCAGGCCTGTTCCCCCAAGTTTTGCACAGGGGACTAGAAAGTGGTCCTGAAAAATCAGCAGTTATATTAAGGAATTGTAATTCATTCTGCAAGAGTGCAGAAATCAGTTGTGGGGCAAAGTTCCATAGAGATGATACTTCATCGTTACTGCGGGCCGAAAACTCCTTCATGTGACAATGTGCCCAGCACAGGCCACTGCATGGTGAGAGATGATGGGGGTGGGAGCCACCCTGATCTGATAGCAGGGACTGTCGGGACCTCTTTGCTCTGGAGCTAGGCCTGGGCTGCTCCCCTCTCAGCATCCTAGGGAGAGAGAGGCACCATTAATATGGAAAAGCAGTAAATGATGATAAGGCAAAGAATAGTAATAGAAACTCCAATGCGATCCCCCAACAGATAGCAATGTTTGTCATAGTGAACTCTAGGCTAGGAAGCCCAGACAATCAGGCAGCAAGTGCAACAGGAGCTGGTTATTCTCCACCATTGCAGGAGGCCATTGCAGGGCACAGCTTGTCACTGTCCTGGTACACAGGGGATCCTTGTACAGGACAAAACCTTCTGTAGCATTCATTGGAGCAAACTACAACAGTGCACATGTACACACTGTACCACAGACGTTATGCATCTGCCCCAGAGGGCTACAATGGGAACTGTGGGATCAGAGCAACAATCCACAGGCCCTATAACCTCTTGCAGCAAATGCTATGTGTGCACATAATGCATAGCGTGCACCCAGACAGGCTGGCCAGTGTGGACTCTGCACATTGTTGTGAGTGGAGCAGTCCCAGATACACCAGTGATTTCTCTAGCATAGACCACACCATAGACAGTACTACAGAAATGTAACCAGACATCCAATGGATACCACACATGCTGCACAGCAGAAGCAGCGATGGAAACCTTTAGCCAAGGACAATGGAGAAAACTTGTATTTTCAGATTTCATTTAGGCCCTGGCTCATCAAAGTACTTAAGCATGTGTTTAAGGACTGACTTAAGAGAAGCTTAGGCTTGAAGTTAAGACATGGGGCTGGGAGATCTAAGGTCAGCTCTGCTATAAACATCCTGTCTGACCTTGGCCAAGTCACTTCATTTTTCTGTGCTTCAGTCCCAGATCTGAAAAAAAATGGCGGTAACAGTACTTTCCCTCCACACTTGGTTGGATCCAATTAGATCTTTGGAGCACGGACTCTCTCTTTCTAAGTGAATGTCCAATCCCTAGCACAATGGGGCCCTGATCTTGCTACTATAGTTTAGTTAATTTCATGTTGTCTGGAAGCCACCAAACACACTATGATGTTCTGCCCTGAACTGAATCTGACGTGTTACGAAGTAGGATGCCTGTGAGGGACAGGTGTCTGTTGACGCCATCCAACCATCACATTTTAGGTCTTCCAGAGGTTGTTTTTTTTTTTTTTTTTTTCCCATCTTGCTTGCATTGGATTCAAGTCAAAGATGATTCTTGCAGAAACATTTGTAGGCATTTGGAGCAAATGACCATATCACCTCAGAGAGCACTGGGTGACTGTTTGAGAGAAAGGGACCTGTTTAGTCAGAAGATGGATCTCTTTATTCGACTTGAATTCAAATGATTTGATGTTTTTTGATCTCTCAGGTATGCTCCATCTGAATGGACTCGTATAGAACTATATAATAGTGCAAATAATAAATTATTAATAAACAAACAATAATAGAACTAAAGTGTGTTTTCATTGCACTGAGGAAAGGAGACAAAATACCAACACTGACCACATTTTCTCATGTTAAAACTAACAGGAAAAGCGTATAATGCCGACAGCCTGTGAATATTTACTTTTCTTTTCAAAGAGCTCCCACTGTGCTCACTAAGAGCTGCAGACGCACAATTACCATAATTGACAGAGTATTAGAAGGTTCAAATTAAATATTTCAATATTTACAGACTCCGAGATGGAGGCAATGATCTAATAGGGTCTTTCCTGTCTCTAATTTCTATGATTCAGTTGCTGGATAGTTTTATTATTTTCTCTGAAGTAGCTTTGGCTTCCCCAGGTTTCCCACCAGCCTGCAGAGGATGAGATGGTGACCCTCTCTCCAGATCTAGCACTCACGTTGCATTGGCCAGCGGGAGTTCACTGGAGAGAAATAAGGAATTCCGCAACATGGGGTTAAAAACACCACAGTTCCAAACCAAGAGGAGCTCAGATCTCTGAGCCCTAACATGGGAGCCGGTTGCTCTACACCTGGGACAGCCCCCTGTCTTGGCCCTGAAAGAGATCTATCCCAGCTTCAAAGTGCAGTGACTGTCAGTGGGATTGTGCATATAATTCTCCAGTGACTCAATGGGAAAATTAGAGCCCAGAGTCTCTAAATAAAAGACAACATTGAATTAATTAATTTCTTTAATCAAGGAAATAAATAGCAATAGAAATTTTCTGCACAGGCATGCTGTCCAAATGATGGAGTGACTCAGCAAGCTAAGTAATTGGCCTGTTATGTGACTGCACTTGAAGATGCAGTTGGGGTCTGTATTTTTATTTTTTATTTTTTTTTAAAGCCTTGCTGGTAATGACTAAATTGAAATAGAAGAATTAGCACAAGGTTGTCAGACCTGCGGTTATAAAAGGCCCTGCTGTCTGTTGTGAAACAAATGAGGGTTCAGTGCCAGAGAATAATTGGAATAATTAGCTGCTGTAGTACCAAAAACTAAAGTTTCATAAATAAATACCATTAATAAGAGGATCCAGCTGTGGAACAAACTTCCCAAGGAAATGAGACTGATCCGCGTGTGACCACATTTAGATAACTCTGCAAGACCCTCTATGCTACAGCTTTTCTGTAAGAACCAGAATGACATTAACAACTCTCCCCTTCCCCCCAAAAGCACACGCGCGCGCACGCACACACACACGCACAGCACCAAAGAAACAAAATGTACCCCATCTGACACCTCCTACAACCAGGAAAGGGAGAAGAATCTCCATAAAGCCCACTAGGGACCTCATTATGCCAGTCTAATCAATATGAGAGATGCTATGATGATGGGTAGTAATATAAAGCCTTAAGATAGATAGAATGAATAGAAATGCACCTCTGGTAAAGGACCATAATGGTAAACTGAACAGCTAAATGTGGGCAACACACATGTTCTGGGGAGAACAAAACCTCAGTGAAAATGAAACTAGAAACATTCCATAAAGGTCAAAAAGGCACTAAGCAGGAATTGTGTGAAGAAGATTGGGCAGAAATTTTAATATTTATAAATGAATCCAAGAAAATAAAATCTTGCATTATTTTATTGTGCTGTGTTGCACGTGTGCAACGTCATGTGCAAAATGAGCCACACAACTTCAGATGTGAACCATCAAATATTGCTCTAGCAGTCCTGTAGAACTCCGTAATTATACAGAACTTTGTAATAATCAGACTATACGAACAATTAAGAAATTTAAAGTTATTTTTAATATTAACTTGTTTGTTCAGAATCGTTAGACTGTCATTACCAAACTGTTTAAAGCTGCTTTATTATTGTTAATTACACTGAAAAGAAAATTGTTCCTATTGGAATAGCCTCCTTCAGTACAGAACTTGGGTAACTAACTAGTGAAGGAACGGATTTCAAATTACAGGACTCCACTAAATTTGTAGAGAAATGGGGCATAGCACTACTGATTTTTTTTTCAAAGATCAGTATTGAACTGTACTATAAATGTAGACCCTTAAATAGTCTTTACTATGCCACAATTGCAAAAAAATAAGTAATGCACAGACATTCCCAATAAGTTTTTCTCTATTAAAGTCCTAATGTTGGTGAGTGTGAGGGACAAAGAAGTCTTAATAATCCTCTGTCACAGTTCCAAGATAAGCTGTACCTTTGACCCCTCACTCAGTCCCTTTGTGGGTCACCTTTGAAGTGACGGGTCAACCACCCGCACTTCTGTAAGGGTGGAATCCTGCTATTTACCCCACGTTTAGACTGGGTCATGAGAATACAGCACCCCTGTTTACCAACCTTAGCAGCCCAGTTGGGTCTGGCACCTGTCAGACTCATTGCTTCAGGGACCCGAGATCAGTATGCAAAGTAGTATTTATTTATCCACAGAAACAAAAACAGTGAGGGAAAGGGTTCAAACAACAAAGCCTATGTGCATATTGTGTTACCTAAAAGCTGTCTAATTTACCAGATATCCAAATGTCTGGGAGTAGAGGGACACTGTTTCCCAGCAGTCCCTGCTTCCTCGCTCCCTCTCAGATTCAGGGCTTCATACCCTTTCAGATCCTTTGTTTTATACTTCCCACAATTTTCCACATTGTGCATAACTCCCCTCCCCGCCTTGGGCTTACCAGCCTGTTGATCGTAGTGTGGTGAGAATAAACTTTTGAAGGAGTTAACACCTGTGTTATTTCTTAATATTGGGGATTTGAGTTATCCAGTGCCATTGTCTGCCTTCCTGAAGATGTATGAAACCATCCCAGACTGAGGGTATGTCTACACTCCAGCCAGGAGGTGTGATTGCAGCACATGTAGACATACCTGCACTCGCTTCAATTTCGCTAGACAGAAGCTAGCTTTGGTAACAATAGCAACAGAGACCAATCAGCACTGGTGGACACACGTCAGCCCCGCCCACCCAGGACTCCGGGAATATACTCAAGCGGCTAGTCCATGCCACCACGGCTTCACTGTTATTGTTACTAGAGCTCTTGATCTAGCTCAGGTATGACCACAGTTGCTCCAGTGTAGACATACCCTGAATTAACTGTTTGAACTCATGTAGCAGATAGCACGATAGTGGTCATATTAAACCTAGGTCCCCATAATATTCATTAAAAAATAGAGATTTCCCATGTTCTTCACACTCAAAAGAGACCGAGAGCTTTTCAACTTAGGGAAGAAACTAATATCTAAATCATACGTGGCCTCTTCAAGAGAAATGAGATTATGAATTTCCAAGAAGTTTAAAATAAATTACACAATATTCACAGCATTAGTCAGAATGCTACATGCCTACCCTAAATACAACTCCCACCAATTTAGAAATGAGGAAAAGTGGAAGTCTCGGGAATAGAGCTTCTTCTACGCTATATTCAAAGACCTAGTTCTAGCAAAGTCCAGAGGAATGTATTTTAATGGCACAGGGACACAGGAGAGACATCATTATTTATTATTTGTGTTACAGCAGGACCTGAGACCATGAACTGCTAGACCGAGACCCTGCACTAGACTCTATGAGGAAACTGAGGCATGTATGGATCTGTGTATTTCTCATGCAATTAAGTAAAGAGCAATAATGTATTAGACCTCTGTACAAAGTATCTGTGCAATATATGCTACACCTATCACATGGCTCCTTGAAAAGGTAAATCAGAGGGGGTCACAGGTTTGGTGGGATTCTGGGAGGAGGGCAAACTATGAGGGAGCCTGAGGGGTCAGCTCTGGTCCTGAGGGTGGCCAGGGGTCTGCATGCTCACAGCTTGCAGGATGAGAAGGTAGACAAGGCTCTGCACCTCGAGCATGTACCTATGGATGCAAAGACAGGGACACAGTGCCTGAGCTCTTTTCAGACTCTGGACCCTGACACACCTATGGGACCAGCATCAGGGTCTCCTGACAGAAATCTAGTGTGCTGGCAGCAGGCAGAACCCGACCGGATCCATGACACAAGGATTGAATGGGACACAGAGTAGAGCTCGGTGACATGTTTTGGATGAATAGTTTATTTAACCTGAAGCTATGCGTGAATTTGACACAAATAGTTTTGGCCATTCATAAAACGGCCAGAGGAGGAGATGGCAGTGCTGCTACTGCCACCCTTAGCCCAGTGGTTAGGGCACTCAGCTGAGATCTGGGACACACCGGTTCAAGTCTCTGCTCTGGAACCAGCCTCAAATAGACTTTTTCAATTCACCAAAAATTCCAACAATTTGCAGGTTCAGTTCCACTCAAAGCAATTCCCCCCCCCACCCCCAGAACTGCCACCAGAGTGAAACCTCAGTTATTCACATGCCTCTAATCCAGAGTGCTCCACCCTGCAGAGATGGCCGTGCCGTCACAAGGCTAAGACATTGCTTGACAGTGTGTGGGGGAAAGCTTGCACGGCTGCCGCTCACAATGTCCCTGTTCTGGCAGCCTTCAGATGTTTCAGTCTGGTGTATTTCACAAATGCAAACTACATGCAACTCTCACCAAAAAAACTCGACAAGGGCTGTCACAGGTAAAGCTAAAAGAACAGGAGGACTTGTGGCACCTTAGAGACTAACAAATTTATTAGAGCATAAGCTTTCGTGAGCTACAGCTCACTTCATCTTATGCTCTAACGAATTTGTTAGTCTCTAAGGTGCCACAAGTCCTCCTGTTCTTTTTGCGGATACAGATTAACACAGCTGCTACTCTGAAACATGCAAAGCTGGTGTCTGAAAACTGAGAAACATGGGTCAATGATGTCTGTGCATGTAGGTCCTGTATATACTGGGTTAACCTTCAGTAATATGGTTAATCTGACGTTAGTTTAAAACCCCATTTTCCTAGCACTTGCATTACTGGATGTGGGGACACACAGAACCTACTTGCTTTATGTTTTCATGGAACACCATTAGTGGTTTGTATTTAGTATGCCAGACTGATGTCAAGGGGCTCATCTGCTCTGCTGCTTTGCTCAACTTGTATGAAAATGCACTAGGGAAAAGGCAAATGTTCAATTTAATTGCAAGGCTGGATTTGTTTTTCCTTTGTGGCTAGGAAGACAATGCAATTATTACAGACAGCCATTTACGCAGCATGCATGGCCTACTTCCCACCTAGCCCTGATTTGAAATGTTCTGGCAAAAGTACAGAATAAAACCAAAATTATGTATCCACAAAGCATTTAAAAGCATGCATTTGCAACACGCAGAGAGCATCTCCAGGAGACACACTATCAAATGAAATGGATTTCAATGGGATTTTTGGGGGTGCACTAGGAATGCATAATCAAGACCTGAAGTAGGTTCTCCGAACTTTACAGATGATCCTGAACTCCAAGGGCTGTGGTAGGGACAGGAGAAATACACACAGTAGGAAGATGGTATAAGACCAGATTCAGACCTGGCTATGGGACGGGGGGCCGCAACTTTAGTGAAGTCTGTGGGTGCTCAGAATCCCTTAGGAACAGGCCTTTAATGTTTGTCAAGTGCTTTGAAGATGAAAGTGCCCAGGATTAAGATCCCCAAGGGTGGTTTTTTTTATTATTATTAAAGCAAAATATTTTCAAGAGTTATTTTTAATGTCTCACTTTTAATGGGAAAGAGACATTTTCTTTTTCACATAATTCAGCAGACAGCTGTGTAAGGAGACAGGGGTTATTCATACAGGTGTAGGTTCACTGCCCCAGAATCTATTTCTGTTCTGGTGCTGAGCAAAATATGGCTCCCTTGAGAAAAAACATTAAAAGGAAAGGCTAGAGATCAGAGAAAATTGGAGAGCAGATACATAGAATGTCTTGAGAAATTTAAAGAAAATAAAGGCTATTTGAAAAAGATGAGTAATACTTACTCCCAGATTCAATCTATCCCAGGAAAATACTTATTAAAAATCCTGGGTCTGTTTTGGACAAATTGTGTATTACAATTTACTGCAGTACTCAGGAACAAACAGATTAGGTTGCATATAGTACTCCACCTCTGGTAAATACAGCTATTACTTTGTTCTTTTATAGCACCACCTGTTTCAAATTCATCAAGCCTCCTAATGTCCCTGCAAGGTAGGAAAGAGGTAACATCACAGCTCTACAGATGGGAATGAGACGCAGAGAAGCTAAATGACCTTTTAAAGGTCACACAGGAAGTCTGAAACGAGCTAGGAATGGAACCCAGACAACTGATTCCATCCTAGCCACAACGCTATCCTTCCCCACTCTCTCTGTGTAAATCTACACCTGCTGACTACTGGTACACCACACTGAGTGATGATGATGTGCAATCACTCATTACCAAGTATGATCATCTTCCATTGGAGTTATCGGTCCTCAGGGGGCTAATAAGGCCAATCCTTGAACCACAAGTTCTATTACAATGAGGGCAGATGTTTTCAGGCTCAGCAGGATGCTGTTGACCATGACTGGAAGCCAGTCTCTCCTTCCTCCTGTGCCTCTTGTCCTCTTTGGCTTGTTGGTGAGCAAGTTCAAAAGGCAGGGGACCATCATGTAGGACTTCACTCCATTTTAAGCAATCCTGGGCAAGTGTCTCCCAAGTGTCAACGTCAATATTACACTTTTTTAGGTTGCCCTTCAGCAAGTCCTTATAACGCTTCTGTTGTCCACCCACGTTAGGGTACCCTTCTTTCAGCTGAGAGAACAGGACCTGTTTTGGGAGGCGATGGTCTGGCATCTGGACAACATGACCAGTCCAGCAGAATTGCTTTGACTGTGGGTGTCTCCAAGATATTTTGAACTTTTCCTTTTGTCAGAAAAGAGTGTTTGTAATAATAAGTTCATGTTCAGCACACTTGGTCAGGAGCAGAACTCCATTTGAATTGCTTTTGCCAACTCCTTCTTTCCCGATAGTTCCTTTCCACAGGTCTGAGTCTCGTCCAACACGTGCATTGAAATCCCCCAGAAGGGGTCTCCGATAAAATGGTTTCCAACTGAGAATAAAAATTTTCCTTTACATTCTCATCAGCATCCAGTGTTGGTGCAAAGGCACTCACAATAGTTGCCTGTTGTTTTTTGGTGAGCCTCAATTGGAGTGTCATAAACCGCTCATTGATGCCAACTGGTACCTCAGAGAGGCACCTTACGAGTTTGTTCTTTATAGCAAAGCCCACTCCATGCAATCTGGGTTCATCTATAGATTTTCCTTTCCAGAAGTAGGTGTATCCTCCTTTCTCCTCCCTCACCTGTCCTTCATCAGCTCTTCTAGTTTTGGACAAAGCAGCAATATCGATGTTGAACCGACTCAATTCACGAGCAATGATGGCTCTACGTTGCTCTGGTCAGTCACTGTTTGAGTTGTCCATCAGGGTACATACATTCCAAGTTCCAAAGTTGAAAAGTTTCTTACATTTTCGACCGCTGATGGGGTGATCCTGCTAGATGCGGCTATCCAGCCAGGAAAAATAGGCAAGACTATTTTTAGAGTTCCTTTTCTAACCCCCTCCCCATGTAGGGTTAGCAGAGTGGATCCTCAAAAGGACTTCTCAGTCGTGGGTGTAGCTGCCGAGAAAATCCTCGAGCGAGATGACTGTATCACACACCCACTGCCTATGTGTCGGTCTGTGACTAGGAACTTCCAGATTTCACTGTCCTGTTCCTGTTGCCACTCACCGATCGTCACCAGACTTTTGACTTGTGCAAATGTTATTTTCCCAAAAACTGGAAGATGCCTGTGTGGGACTTCTTTTAAAGTGGGGAGACTGGTGCACAACAGTCACCACACTATCCTTGACAGATAGAGGATTTGAAACCAATGGTATGGACACCATGATGATTGGAGATCCTCTATCTGCAGCAGCCTTCATCCACCTTCACAGCCGTTGTAACATTACACAAAAGTTTCACCTCCATTGTGCAGTTATCCTCATCTGCTCTGCTGTTAGGGACTTCTTGGATCACACTTTGTCTGGAACCTCGCCCTTGACTGTTCTGCCCTGGGTGATCCTAAGGGAGTACATGACTCCAAGCAGCATCGCTCTTGGGGTCATTGACACACGCAAGCCTCTCCACCACTACAAGGTATGGTAAAAACAAAGCAATAAAGGTACATAAACAAATAGAGCTGGTTGGAATGTTTGTCAAAAATCTGTTTCATCAGAGCAGTAACATTTTGCAGAGCTGCATCAGTTTCAATAAAATTTTTATCAGTTTTACGTTTCAGGGCTGTCTGGTCATTCCTGACTAGACACAGACAGAGCCCAAACTGAAAAGCTCAGGATTTCTATCTGAAAACAGCCACCTTGACACAATTCCATTTTGTGAAAACGTCAAAAGGTTTTCATTCTGGTACAGAACAAAAATAATTTCTGAGAGCCCTAAAATTGCCATCCTCCTGCCAGCTCCATAGAATAAGCTATTATACACACATAGAGAGACCTTGTCTGCACTGAAGTTTTAACACCAATGTAGGTTGAAATCCTGGCCCTATTGAAGTCAATGGTAAAACTCCTATTGACTTCGACAGGGACAGGATTTCAGGTTGGATATTAGGAAAAACTTTTTCACTAGGAGGGTGGTGAAACACTGGAATGTGTTACCTAGGGAGGTGGTAGAATCTCCTTCCTTAGAGGTTTTTAAGGTCAGGCTTGACAGAGCCCTGGCTGGGATGATTTAGTTGGGGATTGGTCCTGCTTTGAGCAGGGGGTTGGACTAGATGACCTCCTGAGGTTCCTTCCAACCCTGATATTCTATGATTCATCCCAACGTAGACATGATGTATCAGTATAACCAGCTAAACTTGATTTTGTGCTGCAGCATAGCTACACTAGTGGCTAAAATCCCACCATAGACCAGGCTTGAGCTAGCACTACTGGTCAGGACATAAGGTATTCCTAGGGGAATTCTGCATCACTGTGTGCGCGCAGAATTCGTGGCCTCCACAGATTTGCTTCCCTGCAGAAATGACTTCTGGCAGGGAAGTAAAGGGAAGCCGCAAGAGCGGTCATGCTCCCCTCCCCAGAAGTGCAGGCAGGTCGGTTTGGGTGACCAGAGCAGCCGGTATAGACATAAATCGCTGCCGGAGTGAGGGGCTGGGCAGTCATGCATGTGAGAGAGAAAGACACTTTGTCCCTCTTTCTCATTATTGCAGCATGTTTGGCATGGAGGAGCAGTGCTTTGGGGTGTTTCTGAGGACATAGGTGTGAGATGGGCTCCATCCCCTCAGGCAGAGCAGAATGTAGCATCCTGCGTGCTAAGTGAATTCTTCCCATTGTTCTTAGTGAATTCCCCCAGAAACATAAAACAGGTGTAAAAATTTTAAGGCCCTTTTACACTGCCAGGGTGGTGTAAAGGAGCCTTATTATAAAGGACAGTATGGCCTTATAAATGCTTATGGTGCTTTAGTGATTAGAAATGGTCTAAATTTTTGGACTGAAAAAATTTCTTATCAAAATGTGCTCCATGAACTGTGAGCTACTGACCTTTCTGGAGATGGTCAGTAACAATATAAATTGTGAGTTTGAGTCCGCAGCCATCGCTTGCTCTTCAGTTGCCTATGGTGTAACGTTGAGCATATGGCTGCATAGATTTGTTGACTAATAACTAGAAGTAAAGGGTCAATACTAGCTACATTACTATTAGACAGAGAGGGTTTGAGGATTTCCTCCAATGCTGCCCACTCCCATTCTCCATCCATTGTACTGTAGTTTGATTATAGTGTGATTATATTGGGTTATTTTACCAAATAAAATATGCAGAATTTTAAAATATTCGGCACAGAATTTTTAATGTTTTGGTGCAGAATTCCCGCAGGAGTAATAAGGGTTATTCTCTATGATTTATATAAAGAGATCTTTGACTTGTCAGGGTACCACATATGGACAAGAGGGACCTCAGTTTGGCATCTCCAGTGGATGGTATTGAATAGTGCCTCAGCTAGATCTACACTGCAGCAGCAGCACTGCCATAAAGTCCAAGTCCTAATGCAGAAATTCAACCCACAATCATCTAAGCCTCCAATAAATAGTGCTACTGACATCACATGTGGTAGGGAGTATTCTTTACAGGCCACGGAAAGGAGCATTAATGTTCAGCTTAATTGACGCATTTTGTGAACATTTATTTGTCACATTTAAGTGAGAGATACACAAGCAGTTACAACTTGAAAACACCCCCCATACACAGGGACAGATTCCAATTTCAGTTACAATAGTGTACAACTGAAGTAAGTCCACTGAAGACAAATGGAATGACTCTGAATTTGCACTCTCAGTAGTATCAGAATCTTGCCTAGTGTACATAGTAGTAATTAATTATTCAGATAAATGACTGAATACTTGTACTATATAAACTCAGAAGCTTGTCTCTCTCACCAACAGAAGTTGGTCTAATAAAATATATTATTTCATCCGCCTTGCCTAATATCCTGGGACCAACATGGCAACAACACTGCATGAATGGTTTTGTGACATTTACAGTAGATCCCCCAATAGGTGAAATCTATCTTCAGTGTTTCCATAAGCAGTTTTTTCAACAATCTATACTTTGAAACTACCTCTGATCTTTTCCCTTGTTTAATTTAAATGTAATATTTTCCGTCCAGGGGCCTCAAGTCCATGGGGATTGTCTTTAAGTCTACATTAAAGGGTAATCTATTTGCTTGTGATTTTGCAGAGCTTTAGGTTTGGATTTGTATAAATTTTTGTGAACACCCACTTTGTTTTTCAGTGTTCTCTGCGGTACTTGCATTACAGGAGCTAAAATTAAATTAAATGATCAATTGTTTTTCTGGGACTGTAGGAAAGGACAACTTAGAGCCAAAATCAGGGCTGTACACGTTCTTAAATTCCAACTCATTAATACAGAAATTCCCCTTAGCCTAAAGATAAACAAAAGAAGACAGCTGGTGTGGTTGTGCCTAGCATTAGATGAACATGTAACCATGAAGATCAACTTTGCTGATACTTCTCATAGAGTACAAATGTTTACTACTAATAATTCTGATCCCCTCGCCTCACAACACAGGCAACTAACAAAGCAGATACAGTGGACCCTCAGAGTTATGAACACCAGAGTCACGAACTGACCAGTCAACCACTCACCTCATTTGGAACTGGAAGTATGTAATCAGGCAGCAGCAGAGAAAAAAAGCAAATACAGCACAGTACTGTGTTAAATGTAAACTACTAAAAAAATAAAGGGAAAGCATTTTTCTTCTGCATAATAACATTTCAAAGCTGTATTTAAGCCAATGTTCAGTTGTAAACTTCTGAAAGAGCAACCATAATGTTTTGTTCAGAGTTACGAACAACCTTCATTCCCAAGTTTCAGAGTAGCAGCCGTTTTAGCCTGTATCCGCAAAAAGAACAGGAGTACTTGTGGCACCTTATAGACTAACAAATTTGTTAGTCTGTAAGGTGCCACAAGTACTCCTGTTCTCCATTCCCAAGGTGTTTGTAACTCTGAGGTTCTACTGTATAGTAAAGACTTCTTTGAGACAACCAAAGAGTTAATTACTAGCTTTGAAATCTGGTATGGAATTTTATGGAAAAGGTTAAACATTCTGGTTGAACTCCCACAGATTTTAATAAAAGATAGTGACAAAGCGGATTAAATTCATGCTGGCTTCAACATCCGTGTAGCCAACAACTGTCCCAACAGATTTTTTTCTGCTGTTCTTAAAACAATTTTCAACTTTTCTTCAGTTCTGAAAGTTTCTACTGGTTTAAGAGAATACATATAGTATATATGTATACCCCTATATATATAGCATCAGATTCTGCTATCCTTTTCCAGGTTGTGTAGTAACTTGCTCTACTGATTTCAGTGGAACTACTTGTGGAAAAGCTACTGCTCAAGGTGAGGGTATTGGAATGTAAGCCTGTATTGAGCAATACTGCCAGAACTAATAGAAACATTCAAAATGAAAGTTTTAAGAAAACCTACTGCACAGGAGTTGGAAATGGCAGTCACTCTGATCTGGAACTAAAGTATTTTGTTGTTGAACTGAACTTCAGTACACAAGCTAAGCAGTAGGGATGGATAAGGGCTCATTGAATAAATACTAAGAGACCTTTAGGTAGGAGAACGACTAATCTATCTACACATGAGAACTTTAGGAAATACACAGCCGGGAAGGGAGAATTTTGGGGAGAATTGACATTTATTTAGGAAAATGCAGTCAAGATCATTATGTATTCTGGAGCTCCCCATCTGCTTCCACTCAGGCATATGAAAATGACTTTTCCCTGGGACTCAAAGACATGAGACTTTGCCAGTTCCATGGTTATTCCTTAAGGGACATGTGTGGTCAGATACAACACATGCTTTCAGGGAGAAGGCAGATTTCAGTTGTGCTTTAGATAGATAACAAGGACTGCATAGTAGCCAAATGTGTTTCCTGGCTTTACCAGTCCTTTCTAGGACCTGTGTAATGAGGCAATTAGTTCATCGTTTATCTTCACTATGTTCTCTCCAATGTAGTTTACTTTAGATCAAAAACCCATTAGATTTATATAATCAAAAATGAGAGCCAAGTCAATGCGCTTTTAGAGAATAGTGTCTGAAAAATTCAAAGTGAAAAACTAACCACGTCCTCTTGATTGAGGCAGATAAAAGTGGAAAGTGGTAATTTGAGAAGGGGCAATGTGCCAGAACAAAGATTGGCTTATGCTTTTAAAAGCTACAGCTGAAAACCTTGAGTGCACCCAGCGGAAGTGTGTGTAAAATGGCTGTCAAGGTATTGTGGGTGTCGCAGTTAGAGTGGCAAATACATTGATTTTTTGGTTCAGTAGCCGAACCAAAATATCTGTAAAACAATTCAGTTTGTTGTGGTTTGGTTTTTTTTCCTCGACAAGATGAAAAAATGTTGTTTTGAATGAGCATTTCATTTTGAACAAGTTAATTTGAAACATGTCAGCTGGTTTATTTTGACATTTTCTAGACAAACCATTTAGACCTTGAAAAAAAATTTTATTTGGGGGGTTTTTTCGACCAAACCAAATTGCCAAAATCAACCCAAATTTGCAAATACTTTCACTGCCCCCAAAATGCAGTTTTGGCATATTCACCACAATTTTTTGGTGCAGTTCTATTCACAACACTTGGGGTTAGCTGGTGTAAATCGGCTTACTCCCACTGACTTCAGTGGGGCTACACCAATTTCCATAAGCCAAGGATATGGCCCCTGATGTCCAAGCGGTAAATTGTAACATTGTCAAAGAAACATCATAAAACGATATATTAGTAATTAAAACAAAGATGGCGGTTTATTTATAAAATGATCTTCCCAGCTGCAATACAATGAGGCAGATTTGCAAGGTTACTGTACAAAATGATTGACACACCAGATTTGTGTAACTGGGTCATGCTTACTTTATTCTGTATGACTCATGTTATACAAAAAGAAAATGAATGTTAAAGGAATACACTAATTGACTGTGACTGTTTAACCCATCAAAAGTTTATTTAATGAAATACTAATACTTTCTTCGGTCCTTTGAATCTCAGCGATCCATTCCATAACCTGACTGGGTCACAATAGTAAGCTGAACTATATAAGAAAACAGTTCAGTGGGAAGCCTGCTTGAAGCATATTTTAACACAGTTCACAAATACTGTTCCATTCTGAGCACAGGGCCTTTCAATCACATAAATCCTGCTTTAAAGGCTTAAGTAGGACTTAAAGCCTTATTACAGGCCCTCTGGCCAGGGGTGAATTTCACCTGCAGAGTGCATTGGTGTCAAATATATGTAATGATCTTCATCTGAAAGAGCAGAGGGACTAAAAACAGAAACAAAAAATTCCAAGAAATATTCCTAATTTAACAGTGTATTATTCAAAATGTCCTTACGATTAAATCACTGTCAGAAAATATAGTCAGTCAAATAATTAATATTGACTTTGTCCTAAACAGAAGATAAGTAACTCCAATTCAGAGGTCAGAAAAATACAAAAGTCGAATTGCATTTTGCTGAATTTAACTAGCTCTGCAGATGTCTACCTTTTTATTGGCTTAGTTTACAAAAACAATTCTGTATATTTCTGATCCATTGGCTTACAGTTTAGTTTGATTCATCTGTCAAATATGTGTTGTGAAAAAAAGATGAGCATATGGACAGTCTGGAGTTTAACAGTATTTCTAGTTTTTAGAATGTGTACTAGCAACATATAAAACACCAGTGTTTTACTTAAAATATGAAATATCCTTTAAAAAATAATTTATAGTATATGCTGTCCTTGATTACTGTCACTCTCAATATCTCTTTTGGATTCATCCAGTTGGGTAAAGGACTCATTCTTTAGTTTTGGTGATATCATATGGTTTCCACCACTGTGCAAATTGCAACACTTTCTTCCTCTGATCATCAAAGTTCTCTCTAATTCCTTTTTTCCAAAGCCTTGGTTCCAAGTCCAGCATGCCACCAATGATTTCCTTTGCAAGTATAAAAGAGAAAATAAAGAAAAAGGCTGAATGGTTGTATGACTGCACTTAAGGCTATTTTGCAATCAAATTTAAGAATATGTATGTTTCAGGTTATGGTAATATCTTCTGTCACTATTTTCCTCATATGTCACTCACCCACCTTGTCTCTCTAATATCCTGGGACCAAGGGCCAGCCTTACGGGTGGGTGCCATGGTCAAGAGGCAAGGAGTGGCATGGGCCTGGGGTGCGAGGCCATGGAAGGGAGCTCAGGGCAATGGGGGAGGGGGGGGGGGGGGGGTCAGCAGAGCCTGGAGGCAATGGGTGGGGAGCCTGGGGAAGCAGTGAGGCCTGAGAGGAATGGGAAGGGGAGCCTGGATGGGAAGTCCAGGGAGGAAGGAGGGACAGAGGTGATTGGGGGGGAAGGGGAGCCTAGGAAGGCAACGGGGGCCAGTGCGCCAAAATACAAGTTTGCTCAGGGCACCATTTTCCTTAAGTCTGCCCCTGCTGGGACTGACATGGCTACAACAACACTACATAGTCAAGGATGAAAGACTAGAAAGGCTGAATGTAGCTAAATAGAACATTTTAAGAAATTAAATTCTGAAACCCTTAAACTCTCCAAAACTAGACTGCAAAATGGAAAAAATTCAGCTTGTCAGGTGAGTGACTCAGCCAACAACTTCTCAGATACAGCATTGAAATGCACTCTGCAAGGATCATACCACTCTAGGGCTATATGGTTGTATTAGTAAGTTTGTGATTTAAGTAGACGAAAGCCCAGAAATTCACAGGCTCCCCCACTCTGTTCATAGCAATATCTGAAAAAAGATTAAATTATTCCCCAAGTCCACTTATTGTCTGGTTTTTCATTACTGATTCTTCCAAGAAATTATTACTGGGGCTTAATAAAAAACGTAAGCTTTTATTGCAATTCGTAGTTTATGCAATAAATTCTCAGCATACACATGCAGGGATTTAACCACATAACTCCTAGTAATATTATCAGTTATGTGAGACAGAAATAGCATATATGGGAGTACAGATGTTATACAAACTTGAATTCTTTTTATTTCTTAAATGAATTTCATCTTGAAAGGTTCTTAAAGAAATTTTTCTCTATCAAGATGAAACTTTCAAAAGACAAGCTGTTTGACTTATGGCCTAGCTCCCAAATATAAAGATTATTAAATTGTCTTGTTTGTGAGAAGAACGACGACATCTGGTCGTGAATTAGTTTTGCTGATGGATGAATGCTGAGTGGCTTGTTGTTGCTAGGTCTTCTCAATTAGTTAGTTTGATAGGATTTTGGATAGACTCTTCTGTAACACAATGTCATCTCAAGACCTTTCACCTGGACAAAGCCATGTCAACCTCCTCAAAAATGGTTTTGTGTTCTGTATTCTTGATATTTTGACAGTCTCTGTGGTATGCAAAAACTGAATATTTTGTAATTGCTGGCTTAAGTGGGACTTTTCCCAAAAGTGAGACTAGCTGAGGAAGGTCTAACTCAAATCTGATGGGACCAAGTTCATAGAATCACAGAATATCAGGATTGGAAGGACCTCAGGAGGTCATCAAGTCCAACGCCCTGCTCAAAGCAGGACCAATCCCCAATTTTTGCCCCAGATCCCTAAATGGCCCCCTCCAGGATTGAACTCACAACCCTGGGTTTAGCAGGCCAATGCTCAAACCACTGAGCTATCCCTCCGCTCACCCTCCCAGTTGCATGTCTCCAGGGTAGCCTCACATTTAATTTGCTCAAAGGGCTTGGAGGGAGACTCTCTGCAAGATAGAGTGAGTGAAGCTCGCCTTTCGGGTCACCGAGCCACCTGAGGGAAGATTCACATTCCAGAAATTCTGACGTGGATCACCTCAAGGAGAGGAAATCAATAAATCAACCGACGGGCTACGCCAGCCTTTGGCCAATCTCCAGGCCTGAAGGCATGCTAGAGAGAAGTGCTGTGCCAGCAAGATCACCATTTGTCCCTTGACTGCAGTTTCATCTCCTACTCCATGAGGATCTAGAAGGCTCAGAGAGCTGAAGACTTTGTGAACCCCCATTACCTTAAGCATCTTAGTTCTAAAAAACTTTAATGGTCACATGTAAATTTGGGTGCTAAACTATCTAATTTCCGCTTATCTAAGTATTATAATACGGACTAACAAAATATTTTTGTAGGGAGTTTGGAGAGTAAACCAGTAGCCACCACGCTAGAATTGAAATCTAATCAGGAAGCTTTGTAATTGGTTTGTAGGTTGTTGTTTTAACATGAGATAATTTAGTGTCAGTATCAAAATATCAACCAGGTCCCACTTATAGATTCAACTGACTTGGGTGAAATTCTTTTGGTGGAGTTACAATCAAATGGACAGCCACCTTCTTCGAATTTATAAGGATTATTTGTTGTATTAATCTGATAAATGAAGTAATCTGATTATTTGAATCCACTTCAATATTGAGACTAACTTGTTGATTTGACCTTGATTTGACAGTTGCACTGTGTTAGTCTTAGTTTAGTTTAGTATTATGAATAAGGCTAAGATTTTGTGATGGTAATTTTTGCCATAGTAATTTCATAGACAGGTCACTGGCAGTAAACAAAAATTCACAGAAGACCATGACCTGTCCATGACTTTTACTAAAAATAACCCTGACAAAATGAGGAGTGGGGGGGTCCAGCACCCACCGCTGCTGCCGCTCACAGCAGCTGGGAGCTTCAGGACAGGTGGCTGGGAGTTGCTGGGGCCCCCTGCTCCAGTTTGGAACTCCAGGGGCCTGCCTGCCATTACTCAAACCTTCGGGGGTTGCCTTCCACCCACGGTGGCTGGGCGCTCCAGGGGCCACCTGACGTCCCAAACAGGTGGGCGCTCCAGGGGCTGCCTGTGGCGGCTCGGACCTGCGGCGGTCCCTGCTATGGCTCAGAGCTCTGGCGGCTTGGAGCTCCGGGCAGGCATCTGGGAACTGCAGGGCCCCCAACTGCCCTCAGGGGCTCAGAGCTCTGAGGGAGCCTCCTGCCACAGCTTGGAGCTCTGGGGCTGGCAGCTGCAGGGCCCCCACTGGCTGACAGCTCCAGCCCCGCGTCTGAAGCAGAAAATGTCACAGAGGTCTCTGGAAGTCACGGATTCCATGACCTCCATGACATAACCATAGCCTTCATTATGAACAGTAGGTTAGCTTTGGTGATATGCACTCTTGCTTTTATTTTTGTTCAATAGTTTTAGTAACATTTATAAAACTGATATATAAGTGTGATTCAACACTGAATCACACTTCTTTCAATTAGCAATGTGGATCCAGAACCTTTGAGGATGAAGGTGGGTATCAGTCAGTCAGCCCAAAAGCCTGACAAGATCCCCCTCAATTAGCCTTTGGTTCTCACATATGTGACTTAAATCCCAAAGCATTGCGTAGAAAATCTACTACCATCTACTAAACTGTGATAAAGTATGTTAAAATAGCTCAGTGTTGGTGATGTCTGATTTAATTACTAATACAAAAAATTCAATACATGACTGGTGCTTTGGACTTGTACATGTCAATACCTTTCCAAAATAATGAGGGAACTTGTGCTGATCTTCGATTACGTGAGCAAAGCCTCCTTGAAGGCCGAAGTCCACAGAGAAGTAGGGCAAGCCTCTAGGAATCTAAATACATACGAAAAACATGCATTTTAGATATTTTAATAGACTATTTACAAAATAACTTCTGTTTTTAATTAAGCCGCCCCACAATTTATTAAAAGTGAAAGTTGTTTTTAAAATTGGCAGTCAGTACTAACACAGAAGAAATTTAGGCCCTGATCCTGCGAAGACTTAGGCAAGTCAATGGGACTAACAATGTAAGTGAAGTTAAATATGCCCATATGTATTTGCAGGATCGGGGCCGTATAGGGTATATCTACACAGCATTCTGGGGCAAGCCTCCAGCCCAGGTTGCCTGACTCGGGGTAGTGGGCTCCTGCTAGCACTCTAAAAATAGCTATTATAGACAGCGCTTTGAAGTTGCAGATTGGACTGTTGCTCAGGCTGTGACACCTTGGAAGGTGGATGGGCTTCACAGCCCAAGCTCCGGTACAAGCCACAATTTAAAAGCACTGTCTATATCACTATTTTCAGAGTGCTAGCACAAGCCCCACTGGCCCAACTCTGACAAGCCGGGCTAGGAGGCTCACTCCAAAACACTGTGTAGACCTATCCATATTGTACTGCATCTTTCTACAAACTGCATCACAAAAATACGTTTTTATACAGTTAAATAATCCAGCTGCTGAGTTAAAAAAAAGAAGGGGAAAAGAACAGGATACAGAAACTGGAAGAAGAGACGTTTGAAAATAGATGGAGAGATGATGACATGGAGTGATTCAGGAAAGTTGAATCCAGATGGCAGGAAATGCAGAGAAGAAGGTTATAACATCAAATGTGGTGAGACTGAAGGCATGGAGAGGAGACTGGCTTAGAGAGATATATGTATTAAGAGAGAACCATCAGCATCAGAGATTTCCTTACCTTCTGGACTATAGCTGTGTCAAGCATGGGGAAATTTAAGAAGCAGGACTGCACGTTAAATTATTGCAAGGGATGAAGAGTATGACGTAGTAAAGACAAATGCCCCAGATTTTAGTCAGACGCCTTTATCGGTGGCCATTTTGATGCCCCGAAAAAAAGAACTTTTTAGAAAAAAACAAAGGCAGGGATACAGTGCTGGAACAGCCCCACTACACAAGTCATGGAAATTATGGACTAGCCTGTTGAAGGGGAGATTTTCATAGTTTGCTGAGCTCGCAATGAATTGGCCAGCCAGCCAAGAGATACCGCTAAAAATTTTCATTGGGAGAAGAGGGAGAGGTGCCCTTGAAAGATTCATTAGTTGCTATGGTGTTACAAGTGGAGTACTGCTGCTTCATGGCAGCACACTATTTAATCTCTACTGATTGCTGAGCATGTTCCTGCATAGACAGATGGTAAGAGTTATTGTGTCTCAAACTCACAAATACTTCCTCTGTTCCAGGCCACGTCTCATAACTATCATGGGTGGTGTTTTACAAATGGCTTTCAAATAAAATGATATAGAACACAGGTTGTTTAAGATAAGAATTCCCATAGAGGGTGCAAATTAATTTATTTTGCAACATACATCATCATCTATAGGGAAGCATTTAAAGTCAGGTTTAAAACTATTGAGTAAAGAATGACCTTGGAAGAGGAAAAAGGGGGTTGCATTGTCTTACTTGAAAACAGTTCCAAAAGGCTAAACAAAGTTCTTCCTCTCTCCTGGTAGGCTTTGTTTATTTTTGTGTAAGGACATGACTTTGATAATTAGCGAATCAGGTAATTTATGAGTGATAACATTGTGTGACTTGTTTAATATGGCTTCAATATATAGTGTCCCTTACAGTATACAGGTCTATACTACTACATATATCAACTATCATTGCTTACAATCTTCATTAAATTTTCTTTAGCAGCCTGAACTATGTGGCTATTTCAATATTTGTGTTATTTTCCATTACAGCTAGAGATCCTTTTATTAGAAACCAAAATGAAAAGAAAAATTTTGATTAAGACGTTTGTTAAAATATAATAGCGAATTAAAAAAATGAATTATTCAATAGCTGACACATGGGATTATGATGTCTGCTTATCAACAAAATCTGGAATGCTTTAAAAACCAGTGTTGACTTGACAAATCACATTTGCTCCTGTAAATTAAATTCTGACCTGCTGTTGTAGTAAACTTAGAGGTTATTTGTAACATGTGGAAAGAGATTAAAGGAAAAAATATGTTTCTCCCTTTTTCATAGCTTCTCTCATGTAACAGCACTGTGTGTGAATTGCACTGTTTTGCTTAGGTCATTAGCACATCTTGTCTCATGCACTAGAATAATGACCTCACTCTCATCTGGGGGGAGCTCACTGGCACACACTTTCTCTAGCCCTGCAGGAGGGTGTTTACCAGCAGCAAATAAGGCTGAAAGGGAAACTGAATAGGCAGCACCCATACAGAGGTGTGCACAAAAAGACAAAGGAGAGAGACACGTCGAGGGACGTGATTGTTCCCCTCTATTCAACACTGGTGAGGCCTCATCTGGAGTACTGTGTCCAGTTTTGGGCCCCACGCTATAAGAAGGATGTGGAAAAATTGGAAAATGTCCAGCGGAGGACAACAAAAATGATTAAGGGACTGGGACACATGACTTATGAGGAGAGGCTGAGGGAACTGGGATTGTTTAGTCTGCGGAAGAGAAGAATGAGGGGGGGATTTGATAGCTGATTTCAACTACCTGAAAGGGGGTTCCAAAGAGGATGGATCTAGAGTGTTCTCAGCGGTAGCTGATGACAGAACAAGGAGTAATAGTCTCAAGTTGCAGTGGGGGAGATTTAGGTTGGATATTAGGAAAAACTTTTTCACTAGGAGGGTGGTGAAACACTGGAATGCGTTACCTAGGGAGGTGGTGGAATCTCCTTCCTTAGATATTTTTAAGGTCAGGCTTGACAAAGCCCTGGCTGGGATGATTTAGTTGGGGATTGGTCCTGCTTTGAGCAGGGGGTTGGACTAGATGACCTCCTGCGGTTCCTTCCAACCCTGATATTCTATGATTCTATGAGAGTGGAAGAGGGAGTTCTTGTTTTCAAGCCTGCCTAAAAAACTTTCTAAACAAGATCAAGAGAGCAGAAAAACCCTGATTGTTTTAAAGACATTTTTAAAAAATGTTTAAGACAAATCATTTAAAGGGAGCTATTAGAAACTTGACTATTTGAATGCTGTACACAGTCCTGCACGGACGTCAATTTTAAAAAAAAAATCAAGTTGACAGTTGATTCTTAAAGCACCAATAACTAATGTGGGTAAGGTTGGTCTTTTAGTCTATGTCTAGGAGCCTTCTGTAGATCCTGTTTAAGTCTATGAAGACAGTGAGGGGGAGAACTTCTATATCTTGTCCTAATCCTGACCAAGACCTTTCCATTAATTCTCTTCCACATACTGGGTCAAATTCAGCTATGGGGTAAGCAGGCATAACTCTCATTGACTGCAGTGGAAACTGCACCCACCAGCAGCAGAGCTCAATATAGTCCACTATAACAAGAAGGAGCCCTAAACTGAAAACCGTAAACTCATTATGCTGTCTCTCGTTATTGCTATGCAAATCAACAGCATGTATTTATATTTCAGTACTTAAATGGATCAGGACTATACACAACTAAACCTGCAGTGTGGGTATGCTGACAAACTCTTCCTGAATTATTTTTAACTTAAATTTAAATTTGCTTTACAAATTGTTCTGGCACTGCACTCCCATAACTAATTTAGTGCTGTAGTTATCAAAGAGGAATAATAAAAGAGGAGAAATGCCATGAGGGGGAAAGGAAAAACAAATTATGTTATGTTAGAAGCACTTATCCTTGAAATTTAGGTTTGTATCTAGAAAATGAAACAAAGCTTTGATATATTGGTTCTGATTGTCTTGAAACAGGTAATAACAATGCTTTCTAGTAACATTTCCTCATCTTCATGGCTTAAGGAGATGGAAACAATGCTAAATAACGAAAGAGGATGCACCGAGTCCCTAGTATTCCCTCGCTGCACAGAACATGGAAGCAACAATGAAGAAATCCTGTGGAAACAGGATGACGGATGGAATGGAGTTTGTACCAGGAACAGTACCAGAACTACTAAGTAGCATCCGATCACCACAGAGCTACCGCCATGAAAACTATTCAGGAGCTGAAGGTTCTGTGTTGAAAAGTACTTTGTTCACATTTATAGAAGATCGGACTTTTATCTCCTGCTCTTCAAGTAAAACTTAACTCCCAGAATTGATATCCTCATCCTTTTATAAGCCTTTGTCCTGCCACATTCCCATCTCCACAATGATCTGTGTTTTCTCTCTGACTTTAGATTGCAAAACGCTTTCGGAGTAGGTAGGAACCTTTTTTTATATTTGCTTGTTATTCACACTATAATAATAAGTGTTATATATATATATATACACACACACACACACACACACACACTCTAAAATTAACACTTATTATAGGGTGAATAACAAGCAAATATAAAAAAGGTCAACAACTTATATATATACACACAACTTGTGTGTGTGTGTGTGTGTGTGTGTGTGTGTGTGTGTGTATTATGAAACAAGGAACATCTTGGTTCCTTGTACTTATTTTGTAGAGTGCCTACATAAATTCATCAGTTCATCTTTTGTTGCACCATATTCTTAGAATTTATAATCTTTACTTAAAAGAAAATATATAACTTTTTTTAATGAGCCCTCAATACCTCAATTACAAGTTATCAATACATAAAATATGAGGGTGTTTCCATGGCTAAAAACATAAAACAGTGGGTGGAGACAACATAAACTACTATAATGACCTCTTGAGACCTGCCCCATCAGGGAGATCAGTGTTTCTAGGAATAATATAGCTCTTTTGACATGCAGATGTAGGCATAGTAACTCCCACGTGATACCATAAGGCCTACTGTGATACATAATAGAAAAAAAGTTGTTGACCAGAACAAAGCAGTATGCTCTGCACTACAATATCAAAAATGAAAAGTAGGTCCTTGTACCTAGAGTTTTAGAACCTACCGGCTATGGCACTGATTTTGGGATGTTGGAGTAGAGAATTCTAAAAATCCTGGGTTTTGATAGCTGCCAAAAGAAATGATCTAAAAAACCTGTAACTAGAGCTATAAGGGGAGTTAGTACTGTAGGCTATGAGAAATTAGAAATGGAAACATTTATTTGGATTTACTTGAATTGGGAAAATTCAGTGCAATTAGTGGTTGGCTTCCAGGAATCTATACTGGTTGTACTTTCTGGTGTCTACGATAAGAAAACCAGAACATTGAAGGTGAAATTACATTAAAGTTATGATTCATATAGTGTCATTTGCATGAATGATGCTTTACCCCCCCCCCCAAAAAATGACAAGGTTCCTGACTCAAAGAGCTTTCAAGCTAAGGGCTAGATTGTGTCCCCAGGCACAGCCCTGAGTCAGGGCCAAATGATCTACTTTAGCACAATCAGAAATTATGGATTTGGCACAGGGGTGCTGGAACTAGGCACACTGGGGGTGAGGTAGCACCCTCTGGCTTGGTGTCCATCATATACAGTGTTTACCGTTTTGTACAATGGCTTTCAACACCCGCACTATAAAAATTGTTCCCAATGCCACTGGTTTGGCACAGCAATTACTAGGTGAAATTATATGGCTTGTGTTATATAAACAATTGATTAAACAATAAATTTGTAAGCACCTAGAGGATAATAGGGTTATAAGGAATAGGCAGCAGAGATTTATCAAGAACAAATCATGCCAAACCAACCTAATTTCCTTCTTTGACAGGGTTGCTGGCCTAGTGGATATGGAAGCAGCAGCAGATGTGATATATTTTGATTTTGGTAAGGCTTTTGACACAGTCCCACATGACATTCTCATAAGCAAACTAGGGAAATTTGGTCTAGATGAAATTAGTAAAAAGTGGGTGCACGACTGGTTGAAAGACCGTACTCAAAGAGCAGTTATCAATGGTTCGCTGTCAAACGGAGAGGGCTTATCTAGTGAGGTCCCACAGCAGTCTGTCCTGGGTCTAGTACTATGCAATACTTTGATTACTTGGATCTTGGAGTGGAGAGTATGCTTATAAAATCTGTGAATGACACCAAGTTAGGAGGATTTGCAAACACTTTGGAGGGTGGGACTAAAACTCAAAACAACCTTGCCAAAATGGAGAAATGGTCTAAATTGAACAAGACGGATATTTAATAAAGACATGTGCAAAGTACTTCACTTAAGAAGGAAAAATTAAATGCGTAACTACAAAATGGGGAATAACTGGGTAGGCAGTAGTACTGATGAAAAAGATCTGGTGGTGACAGTGGATCACAAATTGAATGAGTTACAAAAAAGGTTAATATCACTCTGGAGTTAACAAGAATGTTGTATGTCAGGCACAGGAGGCAGCTGTCCTGCTTTACTCAGCATTAATGAGGCACCAGACGGAGTAGTGTGTCCAATTCTGGTCACCACACTTTAGGAAAGATGTGGAGAAACTGGAGAGAGACCAGAGGAGAGCAACAAAAATGATAAAAGGTTTAAACTTACCTATGACAAACGGTTAAAAAAACTAGGCATGTTTAGTCTTGAGAAAAGAAGACAGAGAGAACCTAATAACTCTCTTCAAATATGTTAAGGGAAGTTATAAAGAGGATGGTGATCAGTTATTACTTGAAACCATTTAAATCCTACTTTTTATACTTAATAAAATCACTTTTTTATTAATTAACCCAGTGTAAGCGATTAATACCTGGGGGAGCAAACAGCTGTGCATATCTCTCTATCAGTGTTATAAAGGGTGGACAATTTATGAGTTTACCCTGTATAAGCTTTATACAGAGTAAAATGGATTTATTTGGGGTTTGGATCCCATTAGGGACTGGGTGTCTGGGTGCTGGAAATAGGTGACCTGCTGAGCAGTTTCTGGTTCTACTGCATTTGGTTCTGTCTACCCATTATCAATCTCCTGCTCAAAAGTGAGACTGCATTAATTTATTACAATAGACTCTTTCAATAAATAAAGCTGATTTTTGTCATTACCATTCTTCATAGTATACCATTAACTACTGGGAAAGATATATAACTATAATCTAGCACAATATAGACACAATCAAACATAAGAACTTTAATCTAATGGGAAAAGAGCATGATCAGGATAACAAAAAAAACCTTAAAATTTATTCCTGACAAATTGAACATGTATATTCTCTTATACAAGACATCAAGAAGAAGGAAAATGTAATGGGGAGATAGAAGAAGCAAATCATCAAGCTAAAATCGCAGTTTATTAAAAAAAATTTCTAGACACTAGGCTCTAACGGACTCAATAAACTTTAGGGGTGTTTTGCCATTGACTTCAATAGGACCAGGATTTGACCCTGCGTATACAGTGTACTGCCCTTTAAAGACATGTTACGTGTGGTCTATAGTTGATAAAGTGTGTTTAAATCAGGCTGAGCAAAATAAATATGCTGTTAGACTTATATGCTGAATAAACACAGATGGGATAAAGTAAAGAATTAACTTACCGTTGCAAGATCTGTTTTAGATTGTAAACTTTGTCAGTTGCAGTTGTCTAAAACGTCATGCACACCTGTGGTTCTATCTAACTAATGTATAATACATGGTGGGTCGCTTAGATATAATAAAAAGGAAGAGAATCAAGATAAGGAGCCTGAATGACAGTGAGAAAGATGGAAACAATCAACCACTGCAAACAAAATCTACAATCTGTGGCAACCTTCCTGCAGTATGATGCCTCAAGAAACAAAGATCCTCAATTATCAGGGGGTAGCCATGTTAGTCTGTATCCACAAAAACAACAAGAAGTTCGGTGGCACCTTAAAGACTAACAGATTTATTTGGGCATAAGGTTTCGTGGGTAAAAAACCACTTCTTCATGCATCTGAACAAGTGTTTCTTTACCGAAGAAAGCTTATGCCCAAATAAAGATGTTAGTCTTTGAGGTGCCACCTAACTCCTTGCTGTTTTTAAAGATCCTCAATAAGATCACTGAGCAGACCCACTCTAAGAAATAAGGAGTTGGTAATACTAAGAGATGGATTATGAAATAAAAAGACAAATCAATGAATTTGATGACCTAAAATACCATGGCTTACTGAGACCACACAAAATCCATGGTATCAGCACAACAACAGGATAATAAAGAATATAAATGGCTTTTAACAAGAGAAGAGACAACTACATTAAAGAAAATAGTAGTAGAGAGATAGGTGTTTTGTCAGGAATAGACAAGGTAACTAATGAAGCAGACAGAATACTTTATGAAACTAAGAAAGCTCTGGAAAGATTTAAGATCTAAGGAGGCTCAAGTCCTACAGTGAACTGACAGAAATGAAAATGTTAAAATTACTCAACTGTGTAACATTTCATGCTTGATACACTTTCCTCATTTAAAGGGACATCTTCAAGGTTGTTAGTCTAAAAACTGACCTGCCTCAAAAGTGGTCTAATGTTGAAGGTCTCATCATCTGATTCCATCTTTTTCCACCCCGCACAAACTGATTGCTGCTGCCGAAACTATATATCTATCTATCTTGAGAAGACATGCAACGTACCATTACATAGTAACACACAATAGATCCTGTGTGTTTAACAACATATTGCGTGTGCATGTAGGCCAAAATTGCCCGGTGCAACCCAGGCTCAGGTCATGGATTTCTAACGGGTAACTTCAACAGGAGACTGCTGTCAAGGTAGGCCAGTTTTTAAACCTAAAAAACCTGGCACTGTTCCTTTAATAACTACTCGATATAAAGATGCTGTACAGTACAATGCTGTACAGATAGATACATTATTTTTCTCTCCTTTTAAAAATAGGGTTGGTATTTATACCTGAAATCTCCAGTATGTACTGTAACAGGATAGTAGTCCATACTGGGCGCATGCAAAATTATACCACCATTTTTCTAGCCCAGTAACCAACCTCCCTTAGGTTCTCCCCTCAGTTTTTTAAATTGTTTATAAGGATATGGTGCTAGGAATTGCCTGCAACCAGCAATTTGATCTCAGCTAGTACTTTGAGTCCAATCCAATGCCTACTGGAATCAATGGTAATCTTTTCATTGACTTAAATGTAAGTTGGATCAGGCCCCTAATACCCATCATGTCTTCGTCATCTGTGTTTATTCCATGGGACTTGGCCCTCTCACCTAATTGGTCTTTCTCTCTCTTTCTGAGGTACACATTGATTTAGAGGTTGACTGATCATACAAACATTTCACGTTAAATGAGCTTCAGTACTTACAGACTTCCTGACATCCCTTGAAGAAAGATCAATCAACTTCTTGTTCATGGACCACTCTTCATCAGACTCCAGTATAGCTTTCTGTAAAAGCATTGTATCTAAATGTGAAAACAGCCCCTCACACAGCAAAGCACAAAGTGTAACTTTTTAATGTGATAAAGTAAATGATGAGGTATACTATGCAATGTGAATACCAATAATTTCTCTGCTAAGGAAGTAGCTTTATTTTTGGCAACATTTCTGCAATTTTCAGAATGTAAATATTTTATAGAAATAGTGGGAAATGTTCACATAGTCATTTAATTCTGTTTCTTTTACTTCTTTAGTTTTATAACCACAATCTAACTTTTGCCTAACAAATGATATTCAAACAAGAACTTTCAATTTAATAGAGAATACAAAAGTCATAGGTCACACATTCCTATCACCATGCTCACTAAAAGCCACTTATGAGTTCATTAAATTTTACTGTTCTTTTCTGCAGTAGAATCCAACTTAGAAGGCTACTGGCATTCAAAGACTTATAATGCTACGTGTCTGCCCTCATAGTATGGGAATGGAATCCGCTGCACCTACATTTTAAATGTCAGTTCCGATGTATTTTAATAGTAGAAACACTTGTTATGTTCAAATAACTCTGTATTAGATCTTGTGCATTACATTCCTTTTATTGTTTAAAGGGAAAGAAAGGTTTAATAGCATCTAGTTTGATATTTAATGAAACCAAACAGGTGGAAAATTTCACATGTGGTGAAAGCAAGTTACTGTGTCTGAACTAGTCAGATTGACTGTTACATGTTGTTGGAAACAAAACAAAATGTAATTTCATTCCAGGGAAACTCAAAAAACCTCAAGAAGCAAGGCACTATCCATGTCTGCAGGCACAGAGGGCCCCATACGCTGTTTATTGCTATGGGAAGTAGATTCTGACAAGCCTATGGGGACCACCCCCTCTGGTCGGGGGGGAGAAGAGAGCACAGCCAGGCACTGGAGCTGCTACTATGTACATTCACTGACTATTGCTCCCCACAGAGCTGGGACACAGGCAGTGCGGAGGGTAAGGCAGCCGCTGAGCTGCAGCAGCAGACGTGGAGCAGCTATGCTGGCACTCTGCAGTGTGAAGTGGGGAAGTAGTGTTCCTTCCACACCTGCCCAGATGACCTCTCTCGTGCTGAGTCCACTTCCTCAGTCTGGGTGCTGAGCATAGGGTTTGGCCCTAATAGAACACATAGATACATTTAAATGGTATAAATTCCCACATATTAAAATGTTTGAAAATCCTTTTTTACTAACCTGCTAAGACCCATTTTGGGTTTTGAGTTTCTCCTGCAGGAATTAATGGTATCGCAAACACTTATAGCCCTGCAAGAATTCAGCTTCTTGTGGAATCTAACAGAGTGTCAGGTATTAGAACCCTGCACAGAGAAGAACAGCTCTTCCACTGGCTCACCTGTCTAAAGAGAGGTTCAAACCCTGCTATAGTTCCTGAAGTAGGGTTAATAAGACACAGCTATTCTAACACCAAGGGTTATAACGTGATAGGCAAAAAAGATGTGTTTTTCAACAGCTGTACTCAAGAAGTCAGAAATAAAAGGAATATGGGAAAGCCACTGAACTGACTGAAGATTAACCACTTTTCAAATACCTTAAAGTAGATGGGAGCCATATCCCCCAGTTCTTTTGGGAGAGGAATGCATTCATATACCATATGATATCGTTTCTTTATACTCATGTTTGTCTCTAGGAAGACACAATCCAATTCTTTAGATTCAAACATCTTTACCAAGGCCTTTCTGAACATCTGTAAGAGAAAAAGATTATAAATGGAAATGTTTAAAAACCCCCAAACTTGGAACTAAAAGCTCCAGTCTCACTAACAACACTGCTGCATGGTATGGAGAAACTAACCCTAGGAATGAACAGCCAGAATGATTCAAAGGTCCGAGACTACCACAACTGGACATGATCAAGTATACAGAGCACTGGACTAGGACTCAGGAGACCTCAATTCTCTTCCCAGTTTGGCCATTGGCCTGCAGGGTAACCATGGATGAGCCATTTCATCTCTTTATGCATCAGTTTCCCCATCTGTAAAATGGGGATAGTGATATTGGTCTCCTTTGAAAAGCACTTTGGGATCTACGGATGAAAATCACTCCATAAGAGTTGGGGATCACTATTCAACACTCTTAGCTAGCAACGTCAGGGACAGAAATACATTTGCCTTGTAAACTAGTAATAAATTGGGAGGGGAGGTGGGAATTATCTTTCATTATGTGCTACAGGCCTGCCATTGGCATATCACCTGCACTGCGGCTTGAAGGAGGCTTGTGTAGGGCTGTTTAAGGTGGCCCAATGCCTATGCCAGGGATGTTATTCCCCGACAATTTGTTTGCTGACCAGGTGTGTCCTTTATCTGCAGCTCCTTTGTGCTGCTAGTTCTTTCCTTCCTTTATCATTTAGGTCATTTGCATTTTCACAGACACTTCCTGCTTTTGGATTTAAAGCCATCAGCAGCTCAGAGACTCTATCTTAAAAGGGACACAACCAACTTTCACCAGAGTTTTCATTACTTTTAACTTCTGCTTCCAAAACACACAGCAATCTAAAAAAGAAATCCCAACCTATTGTGGCTCCCTTTGGAGCCCTAACAGCATTTTAATTAAGTAGCATGGTATGTTTGCATTTCTTTTGCCCCTTCTACAATATACCCTGCACATGTTCTGGGGCAAATGCACATTCCTTCCATAGTTTAACTTCTATAACATTATCCAGATCCATTTTTACATAAGGTGTAACTATTTCTTTTTTTGCTTACAGAGTTTTCATGTACCTTTATCAAAGTGACAGTCTGATTACTCAGAGCCATTTTAAGACTCAGTGTTTCTAACATTGCTTCTTTTTGTTTTGTGCACCTCACCCCTGCTGTTGCTTCAGAAGGGCACTGTCTTTTTTTAATTTTTTTTTTTTTACTACAACTCTCATCTGCTATTTTGTTACAAAAACAAACAAACAAAAAACAAAACTAACAAACAAAAAGAATCCAGAATTTTTTTTTTTTATATTCTCCTGATTTTGACTGCCCTGCTGCAGCCACAACTTAAAAACATTTTAAATTTTGTAAAGCATTGAGTTACCTTTTAAGGGTTAAATGCCAAATCCCAAAGCCAAACAACACTAATTACCTATGTCTAGCAAAAAGGTCTGTCAGTTTTGCAACTTTGAATTAAAGAGTCAAATGGATTTTTAGTGGCATTATTTAAAACAAAAATAAAACCAACTGGTCCTTAGAACTTTACATATTTACACACACACACACACACACAGATACATACACATTTTCTTTTCCTTAACATCCCTTCCACACTGCTCTGTTTTTTACATCTTACATTCCCTTTATACATTTGAGGCAGTTAAGTTCCAATAGAACCCTCTTATGTTCTTTTAGCAAATTTGACTAAATTGTCCAGTCAAATGATTTTAATCAGATAGTTTATTTTTGCCTGGCTAATTTACAGACATTCCTTTGGAAAAGGGCCCATTTTTCTTTCAGAATGGCTGCAAAGAAACCAAGAATGCTCTTTGTCTAACACTTTTTTCCTTTTTAACATTTTCACAAAGTTTAACTGCTTAATTCCCTCCAGCCTCTGCAGAGTTAACTTTTTTTTTTTTTTACTCTCTTTTCTCTTTGTAATTATGCCTGGGGGTGCCGTACATAGGACCTTCTCCCCCTTTACCTGCCTCCCTCCAGCCTCTGCAGAGTTAACTTTTTCACTCTTTTTGTATTCCTGGAGTGCCTCTTTCACTATTTTCAGCTGGCTTTGGGTATTTGTAGCCAGCACCTTCCAATTGTCTGCTCCCTTTTCTGTTTGTGCCTTTTCCTCTTTACATGAAGACAAGCGGAGGGAAGAATCCTTACATGCCTCCCACAACCACCAAATTGCTGCTGCGTCTCTTTTGGAAGCACTAGAAGGTTTGTATATGAGGATATACTGAGCCAATCTATCCTCTAGGTCCGAAATAGTGCAGACATCAGCTAGGGATTGTTTAGTCCAAGGACTGTGCCCAAATTTTTGAAGGATTTGTTTAAAAGGTAATTTCTTTAACAAAAGGTGAGGTTGGAGTTCCTTCTGACTCCATTCCTCCCTCTGGTACTGGCTTACCCTGTTTTCTTTTAACATCTTAACATGGATAATTCAATCTCTTTGTCACTGCTGGTATTACTTAGCAAGTGACACAGCCTAGATTCTGAAATCATAGCTTAATCTATGCGTCCCCAGCTACCTTCCCAGAGGCCAGCAGGTCCCCAGCTACCTTCCCGGAGGCCAGCAGGTCCCCAGCTACCTTCCCGGAGGCCAGCAGGTCCCCAGCTACCTTCCCGGAGGCCAGCAGGTCCCCAGCTACCTTCCCGGAGGCCAGCAGGTCCCCAGCTACCTTCCCGGAGGCCAGCAGGTCCCCAGCTACCTTCCCGGAGGCCAGCACGTCTGGTTAACCTAATAGAAATGCCTAGCTCACTAGAGCTGGCGGTGTGCACACCAATATTTACAATAACTGAGGTTTTTTACCAATATTCCCCCTTTCGCATTTCTCCACCAAAATGTTATACCAATAAAATAAAAACCAGCAGGATCTTATTAAAGGGAAAAAGGCAAAATACCACATTTATTGTGAATACAGAAAGAATCATAGTAAGCAGTTAGTTATAGCTATAACATTCCATTCAATCTCATATTTATTCACATGTTCATTCATACACACACACACACAGGTTCTGCAAAGTTGTTATCATAGTTACCAGCCTTAGAGTTGCTCATGCCAAGCCACTGGCCAGGTGGCCTGGACATGAGGAGGGAGCAGGGCCTTGTCAGATGCTCATCTGATGCTCCTGGAAGTTGGTTTGCAGAATTCTCACTTTTTAGAGTCTATTTTTATAGGAATTTCTTCCTATGCCAGTCTCTGGGAATTGCTTCATCATGCTGTTACTGACTCAATCAGCAGATAGCACATTCCTGACGGCTCCGTGCTGCTAGATGTTATCTTGTTCTTTGGTTCTCCCACTCTTGAGGCTGTTGGGTGGATTCCAGTCTGCCCTCTGGGGGTCCTCTGGTTATTTCCACTTGATGCTTTCTTCAGCCGACGGACACTGGATTCTTAGGCTGGCACCTCCCTGATCATTCAGTTATTATCCACACCAAGCATCCATCCATATACATCCTCTATCTCTATTTTAATCACAATTGTTAATACAACAAAAGGGCGGGGAGTTTCTGGGTGCTGTTTCTGTTGTTAGAGTATTGCTTTGAGTCTCTCTCTGTGAATTGCTTTGAGAACAGACTCTGTCTTAGAATGTACTAACACAATTAGCAGCTTGCAAGTTTCACACATAGAGGGAGAGAAACAGTACCAAAAACCAAGAGACCTCTTAATTAGTAATACCCTGGAATTTAAACTATGGGGAATCAAACTCATTTGTGATTTTAATACAGAACTTCTTTAATATGATCCAACACATTTACTACCAAGACCTGGGACAAACGAGTTCCTTAGAGTGTGAAGCTGCAGAATGGCCTAATTCCTCTTTTTTTTTTTTTTTTTTATTAACCAAAAGCAGCAAAATGAGAAATAAAAATGAAACAGAAGTAGCTTAATGTTTTCCATCAAAAATCTGATGCCTCATCCTTTCAAAATACACAACTAGCACACTACAAATCACAAGAAGTTTCTGCCCAAATCCGTCAAACTACAAGGTTACATTTAGAAAGGAGCAGAATAAACTGTAAGTATGAGAAGGAGCCTCTCTTAATATTTTCGAACTCAGCTTTTTCATCCTTAACTAGCCCTAGAATTTTGATGTCAGGCTGAGTATCACCAGCAGATGATTGGATTCTTCCTCTCAGTTATTTTTTTCCTCTAGTGGATGACAGACGCCTGTAAAATTATTTTGAACATATTTGAACGAAGGCCGTGTGAAACTTCCCTCTCCCTTGGCTTCCCAGCTTATCCCTAATTCTCTATAAAGGCACAACTTCCTTGTAGCTGCTGTGACAAGGCTACTGAGGCAGGCCAGGTGTTGCAAAATAAGAATATTGGTGTGAGGGTGCGCAAGTGGTAATGGCATTTAAAATAAATATCAGTATCTTCCCTTCCCTGGCCAATAGCTCCAAGGATTACACAATAATCACTGCTATTTGTTACATCATGCCAAGTTTCTGAGTGAAAATTTAATGTAACAGTTGATGCCTTAGAAAACGCCACCTTCAGTGCCACCACATTGCTCCCTCTGCACTTGCATTAATGCCACATTCCTCCAAGGGAATTTAGGGGAGCACTAAACCAAAAACCAGGTGTGATACACTACTGTCTTACCGCTACAATCCAGCAATACTAAACACAGTACATTCCAAAAGCTCAAAGGATCTTCAGATACAGTTTATATTGAGTAACAGCCAGCCTGCCATTTCTTAGTATACTCTTAGTATACTTAGTACACTCTGTTTTTTCAAATTCTGAAAGGCCTAAAAAACCACCATATAACTCAAGACAAAAGTGAAACACAGTTCCCAACAGCATACAACAGAGCATTTTAATAAATTACCATAGTATAAGCAAAGGTTTACACACTTTATATTTAAATGATTTTTATACTCACATTACATTGGCTGCTGGACATGTGACAAATTAAATAGAAGGCCATCATAAGAAAAACTACCCAGCGATAATAATTAGCCAAAAGATGCGACTTGCAGAGCAATATGAACATCAATCAACTATTTATAAAAATTTAAAATATAATCAAACTGCCCGGCCAGTTTATTTTATTTTTATGCTTCCCCCCAAACAATAGCAGTGTAAAATATTGCCTTTGGGTCAGAAAAGTTTGCTCAGTTGTGAAGTAAGGGTCTGGTCTTACTCTTACTGTAGTCAACGGGAATCTTTGCACTGAATTTAATTGGAGTTGGATCGAGCTCCAAAGCCCCTCTGGGTTTGATTCTTATATTATCCCAAACATTTTAACCCTCTCTATCATTGTATATTCCACAATTTACAATGAGAGGTGACCACACTGGTTGGGATAAAGAAATATTTTTTGTTCCATCTTTCAAATTGGACCTCCTTCCCCTTTTTAACATATTTTAAAAGTTGAACCTTTCCTCCACATTTATGCACAATTCTACACTCTGTAGTTCTCAATCAGTGGTGTCTAAACAGCAAGAAAGGCCATTACCGTGGTATTTTTGTCCCATCCATAAAAAAGAATTACAAGAATGCCTTCTCTCTCAATATTTCCTGACAAAATTTCCAAATGGGACTGGCTAGTTTAGCTGAGATCTGGTTTAAGAATCCAAACTTTTAGGATTCTTACCTAGAACAATCCTTTTGAAGTTTACCTATCATTAAATTATAGTAACAGATGCAGTATTTTCTGCGCTCAAAACCAGGCAGTATAATATATAACAAATATAGAGGTACAATATATATTCTATCAGCACTGCACTTTTTAATGTTAGGACACTGATCCTATCAGATGTAGAATTCAGAAGCAGATTTAAAACTTATTTTATTTCCATTGGAGTTTTGCCAGAGTAAGGACAGCCAGGTTTGGCCCAGGGGTTTAAATCTGGTAGCAGGAAATGCCCACTTTTAAGTTGTCTCTGCACTTTCTCTGGGCCCCAGATGGGAGAACACTGCTATGCAGTCCCAGAATTACTGAGTCTGTATAGTGTATGTGTATGTGGTGATTAAGATGACTCCGCTCTCATTCAGCCCCAGGCCAGTGAGCATCTGGAGAGTTCCTCCATTGGGCTACAGATTGATAGGCAAAAAAGTCATTGTATGGATGGTCATGAAAAACAAATAGCTGTGAATGCTGTAAAAGTCACTCCAGTGGGTCACTTGAATAAAAATTTTGGAATGCTTTTGCAGTAATTGCTCATTCCTAGTGTTGTACATCACTTTTATGTATAACAAATGCTCTCTCTTTTGCTATTCTGTATTATCCATTCACTGAATTGAAGACACCTTTATAACAGACCCAATTCAGTAGCATCTGCAAACTTGACACACTTGCTTTCACTGTAATCACCCTAGTGTTAAGACAAAAAATAAAATAGCAGCAATAGTTCTAACTACTACAGAACTCCATGGCTAATCTCTTTGTAGCATGAAAAGGTTATATTTACAGGTAACCTTTGTTTCCTCTGCTGTAACACAAATACAATCTGTGGACCTATTGTTGCAAGGCCTGTACCCTGGGACTGGAGTTCTGATTTGCTGAAAATGGAAAAAATAACTATTTTAACCTGGCTCAATACCACTCCCTATAGTCACCAATCTGTTCTGAGTGGACCCAATCACTGGGACCCACATGCTTCCAAGCCAAATAGCTCTGGGTAGAGTCTCATCACTGTTTTTAGCACTGGGGCCTTAGCCCACACTACTGGGCTCAGACCTCTTATCTCTTGGACCACCCAGTTTTCCCTAGACCAGGGGTTCTCAAACTTCATTGCATCGTGACCCCTTTTAACAACAAAAATTACTACACGACCCCAATGTGTGGCGGGGGGGGGGGGAACCTGAATCCTGCCTCCTGGGTGGGGGAGGGCCAAAGCCACTGCCCTGGGTGGGGGGGACCTGTAACCTGAGCACCGCTGCCCAGGGCTGACATCCTCAGGCTTTGGCTTCGGCAGCTGGGCTTGGGCTTCCGCCTCGGACCTCACCAAATCTAAGCCAGCCCTGGCGACCCCATTAAAACAGGGTCACAACCCAACCACCGCCCTAGACCCTGAAACCAGTGTCTGAGACCTCCCAAGCTGCCTAGTTGCTTTCACATGATCTCCCAGAGCTCCATCAGGCTAAGGGCACTCCACTACTTGTTTAACCCCTTCCGGGACAACATGGCAGGTAAGCAAGGAACACAGGCTTAGCAAAGGAATTTCTTATCTACAGTCACTTTATTCTTAAAAAATACTCACGAGTTACACATCTTTGAAAACAAACAAAAAAAAAAACCCCGAGATTCATCTTCCCCATAGCTCAGTGGTTCTCAAACTTTTGTATTGGTGACCCCTTTCACACAGCAAACCGATGAGTGCGACCCCCACCTTATAAATTAAAAACACTTCTTTTTATATTTAACACTATTATAAATGCTGGAAGCGAAGCAGGGTTTGGGGGTGGAGGCTGATAGCTTGCGACCCTCCCCATGTAATAACCTTGCGGCCCCCTAAGGGGTCACAACCCCCTGTGTTAGAACCTCTCTCTCTCCCTCTGCGAGTCTGAGGTTTGTCAGCATTTCAGGCTGGGAGAAGATCCCCTACCCCCGGTGGGCAAAAGGCATAACTGCAGCATCTCTGCCAGAATTTATTTTGTTTTACAGTATTTAAGTCCCCACATGGACACACTTAGTTTGCAGTAAGAGTGCCCTCAGGCCATTTACCTTAGTCACATTAAAATGTATTAAGCTAAGGTGCAGAAATACACTTTTAACACAGTTAAGTGTCCACATAGACAGCTAGTACAGAGTAATTAATGTGCTGTAAATTCATACCTTTAGTGCACACTAACTTCCCCATGTAGAAAAGCCCTAAAAGTCTAAAATATATGTCCATTTATTCTCTTTCATCATTCTCATAAATGTCCTCCTCTCATCTATCCTTAATCAAGATATGTTCACCAGCTGTTCCAGAGATCACTCCTAAACTATTCAATTTCTCAGCATGCACCCTATTTCCAATAGCAGGATTATTGCATAACTACGGGCACAAAGGGAATCATACTCCTTCCATAGCTGATATCAAACTAAATGTCTCTAGTTTTTTCCTCCAAAAAAGGCTTTTAAAGCCTTTTTGTGCTCTCACAAACTTTCTTCTGAACGTGTGAAAATGTTTAACAAAGCTTCTCCATTCTCCAACCCCCTAGTCATTTAGGGTTTTTTAAAAAGTATGTAAATTATCCAGATCTGATGAACTGCCAAGTTTAAGAGCCTCTAACCTTTTTATACCCCCACTGCTCCAATGCATTCCCAGATGTTGATTTGTAGACTAAAGCAAGGGTTTTCAACCTTTTTCTTTCTGAGGCTCCCCCAACATACTATAAAAATTCCACAGCCCACTTGTGCCACAACAACTGGGTTTTTTGGGGTGGGGGGGTTGGGTTTTTTTTGTATATCCAATACATTAAAAGCCAGGGCTGGAGTTAGGGAGTAGCAAGCAGGGCAATTGCTTGGGGCCCCATGCCACAGGGTGCCCCGTGAACCTAAGTTGTACAGACTTTGGCTTCAGCCCCGGGCAGCTGGGCTCAGGCTTCAGCTTTCTGCTCTGGGCCCCTGCAAGTCTAACAGCGGCCCTGCTCTCTAGTTTATTTTGGTGGACCCCCACGGGGTGGCTGACCCCTAGTTGAGAATCGCTGGACTAAAGAAAGAAAATCCCTCTTATTTTTCTATGTTTGTTTCCTGACTTGCCACTATTTCCTGAAAATACACAAGCTTTTATTTAGCTATTACACATACTATAATATATATAGTTATAGTTATTGTTAGCAGAGTTACTCTGTTTTGCAGTATTTAACGCCCATATACTTTTTATCCATGTCCACGTCCTTTAAATCCCTATCCAGTCATTAGATCACTGTTCTCCCTTTACAATTTTGATTTTTTTCAGCATATGCTATAATTTTGCTCTATTTTTTCCCCTATTGCCACGTTGATTTTACTTCCTATTTGAGATTTAATTTTTCAAGGAAAAATACTGTATGAAGCAGGATTTCTTTCCTTTCCTTCCCTGTTTAGCAAGAGTACAATTTAATGTCCGACACTATGGCTGAATTACCTCAACTTTGTCCAATTCCATTCTCAAACTATTTTTTCTTTGCCAATATGCAATTTTTTTTTTAAATCAACTATTGTTTTTTGTTCATACTCACTAATGTATTGCAGAGCTGACATTCACCCCCCTCTAATGTATCACATGTAATTGCATTCCTAATCTGAATGTGCAATTACTATGATTGCATACACAAATCAGGTCATTCTACATGTCAAGGACTAATTTTCTGTACCATCACACATCCCCCAGAACACATTTCTACGTCTCTTACAGGGTTGTTCGCACAGTCAATTCATTCACATCCAGAATAGTTTGTATAATCTAAAGGAGTACTTGTGGCACCTTAGAGACTAACAAATTTATCTGAGCATAGCTCACGAAAGCTTATGCTCAAATAAATGTGTTAGTCTCTAAGGTGCCACAAGTCCTCCTTTTCTTTTTGCGAATACAGACTAACACGGCTGCTTCTCAGAAACCTTTGTATCATCTAGAAATTCATCTGAGTTACAACATGCAGGGATAGGGTACTGGCAGTTTTGAGTGCCATTATTATTTGTTAAGCAAGACCAGTGTGTTCAACAGGACGGAAGACCCAGAAATGGACCAGTGACTGCCTCCAGAACCTTATGTACATAGAAACATAGAACATGACAGAATAACGAAGTTGAAGCTGTTCATTCTCCATCACTGACAATTTTTAAATCAAGATTGGATGATTTTTTTAAAAAAGAGATGTGCTTTAGGAATTATTCTGAAGTTCTATGTGTTATGCAGAAAGTCAGACTAGATGATCACAATGGTCCCTTCTGGCTTTGGAATCTATGAATGTAACTGATTTTTTTTTATTTATTTATTTTTTTTCACTGTTACTCTGGGTCCCACATTATCTTTTCTGTCTCTTATTTGCTACTTGCAGCTTTTTTTTTTTTTCAAACAACATTTTAAGGTCTTTGGAACAAGAAGTCTGTGTGATTTCTACAGCACTTTGTAAAGTAACTCCTCAATTAATGTTATCCCGGTTAACATTGTTTCATTATTAGGTCACTGGTCTATTAGAAAACATACTCCCTTAAAGTCCTGCAATGTTCCCTTATAACGTTGTTTGGCTCCCCCCGGCTCGGTGCTCCTGCCGGGGACCAGGGTAAGGGCGTGGGGGCTTGCCTGCTCCCTGGCTGGAACGCTGGGCAGGCAGAGTAGGGCAAGCACCCTCACCCCGACCCCGCTCCCCAGCTGGAACGCCCAGTGGGTGGAGCGAAGCAAGCCCCTGCGCCCTGACCCTGTAACACCCCTGCCTAACCAAGCTTCACAATCATCATTGGTGAATACAGTATCAAATTGTTTGAAATTATTTAAAACTTATACTGTATATGTATATAATGTCTTTTGTCTGGCGAAAAAAATTTCCCTGGAACTTAACTGCCCTATTTACATTAATTCTTATGGGGAAATTGGATTCACTTAACATCGTTTTGCTTAAAGTTGCATTTTTTCAAGAACGTAACTAGGACATTAAGTGAGCAGTTACTGTACAATAGAATCCCATCCTGATTAGGACATTTGGGTGCTATGATAATACAAACAATATACAATAAATAGCAACCGCTTCTGCTGTGCCTACTTCCAGTGGGCTTTCATTAGATGATTTGCTACTATGTTGAAAAACACAGCTGTCACACTCCTACACCTTTAAGTCACTTTTTTCTTCACAGTCTTTTGTCCTTTAGTTCTTGGGCCTTAAAATTACACCTGTCATTCAGGTATGGGATGTCTGTTTTACAGGATACCCATGCCATTGAATGGAAGTTGCCCTGAACTGAAGTAAATCTCCTACAAGACAAGTTGCATGTTAAGATTCCAAGGCTGTTTGCTATGGATTTCTTAGTGGACGGCCTTTGAGCTACATCATTACATTTCATAAAATCTCTTTCTACATTTGGTAGAAATGGTCTGCTTTAACCCTTGGCTTTAAAGATCTTTAACACGGAAAAAGCAAGAGCATGGCCAGGCAGCAAGCTATCAAGGGCCACAAATCCGCGCAGCCACAAGGGCCTGAATTGGAGAGGAAAGAGGTAGGGGGCATGCAGGCCTGCAGCAGGGAGAGGTGCCTCTCCCCCGGCCCCAGAGCTGCCCTGGCAGGGAGTGGTGCCTCTCCCCTAGTCTCAATCCTGGAGCTGCTCCGGCCGGGGAGAGATGCCTGTCCCCCGGCCACGGTCCCGGAGCTGCCACGTTTAGGCGCTCTACCCCAGCCCTGGGTAGTGGCGACGAAAGAGGGCTGGGGTGAGTACTCTCGCCCTGCCCCAGCACCAGGGCAGCCTGTACCCCACACCCCTCATTCCCAGCCCCACCCCAGAGCCCACTCCACCAGCTGGAGCCCCCTCCCACATCCCTGCACCTCAACCCTCTGCCCCAGCCCTGAGCCCCCTCCTACACCCCAAACCCCTCATCCCTGGCCCCACCCCAGAGCCTGTACCCCCTACACCCTAACCCTCTGCCCCAGCCCTGAGCCCCCTCCCACACTCCGAACCCCCCGTCTCCACCCCCGCCACACATCACCTCCATATTGATACACATAACAAAATTTATTCTGCATACGGATGTAAAAAATTAGAGGGAATATTGAAAAATATGATATTTTCCTTTTTGGGCACTTTTGACCATTGAAGTCAGAGTGAAGAAATGACTAGTTCAGTCACTCTCTTCTGAAGTCTTGATCTTTCCCATATTTGCTGGCCAGGTGCCTTTGACTGAAAAACTTCCTGGACAAGATTCATCAGGACTATAAATATGTATAATGTTTTGAAGAAATATCAGAAACTAGGCCTACAATAAGTTAGATCAAAGGAATAAGATAATGAGAAACACACTGAATGTGAAATCCTATTAACCAGGATTGGCAAACTGGTAAACCACTTGGCTTTCCAGCTCTTGACACAATTAATGCCCAAGTTACCTATAAAAATACTAGCAGTGAATATAAGAATCTGAAAAACTGGCACAACCATATATTACAATATACATCATAACTAGGCACTTATTAAAGTAACATTAAGACAAGATATTTTGGTCACAAAAACTGGTAACATGACATCTGATACTGCACATTTTTTAAAAATTTGTGTACAGCTCATCATTGTACCAGTATGTGAGCGTTATTCAAAGATTTAAAAGGGCAACTAATGTAAAACTGAGCCCAATGAACAAAAAAGTAGAAGCTGAAGGAAGGGCAAAGTAAAAATAACTCAAGATATCGTGTGAAAGAGGGAGGACAAAAAGATCAAACAGATTAATTAACTCAAATAGAAAGACCATGAGTAAAATTTTCAGAAGCACTTACGTCTCACTGACTTTCAATGAGACTTAACTGCTTAAGTCACTTTGATGCTTTTGAAAATGTTATCCCTTACACTATCTCTTGAGGACACCTAGCGAACTCTGGTGTATTTAGCAAGGATGGAATTCCATACAAGGGGGCGGGGGAGTGTCCCTGAAGTGAGATAGTTCTGTCCACGGCCAGAACCAGCTCAAACCTTGGAATGGAAAGCAGAGAAAACCCAGGCAACCTCAAAAGCCCCCCAGGGGCTGTGGATCGGAAGCAACAGTCACTTACAATAAGTATATTACTATATTAATCAAAATATTAAAAAGTAGCTAGAAAATGAGCTATCTACACAGATGTAATAAATAGCAGTGCTTTGCTGACCTGGATTTCTTCCCAGATGTCTTCATCCAGAAGAGTGGCAGCAGTGTAGTGTTGCAAAGGGGCTATCACGCAGTGGCCTTCAGTAAGGGACTGATAGTTCGGCAAGGACAAGAATACCTACACAAAGAAACATTTTCACTCCCAATCACACAAATACTAATTTATTTCCAATGTCAAAAAACATTTTAATCCAGCTAAAGGTGAGGAACATGGGATTTTACTAAAATTTAACCTAATAAAGGCAGTTGTCCTCTTCCAACAATGTTTAAAGCAAGAAAATCATATTTAAGCAGATTTAAATTAAACAAACAATAGGCTTCTTGCAAGTCAGTTAACCTGATGAACATGGTGACCGAGGTTCTTAGATTCTTTTGGGCCAGATCCTGAAAAGCCCAGAGCCACCACAACCCCAAAATCATCAATAGGAGTGGAGGGTGCTAAGTGACTTAGACTGGGCCCTTTGCATATCATATATACTTTGCTAAAACAATACTAGTAGTATCAAGACAATGTGGTATCAGCATTTCTACTAAGTATTAACCCAAATATAATAAAAGTCGTGTTGTTCAGTCTACTGTGGTTACAAACTCACATAAAAAAAGGAGAGTATTTTTACTTTTTTCATTTATTATTATTAATTTTAAATAAAGTAAAAAGAATTCAAAATAAAGCGTGAGGAATTTGGGGGGAATGGTAAAAAGCAAAGTCTATATTAAAAGTGTTTCAGATATTTAGTAATTTTGTACAATTTATAAATATCAAGAGGAACAAGCAGATACTCAGAATAAAACTTGAACTGAAGTATAGCTCCTTAAATAATGTAAAATCATTAGTATTTGGTTATTATTTGTGCCAGGTTTCAAAGGCCTGGTCTACACTACAAGTTTAGGTCGAATTTAGCAGCTTTCTCTCAATTTAAACCTGTACCCGTCCACACAACGAAGTCCTTTTTTCCGATTTAAAGGGCTCTTAAAATTGATTTCTTTACTCCACCCCTGACGAGGGGATTAGCGCTGAAATTGGCGTTGCCGGGTCGAATTTGGGGTACTGTGGACGCAATTCGACAGTATTGGCCTGCGGGAGCTATCCCAGAGTGCTCAGTTGTGACCACCCTGGACAGCGCTCTCAACTCAGATACACTGGCCAGGTATACAGGAAAAGGTCCACAAACTTCTGAATCTCATTTGCTGTTTGGCCAGCGTGGCGAGCTCACCTGCACAGGTCACCATGCAGAGTTCATCATCACAGGGGACCATGCAGTCCCAGAATAGCTGAAGAGCTCCAGCATGGACCAAACAGGAGGTAGAGGATCTGATCGCTGTATGGGAAGACGAATCCGTGCTGGCAGAACTCCGTTTGAAAAGACGAAATGCCAAAATATTTGAAAAAAATCTCCAATGGCATGAGGGACAGAAGTTATAACAGGGACTCGCAGCAGCGCCGCGTGAAAATTAAGGAGCTCAGGCAAGCCTACCAAAAAACCAGCGAGGCAAATGGCTGCTCCGGTTCAGAGCCCCAGACCTGCCGCTTCTATGATGAGCTGCATGCCATTCTAGGGGGTGCAGTCACCACTACCCCAGCCCTGTGTTTTGACTCCATCCAAGGAGTGGGAGGCAACACGGAAGCAGGTTTTGGGGACAAGGAAGAGGAGGAGGAGGAGGAGGTTGTAGATAGCTCACAGCAAGGAAGTAGAGAAACCGGTTTCTCCAACAGCCAGGATCTGTTTATCACCCTGGACCTGGATCCACCCAAGGCGGGCTCCCGGACCCTGAAGGCGGAGAAGGGACCTCTGGTGAGTGTACCTTTGTAAATATTATACGTGGTTTAAAAGCAAGCGTGTTTAATGATTAATTTGCCCTGGCATTCGCAGCCAGTACAGCTACTGGAAAAGTCTGTTAACGTGTCTGGGGATGGAGCGGAAATCCTCCAGGGACATCTCCATAAGGCTCTCCTGGATGTACTCCCAAAGCCTTTGCAAAAGATTTCTGGGGAGGGCAGCCTTATTCCGTCCTCCATGGTAGGACACTTTACCACGCCAGGCCAGTAGCACGTAGTCTGGAATCATTGCAGAACAAAGCATTGCAGCTTATGGTCCCGGTGTTTGCTGGCATTCAAAAAACATCCGTTTTTCTCTCTCTGAGAGCGATATCATTCATGGTCAGCTGGTTGAAATAGGGTGGTTTTAGTAAGCAGACAGTCAGAGGTGCCTGTTCCTGCTGGGCTGTTTGCCTGTGGCTGAACAGAAATCTTCCCCGCTGTTAGCCACACAGTGGGGGGAGGGGTGAAGCCATCATCTCACAGAATTGGGTGTGTGTGTGTGGTGGGGGGGGGGTTAGTTGGGTTTCTGCTACACATAAAACCGGAAACCACAGCCCCTCCTTTTAAATTGCCAACCCATTTTTAAATGCCAACCCAATGGCTACTTCGTATGGGAAATGAGGGCGCTGCTGTTTGAAACCATTCCCACATGTTAGGAAGGTTAAAGCAGCCAAAAGACTGTGGCTTACCATGGCTGCCTGCAAGCCAGATTCTGCTGTCTGGCCCTGCGTGAGTGATCTCTCACACCAAACCGGCATATCCTCAATAAGAGGCAAAATGCAACCTTGTAATGAAAGCACATGTGCTATGTCATGTTAACAGCAAGGTTTACCATGAAAGAGTCCTACCCATTGTTCTATAAAATGTGTCTTTTTAAACTACCTCTTCCTTTTTTCCCCCTCCACCAGCTGCATATGTTTCTCCTTCCCAGAGGCTAGCGAAGATTAGAAGGCGAAAAAAAATGCACTTGCGATGAAATGTTCTCTGACCTCATGCTGCCCTCCCACACTGACAGAGCACAGCAAAATACGTGGAGGCAGACAATCTCAGAGTGCAGGAAAACACAATATGACCATGAGGAGAGACGGCAGGCTGAAGATGGTAGGTGGCGTCAGCTTGCTGAAAGAAAGGAGTCAATGCTCAGGCTGCTGGAGGATCAAACTCATATGCTCCAGCCTATGGTTGAGCTGCAAGAAAGGCAGCAGGAGCACAGACGCGGTGACAGCCCCTGTGTAACCAGCCGCCCTCCTCCCCAAGTTCCATAGCCTCCTCACCCAGACGCCCAAGAACGAAGTGGGGGGGCCTCTGGCCACCCAGCCACTCCACCCCAGAGAATTGCCCAAGCAACAGAAGGCTGGCATTCAATAAGTTTTAAAGTTTTAAACTTTTAAAGTGCTGTGTGGCCTTGTCCTTTCTCCTCCACCACCCCACCCGGTGCTTCCCTCCTCCACGATCCCTCCCGGGCTACCTTGGTAGTTATCCCCCTATTTGTGTGATGAATAAATAAAGAATGCATGAATGTGAAGCTACAATGACTTTATTGTCTCTGCAAGCGGTGATCGAAGGGGGGAGGGGAGGGTGCTTACCTTACAGTAAAGCAGAGTGAAACCGGGGGGGGGGGGGGAGTGGAGGGGTTCCATTAAGGAGAAACAAACAGAACTTTCACACCATAGCCTGGCCATTCCTGAAACTGGTTTTCAAAGCTTCTCTGATGCGCACCGCACCCTCCTGTGCTCTTCTAACCGCCCTGGTGTCTGGCTGCGCGTAATCAGCGGCCAGGCGATTTGCCTCAACCTCCCACCCCGCCCTACAGTCTCCCCCTTACTCTCACAGATATTGTGGAGCACACAGCAAGCAGTAATAACAGTGGGAATATTGATTTCGCTGAGGTCTAACCGAGTCAGTGAACTGCGCCAGCGCGTTTTTAAACATCCAAATGCACATTCTACCACCATTCTGCACTTGCTCAGCCTGTAGTTGAACAGCTCCTGACTACTGTCCAGGCTGCCTGTGTACAGCTTCATGAGCCATGGCATTAAGGGGTAGGCTGGGTCCCCAAGGATAACTATAGGCATTTCAACATCCTCAACGGTTATTTTCTGGTCTGGAAAGTAAGTCCCTTGCTGCAGCTGTTGAAACAGACCAGAGTTCCTGAAGATGCGAGAGTCATGTACCTTTCCCGGCCATCCCACGTTGATGTTGGTGAAATATCCCTTGTGATCCACCAGTGCTTGCAGCACCATTGAAAAGTACCCCTTTCGGTTTATGTACTCGCTGCCTTGGTGCTCCAGTGCCAAAATAGGGATATGGGTTCCGTCTATAGCCCCACCACAGTTAGGGAATCCCATTGCAGCAAAGCCATCCACTATGACTTGCACATTTCCCAGAGTCACTACCTTTGATAGCAGCAGCTCAATGATTGTGTTGGCTACTTGCATCACAGCAACCCCTACAGTAGATGTGCCCACTCCAAATTGATTACCGACTGACCGGTAGTTGTCTGGCGTTGCAAGCTTCAACAGGGCTATCACCACTCGCTTGTGAACTGTGAGGGCTGCTCTCATCTTGGTATTCTTGTGCTTCAGGGCAGGGGAAAGCAAGTCACAAAGTTCCATGAAAGTGCCCTTACGCATGCAAAAGTTTCGCAGCCACTGGGAATCGTCCCAGACCTGCAACACTATGCAGTCCCACCACTCTGTGCTTGTTTCCCGGGCCCAGAATCGGTGTTTCAAGCCATGAAACTGCCCAATTGACACCATGATGTGCACATTGCAGAGGCCCGTACTTTGTGAGAAGTCTATGTCCATGTCCTCATCACTCTCGTCTCTGCGCTGCAGTCGTCTCCTCCTCGCCAGGTTTTGCTTTTCTTGCAGGTTATGGTTCTGCATATCCTGCTGGATAATACGTGCGGTGTTTATAGCGCTCATAATTGCCGCGGTGATCTGAGCAGGCTCCATGTTCCCAGTGCTATGGCGTCTGCGCTGAAAAAAGGCGCAAAACGATTGTCTGCCGTTGCTCTGACGGAGGGAGGGGCGACTGACAACGTGGCTTATAGAGCTGGCTTACAGTGAATTAAAATCAACAAAGGGGGTGGCTTTGCGTCAAGGAGAAAGAGTGGCTCCCTCAAGGATAGAACTCAAAACCCTGGGTTTAGCAGGCCATTGATTTCACAGAGGGAGAGAGGGAGGAAGGGAGGAGAAAATGAATACAAAACAAGTCTGGTCTATTTTTTGTTTTGATCCACTTCCTCTATCTTTATACATCTTGCTGGCAGCAGACAGTGCAGTATGACTGCTGGCGATTGTCATCTCCTGGGTGCTCGGCAGAAGACGGTGCAGTAGGACTGCCGGCAGGACTGAATCGCCATGAGACGAAGCTTAAAAGGGAAATGACCTGGCTGAGTCACTCCCACATTTGCCCAGGTGCCCCTGACCGACCTCACTGAGGTCGGCTAAAAGAACACCCTGGAGTACGGCGATGATGGCTACCAGTCATACTGCACTGTCTGCTGCCAAAAGGCAATGAGCTACTGCTGTGTAGCAATGCAGTACCACGTCTGCCAGCACCCAGAAAACATACGGTGACGGTTACCTGAGCAGGCTCCATGCTTGCCGTGGTACGGTGTCTGAACAGGTAACCCAGGAAAAAAGGCGCGAAACGATTGTCTGCTGTTGCTTTCACGGACGGAGGGAGGGAAGGGGGTGCCTGACGATATGTACCCAAAACCACCCATGACAATGTTTTTGCCCCATCAGGCATTGGGATTTCCACCCAGAATTCAAATGGGTGGCGGAGACTGCGGGAACTGTGGGATAGCTACCCACAGTGCAACGCTCCGGAAGTCGACGGTTGCCTCGGTACTGTGGACGCACTCCGTCGACTAAATGCCGACTAAACGCACTTAGAGCATTTGTGTGGGGACACAATCGACTGTATAAAAATGCTTTCTACAAAACTGACTTCTATAAATTCGACCTAATTTCGTAGAGTAGACATAGCCAAAGGAGAGTATGGAGTTTGGGGATTTAATCCCACAATTCTATGAAATAAAGGGAGCCTGGATAGGACAGCCCCACGGATAATTGATTGTGTTTGGGCAGAAGGAGGTAGGCACTCCTCCTATCTCAGGGATCAACAGTCTAACATGTTTTGCCCAAAGAGAAATCAGGCCTTGTGCCAGGTCTGGAAGGCAGGACATCCTTAACATATGACACACAGAATTTGCAAGGATGGAGTCAGGTTCCATCTGTTAATCAGGATCAGGAGGCTCTCACTACCAATCCTCTGAACATGTGAATGCAGATTTCATAGCATGTTCGAAATGGCTCTGTAAAGCATATGGATTGGAAACTGGGTTTCACCTAAATTTAAAAATTTATGAGTGGATGAAGGTTGTATACAAATTTGGGGAGGGAGAGTGTTTTTAACCCCAAATAAATAAATAAATGGTCTCTATTTACTTCATAACCAATGACTGAATGATCAGATTCAATTTTATTCTTGATTTCATTACAATTGCAAATGCAATTTTATTACATGTCATAGACTTAAACACTGGGCTAGCCTATCCTGCCCTCACATACATGAATGGGAAGGCAGAATTTTATTTCAGCATATCAAATACCCACATATTTTCAGAGTAAGACTATCTCCTAACTCTACTGCATGAAGTATTTCTGAATTTGAAACCCCATGTAAAATCTCTCCGAAACAGAGATTTCCAAATATCTAGATATTTAGTGCAAGGTTTTTTTGTTTTGTTTTTTTTAAAAAGCTATGTTACTCTGGCCTTAAGGTTGTAAACATTTATCAGTTACTTAAGAGGGGGAAAAGAGCATTAATTTATATAATTCTCAGAAAATACTAAAAATGGAAAGCTTGGACAATAAATGTCAAGTTACACTTTAGAAACTACACACACAAGCAAGGGAATTCACAATTACATTTGCCCAAACAACTTTCCAGATTCCCTGCTTGCTTTCTACTCTTTGCATCTGATGCATTTCCTTTGCGGCTTGAAATATGAAGATACTGATATGAATTTTTGATGAAGGAAATTCTGGTACAGACCAAAATTCATGGCTTGTGGTTGCTGCCATCTTAAGTCCAATCTATTTACATAGTTTGTCTAAGCTTCAGGTCAGCAAAGCTTAGCTACCCTTTTAGGCTTTTCCCCCCAGGTTTGAAGGTACAGGGGTAGAACTTTCTATTTTGATGAGGGGATTGTAATTTAGACAACAGTTCAGTCATCAAGGCATGGATATTTTTATTTCTATTAATACACTGGGTACCATGATGTTACGCTCCATATTCTTTATATAAATATGCTTATGATATGGATATGGCATAACAGATATATTTTAAGCAAGATGGGTCTTGTAAGGTATCATTGGAAAGGTTATATTTACTGAATGTGACTATCCAATTTGTATGCATGTATCATTTCTGAATCTAAAGTCAGGAATATTGACTATGTAACAATTACAACTGGTTGTGTACTTGGCAAACACCCACATGACAATAGGCCATCAGCCTTGATGGGCCACTAGGAAGAAACAATAAGACTTTGAAGATACTAATCTCTCTCCTTCCTGAGAGGTGTCCTGGGACATAGCTGTGACACTACTAGGTCATGTGGTCATGTCACTGGTACTAAACACCATCTTGAACTTCTAGTAATTTTTCATTAAAGGGAGGGAGAGGTCAAGAGTGGGAAACAAAAGATTCCTGCCTTATGTAAATCTTATTTAAGGCTGGGGAGTAAGTTGATCTGGGTTCACTCTTCACTGAATCCCCACCCAGGATGACTGCTGGAAACACTTAAGGAACAAGGACAAAGGGAAAGGGGGAGGAGTACTGAACCCAGGCTGGAAAAGCGATCTAGTCTGTGAATAAGATGCCTGAAGATTTAAGCTGCAAGCAGGGTAGCTAAAGTTCAAGAATTTCTGCAACCTGCCCCAAAAGCAAGATTTAGGGTGAGAAATTACTTCTTGAAACCAGTCTCTAAGATCTTAAGCTTAGTATGCATGTTCTGTTTTATTTGCTTGGTTATCTGCTTTGTTCTGTTTGCTATCCCTTATAATCACTTAAAATTTACCTTTTATAGATAATAAACTTATTTGTTGTTTATAACATAATCCAGTTTGTGTCATTCATGGGGGGGGGGGGGGGGGGGGAGAGCTGTTCATCTCTCTCTCTCTCCACATTGAGGGATAGGGTAAATTTTCATGAGCTTGTGCTGTGCAGACTTGGGTTTACTCCCCAAAGGAGGTGTGCACTTGAGTGCAGGGTTATTTCCTAGCTGAATCTTCCCATAGAGAGCTGCTTGCAGACTCTGTGATTCTACAGCTGGTGCGTCCCTGCCTGTGTGTGTATGCTTCCAGAGGCTGGAGAGCCTGATGCAGCAAAACAGGGAGAGGGTGCGCAGGCTAGTGGAGCAGGCGGGCTCAGTGAAACTCCAGTACATCAGGTGGCTTCCCGGGGCGGGGGGTGTCCAACCCATCACATGTACATTTACCAAGGGCTTTGAATGGATACATCTAAAATAAGTATTTAATTTAGCTCAAACTTTACCTAATTGCTCTATTTCAGCACAAGTTGCACTTGTGAAATTTTAGTGTGACTGGTTTCATTTTGATGATGTTAAAATGGGAGTAAAGACAGAGGTGAAAGTAAGCCGGTACTGTCTGGTCTGGCGCACTGGTAAGAGCAGGTACACAGCCAACTGTACCGGCAGGGGGCAGCTTCCCCAGGGATCTGGTGGCAATTTAAAGGGCCCAGGGCTTCGTCCCTTTAAATCACTGGTGGAGCCCTGGGGTAGCAGCGGCCAGCAGGAGCCCCGGGGCTCCAGCAGTGATTTAAAGGGCCGCAGCCCCGGGGTAGCACCGGCAGCAGTGGCCAGGAGCCCCGTGCCCTTTAAATCACTGCTGGGCTGCGCTGAAGGGCTGGCTGGGGGAGTGTGAACCCAGCCCTGCCACTTCTGGTTGAGCTGCCCTGCATACCGAGTATGTCCCTTAAGTTACTTTCACCCCTGAGTAAAGATCATAATAAAGTTTACAATAAAAACTCTTCAGCCTCATCTATGGAGAGACTAGCATTTCTCTACAATCAATATGTGATACAAGTGATTTTGTGTGATGATTATACCTTACAAAACATGGTATTGCAACATCTTTCATTGTACATTCCAAGGCCCTTCTCCTAAATACAGCGTCAGTTCTCATAAAAAAGATGCCAGCCAATATGTTATACCATATACTGGTAATGCTAAACATAGATGCATTTAATCAAAACTGCAATTTCATGCTAACCTGATTCAATCTACGCTGTGTAGCTGTAAAGTAATCTAACTGTAGCTTTCTGAACAGCAGTTATAGCTGTCTTTGGATCTATACTCACACTACAGGTTGTGTGTGTGGTGGTGGGAGGGGGAGGATAAAGGATGCAAATGCTCATAACTCTGGTGGAATCTATGCATTCATTAGCATCCTTTGCTTTCTGGGCCAGCAGAATTAAAACTGTTGGGACAAATGAGTTCAGCTTCTTGAGAAGTGATCCCTTCAGTTGACTGAGTAGCCTTAATGGAGTCTAAAAGGCACTTCGCTCAAATTTCCAAATTCAGAAAAACTGTAGCTTTGACACTGAGCTTTGAAAATAGAGAATATCTATTTTTAAAGATGGTAATGGTGGTTAATTCAACCTGTCCTAGATGTAGCCAAGCAGATACTGGACTAGCTTCTAATCTCTCTAACATCTTTAATGCTGGTCCTTAATACTCATTCTCTCATGGGTCTCCATTTCAGCAAAAGTTTAGTTCAGATTCCATCTCTTCTTTCTGCAATACAGCCAATGGGCCCTTCAATCTACCAGACAAAGGTATAACATGATACAATGGCTGGAAGTTGAAGCTAGACAAATTGAGACTGGAAATAAGGTCTAAAATTTTAACAGGGAAGGTATTAGAGAGACAAGGTTGGTGAGGTAATATATTTTATTGGAATTTGTCTAGCTTCAACTTCCAGCGATTAGATTGTGTTATACCTTTGTCTGGTAGACTGAAGAGCCCATTGGCTGTATTGCAGAATGAAGAGCTGGAAAGTCCAGTAAAAGATATTACCTCATCCACCTTGTCTCTCTAACATCCTGGGACTGACACAGCTACAACTACACTGCATACAACAGTGAGGGTAATTAATCAGGAACAATTTACCAGGGGTTGTGTTGGATTCTCCCTCACGAGCAATTCTTAAATCAACATTTAAAAAAAAAAAATAAAGATATGCTGTAGATCAAAAGGAATTATTTTGGGGAAGTTCTATGGCCTGTGTTATACAGGTCAGACTAGATGATCACAACAGTCCCTTCTGGCCCCAGAAAGTATGAATCCCATAGAACATCTGTGCTTTTTTACACTCCTTGTAGATTTAGTCCTTTATCTATTTATTTTCATGTTTCTCCATACAATGCCATCTTTGTGTAATTCACTTTTTTGTTTTTTTGGCAGCTGTATCCTATCTTCTTGGTAAATGTTCACGCTTTGTTCTGTGTGTTATAGTTTGAACCATACCGGAAACAAAGGGTTATATTCAGTCAAGGTTTCTGCCCCAGTATTAGGAAGTCTGATATAGATGCATGCATGGAGGAGAAGGCAAAGTGGCAGTGATGGAGCGTCTGTAATCTCCTCTCTGGTGGCAAAGACAGAGATGTATGGATTAACACACAGGCAGCCTCTGCCTAAGGAGCTTGTACAGAACCCCTATCAAGGATTAAAGCTATTCTTCCTCCCAACAGAAACACCAAGAGTTAACAACAACACTGCCTATCAGCCCCTAAATGTGAATCCCTACTGGGACAAAAGAGAAGGTGCAATTTACACCCCAATATGCTCTCTTCAGCTTCTAAACAAGATTAGGGGCTAATTTAATTGAAGGGTAATTATCATGATACTATTTTGTCTTCTGAATGGTTTCCACTCAACCTTGTTTTGTCTTTCTGAATTATACTCTACTCCTTAACTGCTTCTAATTCCTTCCTACCCAAAGTAAACTTTTTTCTTCTTATATATTCTAGGGTGACCAAAAGTCCTGATGTTATTGGGACTGTCCCAATATTAGGGGCTTTATCTTGCATATGCAACCTATTCCCACTCCTTCCCCCATCCCAAGTTTTCACACTTGCTATCTGGTCACCCTAATCTAGTCACACTGACCCCCATTTGGTCTTTTGCATATTCATCTACCTTCTGTAATCTATGTGTTCAGCTCTTATCATTGTTGCAGTGCCCTTGAAGTTTTTCCATAGATACCAAGGTCATCTGCAAATCTGAAGAGGATCAAGTTCTGAGAATTAACTTCATCATGCAAGACAGATTCATATTTTTTTATCTCACCCTTGAGGAATCTTCCTTTCTGTTTAATTGGAAGGGCCAGGAAAATAACACGTGAATCAATAAATCATGCCAAAGAAGCAGTTTTATTTTTAATCTCAGGAAATTCTAGCACTAAACTGCCTTCCTTTATTTCTTTCCATGCTCATGTCAAATTGCTACTTTCTTACCTTGATGCCAATTGCAATAATAAGATGTTTTGGGAGTTCAGGGCTATCAAAGCAATATGGGCACTTCTCCATACGTGCAACAAGCTGATGATGTTGATAGATTGCTTTTCTTCTGTGTCTTTCCTCTTCTTCTCCACTCCGCTCTCCCTTAGCTGCTTTGGAAACAAACATGTCATCCAGTGTGTAGTACTCTCTATCACTTTTTTCTGAAAACTAAAAAGAGACAAAGAAAAAATATATATGTACAAATGAATAGAAAAGAACTAGAATTATGTAGGACATTCTAGTGTTCTTTACTTAACCAGAGAGGAATGGTATCTAGCAACAGCAGTGTTCCCTTTCACATGGCTTTTTCCAGACACATAATTATGAGATGCTTGGGTCAACTGACAGCAATCATATGATACCCATGACAGATAAAGTAGCAAAAATTCAGTTGAATGATATAAACAAGCAGAATATATCATCACATTCCGTTTCAAGATAAACTTCCTTCTGGAGTGGCAAATATCTAGTCTGATATCTTGAATTTATATAGCTTAAATTTAAATTGATATACAAACTTCTTCCAGTGCTTTTTGATAATTTTGACCTTTGGAAGCTTTTGTTTAGTATCCGTTGTGATTCCCAAATATACCTAAAATGGGACAAGTGTCCAATACCGTAAATATAAACAGGTTTCTCTACAATTTTTTTTCATGGTAATTTTTTTTTTAAATCTCATTTTCACAGAACAAATACCATTGAGTTTTACTTGGCATTAACCACCTGTATGTTCTCTGTAATTTTACATCATGCTACATAAATATGATATGGATATTGTTTCTGTAAAAAAAAAAAAAAAGTCTTGGCACCTTTTAAGAATAATTCTTACCACTGGAGTAAAATAGAAAACATGTTTTTCTTATTCACGTGCACTTTCTTTATGCTGAATGAGAGAATACATTCAAACAGATTTTATTAATACTCTCTTTTCCTTCTTCCTTCTACTACCAACAGTGCCCATAAAATCATCTGTCCTGAAATACAGGACTCTATTGCTAGCATTCATATTTTGCACATACGCACCTATGCTAGTTCTCCTTACCAATTAAACAGTATTTAGCTCACTTAAGTAAAAATGTTATCTTCAGTCTCAATTTTTATTCTTCCTTGCAAGCAACTATTGCAAACATGGATTCTCTAGCCTAATTTAACCTAAATAAAAATATACTCTCTCTATTCACAGACATTTTATACACACATTATCTGATTCTAGGTGGAAAAAACAAAGCTTTTAAGTCATCAGGCCATAAACTGTAAAATTGTAGTTGACTCCCCAGTACATAAAACAAAAGCTGTCAAAGAGTTGGATTCCCTGCAGAGTGATATCTAAAAGTTTGTGGTATCTAGGTTTCAGCGTGGTTTCCATAGAAACCACACAGATGCTCCTCTACATTTTTCAAATAAATTACAGCAAAAATCCCTATAATTTGTGTGCACCACATTTAGTACTGATCAGAGTGTGCACTGCACCATCTATACAACTAATTCTACTTATCTTGACAATATACTTACAATATTATATAAAAATATCATTTGCATCATCTTTAGAATTATAATTTTTCTGCAAATAATCTCCCGTTCTTTTTTTTTGTGTGCAATAAAGAAACTTATTGTGGGATTTCTTTTAAATTCTTAAAATCAAGACCTTCTCTATTAAGCTATTATTTATATTTAAAAAAAATGCTACAATGCTGTGTTAGTCTTTTGTTATTGATTCTGCCATGCCTGCAGAGTGGTGATATATATTCCTTTCTGACTTCCCATTTACTGCCCTCTGTACCATACAGTGATCCTGATTTAAAAAGTATAATTAGCAAAGATTTGTTATGAATGCATGAAAAATACTCTCACAAAACTTTTCATTATGCATTTTTAAAAATGTGATGTACTATTATTATTAAAAGTTCTGCTCTCAGATTCCAAGGATTTTATATTCAATAATACATATTTTTTTTAAAAAAAAGTGTTCAGAAGAAAGGACTTTACAACACTGAAGATTTATCAGTTATTTCAGAATTTGCCATGGTAACTAAGTCAATTAATTTCTAAAAGAAGAGATGAAAAATTGAAGAGTGGGGCCAGGTAAAAAAATCACAATAAAACAAAAAATAAGTATTTTTGGCCACCATCAATAAAAACAGGTGATTTATTGATCTGGTTACAGGAATTTAATAGGAGGAGCTTTCTTGTTAGGTCTCTGTGACCCTAAGAACCTCTTTATGCCAACCAGCAAAGGGCACACTCAATGCGGTACTGTCAGAATATTTAGTCAGTGATGTAAGGTATGTATGTAAACTGGTCATGAATATTATTGCATGATGTATGTATGGGTTGAATACAAAAAATTATGTACTATACTGGAAATATGTACTTAAAACATGTTGTGAAGGCAGCTGATAAACAAGCCTGCCAGGCATCTGGTCTTCAACTGGAACACTCAGTTGAAAAGGGACCCTGGCGGCTCCAGTCAGCACAGCTGACTGAGCTGCTAAAAGTCAGGCTGGCCGCAGCATCAGTGGAGCAGGCAGACAGGCTCCGTGCCTGGCTCCTGGGTAGTGGCCCGCACGTCCCTCCAGCTCCTAGGCAGAGGGACAGCCAAGGGGCGCAGTGCACTGCCCCAGTTTCAGGTGCCAGCCCAAGTGCCGGCTCCGCAGCTCCCACTGGCCAGGAACTATGGCCAATCGGAGCTGCGGGGGCAGTGCCTGTGGGCGGGGGCAGTGCACAGTGCTCCCTGGCCGCCCCTCTGCCTAGGAGCCAGCTGGACACGTCACCGCTTCCCGGGAGCCACCTGAGGTCAGCGCCACCCGGAGCTCCCACACAACAACTCCCTGCCCCATCGCTGAACCCCTTCCTGCACCCCAACCTCCTGTCCCAGGCTGGAGCCCCCCCCTCCACACACACACACTCTGAACCCCTCAGCACCCCAACCCCCTGCCCCAGCCCGGCACCCCCTCCTGCATCCCAAACCTTTGATCCCAGGCCCCACCCCAGAGCCTGCACACCCAGCCGGAGCCCTCACCCCCTCCCCCAGTGAAAATGAGCGAGTGAGTGAGGGTGGGGGAGAAGCGGCGCCGGGAGGAGGGGTGGAGTAAGTGGGGGCGGGACCTCAGATGGGGTGGGGCCTCAGGGAAGCGGCAGGGAAGGGGGTGGGGCAAGGGTATTCAGGTTTCTTAAATTAAAAAGTTGGCAACCCTAAGTCTGCCCTAGACAAAAGCATGTGGATTTACATGCATGAATCAAGTTAGCAGACAGGTAACAAAACAGCATGGCTTGATTACAAGAAAGGACAGTGAAAGTACATTTGCATTTATGGTAAACAAAGTGATCAAGCTGATCAAGAAAGCAAACTGAGCAGAGGATAAAGAATGGGCTTGGTGCCTGCACCCTCAAGAACAAGCAACAGGGAAAAAGAAAAGGAGTACTTGTGGCACCTTAGAGACTAACAAATTTATTTGAGCATAAGCTTTCGTGAGCTATAGATGCATCCGACGAAGTGAGCTGTAGCTCACGAAAGCTTATGCTCAAATAAATTTGTTAGTCTCTAAGGTGCCACAAGTACTCCTTTTCTTTTTGCGGATACAGATTAACACATCTGCTACTCTGCAACAGGGAAAAGGAACTTTGTCTGGTTTTACTTTTCAAAGAATACATTTTAAAGGTTTTTGGGATATAAAAGGGAAGAAGGGGGACTCCTTTGTTATGCATCACATAGGGGACAAAGGACTCAGCACCCACGGATTCTGAGAACGGTGGATCCTCCTTCCTAAGGGGCTGGTCGCTTGATGTAAGTCATAAAGTTGCTTATGCAAAGATTGTATCTTACTGAAGTTAAGCTTTAGTGACTAGAAATTATTTTTGTTTTGTTTGTAATCATAACTTTCTTCTCTTGCTTAATATCACTAAAATCTATGTTCTTTATTCATAAAGATTCTTGTTTTATTATAACTTCAACTCAGTGCTGTATATTGAGGTATAGTGTGCATCTTCAGCTACACTAACAGGCTGGTGTGTGCACTGTCTGTTTAGAGGGGGATTTGGTAATTTCTGTGAGTCTGCAATGACAGGGCTTGGAATCTGCAGAGACACCACTCTGGCAATCTCGGGTTCACTGAATGTTACCCGCAAGGCAAGTATTAGACTGGCATAGTCTTGAGGAATTTGCTGCCAAGGCAAGGAGGCTGGAGTGTCAGGGAGCTGACACAGTTTAAGCTCCAGCTTTACTGAAGCAGAGGGGTAACACAGTGGCTTACAGTACTGGGCACCCTGAAGAGTGTCTCAGTCTCTGACTCTGTATTTAATAAGTGATGCTGTACTGCTACAGTATGTTAATCTGCATACGTTTATGTTAAACTTAGGTTGCTTCCAGATACAATTCACTGCAACTTTCACCTTGAATAATTTTAATGATTTCCTGCATTGAAATGGCAAGACAAAGAATATAGAAAGTGCACTGTACAGCACATTTTGGTTTTGAGACTGCTGTATCTTCAGAATCGTAGCAGATTTGTGCATCATCAGTTCTGCATATAAATGGCACAGAATTCAAGAACAGTAAGAGATTTAATACAACAAATGCCCATCTGTAACAAATAGTGATATATATTAGACTACTAGTGCAGCAGGACAGATGTTAATGGGAGGTATTTTGTTCAATGGGCATAATAAATCAGCTTCCACGGCTGTATGAATCACATCCCTCTCTTTGTTGTCATATTGAAAAGTGACCTTGCAAGAATTTAGAAAAATAAACAAGTTTAGAGATATAACCAAATAACCAGGTAAGAGATTCATCCCATGAATGACTGAAAACATATCTGCCCACTTCCCCTTCTTCTGCAGGTCCTGAAGTTCTGCCCTTTTATATAAGGTCAATTCCCCATCAGTGCTGTCATATCCACCAGAGAGCTCTACTGAAGCCCACATACTGCCCATACGGCTGACTAATCTATATTTCTCCACAGAATGCACAATTTTGCAGTTTGCTTGAAGTTATGCTATATCCTACAGGAAATAAAATATAAACAGCTTCCCAAATCTAAGCATCTTATGGGGAGGGGGGGGGGAAGCGACACGACAGAATACAGGCTCATTTGGTTGTTAATTTACCAAATGTCCTTTTTGCTGGGAGCACTGTGGCACCTAGATGTAAAGTTACATTTCGAGAAATTTCTTGGCAAGCCACCTTAAATGTGTTGTACAAATGACGCTAGTTCAGACCGATCAAATTCCTTGTTCAGGCCACATTTGAGAAGCCTCTTTTTAAAAACAGAGGGTCTTTTACTTAAAAGAGAAAAGCTCTTAAGTCGAAAGGATATTTCTTCTCATAATGAAAAACATTAAGCCAACCATATCAAATATTTTGAACATGGATTCTTAAATATCTTTGTGACTAGCATCTATGGCTAAATAATAAAGATTCAGCAAACTGAAACCTGACAGGTTTCAGAGTAGCAGCCGTGTTAGCCTGTATCCGCAAAAATAAAAGGAGGACTTGTGGCACCTTAGAGACAAATAAATAAATAAATCTGGTATTCTCTAAGGTGCCACAAGTACTCTTTCTTTTTGTGAAACCTCTGAGTGATAGTCCCTCGTGTACTGGCTCTTCTGCAATGGAGTCCTGTCAGCATGAACCACTGATCTATTTACATAAGTTGACTCTACAGTGCATGACTACTTAATTCATTTTCTCTTTCCTTTGAAGACTAAATGTTCTTGGGAATGATCTCTCTGCCTGACATGTTCAGATCTGGCAACTTGTTAATTACAGTAATTGTAATTCTTGACCCAACTGGCAGCCACAGTAATTGAAATGCAGTCTTTTGAATATAGCAAAATTTGCAAAGTGTCTCCTTAGCTTTCTGGGTCTCTGTTCAGGTAATCTGATGAAAAACACTTAGACCCTATTTTCCAGAGCAGATAAGTAGTTTTCTCCTGCAAAATGGGACCATTAATACTACTTATTCCTTGAATAATTCTTATACTTCTCCCCATATACTCCTATAGCTTCTGAGCAATATGTTCAGGAGGTAAGCATTTGTATTTCCAAATGATTGGAGACAGATTTTTAGGATGTTTGGTCTCCCTAATACCACTTCAATCTCTCTGGTCACTCGATTACAAACCTAAAAGTCGCAATATTACAACAAAAAGACTTCAAAAACAGACTTCAAAGAGAAACTGCTGAATTGGAATTAATTTGCAAACTGGATACAATTAATTTAGGCTTGAATAGAGACTGGGAGTGGATGGGTCATTACACAAAGTAAAACTATTTCCCCATGTTTATTCACAGAATCATAGAATATCAGGGTTGGAAGGGACCTCAGGAGGCCATCTAGTCCAACCCCCTGCTCAAAGCAGGACCAATTCCCAATTTTTGCCCCAGATCCCTAAATGGCCCCCTCAAGGATTGAACTCACAACCCTGGGTTTAGCAGGCCAATGCTCAAACCACTGAGCTATCCCTCCCCCGTGCCCCCGCCACTGTTCCTCAGACGTTCTTGTCAACTGCTCGAAATGACCCACCTTGATTATCACCACAAAAGGTTTTCTCCCCCCCCCACCCCTGCTGGTATTCATCTTAAGTGAGCACTATCCTTACAGTGTGTATGGTAACACCCATTGTTTCATGTTCTCTGTGTATATAAATCTCCCCACTGTATTTTCCACTGAATGCATCCGATGAAGTGAGCTGTAGCTCACGAAAGCTTATGTTCAAATAAATTTGTTAGTCTCTAAGGTGCCACAAGTCCTCCTTTTCTTTTTGCTAATACCAGTTTATTTTCCAAAAACACATACGACTTTTTCCATATACTTTCTTGCGCAACAAAATTTACTGTTTAAAAATGTTCTCTTGCTCCATTTTACTACATTACTGTAGACCTATATTTATTAAAGGGGAGAAGATTCCTGGGGCCTGAAAACAATTATTTAAGAAAAATGTTTTTGGTGTCAAAACCAAGTTTCTGTGTTCCCATCATTGAAGGGTATGGGAGAAAACAGAACTCACACTAAGGGAATAAATGTTTATTTTGTTGCCTATTGTCCCATACACCTTAGGTTTTCATGGAATTTTGCAGACAATTAAAAGGCCTATTTTTTCCTACAAAATGTTGAATTCTAGTTTGCTAAAAATTAGAAATCTAACCTGCCTGCCCCCAAAAAATGAGGAAATAAACCACTAGTTTCAAAACTATCTGGCAACCAATCCAACAACATGCAAATAAGAGTCCCAAGCATGTTCCATGTGGGAGCTCCACTGTTCTCTTTAATTACTCCTTAAAACTGACAAAAAATAGGTACTAAAAATTGACCAAGGGGCAAGCACAAAAGAACATAAAAGGTGAGAAAAAAAAATGGCTGGCACTTGGAAGATGGCTTAATCACACACAGAGAACCTAAGTTACAACAAAAGGAGAACAGGATAAAAGGAGTACCACCTCCAATAGAATTTAAGAAAGGACAATGCAAAAGGCTAAGTTAAAAAGGTTGGCACCCAGAACTGCTACAAGTTACACGGGTTTCTTATGACCCTCTAGTTGCCATTATGTTGGTGGGGACTGATGAACATTCTGGTCTCTCAGCACAATATGGATTGCTGGCAGGGATGGTGAAGCACCAGTATACCCAGGTGTATGCAACACATGATTTCCTCACACCTGAAGAATACTCATCTATTCGCTTAGGGCAGTTGTAAGGCTCCCTTGATGCTGGTACAGCAGCGCAAAGGCGACTTAGCAGGGCTGAGAATCTGGCCTATTATGCATAGAATGAAACAGCAAGTTAACAGATGAGAGACCAACTTAACAGATTAGAAGTAAGTATTCCATTCAGGTGAAATACTACCCATCCCTCTGATACCGGAAAAGTTTGGAAAATAATCTCCCCCTTTCAATTTCATAAGTTAAAAATGTCATTTTCCATCCACAACATGGAATACACAAGTATAGAGTTCCTATATCTACAAAATTAACAAGAAAGCTTTATAGTGAAAAAATGTACCCTACTTTTTTCTTCATATACACATTTCCTTCAAGCATTGTACACTGAACTTATCCTTTCTCCATACTTTTTTGTTGCTTCCACGTGAGACTTCTTTAAGTTTACTTATAGGTTTCCCAATTTGTATTGCATCACTGTCAAACTTCATCTGTCTATTGTTTAATGACAGCCATTTTGAAGTACTAAAAAGAACCCAGCTGTCCAGTGAAAAACTTGGCCAAATAGAAAAAGCCCCATCCACCGTCTTTAGTGTTAGCGAATAGTGAACACTGAGCCAATGAGCAAGACAACTGAATTTTTTTTTTCCTGTATGGACAGCAGAATACCTGTCACAAGCACTGGAAGACCAGAGTCATCCAGCTAATGGGCATTCTTTCATAAACTCAAGGTAGACTGGCTTCTTGATTCAGTCCATGAACACTCACCTAAACACAAGGCATTCTCCACATGAAAAGAAATCTTAAACTATTCTTGTTTAAATGGAAACATGCAGCAACAACTTACTTTGGGGATAAGATTAAAATACTTAGGTTCAACTATAGATTGTTAAATATACTACCTGAATTTCTGCGAACGGGAGTCTAAATGGCCAAAACAGAAACAAAACCAAATTATCAAATTTGAGCTGAGGGCTAGATGACTCGAGAAACTGGTGCCAGGTATCTATAGATACGGCTCAAATAAATCTGGAGCAATTTAATATTGTCACTTGAACAAGTCTAGCCCAGACTAAAAAATCCTGTCATCTGTTAAATTGGTTTATGGTCTCAGTCCAGTTCCCATAGCCTAGCGACTGCAGACAAAAAACACATCCACAGCTGCAAGCGGAAAGATTGGGCATAAAGACTAAACTCCCCACTCCAAGTTAGAGGCAATCCTCTAGAATATGGGAGACATACAGGTTGGGGAAGCATGAGAAATTATACACCTGTACTTGTTCTGTGGATACAGCTGTTCACTTTCCTGGCTGAAAATATAGTGTTTTTCACATGCACTAAATTCACTAAAAATGTATTGAACATGAGCAAATTTAATGTAATTTCCCATAAACCAGTTAACATCCTCATATGTGCAGAACTGTTTATTATTAGCACTATAACTATATTGCTCCATTAACCTGAAACTCTATTATTTCTGGACACCTAGACCTTCACTTATATCTTTTTTTCCATGTCCCACTCCCACATTTTCTAACTATTCTCCAAACCCATCTGTTGATATGATTAGAAAATTTTAACTTGAGTAATTACATTCTGCCTGCTTACACTTCCCCATACTCTCATTGGATAGGATATTTTTTATTTCCTGTTCTTAACCACTGTATAATTTTGCTGTCTGATATTGAACACTTGCAGCATTTCACCCTAAAAGTGACAGAATTTCAGGGGTAGATGGAGTAATCCTTGTATACAGTTCGTACAGAGTTGCAGTCTGTGTTGCACTCTGGAATGAACAACTTTGGCATAATCATAGAATCACAGAAATTCAGGGCTAGAAGGGAACTCAAGAAGTCATCATGTCCAGTCCCTCCATCCTGAGGTAGGACCAAGTATATCTAAACCATCCCTGACAAGCTTTTGCCTAACTTGTTCTTAAAAACCTCCAATGACAGGGTATCAACAACCTTCCTTGGAAGCCTATTCCAGAACTTAACTAACTTTATATAGTTAAAAAGTTTTTCCTAATATCTAACTTAAATATCCCTTGCTGTAGATTAAGACCATTACTTCTTGTCCTACCTTCAATGGACATGGAGATCAATTTATCACAGTCCTCTTTAACAGCCCTTAACATATTTGAAGACTTATCAGGTCTCCCCCCACCCCTTGATCTTGTTTGTTAAAGACTAAACATGCCTAGTTTTTTTAACTTTTTCTCATAGGTCAGGTTTTCTAAGCCTTTTATCATTTTTGTTGCTCTCCTCTGGATCCTCTCCACATCTTTCTTAAAGGGGTGGCAACCAAAACTGGATGCAATATTCAAGCTGATACCTCACCAGTGTTCAGTAGAGCAGGACAGTTACCTCCCCTGATTTTACATACGACTCTCCTCTGAGTACACCCCAGAATGATATTAGCCTTTTTTGCAACCGCACCACATTGTTGACTCATTCAGTTTGTGATCCATTATATCCCCAGATTCTTTCCTGCAGTATTACTGCCTAAGTAGTTATTCCCCATTTTATAGTTATGTATTTGATTTTTCCTTCCTAAGTGTAGTACTTTGCACTTGTCTTCATTAATTTCATTTTATTGATTTCGAACCAATTTTCCAATTTGTCAAGAGCATTTTGAATTGCAATCCTGACCTCCAAAGTGCTTGCAAGCCCTCTGATGTTGGCGTGACCCACAAATGTTGTAACATACTCTCTACTCCATTATCCCCTTGAGTTTGGGGCTTGTGTTCTATTACTGGGTGGGCAAAGGAGAGCTTGAGATGGCTGGGTCTTATTTTATCTATTTACATATATTGAGCGTATGGATTTTAGTAATAAGTATTTGAAGAAAGACAAATTAATTTTTCTCCCTGGTGACTAGTGATTGCAGCAGGAACAACAATTTCAGGGATAGATGAGCCTAAAGTGAACACTGTGACAGGCTGCCAGATTCTAGAACCCTCCATAGTGAGGCAGGGCTACTCTACCATTTCATCTTGGCTCCCAGACCAGGCAAGTCTTATTAACTCCAACTCAGGATGACAGAAGTTAGAGATTCTCTAAGATAACATGTGCTAGCAATAGATACAGGAGATCTTGCAGGAAAAATTCCATAGGAACAGTGAGCTCAGAAGAAAATTTAGGCTAATTTTTAAGGTTTGCCATTTTAAATACAGAATAAAGGAATACCCCTCCGGAAATGGGCTGAAGTTTGAAAACTAAAATAGTATGTTGTATTGAGATGGGAGTAGGGACTCAAACTATTACATCTAAACACACATAGTAAAGGGATCAGGGAGACAACCATTGTCCCTGAACATCTTATAGAAATATAACTTTTTGTGGTGGAAAAAAAAAATGCCATTTTACCCTCTCAAGGTTTCTACCAATTCCCTTTTTGTGGTCATTTTGTGGGATGCAAGCAATTGGATATGGCACCATCATTAATATTTAAATAAGACTTTTCATTTCTAGAACATCTCCATATCTCAACACTTTAAGTGACTTACCTAAGTCAGACAATTAATGTAACAGAGTGAGCAAAAGAACTCAAAGTACAAGACTGGAAGTCTGGTGATCAAACTATGTACTTTCCTCAGCTACTTATGTATTAATGCAGCCAAGGTAGATCACTGTAATATTTTCACCTATCTTCAGTGCTAGCTGTACCAATATGAACTTCCAACTCTGCACTTTTAGCTGTGTGTTAATTAAAGTAAACTTGGCAGATTCCCTACTGCACCCGTTCTCAATAAAAAATATACAGATTAAATGCTAAGACAAATCAGTTACATAATTGATTACCCCCAGGGGAAATTCTGGTGAGGACATTCTAAGAAGAATCTAATGAACTGCATACTCTACAACACTTTACTGTCATTTTAGTACAAATCAAGAATCTGAGCTCTTTAAATATATCAAATACAACTCAAAAGGGAGAGACCAGGACAATCCATTCTTCAAAGACGACAACTAGTACAGTGGAATCACAGGTGAAGAGTGCTCAATCTCCGATTTCAGAACATGAAGTCAAACCCATGGGATGCAAAAATCAGGCAGCTGCAGACTAGAGTAGACCATAAAAAAACAAACACAGAACAACAATTTCCTGCTGAAACCAACTGATGGGGTCCTAATAATAAAAATAGAAAGCAGTAGAACAGAAATCAAATGCCAAATCAATCTAGTCAGTGTTTCCTTCTACTCCAAAAGATTTCATGATCCACTGTGAAGTTACAGATAGATCCAACACCACAAACATAGAAAGGGACTATTATTTGAATATTGTCACAATGTTACCAAGTTTAAAACTTTACCACCATTTTTCAAATATTCTTGTGGTGGAATTCGATATGGAACTTCTCTGCTACTAGCCTCCATAGAAGAGAGAGTTTAGAAATGAAAAATATTAGAAATTGGGTAATCATCTGGCAACAAGTTTTCCTTGTGTTTGTTATTTTAAGTAGCAAGGGGAATGCCTAATTTTAATATATGTTCTCTTCAAAATAGGTAATAATAATACTTTTTTTTTAATTTTCAAAGCTCTATACAAACTCTAATTAATAGATCCTGTTAAACACGTCCCACATTTTAGACAAAATAAACAAGTCCGCCAAGAATTCTATCTAGCGATGAAGTAAACAATCTGGTCAACCTAACTAGATCAAACGTCTCTCAGCTCTGGATCAAGTACTATAGATGATGAGACTTCTGGAAAATAGAATAAAAAGCTCATCTAAAGAAGTGATCAGCTTAATGAAAAAACCTGACTGCATGAAGGGAGACCAAAACACAAGTAACATGAGACCGCTCAATTTCAAGAGAATACAGCATGGTCAGAAAGAGCCAATGGTGCTAACATTATTCAGCTATTTTACTACAGTAACTCCTCACTTAACGTCGTAGTTGTTCCTGAAAAATGAGACTTAAAGTGAAACGATGTTAAGCGACTCCAATTTCCCCATAAGAATGAACGTAAAGGGGGGCGGGGGGGGGTTAGGTTCCAGGGATTTTTTTTTTTGCCATACAGTGCAGTACCGCACTATAGCTGGGAGGTGCCCCCGCCTTACCCCACACAGGCACCGCCCACTGGCGCTGGAGCCAATGAGGCAGGCAAGGAGGCTGAAGGTGCTGTAGGCTAGGAGAAGCATGTTGCACAGCAGCAGTGGCAGCTTCCCCTACTCTGCAAGCACCAGGGGTGGGCGGGAGGGCTCAACCCTTGGCCCGCCCACTCCACCCCTTCCCCCAAGCCCCACCCTTAACCCGCCTCTTCTTCCCCCCCTTTACTCCACAAGCCAAGTCCTCGCTCCTCCCCGCTCCCTCCTGAAAGCCGCAAGCCAGCTGATTGCTGCGGGCAGGAGGTGGGGGGAGAAGGGGGAAGGCGCTGATCTACAGGGTCTGCCAGTGGGCGGGAGGCGCTGTGGAGGGGGGCGTAGGTGAGCTGATAGGGGGGCTGCCAGCTGTGGACAAAGCAGGCAGCCAAACAACGTTATAGCAAAACATTGCACATAAAACCACCTTCACCAAACAAGGACATTCTACCAGAGAAGTAGATTGAAGCATGGAACAGGCCACCCAAAAACCCCGAGAGAACCTGTTTCAAAACAGAAAAAAAAAAAAAAACCCCACTGAACACACACTCTTATTTGTCACGTACCACCCCACTTATATGGGGGATCATTAAACAATAACAACCCATACTTGATGGGGATCACATCCTGAAAGAACACTTTCCCCAAACCCCTCATCTGGCCTTCAAACAACCTCCCAGTCTTTCCAAGCTCATCATCAGAAGCAAGCTCCCCACAGGCCAGGACAAAACCAACTCAAAGCGGCACCAGACCCTGCCATAACAGATGAAAAACCTGCAGCCATATCTTCACTGCTATGATGATCAATACCCCACCATGACACACCTTTCCAGATCCATTGGTCCTAAACATGCCTAACATGACATGTGGTGTACCTCATCCAACGCACTAGATGCCCCCAATAAAAACTATATGAGTGAAATGAGACAATCACTACACTCTCGAATGAATCCAAACAAAAAAATGATAAAACACAAAAACACCCTATTACCGAGGGCAAACACTTTTCACAAAACGATCACTCCATATCTCATTTGTCCTTGTCCTCAAAGGAAATCTGCACAACACCTTCAAAAGACAAGCCTGGGAGCTTAAATTCATAACTTTGCCAGACACTAAAAATCATGGCCTCAATAAAAACACTGGATTTATGGCTCATTAAAACAATCTGTAACCCACTAACCTGCCTTTGTCCTACCATCGCAGAGGTGTTAGCTCCCACTTTCAACTTGAATTGTCGCTTGCAACATGTTAACTCCTTATGCTTAACAATCTATTCCAGCTTGTATTTAGCTGAAAGTCTGAGTACCTTTTCCAGACCTGAAGAAGCCTGCCTCTTCCACCAACAGAAATTGGTCCAACTAAATATATTAACTTACCCCTTTGTCAACATTTTTATTAGACACATTATAAACTTCCATATTAAAATTTACTGTTTTGCATAGACAAGGAGGAGGAATATGGAGTATGTTAAAGAAACTGATCAATGATTTATAAAATATTCTGTTACTGGGACATAACATGAATGACCACAACAGCTTCAAAAATTATGTGACTGTGTATATATGTGAATATTCTCTTTCCTTTCACTGTGAAGCCACAAGCTGTATTCCTAGTAGCTTAGTGTGCTGTGTGAGATTGTAATTAGCAGTAATAAGCAGTAAGTACTGCTGGCTTCTCTAAGACCTAGAGGAAACCCAGAATGTTTTTTTAAATACTCCTCCAAGGAAAAAAATGCCCACTATCCTCTTGTACTAAAAGGAAAAGAGGCAAGAAGAAACCAGCCTTGTGATGTGCATTCTGCAGTTGATTTTTCCCAGTTTTAGCTTGGGGTTTGATATTTGTTATGACGATGAGAAGGAGGATGCCAGCATGGAAATCAAGAGACCTGGGTTAAATTGCCTGCTCTGCAACAGACTTTCTGTGTGACCTATCTTAAGTCATTTAGTCCTGGGCTACACCTAAAACTTATATTGGCATAGATATGTTCAGTCAGAGGTGTGAAAAAACCACACCTCCTAGCCACATAGCCATTCCAGCATGCCCAGCATAAACACAGCTGTGCCAACAGAAGAGGGTTTGTTTCTGCATAGCTAATGTCGTTCAGGGAAGCGGTGTTCCTACACCAGCAGAACTGCTCCTCCAACACATGCTGTATCTATATTCGGAGGCTGTGCCAACACAGCTATACCAGCACAGGTACAGTTTTCATGGCCTTAATCTCTCTGTGCTTCAGTTCTCTCTCACAGAGGGGTGTTGAGAGGATAAACACTAGAGCTGGTGAGGAATTTTTCATCAGGGGCATTTTCCAGTGGAAAATGCCCTTTATGCAAAGTCAAAATTTTCTCATAGGGAAATATCAATTTTGCAAAAAAAAATTTTATATATATATATATATATATATATATATATAAATAAAAAAAATCCATCAGTAAAATTGAGATGACTGCTTCCCAACCAGCCAGTTGGAAGGGCCTTCTCAATTTCAACTTCCTCAAGGCTCAGCAAACTGACTCTTTGCCTACCTGGCTTTCAACCTTCCTCTGCAGCTCCACAACCAGAGAAGCAAAGAGCTGGGACACTCAGCCTCCTCACTGCTCTGGGGCCAGAGAGGCCAAGTATCTCAGCTCTTTGGCTGCCTGACTGTGAAACTCACTAGAGCCTTCCTGGCAGGCAGCGAGGAAGCTGAAAAATTCCATTTTGTAAACAGAATTTTTCTGGAAACACCTTCTCTCAAAACATTTTTCAAAAACACTAATTTTTTCACAGGAAGATATTTCTATTTCCAGCCCCCTCTAAAAAATACATTAAAGATTGTGAAGCACTCAGATACTATGATAATGGGGCCATGAAGTATCCAAGATAGACACACTTGCATCAGCTTTTGAACAGCTTTCTCTCTTCAGCTCTATTAGCCTCGAAGTGGATAGCTCTGTCATAGTGGTATAGAGCAGTGGTTCTCAAAGCCTGTCCACCGCTTGTTCAGGGAAAGCCCCTGGGGCGGGCCGGACCAGTTTGCTTACCCGCCGCATCCGCAGGTTCGGCCGATCGCGGCTCCTACTGGCCGCAGTTTGCCGCTCTAGGCCACTGGGGGCTGCGGGAAGTGGTGCAGGCCAAGGGACGTGCTGGCCGCCCTTCCCACAGCCCCCATTGGCCTGGAGCGGCGAACCGCGGCCAGTGGGAGCCGTGATCGGCCGAACCTGTGGACGCAGCAGGTAAACAAACTGATCCGGCCCGCCCCAGGGGCTTTCCCTGAACAAGTGATGGACTGGCTTTGAGAACCACTGGTATAGAGCAAACATGGGATAAACCCAACAAAAGGTGTCAAGAGGTTTCTAAACATCTACCACAGAAGTTTACAATAAGATCAATATCAGAATCGTAGAAGATTAGGGTTGGAAGAGACCTCAGAAGATCATCTAGTCCAATCCCATGCTCAGAACAGGACCAACCCCAACTAAATCATCCCAGCCAGGACTTTGTCAAGCCATCCCTTTAAAACCTCTAAGAATGGAAATTCCACCACCTCCCTAGGTAACCCATTCCCGTGCTTTACCACCCTCCTAGTGAAATAGTTTTTCCTAATATCCAACCTAGACTTCCCCCACTGTGACTTGAGACCACTACTCCTTGTTCTGTCATCTGCCACCACTGAGAACAGCCTAGCTCCATCCTCTTTGGAACCACCCTTCAGGTAGTTGAAGGCTGCTACCAAATCCCACCTCACTCTTCTCTTCTGCAGACTAAATAAGCCCAGTTCCCTCAGCCTCTCCCCGTAAGTAATGTGCCCCAGCCCCCTAATCATTTTCATTGCCCTCCACTGGACTCTCTCCAATTTGTCCACATCCTTTCTCTAGTGGGGGGCCAAAACTGGTTGCAATATTCCAGATTTGGCTTCACCAGTGCCAAATAGAGGGGAATAATCACATCCCTCCATCTGCTGGCAACACTCCTACTAATGCAACCCAATATGCCATTAGCCTTCTTGGCAACAAGGGCACATTGTTGACTCATATCCAGCTTCTTGTCCACTGTGATCCCCAAGTCCTTTTCTGCAGAACTGCCGCTTAAGTCAGTCAGTCCCTGGCCTGTAGCAGTGCATGGGATTCTTCCTTCCTTCCCCTTGTCTGCACTTGTCCTTGTTGAACCTCATCAGATTTCTTTTAGCCCAATCCTCCAATTTGTCTAGGTCACTCTGGACCCTATCCCTACCCTCCAGCGTATCTGCCTCTCCCCAGCTTAGTGTCATCCGCAAACTTGCTGAGGGTGCAATCCATCCCATCATCCAGATCATTAATGAAGATGTTGAACAAACCTGGCCCCCGAACAGACCCCTGAGGCACTCCGCTTGATACTGGCTGCCAAGTAGATATTGAGCCTTTGATCATTACCCACTGAACTCAATGATCTAGCCAGGTTTCTATCCACCTTATAGTTCATTCATCCAATCCATACTTCAACTTGCTAGCAAGAAGACTGTGGGAGACCGTGTCAAAAGCTTTACTAAAATCTAGATATATCATGTCCACCGCTTTCCCCAAAGCCAAAGAGCCAGTTATCTCATCATAGAAGGCAAGCAGGTTGGTCAGGCGTGACTTGCCCTTGGTGAATCCATGTTGACTGTTCCTGATCACCTTCCTCTCCTCCAAGTGCTTCAAAATGGACTCCTTGAGGACCTGCTCCATGATTTTTCCAAGGACTGAGGTGAGGCTGACCCGTCTGTAGTTCCCCAGATTCTCCTTCTTCCCTTTTTAAAGATGGGCACTATATTTGCCTTTTTCCAATAGTCCAGGACCCTCTCCCAATAGCCATGAGTTTTCAAAGATAACGGCCAATGGCTCTGCAATCACATCAGCCAACTCCCTCAGCACCCTTGAATGTATTAGATCTGACCCATGGACTTGTGCATGTCCAGCTTTTGTAAATAGTCCTTAACCTGTTCTTTTACCACTGAGGGCTGCTTACCTCCTCCCCATACTCTGTTGCCCTGTGTAGCAGTGTGGGAGCTGACCTTGTCTGTGAAGACTGAGGCAAAAAAGCATTGAGTACTTCAGCTTTTTCCACATCATCTGTCACTAGGTTGCCTCCCCCATTCAGTAAGGGTCCCACACTTTCCGTGACCACCTTCTTGTTGCTAACATACCTGTAGAAACCCTTCATTACCCTTCACATCCCTTGCTAGCTGCAACTCCAGATGTGCTTTGGCCTTCCCGATTATACCCCCTGCATGCTTGAGCAATATTTTTATACTCCTCCCTAGTATCTGTCCAAGTTTCCACTTTTTGTAAGCTTCCTTTTTGTGTTTAAGCTCACCGAAGATTTCTCTGTTAAGCCAAGCTGATCGCCTGCCATATTTGCATGCACATCGGGATGGTTTGTTCCTGCGCCCTCAATAAGGCTTCTTTAAAATACAGCCAGCTCTCCTGGACTCCTTTCCCCCTCATATTAGCCTCCCAGCAGATCCCGCCCATCAGTTTCCTGAGGGAGTCAAAGTCTGCTTTTCTGAAGTCCAGGGTCCGTATTCTGCTACTCTCCTTTCTTCCTTTTGTCAGGATCTTGAACTTGACCATCTCATGGTCACTGCTGCCCAGGTTGCCACCCAATTCTACTTGCCCTACCAATTCTTCCCTGTTTGTGATCAGCAGGTCAAGAGAAGCACAGCCCCTAGTTGGTTCCTCCAGCACTTGCACCGGGCAGTTGTCCCCAACAGTCTCCATAAACTTCCTCGGTTGTCTGTGCACTGTTGTATTGTTCTCCAAGCAGATGTAAAGGTGATTGAAATCCCCCAATCTTTATTACTGAGGAGGATATGTGAGAAGGAAAATCCAGCATAATATAAACTGATAAAGTCTATTTACACCTGCAATATAATTTTGTGAAGATGGACAAAAAGGACATTTCAGTATTATCATATCCTTTCTGACCTCAGCAGGTCTAAGACAATATAAGTATTACTTCTTCTTGGGTTATTGAGATGTTGTTTCTTTATGGTGAGAAAATGAGGACCAGTGGTATGGATGGTGTCTCTCAGAGAGGCAATCCTAGATCTGTGCTACAAACACTTTGCGGCACAACTTTGTTTCATGCTCCTGTCAACACATACATTTAGATGGCCAGAAGTGCATATCTCAGTCTAATACTATATTGATTCAGTTTTTCCACTGCTATAGAGACCACCTAGTGTTACAAACTGCTGACAGTCTGTATATTCATACTGATCTGCTGTATTTATTATGTCCCTTATCCCTCTGACACTAGCATGCACTTTGAGCGCAGCCTTTGGAAAGGGAGTAGTATTAAAGGAGTGTGTCAGGATTATACTGAAAATGAGTCCCACTAGACAGGATTCTGCTCCAAAAGTAGACTATTAATCTCATACATCTGACATATACATAGAAGAATTCTCTTTTTGATTTGAAAATTACCTCTGTATATTTTGGCGCAAAGAAAGAAAATCTAATTAAATACAATAAAAACGTAATGAAATAAACCTGCATTTTTCTATCAAGCTCACTTCCAGTTTTTTGTAAATGTAATTTTTATCTTTTGTCTCAATTAATGTTTTGCAGACGCCTACTGAGCCTTAGTTTTTCCTGTTCGATCACTAGCGAAATCAAATGTCAGGTTTATTCCATATCATTTAATAAAAGTGCAGTGCTGCTATGAAAATCTGAGAGAAAGGTCTATAAATTATATAAAATGTATCAATTTGATTTTAAATTGCCATAGCAACACTTACATCTTCAATGTTAAATGTCAGTTTATATTTATGGAATATTGTATTCATAATATATTTTGGGAAACTGCAACAAAAACCACCACACTTTTATTTTAGAATAGGAATCTGAGTGACATGACTACATCTCCAACATATTTAGTTAGCATTTAGCACCTACTGTTTACGTCAAATCACTTCAGAAAAGTCTTCTTTCTGTTCTCAGTCAAACAACATTTGCCTAAATCAAATAATTAATACTGCACTTACAAGGTTTAATTATGTTAATCACCTTATTACTAGTCCAAGTCGCACTATGACCACTGACACCTACGGTTGCAGGCTCTAATACATAGGTATATGCAATGTATGCCATCAGACTCTGCTCATTGAAATAAATACAGCTAAAATTGTAAAATAATAATTACATCAGATCGATAGTATTTAAAATTGTAATATATTTGAACAACATCCGGCACAACGATGCCCCAATCCTGGTTAGGGCCTGTCAGTGTCACTGAAATGCAACCTAGAAACAAACTTAGGACTATTTTAGTGTTCTATTGCTTGAGTTTTAATGCTTTGATATCAGAATATTCTTAGATAGGCACCCCATCAAACCTTTAAGTTAGCTTAGATTTCTCGTCATATTTTTTAAAATGGAAAATTATGTATTTTCTTATAATTAGCCATTAAGAGTTAAAAATTCAGTGGCATGGCAGTATGCAGGGAAGTCAGCAATCATAAAATATTTTCAGTGAACAAAACATACACACATCTTTTAACCTCAGAATTCTGCTTTTAAATGTGGAACTTTGAATTCTCTGCACATTATAGCTGCCTCTGGGCATAATTATAGTACACACAACAACAACGTTGTATAGGACTTCAATTACACTTTGATGTAATTCAGAATACTTCTGATGTTGACCTGGCAATTTAACATGGACTGCATCTATGTGATTCTGGATGTTTCCAGGTTTTCTTTCCCATACTGTCTATGTTTGATTAATGTTGGTTTGTTTTTATGTCTAACATCTGATCTGTTTTGCTCTGCTCTACATTTTGCTTAAAAGTAACAAAACAAAAGAAACCCAGGCCTGACAGATATATTAAATTATGTAAAACCAAAGATAGGTGTTCAAAATAATATTGACTCAGTTATTTATAGAACACCATTCACATATTTAACCCTTTATAAAAAATACACCCCGAAAATACATTTATAAAAGACAACAGAGCATAAGAGTTCCTTTGAGCCTGTCTTTGATATATCTGTGAAGTGTGTTGTGCCAAAGAGGTTTCACCAGTTTAACTGACAGCAAATTAGGTTTATTATGTAACAGAGTGCACAGCAGCAGCATTAAGCTCTTAAATGATACTTTTTAAGTCACAGACATCAAGTATAGATTTTACAGGTAGAGCAACTTGTGAGACAACCTGTTCAAGGTTACACAGCAAGTCAAAGGCAGAGACTGGAACAGAACCTGGGTTTTCCACCATATTGCCTTTGGAACCAGAGAGTGTTACCACGCAAATGTCTTTCATTCTGCCCTAAAATACTAATACAGATAAGTGATTTTTAAGTTCCTGGACAAATCCATAACTAAAATCAAATATTAATAACATGACTATTTACCTTTTTTTTTCCCCAAAGAGCTAAAGGTTCTAGTGCATTGTTAGAAATTAATGAGAAGCAGATTTTTATTTTTAAAAGTTAAGCTATTTCTAATGAGTATCATAAGAAGTCAAGATGGCCTAACATGTCATCATAATAGATCTGTCACATTCTTCAGTTTTTTAGTGTAAATTTATCAAAAAGTGAAAGGTTTCGACTAAATATAACAGGAGTGCCTTAAATATAATTTTCACATCATAACCAAAAAATCAGTTTTATTGTGGTTATGCCCAAAGGCTATGGATATCAAATTAGATAGCTAGATAGAGAAATAGATATTAATAAGGTGTGGTATAAACGTTTTACCAGCATGAATTTGGAATAGCTGAATTACTCATGAGAGGCAAAGCCACAAGTGAATTAAGCAGGTTATTTGAAACGCGGTAATAAAACCTTTATACTTCACATATATTCTGTATCTGCTACATGTTTTGCAGAAAAGCTTTTCAGGGAGCTTTTCTATATTTTTTTATTGGTAATATTTCTCTACACCTCTTTCTATAAAGTTAGGCTCCACTAGCACCATGTGTCCAACTCCTTTTCTGAAGGGGGAGAAGAAACCTATAACTAGAGTCATCAAGAGGTTATCTTGTGATGCAGGCAGACCAGGTGCTACCTCATGCCAAAGCCCCAGGCCAATTCATTTGTGTATTAGTATAGATCAAAGTGATTGTTAAATGTGTAAGAGTGTATTTGATGTTTAAACTTAATGAAAACTAATGGGATGTTACATACATTGTTTTCACTTACCCATATCCCGTTATACTATAGTAACAAATGTTTACATTGTGCACACCTCTGTGACTAAATAACCCCTCAAACCAGAAAGAAGCCTTGTGGAATGCAAATGAAGAACTTTATCAGAAAAATGATAATTTCAAAGCAAGTGGTCATTCTGTGTGATGATCGGAGGTCAAAGACTCTAAAAGCATTTCTCACCCTCTATCATCAAAGGAAGAGCCCACCTGTCAGCTTGTTTTCTGTGAGAAGAAGCTATAAGTATGGATTCAGGGAAAGATTCTGCATCTCTGGACTCTCTGAATTGTAACAGGGCAGAATAATGAAACAAGATGACTGAGATCCCCAGAGTTATACTGGATAGCCCTGAGAGACTTTTAGGGAACTTTCATATTGCTACTACACCTGCTACCATTTGGAATTATAGACTCTGACTCACCTGTACATATATCTTACCTGCTTGAACCTCTCAATAATGGGGTAAGTGACTGGCTTCTTGGGACTGGAAGCAATTTAAATGTGGCATGATTTTTGGTCTAAGTGACCTTTTATCACGAAGTCCAGTTTGTCTGGGTGGCAAGACAGACTAGAGAGTCTGAGGAGACTGTCTGTGACTCTACAGTAAAACTGGTATAGTGATCCAGAAGTTCACATTTGTTACTGGATTGGTGAAATCTAATTATAGAACACACCACCGGTTTGGGGTGTCTGCTCTGTTTTCTGACAGTCTGCCTGGAGGTAGGCACTCACGGTCGTGAGCCACTCTATACAGTGCGACATATCTAAAATAGATTTTCCATACATCACAGTGTCACAATTTTAAAGTTTGCTGTCTTAAAATAGCAAAGGTAGTAAAAAGCTTTTCCCACCATTGGAAATGATGGGTTTGGGGATAACTTTAAAAAGGCTTTATATCAACATGCTCAGGAAATATAAGAATTGTTAATAGCCATTGATGGACCTATCCTCCATGAACTTCTCTAGTTCTTTTTTGACTCTAGTTACACTTATAGCCTTCACAACATCCCCTAGCAATGAGTTCCACAGGTTGATAGTGTAACAACAGTGTGTTGTGTGAAGAAATACTTTCTTGTGTTTGTTTCAAACCTGCTGCCTATTAATTTCTTTCAGTGATCCCCTGATTCTTGTGTTATGTGAAGGGGTAGATAACTATTCGTTATTCACTTTCTCTACATGATTTTATAGGCCTCTATCATATACCCGCTTAGTTATCTCTTTTCCAAACTGAACACTCCCAGTCTTATTAATCTCTCAGAATATGGAAGCTGTTCCATACCCTTAAATCATTTTGTTGCCCTTCTCTGTACTTTTTCCATTTCTAATACATTTTTTTTGAAATGTGATGACCAGAACTGAACGCAGTATTCAAGGTGTGGGAGTACCATGAATAGTGGCATTTTGATATCTACTGTCTTCTTATTAGGGCACCATGTCTGACATGGAGGTCACGGAAGTCACGGATTCCGTGACTTTCCACGACCTCCGTGACTTCTTCAGAGGCCAGTGTGGCTGACCCCAGGGCCACCCAAGCAGCTGGCTCTGGGGCCAGCTGCTCAGGTGGCCTCCAGGACAGCCACACCAGCAGTTGCAGTCCTTGGCCCCAGGCAGCGGTCCCCAGCCGGCTGGAGCAGGCGCAGTCAAGGGCAGCGGTCTGTCAGGCAGACTGAAGCAGCTGCGGTCTGCAGCCCCAGGCCGTGGTCCCCGGGCAGCCAGCTGTAGCAGCCATGGTCTGCAGCCCCTGGCAGCTGGTGCCACTGGCTCCAGGCGCCCCCCCAATAGCGGCCTCCCCGGTGCCTCTTCCCTCCGCCCCCAAGATTTAATCAAGGGTATTTTAAGTATAAGTCATAGACAGTTCACGGGCCGTGAATTTTTGTTTATTGCCCATGATCTTTTCATCACTTTTACTAAAAATACTTGTGACTAAATCATAGCCTTACTTATTATCTATCCCTTTTGTAATGATTCCCAACATTCTGTTAGCTGTTTTGACTGCCACTGCACATTGAGTGGATGTTTTCAGAGAGCTATCCACAATGACTCCAAGATCTCTTTCTTGAGTGGTAACCGCCAATTTAGACCCCATCATTTTTTATGTATTGTTTGGATTATGTTTTCCAACATGCAGTACTTTGCATTTATCAACACTAAATTTCATCTGTCTTTTTTTGCCCAGTTACCCAGTTTTGTAAGATCCCTTTATAATTCTTTGCAGTCTACTTTGGACTTACCTATCTTGAGTAATTCTGTATCATCTGCAAAGTTTGCCACCTCACTGTTTACCCCTTTTTCCAGATCATTTATAAATGTGTTGAACAGCACTGGTTCCAGGACAGTACAGATCCTTTTAGGACACCACTACTTATCTTTCTCCATTCTGAAAACCGACCATTTATTCCTATCCTTTGCTTCCTATCTTTTAGCCAGTTCCTGAGCCATGAGACTTCTTTTATCCCAGGACTTCTTACTTAGCTGAAGAGCCTTTGGTGAGGGTTTTTGAAAAATTGAGCAGAGGGCAGGAGAGGCAGTCAACAAATTTTTCACAAGTAGCCCCTAACTCAGTGTTCCTCGTTTTCTGAGTGCACAGTTTGAGGCACCTGAGGCCTGATTTCCAGAGGTGCTGAGCACTCACAACTGCAACTGAAGTGTATGGCATCTGTGAATGCTCAATTCCTATTACAGTAAGGCTGTGTAGTTGATAGGAATGAACATAGAGCTAGGTGTGAGGAGGTCTTGCTTTCTAAACTGGCACTGCCATTCACTCACTGTGTGGGCTTAGGCAGGTCAGTTTGCCTTTCTGTCTCAGTTTCTTCATCTGTAAAATGGTAATAATACCATTTACTTGCATACCTCACAGAGGTGTTGTAAGGATTAATTAGTTTATGCATATACAGCACTTCGTACAAATAAAGCAAAATAAAAATGTTAAGTACTCTGAAAAAATCAGTTTGTAGATATCTCAAGTTGGGCATGCAGCCACCCAAAATTAGGACAATTTTGGCCTTAATCTCTGTGTCTCAGTTACCTTGTCTGAAAAATGGAGATACTACTACTTTTCTGTGTCACAGCAAGTTGTGAAGATAAATTCATTAATGTTTGAAAGACATTTGGATATTGTGATGAGCGCTAAGGAAAATCCCACAAGGGAATTAATAATTCTGTATTCTGGGGAAGGTATGGATGGTGTGCAGTAAGTGAAGTATATAGAGCTACCCAATGAATGAAGACAACAATCATTAGCGAACAGCTGCCTCACTCCCTGAACACTGACCATCCTGTGGACGGAATGAGGCAGGGGTCCTACGGGGAAAAAAATAGTATGCGATCATGTAATTAAAGACTATTATCTAGGCGTGGCAGAGTTCAATTTATTTATTTTAAAATTTCAAACAGATATCAATGTTTATTTTTAGGCTTTTTATTTTTATTGCTTTAATTTTTCACAGTTGTGGGAAATTATGTGGGGTTAGAGAATTATTTAATGACAGTAGATATTAAGATTCAGAAAGCTAAAGCTCTATAACCATTAAAACACAAATTGTCAATATAACAGGTCAAAATATGCATAGTAAATATCCTTAAATCAAACTAATAAGTTCTCAATCAGCATTTTTCCTAACTTTGCCTATTTATAAATTTGGATCATCATCAAGGGAATTGTGTGTGTGTGTGTGTGTGTGTGTGTGTGTGTGTGTGTGTGTGTGTGTGTGTGTGTGTGTGTGTGTTGAAATTGACATTTACAGATAAAAATCTAATCATTCCAAGTCTAACTATATCAAAATACATATTCGGAAGGGGCTGAAGTAAGGTTGCAGATGGCAACCTTAATTCTGGCATTTCCTAAATTTTGTGTGCTTGACTTTGCAACCTTTATAAGATTCTTTTACTTTAGTTTTTCATATGCAGTTTTCTAGTTTGTCTTTTTAAAGTGAAAGTAAAAACCACATTCCGTTATGTCCAACTGTAATGTTATCTCTCTCCAACATCCAATATACCTGAACCCTGGACCTTCAGCATTGCAGCACAGACCTCTACTATTTGAGCAGAAGGACTAACTGCAATTGCTGGCAACAGGAATAGGTCTTTATCCTTTGTGGACCAGCTAGAAGAACATTCAGTGAAATATAAAAAATAATTAGGAAGGCCACAAAATAATTTGGAGAACAGCTAGCCAACCACTCAAAAAGTAACAGCAAATTATTATTTTTTTTAATACATCAGAAACAAGAAGCCCGCTAAACAACCAGTGGGGCCATTGGATGATCGAGGTGCTGAAGGAACTCAAATGTGAAATTGCAAAACTACTAGTTGTGGTATGTAACCTAACATTTAAATCAGCCACTGTTCCAGATGACTGGAGGATACCCAATGTGACACCAATTTTTAAAAAGGTTCTATAGCCGATCCTGGCAATTACAGGCCAGTAAGCCTAACTTCAGTGCCAGGCAAACTGGTTGAAACTATAGTAAAGAATACAATTATCAGACACATAGATAAACATAATTTGCTCGGAAAGAGTCAACATGGTTTTTGTAAAGGGAAATCATGTCTCACTGATCTACTAGAATTCTTTGAGGGGGTCAAGAAGCATGTGGACAAGGGTGATCCAGAAGATATAGTGTACACAGATTTTCAGAAAGCCTTTGACAAGGTCCCTCACCGAAGGTTCTTAAGCAAAGTAAGCTGTCATGGGATAAGAGGGAAGGTCCACTCATGGATCAGTGACTGGTTAAAAGATATGAAAACAAAGGGTAGGAACAAATGGTCAGTTTTCAGAATGGTGAGAGGTAAATAGTGGTGTCCTCCATGGGTCTGTACTGGGACCAATACTGTTCAACATACTTATAAATGATCTGGAAAAAGGGGTAAGCAGTGAGGTGGCAACATTTGCAGATGATACAGAACTACTCAAGATAGTTAAGCCCAAAGCAGATTGCGAAAGGTTACAAAAGGATCTCACAAAACTGAGTGACTGGGCAACAAAATGACAGATGAAATTCAATGTACATAAATGCAAAATAAAGCCTATTGGAAAACATAATCCCAACTATTCATACAAAATGATGGGGTGTAAATTAGATGTTAATATTTAAGAAACATCTTGGAGTTGTTGTGGATAGTTCTCTGAAAACATCCATTCAATGTGCAGCGGCACTCAAAAAAGCTAATCATTAGGAAAGGGATAGATAAAAAGACAGAAAATATCATATTGCCTCTATATAAATCCATGGTATGCCCACATCTTGAATGCTGTGTGCAGATGTGGCCATCCCATCTCAAAAAAGATATATTGGAATTGGAAAAGGTACAGAAAAGGGCAGCCAAAAATGATTAGGGGTATAAAACAGCTTCCAAACGAGGAGAGATTAATAAGATTGGGACTTTTCAGCTTGGAAAAGAGAAGACTAAGGGGGGGATATGATAGAGGTCTATAAAATCATCACTGGTGTGGAGAAGGTAAATAAGGAAGTGTTATTTACTCCTTCTCATAACACAAGAACTAGGAGTCACCAAATGAAATTAATAAGCAGCAGGTTTAAAACAAACAAAAGGAAATATTTCTTCACACAACACACAGTCAACCTGTGGAACTCTTTGCCAGAGGATGTTGTGAAGGCCAAGACTATAACAGCGTTCAAAAAAGAACTAGATAAGTTCATGGAGGATAGGTCCATCAATGGCTATTAGCCAGAATGGGCAGGGGTGCAAAACCATTCTCTGAAGTGTCCCTAGCCTATGTTGCCAGAAACTGGGAATGGGTGACAGGGTATGGATCACTTGATGATTATCTGTTCTGTTCATTCCCTCTGAAGCATCTGGCATTGGCCACTGTCGGAAGATAGCATATTAACCTCGATGAATCATTGGTCTGACCCAGTATGGCCGTTCTTATGAGTATGCTTAACACAGTGGGCTATATATAGAGGAGACAGCATAACCAAACACACTGATTTGGCAGATTCTTTCTGACAGGTAGTGTGGCTAAGCAGAATGAGACTCGGGCCTGTCATACTGGGCTCTAGTCACAGAATATGTAATCTCTCCATGGGATGTAAGGGTTTGCTCAATAAATAGGAAGAGGTAGGCAAACTTAATATAGGGACTGCTACTGTACTCCCGGTATGTGTGTGGGTATATTATATAATGCCTATGTATTATAAATTACGCATATTTTAACATTATCTCGGCTGTGAGGGATAATTTATTTTATACCAGTAGCCATGCCTAAGGAATGACAGACATTCGACAGCAGCAGTTCAGCCTGATAAGATGAATGAGACTACTCAGAAGAAGAGTATAAGAGATGTTTTCTCCCCGTTCTAGGCAGAATATCATTTTTAGACTTTCAGCAATTTCCTTCTGCTCCTCTTCTTGAGAATGACAGATTCCTTTTTGTGGATATATTTTCCATTTCTCTCTCAAATGAAAGCACAAAAGAGAAAGTAATTCTTAAATGTCAATTTTGTGCAGTATATTAACAACTAAAACTGACAATGGGGGTTTAGCTGCTAAATTTAAAATCCTACAGGACGAAAAAGAAATGCACTCTGCTGCATCCATTTACAATTGCTACCTTTGCTTTCTAAAGATTCACCTACAGAGCTCCCACACTGCAACACAAGATATTCTAAAAGGTCTATATCATCTTTATTTTTAACTTTTTATTCATGTTTCAAGCTATGCAAAGTACACAAAGACTGCAGCACTCAGTACATCCACAAGCACATCCAAACTTTCAGACTGTTCCCAAAGCTCATATACTAGCACTGCTATTGAAATAGCTGTGAACTGGAAGGCATTCTACAAAATGGCATGCAAATTTAAAGGCGCTTTAATGTCAGTTCTTCAGTATCGAAGCTCAGGCACACTCCCTCCAGTTCCTTTAGCGACAATATAAATTAGGTGTCATCTACATTTTGGGCAACTGAGAGCCAGACCCAGTGTGTAGAATACGAAGCAGAATACGAAGCAGAATACAACCTCATCTTTAAACAGGAGTTGTAGCCAATGGAATGTATAAGTCCCAGCGTTCAACGTTCTATCACATTGAAACACTTCTCTTTTTCTACAAAACCTAGCAAAGAGCAATCTGTAGGTTTCAAGAGAGTCACCCTGCTAACAGGCTCATGATGCAAGGCATGTTTGCTTAGGAGCATAAAAGAGAGATCAGCCAGGGTCTGAGCCAAAGTCTATTGAAGTCAATGGGAGTCTGTCTATTTCAATAGACTTTGGATCATACCCTCACAGAAGAAATGTAGGAAGATGATTAAAAGAGAGGAGACATAGTAAGTCCAGATTTTTATAGTATCATATAATCATAGAAGTGTAGGACTGGAAGGGACCTCAAGAGGTCATCTAGTCCAGTCCCCTGCCCTCACAGCAGAACTAAATTATTATCTAGACCATCCTTGACAGGTGTTTGTCTAACCTACCCTTAAAAATCTCCAATGATGCAGATTCCAAAACCTCCCTAGGCATATAGCTTATGTGTATAGCTTATTAGAAAGTTTAATGCCAAAAACGTTAAAGTAAAACACACTCCAACCATTGGCGTAGTTTGACTTCTATATTTGGAGGTACAGAGGCAACGCATGGAGGGAGGGCTCACAGGGTCACATTCTTCCCAGAGGCAATGCATGTAGGGGGCACATAGAGTAACATGCCCCCCCCACCCTCCAGAAGTGACGGTTGCGGGGGCTCTTGGGGTCATGAGATGCTCCCCAAGGCACTTGTTTTCCACTGCCCTGGCACTCCTGCCTCTGCGGCTGCTCCTGGGGAGCCAGGGAAGCAGTGAGCGAGCGCCTTGGGGAGCCTCTCATGGCAGCCAGCCTCCGTGGGCAGGGGCCAGTTCCAGGGGGCATCCCTGGCAAGCACCAGGCTCCTTCGGGGAAAGGCAAGAGCACATTAGGGGCGCAGCTCGGAGCTGTGCTGCCCACCCTGTCTGGAGAGCGCTCAGGCATGAAGAAGCAATCCAGCTCGGGTCCCACAGCATGAAGAACTAAGGACCTGAGCGGGCCAGGTGCCTCCCACCAGCTTCCAATCTGCCAGCTCCTGGCAGGAGGCAATAGTTTTCAAACTGTGTGGAGCCTCCCCCTATGGAAGCATGCCATGCAGTTTGAAAATCTCTGTCCTAAATGGAAGGCAGAAATCTGGAGAGGCACGTAACCCCACATCCCCCACCCCATGCACTCTCTGGTTTGGGGGGGCAATGTCCCCCATACTCCCTCCAATCTCCATCCCTGACTCCAGTGTTTCCTTTCAGATCTCACGATAGATCTTTATACAAGGTGGAAAATACTGAGAGGCCCCAGTGGTAAATGGAAGAACACAGAAGTCTAGTATTCTTAAGCATACAAAATGGAATAACCTAGTTTCACAGATTTGGAGTACAATCAGTGGTTTTTTTAAACCAATCACAGGAAGTAGAAATAAATATTTTCTTTCATTTTTCTTTTTTAAATATATTTTGTTTTTTAAATGTCAATCTTCCAAAATGCAGGAAATTACAAATACTATTTCAGATTTTAACAGAAAAAGAATGGGAAATTATGGTTTATTTCGATTGAAAACCAGTCAAGTCTCTTTCCTGATAAATCTAAATGCCAACTTGCATGGGAATGGAAGGTTCCTGTAAGACACATCACAATGAAGACTACTTCGGCAGGGATTCCATCAGGTCCAGATACCTTATTGTTCTTCATCTATTTGACGGCTTTCTGTACCTTGACAAATGTTGGAGGGGTCTGAAGTCATCCTTGATAGGATATTGAGAAATTAAGTCAAAGATGCTTTCGTCAACACTGAAGTCATGATTCAGGTGGTCTTTGAAGTATTTCTTTGTGCATTGATTGATTTGTTGTCCCTGAGGAGGTTGGCTCCATCTCTGCACCTAAGGGGGGGTTAGGTACTGGGCTGTAGAGAGGCTTTGGTTGCATTGAAGAACCCGTGCACGTCATGGGCGTTGGTGAGTTGTTGGATCTCCTTTGCTTTGTTCTCTCACCATTGTTCTTCATTTTGTGAGTTTTCCATTGAACTTCAGCTTTAAGTTGATGGTGAACATACGGTTTCTTTTTGAATTGATGCCATTCAGCCAAGCACAGAAGGCCCTACACTTAATGATCAGGAAATCTAAGAACTGATCCGTCTCGTCAAACCAGTCTTGGTGGTTCCTAGTTGAGAAGCCCAGTGTTCCTTCACACAAAGCATGGATGACCAATCTGAGTGCTTTCCAATGATCTTCAGGGCTTTCCATCTTGGTTTTGGTATTCATCAGTTTCTTTGTAAGGCACTGCTGGAAAAGGTCATGTTTAGTTGAGGCTTTAAGACTCTCAATGTTGATCTTCTGTCTGGCTGATTTCTTCCACATTTTTCATTTTGGTGCGAGTTTGATGGAAACGATGGAGCAGATAAGGCAATGGTCTGTCCAACAATCATCTGCACCAGTTAGTACTTTGGTGATGTAAACATCTTCATGATCACGAGCATGGACAATGACACAGTCAATCAGATGTCAGTGCTTAGATTGTGAGTGTTCCTTTCTCTCCCCCCCAAAGAAGACAGAGAAGAACTGGCTCACCAGCTTCACACCTTAATCCTGAAGATATGGAATTCAGAAGTAATCCCAGCTGATCTTAGGGATACCATGATCATGAACATCTTCAAGAAAGGAGACAGACTGGACTGTGAAAACTATTGAGAAATCGCCTTGTTGTTCACCTCCAGAAAGATTCTTACCAGAATTCTGCTCAATCAGCTGCTCCCCTTAGCTGAATCCCAGAATCGCAATGTGGATTCAGACCATCTTGGGGTACGATTGACATGATCTTCACTGCCCGCCAAATTCAAGAAAAGTGCAGCGAGTAACATCGACCTCTGTATATGGCCTTCATCAACCTCACAAAAACATTCAACTCCATCAATCACAAGGCTCTGTGGAGAATCCTCCTTAATTTAACCAAAATTTGTTGCCATCCTCCAACTCCTCCACAACAACATGTCTGTGACAGTGATCAACAATGCATCTGAAATGGATCCCTTCCTAGTCAAGACAGGAGTCAAGCAAGGCTGCGTCATCGCTCCAACCCTTTTCTCCATCTTCCTTGCTGTCACCCTCCTTCTCACTGCTGATAAGCTCCTCTCCAGAGTTGACATCCAATACAGAATGGTCAGCAAGCTCTTCAACCTCAATCGTCTCTGATCCAAGATAAAGACTATTACTAAATCATTCATTGAACTCCAACATGTGGATGACTCTTACACATATAAGTAATCCCATGAACATTAAAATTAGCTATTCACACAAAGTTAATAACTTTAGTATATGTAAGATTGGGAATAAATATAGATTTAGGAATTTAATTTGAGGCATCCAGGCTTTTAAATTTTGGCCAGCAGTTATAAGTACTCTATAAAAAAAATTCCACTACCAGCTGACAAATACATTAACTGAAATCAGGATAAAAACATACACTAAAAAAAATCTACACGTCAGAGATAAGGTTGTGTTATGATGAAATATGCATTTCTTTAGACTGGGTTTATTACAGTAGATGGGCAATGGAGAGTTTATGATGTCCCTAACTATCCATTTGCTTACTTTTGTATACTGGTATTTTGTAAATGATGCAATAGGTAACTACACTTAATCACCAAACTTAAATAGCGTTTGAAACCAAGTTTTTTGTTTTCTGCCCATTGACTTAACTGCAAGCAGAATCTGGTCTTTATCTTTTGAGTGTGCTCGTCAGAGACCAGAATCAAAATGTTTGTCAGAAGTCATGATAAAACACAGCTGGACAAGACGACTGGTTTTCTAATGTTTTGATAATCTCTAGAGAAAGACTGCCTGACAGCTGGTCTTCCCATATTCTTCCCTTCAGGCAGATGTTATTGCTTTTTAGATTTTTCCAACTGCTCACAAATCTTTTCCAAGTCTTGCCTGAAGGACTCCTCAAAGAAAGGACAACTTTAGAGTTACACTAGAGGGTGTTGCACTTCCCTGCCAGATAAATGACAAAAGTCTTGTGTGTTATGCTGCCCAGTTCCACACTTGCAAGGCTTTCCAACACAAAGAGACTCCCTAATCCCAGCCGCCTAAATCACGTACAAATCCATGGTCTAACCATCCAGAATCAAAACCTCCCTTTGAGAACCAGGTCTTTGAAAGCTTACAGAACACCCAGGATCATGCTTAATGATAGAACCTCTGTGAAGAGTAAGCATCCTGAACATGGTATCCCTCTGTATGAGCTCTCCATGCCAGGCAGAAATCATCCTTAGTTTGGCATGTGATAGGTGTTATTCTGCAACACAAACAGCCTAGGAGGTGCAAACTCTTTGAATGGAGTCCAATATTCAAATGCAGTGCATAAGTCTCTGGTTGCTCTCTGATTACTGAGCCCTCAGGATCCACTAAGATTATCTCAGGTTGGAGGTGTGCTCGACATCTATGACATGGTCCCTGTTGGAACATGATGGCAAAGCAAATATTTTTCTCCTTCTTGGACTCTTGTAGAAGAAAAGCAGGCTTTCAGATAAGTCTCATGTCCAGCAGGGTCCTCCATTTGTCTTGCAGGGGAAAAACTGGCATCTGGGGTAGTTTACCATGAATCTTAGTGACTCTAGCACCCTGATAGTAGAATACAGAGATATTCTTATCCTTGAGGAAGTGGGAGCTGTCATCCAAATGGGGGGGGGGGGAAATGGTTCTTAAGTAGCCCTCTCAACTAATGCTCAGCATTTAACAAGATCACACCAGACCAAACACTGATTTGGTTATGCTATTCCTCTATCAGAAATCTGAGATATATCCAGTGGATGTTCTGTATTTCCTGTGTGTATGTAAGTGCCCACCTGGTCCAGATCACATAACGAGTCCATCCTCAAGTACAGGTAGAATTGCTGCCTGACACATAATCAGAACTTCTTTGACAACCAAGTGATTGAAGCGTCTGAGTTCCAGTCCTTCCCAGTATTTTTTGTATTAGGAAGTATGTGAAATAAAACCTCTTCTGTCACTTGCCAAATGGTAAGGGTTCAATCCCATTTTTGCCAAAAGGGTCTGGATTTCTTGCAGGTCCTCTTCCTGATACTGCTGTACTCAAGATCATTCTCAAGTGAGGATAATCTTACAAATTTTGCAACCATGCTTGAGAATTATGAAGACAGGTGCCTAAGGAATCATCAGTAACAGAAGCCCCATATTCTTACTTTTACAGGCAGATCTTTGGACTTTGATACACAGGCTGGATATGTGCTATTGAGCCTTTCAAAAACCTGAAGCTTTTGTTGCTTTTATCTCTGTTGCCAAGGTCCCTCAGTCCTCTGATGATACTGAGACTTTTAAATCTTATTTATCTTTCTCTGCTTCAGTGGCCTTTCATGGTGATTTATTTCATGCAGCGTATTTATTATGTTTTACATGAAATATTGCTCAACTGATGGACTTGTAGTTTATTACTTTTTTAAAATAAATTGTTATAGTTCTGCATCACTGACCCATCCCAAGAACTTTTTTCCATTAACACTTGTCAAAGTTTTGAAGACTTCTCTTAGGTTAACCCAGCCCTATTCACTACAGAGGATAAGTTTAACTTTCTTAACCTAGCTTAATAGGGACTGAGGGTAGGTCTACACTACCCGCCGGATAGCGATCGATCTATCAGGAGTCAATTTATTGCGTCTAGTCTAGAAGCGATAAATCGATCCCCAAGCGCTCTCCCATCGACTCCAGAACTCCAGCGCCGCGAAAGGCACAAATGGAGTCGATGGGGGAGCAGTGGCAGTTGACTCACGCCGTGAAGATGTAGCAGTAAGTCGATCTAGGTACGTCAACTTCAGCTATGCTATTCTTGTAGCTGAAGTTGCGTACCTGACATCGACTCCCCTCCCTAGTGTAGACCAGGGCTTAGATTCTTGAGGTATGGTATCATCCCATCTGAAGGTTAGTAAGTACCTAGTACATGAACATCACCACTTCTTTAGTTTTACGTTCTCTTCATTTGTTAGTAAAACCAAGTGTGTGTGTTTTATAATTGCTATGCACTGAACTGATGATTTTAAAGGTATTTCCACAATGGCTCTCAAATGGCACTAATCTTCCTGATCGGTATGCTAGATAATCAGTTTAGCACATATATCCAGGTTGGCTCCTTGATCCCATACTAATTATTTTACAGGTGTCTACATTGAATTGCACTGGTCAGAATTTCATCAGTATCTCAGACTTGATATTATGGTCACTAGAAACTAGGTGCTCTTTAATTTCTGCCTTATTTACTACACCAGGCTCATTTTCCACTATTAGCTCCATGCACCATTACTTTTTTCCACTACTGTTTTCTCACCAATATCTTGTAGCTGAAATTCTACATAAAAAACAACCCTACACACTAGCCACTATATAATCCTACTTTATCTGCAAAAATCTCTTTGTTTAACCTCATCATCGTGTTCTAATGGCCTCTATCATCAGTCTACGTTCCCCGTTTCTCTTTGTTTTAAAAAAAATCCTCAGCTTCAGTTAAAAGGGTCTTTGCTGCGTCAGCTTAAGCACCATTATTTTGCTGGCAATAGTCTGAAACTTATATTTCCGTCCTATTTCCTTTACCTACCCCTTCGGAAAGTGATAATTTGTAAACTCTACACACTAGGAATGTAACATCCTAATCAATGATTTAGCTTAACCAAGCTTTGCCTACTGCACCGCAGGATTGCAATTCATGGGAGTCTCAGAATCCTCTCTCATCAGTTTGTGTGTGTTACCCTGATTTTGTTCCTCATGAAAAGACAGGTCTCCTTCTGTACTCACTGTACTTGACACAGAAGTAAAAACACACCTAAATGCATTTGCAGCTATAAGTAAGATTACACTAACTTATACCTACCCCAGGAGACATTTGGAACACTGTACTAAAATATATTTAAAGCACTAAGGAAGGTAACATACCGTATTTGAGATGATAATGCAGAACATCCTTTATATGTGCATATGTATCGCTAAAAGAAATCTTTTAGAAGCCAAAACAGTCATCCTTCAGGACATGTGTACATGCCAAAATAAAGTTTCATTTGAGATATCAGGGCGCAAAGAAAGCATCTTTACAAAATTTTTAAATACATGAAAAAAATTAATTCTTTCAAACAGCTGAATTAACTTTTACCCAACTTTCAAAAAACAAAACAAAACATTCCACATCCAGGCTAACAACAAAAATAGGAAGATTAATCCCAAACATTGATTTTTTAAAGAAATTTGAAAGTAAGGGTTTACAATGGAAATGCTATTTCAATCTTAAGTACAAATTCATTCATACTATGCCTTACCTTGGATGCCATTCGCATGAATAGTGAGTTTTGATCCTCTGCTGTTCTCATCTTTTCATTTTTGACCAAATCCTTCAGGCTCAGATCATCATCATCCTGAAAATACCTGACTCTTTCTTTATCTATGTGAGTAGCACCCTGAAAACGGAGAGATTGAAAATGAATATTAATCTGGACTTCACTGCGACCAGGATTTCACTAAAGGGGTTTAAAGAGTTCAAGTGTTCACTCCCAGGGAACTTTATGACCACCTGTGCCAGAAACAACAGTGGTCTCGTGGGGAATTCATGCAAAGCTGATGTCTCTGCTGTGGGATGTTTCCATAGCTGGTGAAGCTTCATCCTAGTTCATAGTAGATGTCTGTCCACACCATCCTGGTTTGTACAATTGGTGGTGTCTCTTCAGAAAAGGCTCAGGACTCAACACTGTAGGTGGACACTGACATAAGTGGTGATGAATTCTTATCCATTCTGGAAAAAAGCCTTTCTTCACACCTGTTTGTCAAGCTGATCTGCCTTACTAACCAAGGAATTACTTAATGGAGATGTGAACCCCCTGCTGCTCTCAGAAGCTCAAAACCCAAACTCAGAATCCTTATGTAGCTATTGAATGGACTTTTACTAAAATGTCCCAGCCAGCAAGAAGTTATAGACATTTTTTGAAAGAGTAAAATGGAACTGAGTAGAAAACAGGACCCCTTGTTGCAATGAATATGACCTAGAGGAATAAATATACACAGAGCCAGTATTATCACTTAATATTTACAATATAATAGCACCCAGACTGAGCTAGGCATTGTACAGTGCTATAAATAGACATGGCCGCTTCCCCAAAATGTACATAGGCTAATATTTTGCTCTACTGAAGAGAATGAAGATCCCTCTATTTATGTCTTTATTATTATTCACTGTTTTGCTTCACATAACTACAAAATAGAACAAATAGCTTCTAGGGCCTAGACAAGTTATCATCAAGATATTTGGCTGGGTGTGAAAAGATGCTCTACTAATCTTTTTTGATTTAATATATATATTTACATGATTTAGAAGAAGTGTATTTTATTTGGCTAAGATATATTAATACCTTGAAAAGATTTAAAACATTTGGTTGGCTTTATATTTAAATAAATTCCCCAAGAAAACTCTAAGGGACAACACCACAACTTTAAAATAAAAAGTTAGCTCTTTGCACTATCTAGTTCTTGCCATTATACTGAAAATAAACTTATTTTCCCAGCTACCTACCTACTCTTTCAACAAACACATACACCACTTATGCCGTCATAATAGTAAATTTACAAAGCAGTCAAAGAATTACATTCTAATAAAGATGTTATATAAAGTGTACCATCTGTCTCTTTCTTCTTCCTCCTTTCGGCTCCAGCGGTTCTGCCATTGTGTTCACAGGCCATGCTCTTCCAGATTGATCTGTTCTGACAAGGATCACTTCATGGTCTTCTTGCAAGCTTGCAGCCTATATCAGGTTTTAAAATAGGTTTTTAAAAATATGGTATAGGAATGGTAAAACAAAGCAAAAAAAATGGGAAGAGCAAATAAACCATTAAAATTCTGAAGACTTAAGCATGTAACAGCTAAAATATATTATTTATTACTACTTGCTTAAAAATAATTTTGGAATAATATATAGTACACAGTTCCTCTATCCTATACTCGAACAGGAACAAAGATTGACAAAATACTGTATCAGTGAAAAGAAGTGTTTTTATAACCGAATCCAATGTAAAAAAACCCTATTAAAAAGACTAGAGATGTAACCGTGATGACAGTTATCCAGAAAAATGATTATCTTAGTACTTTAACAGTCTTTCAAACTAAATACAAAAACAACAACAAAATACGTGTTTGCTAAAAGCCATCTTAAAAATTGTAAGATTCAGCAGCACATGTACTATTCCTGATGCTGCTGTGCCTTACTCATAGCTTATACAGTTTTATATACTTCTTTAGGTCAAAAGGATTTCAATCCAATTGTGTTAATTTTACAAGCCAAAATAAAAATATACTAAAGATAATTACCATCTGATAGATGCTTGGTTACACAGCAAATTTCTTTCTTTATAGTTATGTTTGTCAGTAAAGATCTGTTGCTTTCACCACAACATGAGGCTTGGAATTATTTAAATCTTGGCTATGTGGTCTAAAGCAGTGGTTCTCAAAGCCGGTCCGCCGCTTGTTCAGGGAAAGCCCCTGGCGGGCCAGACCGGTTTGTTTATCTGCTGCGTCCACAGGTTCAGCCGATCGCGGCTCCCACTGGCCGCCGATCATGGCTCCAGGCCAATGGGGGCTGCAGGAAGGGCGGCCAGCACGTCCCTTGGCATGCACCGCTTCCCACAGCCCCCATTGGCCTGGAGCGGCGAACCGCGATCCGTGGGAGCCGCGATCGGCCAAACCTGCGGACGCACCAAGTAAACAAACCGGTCCAGCCCGCCAAGGGCTTTCCCTGAACAAGCGGCGGACCGGCTTTGAGAACCACTGATCTACAGCATTCATAAGAAATGAATCCAGCCCATCACAGACATTTTTTTGTTTATCTAGGCCAATCTATGTTGTAAATAAGTTACAGGGGCAGGAACAATCATGACTGAATCATCAGATGGTTTATCTGCTGAAATATTATGGTGATAGGACCTGGTATGAACCCTACAACAGGTAACAAGATTTAAATTGCACTTGGGATGGCAGAAGGATTCCATTCCTCCACCCTCAAGAAAAAAGATTTAATTTACGGTTGGTTTACTCTTCTGCATAGCTTTTGGAATCACAAGCAGCATGGCTTCCAAACCCCATCCAGCACTGTTTGGAAGTACAGCCTCCTTCTTAGGTTGTTGATGGCAGAGGGATTTCACTTCATGCCATACCAACAATAAAGCTCAGATTATCATCCATGAAGTGGACTTCTAGAACAAAGTGCAGAAATTTGCAACTTTTTAAGGCAACTATATTAATTTACCAAACCAAAGTTCCCATGAAAGTCAAGGCCAAATCTCCTAACATAAATAGAGCAGGACTTTATCCCAAGACTTCAGCTATATCCACTACTTCCTGTCACCTACCATGCAATTGTGCAGGTCACAATATGTATGAGTGAGTGGGAGGCAGTTTCCAAAGGGGTCACTAAAACACACCTTTCTCTGGGAGAGAATAGAGGGCAACTGAGAAGTCATGAACAGAATTTAGTGAGTAGTATAATCCTGAAAATGAGAAGATCCAGGTCTCTCTCAGATCATTAATCATATTCCTGTGGGGGCTTCTGTTATTTTTGCACTTCCTCTCCCCCATCCCTCAAACTGTGGCTCTACTCTGAGAAAACAACTTTTGAAAAATATCACTATAAAAATAGGGAGCAAGATAGGTGAGGTAATATCTTAAGTTGGTCCAATAAAAGATGTTACCTCACCCACCCTGTCTCTCTAATATCCTGGAACCAACACCGCTACAACTGAAAAAAAACCCTGCAACCTGAAAAAAAAAAAATGGCACATTTATGTTGTCACAATGGATTTTCAATTCATATCAAATTTGCTTATTTTACCCCAAAAAATTCAAACTGTCAGCCTTGCAAAATTATTGTGGACTTTGAACCTCAAGTTCTGTACTTTCTGGCCTGTGTATCACCAAAAATAACAACTTTCTGGGAAATATTGTATATCTTGGCCTTAAAACAATGCTTTATATAGGAGATTAATTTTCTACTCTTCAGTGTTTTATATTGGTTTAAATCATTTTAGAGACAAAGTAGCCTTTAAGCAGAACGATATACTGTATTAGCTGCATAGATCTTAAAATAATGTTAAAATTAATAGTATTGTGGTAAAATTCCCTGCACTGCCTTGAAATCTCAAGCTTGAGGTTTTGCTTTGTTTTTAATCAAACATCAGTAAGAAATCCTGTGTTTCGAGCAAAATGAGCAGTTTATGTCCTGATATTTTGCAGTTCAACAAAGCTCGAGACTGATTATATTTTTAAAGTGAAACGGATGCACTTATATGGATGCACGATCTTACTAGCTATTTAATTATCATCATCATCTGACAAAACATGGAGAAAATAACATTATACAACACTGCGAAAGCAATGGTATGATGTTTTATCTACCCTGACATACATCAAATATCCTTACAGGTGATACAAATGTTTATGGATTAGGACAGTCTAACTGCTGTGCATGGCTATTCAACAAAATATCTGCTTCTTTAATTTGTTATACTGTACATCTGTTATTTAAACTAAAATGAAGACTAAAGGAACCCCTCTTACATGGTCATCTTTTACTTTAGTTTTCTCCAACATGATACAACTATTCTATAATAATTAATACTGTTAAATCCTTGTGTCCCAGGACACACGCCAATATATTACAGAACTGAAAACTAGTTTGGGCTTTCCCAGTTTTTTCACCTTCTTTTGACACATCGGGGAGAAGCAGGAAGCCAGGCTAGATTGACTACTGGTCTGAAATGGCATGGCAATCTGTGGAAATGAGGCTAAAAAAAATGTGAAATAAGGAATACTGAATATCTATTCTATGTTCTGCCTCTAACCTCTGCTGCAGTGACATGGAATGTCTAGATTTTAATGGTAGAAAGATCTCATTTAGCAACATTATATCACAACAGCATTACTAAAATCTGTTTCACTAAAAAATTGAACATTTTTCATTCACATTTGTGAGTGAATCTAGTATTAATAAAACAGAGATTAAGAGCAGCGGCTGGATTCCAACAGATCTAGGCTGTAAAAACCTTCCACATTCACCTGAATAGATATGACTAACTTGATAGCGTAGATTCAAATGATATTCAGATTCAGAGGATGGGAGGTCCTGACATTGGATTAATCAAACATCTGAATTCAAATGTTCAACTATTTATACCAAAGCCCTCCCATGACGATCCCATGAACCCCAAAAAACTTTTCCTTTTGGCTTTAGGGTGTAGAGAGCTGTTTACCTAAGGACTTTCTCTTTATTTAAGAGCTTCACACACACACACACACACTTGCCAACGCACTGTAAAAAAAAAAAAAAAAAAAAGGTGCAAAGAGCATGCATTTGCATTCAGGTGATATTTTAAATGAAATATCTCAATATTGAGGTAACAGTTGGACTTTCGAATCCCAATACCCTGGACCTCATCTCCCTACACTTTTCTCCCCTATTGCTCAACTTAAGAACTCAGGAAGTTTCTCCTTGCATTTGATGTCTTTGGAGCAAAGAAAAGGTAGTGACGCTCCTTTGTCTGGCAGGAGCTCCACGCCTCTCTCCAGTACTTCAGGGGGTGCCAGGCCGCTCCTACCACACACCCAGTAACCAACTTCAGGAGACTGCTTTGTGTGGCCACACAAGATGATCTCCCCCTCCACAATTAGCTATAAGTCTTCAAGGGGTCCTGAAGGCAGCCTCACCCCATACCAGAACAACATGAGCTGGAAATGGTCTTGACCCATCACTGCTGGTGGCAGCATCAAAGACTATCCAGGATTCAAAGAAAAGGTTCTTTATGAGCAGCTAGGGAAACCTCAGAGTGGTCCCTACCTACATCTCTACTGCTAAGTCGACCAACTCCAGCCTCAGCGAGAAAAGAATTGGAGGCAAAAGCAACGCTGAGGGATGGATTAAAGTTTTGTGGGGAGGATGGGATGGAAGGAGAAGGAAAGAAACTAGGCTTCCACCCAACACGGGGGTGAGGCAGGGAGTACCTTCGTATAATTTGGAGTAATGAGTAGAGGAAGCCCTTATCTTTTGTGGTCTGCCCAGGAAGTCCCTATAGAAGATGCTAGCTGTGACAGCTACACCCCTTCTGTAGTTACCTTAGGGTGGCAAAAGAGGGATGGGCAATGCTGTTGTGAGCTGGCTGAATGCTGGTCCCTGCAGAGGAGAGATTTACATCTGCAGAGATCACTCTTGAGTCAAAAATAGCCAGACTGTAGGGATGGGCAGAGAGCTATACTCCCACTGGTCCGTGCCATTTTGAAACAGATATACAATCACTGACATGGTTTATGTCATAGTGAGAGGGATCTGTAACTTCAATACTACTGGCAGTGCTGGTTGTCCTTTATTGGAAGTACAGGGTGATGACTGCCAAAGACCCTGCTCTTCAATTCATGTTTGGTGAAAAGTCAGTAACTAGTAAGATCACTATTATCTATGATATGATGACAGATGAGGTCCCTCAATTTTCTTATGCATCAGGAACCATGTCAGATAGTACAGTAGGTCCCTTATTATACTAGATGTCTCCAGGCAGGTACTCTCTTCAGAATAAGCCAAGGGAGCACTGGTGAGGTAGTGTGGCCATGCTGTTTGCATCTCCCCTCAGAGGAAAGAGGCCTCCCATCACAAAATGAGATTTGGTAGTGTGTGTCCATCTTCCAAGAATGTCTTGGAATGTTGAAAATGGCTGTCAAAAGTGTCTTTTTCCAGAAACCCTCAACTGAGGTTTAAAATGGTTTGGCTGCTTATATAGACAGTACCACTAGAGGGTGATGGACTCCCTGCTCCCCTGGTCTACACAAGTTGCCAAACCTTTTTCAATCCCAGAAGAGAAGCTAAAATGGATCCATTCCCAGCATGCATCTTTGCTTCTTTTTCTCCATCCTTTCCTCTAAGTACATTCAGGCTGTACATGTTTTAAGCTAGTTGGTAGAGAGCTGGAATTATTCTCAAAGAATGTATTTTACTTAACTTTATGAAAGATATAAGGGCAGATACAGTATTAGCTTCTTGCTTACTAACTGGGAAAAAAGAAACTCAAGTTAAGTGATTAAATTAGACCTACTAAGGCAGACATCACTAAATTGGATATGAAGACAGACATTGTCAAATTATATAAACAGCTTTATTAATCTCAATCTGAGGCTATTTTCAGCCAAATAATTGATGTGTCTGCCTTTTACATCTGCTGTCCCTGCCTCATAATAAGAGGCTGTCCCTGTAAGCTCCAATAAATTCTGAAAATTCTGTAATTATAAAAGCATGCTGACTCCAATGGCTTAATTATATTTTTTTTTCAAGGAAACTGACACAGGAACATAGAAGTTATGGATTAAAAATACCATAGGTCTCCTTCCCTTCCTCTGTCATACCATAAAGTCCCATTATCCTCCCATTCTGCAGAGTAAACAAGTTTGTCTGAGATGTTGGCTTGGCTCCAATAGGCCTTAATCTCTTTTTTTAAAAAATCTGTATATCTTTAGTCTGAGAAGCATATTCTTATACTGCATACCTCTCACAATCTAAATCAAACCTGGAGCCATCTTCTGGGCTATTTCCAACTCTTGGATATCCTCCTAAAGTTGGTGATCAACTCTGCACTTTACAGGCCTGATTCTATGAAGTGCTGAGCCCCTATTACGAAGGAGAGAGCACCATTACTATCATCAGAGCACTCAACACTCCACAGGATCAGCAACTAAGTAGGACTTTGCAAAAAGTGTGGTAGAGTAGAAACGTGAACTCAGTCATGTTTGGAACTCATTCCTAAGGCTGCGAGTTTGTCACAGAAGACATGGATTCGGTGACTTTCTGTGACCTCTGCGAATTTTGCAGTGGCCGGTGCACCTTGCTCAGGGGCAACTCAGGCAGCCCCTGCACCAGTCACACCGGCCGCTGCTGCCGCAGTCTCGGCCACCACTCCCCCACCCCCTCCCAGCAGAGTTTGGGTGTGGGAGGGGGCAGGGGCACAGGACAGGGTGAGGCGGGCTCTGGGCAGCGCTTACCTGGGGGGCTCCCCAGAAGCAGCGACATCCCCCTCGCTCAGTTCCTAGGTGGAGGCGTGGCCAGAAAGCTCTGCGCGCTGCCTCTGCTGCAAGCACTGCCCCCACAGCTCCCATTGACGGTGGTTCCCGGCCAATGGGAGCTGCGTAGCTGGTGCTCTGGGTGGAGGCAGTCCACAGAGCTGCCTGGCCACGCCTCCTCCTAGGAGCTGAGCGAGAGGGATGTCGCTGCTTCCGGGGAGCCCCCCAGGTAAGCACAGCCCAGAGCCCGTCTCACCCCACCCCGTGCCCAACCCCCTGTCCCCTCCCACACCCAAACTCTGCTGCTGCTGGGGGGAGGCGCGGAGCTAGGTAGGGAGCCTCATGGCCCCGCCAACACCCCTCCCCCCCCCCCATCACCAGTGGGAGTCCCAGGCTGCATGCCATCACCTGCCCCCACACCTGCAGCACCTGGGCTGCCCTCCCCCAGCACCCGCGGCACCCCCGGGAAGCCCCGCCCAGGTTTTAGTCAGAGGTATATAGTCATGGACAGGTCACGGGCCATGAATTTTTGTTTACTGCTCATGACCTGTCCGTGACTTTTACTAAAAATACCCGTGACTAAAACATAGTCTTATTCAATCCCATTTCATGCAGCTCTTTGCTTTCTTTTTTGCAGCTACAGCTGCACTACACCTCCAACTTTCTGTCACTGTCATTGCAACAAAATACATCCAAAAACCTATTTACTGATTTAAATAGCATTTCAGAGTTAAATTAATTAGCAACCAACTAAATTAATGAGGGGGAAAGAAATTAAGAGATACAAAGTAGAAAAAAATATCGTACGCTTTGAGATGAGACTTGGAATAAGATAGCCAATGCGACAGACTGGTACAGGAATGGCGTTCCAGATGTAGCAGCTGCGGACACCAATCTTGCACGAGCAGAGGTCTCAAACTGGGGGTCATGATCCCTCAGGGGGTCACGAGGTTATTGCGTGGGGGGGTCACAATCTGTCAGCCTCCACCCCTAACCCCCGCTTTTCTGCCAACATTTATAATAGTGTTAAATATAAAAAATATATATTTTTTAATTTATAAAGGGGGGGTCGCTCTCTTTGGCTTGTTGTGTAAAAGGGGTCACCAATACAGAAGTTTGCGAACCACCGAGCAAGAGCATATGGAGGGGCAAACAAGAGTTCACTGCTACATGAGCATAGGGAATGAAGAATAAAGTAGAGAAAAGTAAGTTCAGTGAAAAAAAGGAGGAACATGTCCCTGCTGGGTTTTAAAACAAGGACGGCAGGTCTGTTCTGCATCCTGAAAAGAACAAGTCACCAGTGAGATTGTTGGAGAGGGTGGAGAAGATGGTTATGTTTGTGTAAAAGAGGGCAGCACAATTCTGCATGTTCTGAAGTTTAACAAGCTGGGATTTAGGGAGGCTACAGAGCTACAGAGCTAGAGAGAGAGAGAGAGAGAGAGGATGAAGGAATGATGATGATTTCAGTAGCTGGGGGAAGAGAAGTTCAGAGTCAAGGATGACATTATGGTTATGGATGAATGGAAGCATATGGAAGGTCTGAATCGGGGGCGGGGGGAAAGCAGAAAAAATAAAGTGTTTTAGAAAATGCTACTCTTGCCCAAGAGAAGTATCTCTCAGACATGTTGCTGAAACAATTAGAGACTAACTTTACTCGGTAGAAGACAGGCAAACAGGGTTCATACATACTCCTAGGCTCCATCATTCCTTACTTTCTTCAAACTGTATTTTACATGTAGCATGCATGAAGATGACCACGTAAGCTAAGAAAGAGGTGCATGTAAGAAAGAACTGGAAATAAGAAAAATGTGAAGAATGCACAAAAGGTAAGAAAAGCAAAGATGAAGAAAAACTACATATGCATTACACAACATAAAAAAATCATCATGAAGGCCCTAATCCCACAATCCCACAGAGACTTAAGTACTTGTTTAACTTAACACATGAATAAGTCTTTCCAGGATCAGGGCCAAAGAAGAAATTAGAGGTCAAAGGTGGCAGCAAAGCCTCTAAGAGACTGAAAGGTTAATTTATTAACAGAAAATGTTGATGTTGTCAGGATTTGGCCAATTATTTTTGAAAAATCTCATACAGGGAGTAAGGAGCATGGTAACTCTTCAGTGAGATGGTGGTGGGGTGGAAGAAGTGTGAATGTGGTGGGGGAGTCCTGCAGACACTTGGAATTGGGATTTATGCAGTTAATAGGGGATTTCATAGTAGTGCCTTTAAAAAGCCTGACCCCTTCTCCATCGTCTCTCCCTCTGCCCCCTATAGGGACTGTGGAGGTTACTGCTGCACTAGGTCACTATTCCCATGCAGTTTCCACAGCAGGAGATGATGCGAATGAGGACAAGTCTCCAACGTGGATTAAAACCCCTCATCTCTACACTGATGGGCTGGAAGAAAGACAGAAATTTTCTAGGGGGGTAGCTGCATCCTTTCCTCTCCCTGATCTCTAGGTTGTACCTTGCAATAAGATTCCACATACAAAATGATGATGACCACAACACATTACTACTCAGCAAGATGGCTATCAACAGCAATAGATTTCAAATTTCAACTCTAAATTAAGCCTGTATTTTAAATACATTTTTAGTTTATACTGTAGGTGGCGAGAGTCTTCTCAAAGCGTAGTGCTAAATAAAATAAAATTGATACCACCTGTGACTTGCCTTGTTGCAATATACCATACTTATCTGAAGACATCAGAACTCCAATACTTTTGTCCACTTTTATAGTGCATTTGTGATTTACTTACTTCAACCTGTAATATTTTCAAAAGTACCCAAACTGGGCTCTAAGCACCTTTGCCAAAAAATTAAAAACACAATCAAATCAAAAGTGAAGCCAACATCTGCTCCTCAACCCCAAGCCAAAAAACTAACCAACCACAACTAAATCAGGTCCAACTAAAACACGTTTCTCTCCCACAAACATCATCACTTCATCACTCCACTCTCTCTCCCAGAGGAATAGGCCTTGCAGTATGGCTGAAGCTTTTAAAAAAAAATGTAGGGAGCCTGAAATACAAGGGGACCAGTGGGCTCCAAAATGGCAGGCCCTCATGATGGTTTCAATTCGCCTGTTTTTTCTCATTCCTATATTTGATGCAACCCCACAATATGGAAGAAAAACCCCTGGTCTTGGAATGAATTCCTTCTATTTGAAAAAACAAAATATTTTAAAAAGAATTCCCTGCCCATTCATATCTATTAGTCTTCTCTGTTATTGCACATGACAATCACATTTGAAGGCAAGCAAGCTAGTTTCTGCCCTTGGGAGGGTCAATTATCTGACTTCAAATATCTCACGTTTGGTGGACTGTTAGCACAACTTTATAACATAACATATCACTAGAGATCTAAAAAGAATACAGTGAAAGAAACAGCAAACATGATTAAAAGTGATGTTTTGGCCATAAGACCTTTTCCAAGCTAAAGGAAGGAAGCAGAACAAAAATTTGTCTTTAAACAGTCATTTGCTTACTCAATTTTGATTGGTTTCAGAGTATGCCAGAGGAATTTTGAAAACCCCACTACTCCTAGTTACATCAGCCTTGGTGCTATATTAAATAATTTACTTCCATCCCTGGTGCTCACACATTTAATTTACAGATTTATGCCTCTTCCCCAACTTCGTTATTGTTTGGTCACGTTACATTTATTTAGCTCTTTTAATCTTTCCTCAGAATTAACCCCTCCTACTTCCTGATCATTTTTGTCATCCCCCTTCTTTGAATTCCTTCCAAATTCCAATATTTTTCTGGTAATAAGGAGACCAGAATTAAACACAATATTGTAGATGTGGTCATACAGAAGCTATATAAAAAGGGACTCCTTGTTCCATGACATAATGGCTTCTGTCCATGGAGCTTTAACTTATTTTGATGCATTATCACATTGCAAACTCATGTCTAATTTGCTAAACAACATCTACCAACACCCCTAGGGGTCTTCAGAATTAATGCTTTATAGGTTGTTCCTGCCAAATTAATCTGTGTTTTGGTTTATTGTGCCCCATATATATCTCCATTAAACAAAGGTGAGCTATTGCTGTTTTACTAATTTTAATCAAGTAATATTAGCCAGTAATATTCTGGTAACTGTGGAATACAACAGACATTTTTGTTAGATAAACGTAGGTCAAGGCATAACAAGTTTTTAGTGCAGAAGAACTGAAAATCATACGTGCTGATTGAGGAAGTGGTCAATTATTTCCTAACACCTGGTACAAAGTCACAAAGTCTCTTCAAGTGAAAACAATTCCCCTCAACCCACCCGTCTGCCAATCAAAAGCAGAGGAACCCTGAATCACAGCTTTTTGTATTTGTAAAACAACTCCTATGTTTCTATAAGTATATTAAGTTTATTACTTGTCTATTTATATACAGCAAAGTCCATTCAAAGATAAAACATAACTTTTAGCACCAGTCATACTAAAAATACATTGCACCACTCAGAGAAGCTGCAAAGATTCTCATGAACTCTTACTAGTTCTAAACAGAAGATACAGTAACTAACTTACTGTGTTTTATATAAAGATTTTACTGTGGTGGTACATAGCATACATAGTGTCTTGTCCTTTATTGCTTCTTGTAGGGACCCAGTTGTCAGTGAACTTACATAACTGGCTTTAAACCATGAATGGCCTCCCATATTATTTTTTATAATATTTATATTGCCAATTAGACTGGGGTCCCATTGTGCTAGGTGCTGCACAAACATATTAATCCAACGAGAGACCGCTGAAGTGGAATTAACTTGCAAACTGGATACAATTAACTTAGGCTTGAATAAAGACTGGGAGTGGATGTGTAAAACTATTTCTCCTTGTTTATTTCCCCTCCTACTGTTCTTGTAAAGTGCTGGAAATGGCCCACCTTGATTATCACTACAAAAGGTTCCTTCCCCCCACCCCACCCCCCGGTCTCCTGCTGGTAATAGCTCACCTTTCTTGATCACTCTTGTTACAGTGTGTATGGTAACACCCATCGTTTCATGTTCTCTGTGTATATAAAATATCCCCACTATATTTTCCACAGTATGCAGCCGATGAAGCGAGCTGTAGCTCACGAAAGCTTATGCTCTAATAAATTTGTTACTCTCTAAGGTGCCACGAGTACTCCTTTTCTTTTTATAGTAATTACAGTCCCTCTCCCAAAGATCTTATAGTTTAAAAGAAATATGTTTAATTAAATTACTAACCTAGAGCAGGATTATGCATTACCACCCATGAAGAAATTATGAGTTCTAGTTCAGTCTAATTTTCTATATAAAACATTTTTTTTCTTACCAGAAAGTTACAAAATGCTATACAGCCATTGATGTACAACCTAAATTAGGAAAACAAAGTAGACAGTTTTAAAAGATGGCTGTGATGGGTTCCCCTCCATGGTGCCACCTGGAACTGGGGTACCACTGAGCACCCGTGACGCGCCAGCCTGTGCTCCCTTTATACTGTACTACTGTGACCACCCTGCCAAGCCCCCTCTCACGCTCCAGCCTGCACTTTTACCAGCTCACATACAGATCAGGACTCACCCAGCTGCAGTTACATACAGACTCTGATCAGCTCTCCATGGGCAGGCTTCAGCTAAGGAACTTCCCAGCTACTCAGGTACACACACCCCTTTGGGATATAAACCTGAAATTACACTATCTTGCACTGCACAGAGAACTATACAGCGTAAGCTCATGAAATTCACCCTCTCACTCAATGTGGAGAGGAAATATACCACAGCTTTCTGCCCCAAGTTATTACTCCTGCACCCACTGGTTTTAGACAAAGCAAAAACAAATTTATTAACTACAAAAGATAGATTTTAAGTGATAAGGGATAGCAAACAGATCAAAGTAGGGCTGTCAAGCGATTAAAAAAATTAAACACGATTAATCGCTCTGTTAAACAATAATAGAATACCATCCATTTAAATATTTTTGGATGTTTTCTACATTTTCAACTATATATTGATTTCAATTACAATATAGAATACAAAGTGTACAGTGCTCACTTTCTATTTATTTTTGAATACAAATATTTGCACTATAAAAAACAAAAGAAATAGTATATTTCAATTCACCTAATACAAGTACTGTAGTGCAATCTCTTTATCATGAAAGTTGAACTTACAAATGTAGAATTGTGTAAAAAAAAACCTACATTCAAAAATAAAACAATGTAAAACTTTAGAACCTACAAGTCCACTCAGTCCTACTACAGCGAATCGCTCAGACAAACAAGTTTGGTTACATTTGCAGGAGATAATGCCCACTTCTTGTTTACAGCGTCACCGGCATCGCAAGATATTTACTTGCCAGATGCGCTAAAGATTCATTTGTCCCTTTATGCTTCAACCACCATTCTAGGGGACGTGTCCATTTTGATGATGGGTTCTGCTCAAAAACAATCCAAAGCAGTGCGGCTTGACCCGCATGTTCATTTTCATTATCTGAATCAGATGCCACCAGCAGAAGGTTGATTTGCTTTTTTGGTGGTTCAGGTTCTGTAGTTTCCACATCGGAGTGTTGTTCTTTTAAGACTTCTGAAAGCATTCTCCATACCTTGTCCCTCTCAGATTTTGGAAGGCACTTCAGATTCTTAAAACTTGGGTCGAGTGCTGTAGCTATCTTTAGAAATCTCACATTGGTTCCTTCTTTGCGTTTTGTCAAATCTGCAGTGAAAGTGTTCTTAACATGAACATGTGCTGTGCTGGGTCATCATCCGAGACTGCTATAACATGAAATATATGGCAGAATGCAGGTAAAACAGAGCAGGGGACATACAATTCTCCCCCGAGGAGTTTAGTCACAAATTTAATTAACACTTTTTTTAATGAGAGTCAGCAGTATGGAATCATCTCCTCTGGAATGGTGGCCAAAGAATGAAGGCGCATGTTTAGCATAGATGGCATGTAAATACCTTGCAATGCCGGCTGCAAAAGTGCCATGCAAAGGCCTGTTCTCACTTTCTGGCGACATTGCAAATAAGAAGAGGGCAACATTATCTCCTGTAAATGTAAGCAAACTTGTTTGTCTTAGCAATTGGCTGAACAAGAAGTAGGACTGAGTGGACTTGTAGGCTCTGAAGTTTTAGATTGTTTTGTTTTTGAGTGCAGTTCTGTAACAACAACGAAAATCTACATTTGTAAGTTGCACTTTCACGAAAAAGATTGCACTACAGTATTTGTATGAGGTGAATTGATAAATACCATTTATTTTGTTTATCATTTTTAATGTAATATACACTTTGATTTCAATCAACACAGAATACAATATATATGAAAATGTAGGAAAACATCCAAAATATTTAATAAATTTCAATTAGTATTCTATTGTTTAACTGTGCGATTAAAACTGCGATTAATCTTTTTAATTGTGATTAATTTTTTGGAGTTAATTGCGTGAGTTAACTGCAATTAATCAACAGCCCGAGACCAAAGCAGATTACCTAACAAATAAACAAAGCACGCAAACTAAGCTTAATATACTACACAGATTAGATATGAATAGCAAATTCTCACCCTAAAATGATGATACCAGCAGGCTGCGGATTCTTAAGGGCAAGCTGTACTAACTTACAGCTTAGAATCCTCAGGTATTTCATTCACAGGCTATAAATCCCTTTGGCCTGGGTCCAGCACTTCCCCCCAGTTCAGTCTCCGTTCCTCAGGTGTTTCCAGGAGTCTTCTTGGGCAGGGAAGTCAGTTAAGAACCACGATGATGTCACTTCCATGCCTTATATAGCTTTTGCCTATGGCGAGAACCCTTTGTTTCAAAGCTTGGTTCCCATGCCAGTCAGTGGAAAAACACTGATATCCCAAGATGATGGAGTCCAGCAACAGGTGACCTGGTCACGTGTCTCTGTAGTGTCACAGCAGCCATGAGTCAGAGGCTGTTTGTAGCATCCTCAGGAAGGATTTGTAGCACCCTCCACACAAACCCCAGTCTTCTACGGTCTTCTTCTAAGGCCCATTGTTTTAATGGCTCTTTAACCTGAACGGGCCCTTCCCAGTCAGCCATCTAGTCTGAGAGCCTTTTGCCTAGTGAACATTCCCCAGGTGTAAACACATTAGTAATACACATACAGTTTCAATATTCCTAACTTTAGGCACAAAAATGATACATGCATACTAATAGGATAATCATATTCAGTAAATCATAACCTTTTCAATGATATCTTACATGACCTATCTTACATAAAATATATAATAGTTATGCCATAATCATATCATCATATCTCTATGAAGAATATGGAGTGCAGTGTCACAACGGTACTTTAAGTAAAACAGCTCTGGAAAGAGATCTGTAAAGTCTCCAGAGAAGTAGACTGTTCCATAATTTAACAGCAGAAAATGAAGAAGCCCTGCCACCAAGCGTGCAGTTTAATTTGAGGAACAGCCAGTTGACTGAATGGCTGAGCAACGGGAGTGAGCAGACTGATAACTTGAGAGCAGATCTATTAAACTGGAACTGCTTTTCAATACTAACAGTTAAAGTGAATAATAAAATTTTTAAGAGCCGATATACTGCGGGATAGGGAGCAACGGGAGCTCACAAAGAACTGGGAAATGAGATCATCGTTCTTCAAATTACTGATCAAATGAACAGCTGAAAATTGCATGAGCTCAAAGAGATTCCAAGGATGAATGCAGACCTTCACCAAAAATTAAATAAAGGTATCTAAGCATAGTTTCATGAAGGAATAAAATTCAACAGAAAATTCAGCATTGAAACATAGATATTGCCATAACAGTGGCACTCTGGACGCTACCTTTGACACTCCAGCACTTTGACCAAGAAGGAAAACGAACAAACATACACACTTTCCTTTCCTTGATGTTGAGGTAGAAAGGAAACACTTTGAAGTCCACTCTCACCTCACTCTTCCAGTGGAGAAGTCTGCCCCAGATCATCAAATCAGTTAGGCCAAAGGGCCCCCTGAACTCCTTGCTGCTGCTAGACAGTTGTTTTTTCGGATGGGTTGTTGGTATTTTTGATGGCTATTGCTTTCTACTTTCTAGGACTACCCATTTTACCAAACAAAAGGACTTGTACACTTTGACCCATGCCTTTGGGACCTCAAGATTTGACTTTTTCCATTCATTACATCTAGATATGACCACTATGACAGTAAGAAAGGATCAGATAGTTCAAATACAGCTGCAGAGAATATTATCTTGCCAATGCTGCTGTATTCATTACACTGGCTTCCCATAATACCAGATCAGTTTCAAAGTCTCTAGGTAAATCTTCAAGGTCCTCTGTCCCAGTGGTTCTCAAACTAGGGCCGCCGCTTGTTGAGGGAAAGCCCCTGGTGGGCCGGGCTGGTTTGTTTACCTGCCGCGTCCGCAGGTTCGGCCGGTCGCGGCTCCCACTGGCCGCAGTTTGCCGCTCCAGGTCAATGGGGGCTGCGGAAAGCGGTGCGGGCCGAGAGATGTGCTGGCCACCCTTCCTGCAGCCCCCATTGGACCAGAGCGGCAAACCGCAGCCAGTGGGAGCCGCGATCGGCCGAACCTGCAGACGCGGCAGGTAAACAAACTGGCCCGGCCTGCCAGGGGCTTTCCCTGAACAAACAGCAGCCCTAGTTTGAGAACCACTGCTCTATCCCTCTATCCAACTGGCAACTTTAAAGATGAAACCTGTTGAGAATGCCATGTCCCCTGAAATTACAAGGCCACGCTTTTGGAACGCATTACTAGTGCAAATCAGAATGATCACAAATCTATGCTTTCAGACCCACAGTGTTAGTTTTGTCTCAAACACAAGTCAAAACTGCAAAGAAGAAAGAAATAGCAAGAGGTAAGGCAAGAAAGGAGAGAGAAAAGAGGAAAACAGGATGGATGGGTGGAGGAGACAAAGAAAAAAAATTCATTGACTCAGAGGAATTAGGAAAGAAAATTAGATACACCAAACCCATTGTGACTTAGTATCTCTCAGGAGGCGCTTACAAACTATGATAATGAGCATCACCATAAAAACCTAAGATCCTAGACAGGGAGATAGATATATGATCAAATGAAGGATGATCGAAAAATAGCCATATGAGACTGGACCATTGTTTCATCTCATATAGTACTTGGTATTTGACAGTACTCGGTATCAAATTCTTCAGAGGATGGTGCAAGACACCCTGTGACGGACAATTAGAGATTAACCTGCCCAGAGAGAAGTCCGAGCCAAATCAGTCAGTGGTAGGTTTATGCATAAAGCATGAGGCTTTGAATCCTTTAAAAAAATAATGGTGGCTAATGTAACTATGAATGTTCTCATTACCCATATAAAAGATCTAATCCTTTCATAACTATTGCTAATAGCTTTGTCTCAATCATGTTTTTTCAATCAGGGAGTGCCAGGGCTAATTATAGGTTGTGTAACTATTTGATTTCCTTTTATCAATTCAAAAATTATTGCCTTTCAATTTCAATGGCTGTCCCTTTATCCTTGTATTATGAAAAAAGGTAAGCAGTAATACCCAAACTATTTTCTCCATACCATTCCTTATTCTGTACAAGTATCATGACTCTCTTACTCGTGTCCTCTGTAAAAACTGCCACTATTTTCTCCCTCTCTCTCATACACACACACACACGTGTCTAATTGTTTTCAGTGCTTCTATTCCACTGTATCATTTTTGAGATGGGTAATCAGAACCACAATTTACAAGTTATGGAGACCATACATTACATTCTGTAAGGATCAAATCCCAAACCGTAAGAATACAAAATATATTAGTACAGTTACACTACTGGACACCTGATTAAGCAAAAGATATTGAGTGCATAGTGGTGAGGAAGATCAAAGAGAAAATTAGATCTAATTAAATAGTAATAGCAGGTGTCATCAACCACCCACATATAAATTTGACAAATGTCACAAAATGAAAAGGTTTACAGAAACAATTTCTTGACATCTTAAATGGCTGGCTACAGCTTGGAACAGCTAGTTCTAAAACATAAAAGAGAAAAGGATATTCTTGGTTTAGTCCTAGGTGACACACAAGAGTTGTTTCAAGAAATATAACTGAGCCATGAAGTAATAGTGACGACAATAAAATTAAGTTTAACATCCATGGGTGGGAATTAAACAAAAAACTAGCATGATGACATTTAATTTTAGAAAGAGAGCTTTCAAAAAATGAGGGCATCAGTGGAAAAAAAAATTAAGTGAAACAACCCTAAATTCAAAAGAGGAATTTGAAATTTTAAAGACTTGTCTACACAGAGGAAAAGCTTGCAGTAGCAAGTGCCTTTGTGTGCATTAAGCTCAACTGCCTGAGGCCACGCTCCATGTGCAGTAAGAGTGTCCGCAAGGGGACTTAGTGCGGAGTAGCTAATGGTCTTTAAATTCACAACCCAGTTACTCCCTGATGTAGACAAACCCTTAGATTGAGCATGGAGGTTATTTAAGCATATCATAACTGAGTCAAAAAAGGCACGCATATGCCTCCATACAAAAAGATCTGGAAAGCAAGAAAAAAGTCACAGTATGATTAGATAGCAAATGTAAAGATGTTTTTCAATACAAACAGACATCCTTCAAAAAATGAAAATCCAGACCAGAACAACAGAAAGGAAAAGATATGCCAGGTAAGATAGATGAAAACTAGGAGGGAATTTGAAGATTAATAGCCAATAGTCCAATTTGATGTCCTATATGAAATGAGTGGTACACTTAAGCTAGTTTCTAGCTAAGAAGAAACAACAACAAAAAGCCACTCTCACAACTGGCACCTTTGTTCACAGTATCAGTAGAGAGCCAAAGAACTAAACAGACATGGAAACTAAAATGCCTTTTTTCTCCTAGCAGCAGCATGTCCAGGTCAGAGTTAAGGCATATTGGCAGGATGGCATGGGAAAAGCTTGCTCTGCCATTGCCCATGCTATCCCCATTCTACATATAAATAGAAATCTTCACACTCCGAAGCGGTCAATTCAATGTCAACAAAGTACACTTTAAAAAACTGCACACATTGCAAGCTGTGCAGCTAACTGAGATTATCACATACTCCAGATGTGTTGGCTGAAAGCCAAATGTCTTCATCCATCCTAGAAGTAAGGGTACACAACTTAATTGTTCTTCTTAAACTACATAATTACTACATAAAATGTTTTTGCAACATTTTTGTAACAATTGGCTAATGAGCTGTTACCCATATGGTCAATTTTCTTCAGCTGATCAGATGCTCTTCACATCCATTTCTTAAAAACTGAAACATTCTTGTGTCTTATTGCTGACATATAAAAAGCATGTTACTGCTCACATTTTACTAATTTATCGTTTACATTTTCAAAACAGGTTTTGAACACAAAACACTTTGTACCTTTCTAGGCTTGGAATTTAAGCTTACAGGGCTGGGTTGACCGTTTAAAACAGTGCAGTGCTTTGTGGAAAACCTGGAACAAAGCGGTAATCTCAGGATTCCTGTTTTGGGGCTATTCAAGGGCAGATGCATCACTGAAGTTCTACAAACTTTGTGTTCAAAGCACAGAATGTCTGCTAAACCAGCCTGCCATTGCCCTATTTAAAGATGAGGCACTGAGACAAGCTTCCCATTGGTTAAGCTTTGAAAAAAGGGTGAGTTAAGAAAACCAGAATTCTGCATTTATATTTCTATGCAGAAGTAAATTAAAATTAATTACATGAAGTCTGGACTATTCTAAACTATTTGGAAGAGTCATACTACTGCACCTATGTCAGGGAGCCAGTTCCATTTTATAAGCACTGCACAATACGGTATTTATTGAGCAGCAGGTTATGCAATGGAGTTCATTACTTCAGAAAAATAGTATCCCACATGCCTTTCTACACATAAAAGTAATCCTTGTGCCCCCAAGAACCTCTAAATGCAAACTGGCAAGGAGCTGCAGAGGGGCTACTGGAATCTCACGAGTCTGGTGTGTTCATTCTAGTTCACCAAAGAAAGTAATGTGAGGTCTCAGATAAAAGCTGGAGTCACAGTCATCATCAATATCACTGCAATGCATGTCCAGACGTCAAGTAAGGAGTTACGTACACATACAGGAAGTATGTTCTAAAAGTCTATGTCTAGGCGTGCGGAGAGGATGGTCACCAACGAAGATGAAAAACAGGTTTTCTGTAAGACAACGGATGTTAATCTATCTGTACAGAGAGATTTTGATGGACCACTAAAAGGCCAGGGACCACTACCGATAGTGTAATGTTGATCATACTTGTTGCTAACAGGAGTCAAAACTTGTCGGTCTTTTTGTAGGCCTGTGCAGTTTAACATGACTAAATCAGGAGGGGACAGGGTTTGGGCAACCCCGAAGGGACTCTCTTTCTCAACTTTTGCCTGACCCTGCACCCCTCCCTTATTAAATCTCTGTTGGATATGCTGGGGTCTGTGTTTTGGGAGAAAAGCAAGAAACTTATTTCTATTTGCCTTCTGGGATGTACCTGTCAGGGCCACAAGGCATGCAGACTCTGCAGAAACATCTGGCTAATTAGTAATCTGAGGAAACCTCTTATTTAGATTTTGAAACTGCTTACCTAACAAGTTTTTTTGATTGATGTGTTATTGTATACTAACAAGCATAAATAAGGGGGGGAGCAGTTTAGACTCTTCAGGATCTCTTCAGGGACATAGTTTAGGTCCCCAACAGCAGCTGAAAGATGGTCCAATCAGAAGGCTGCCACTGTATCACGCAAAAGCCACACCAAACTTCAGTAATTATTGAGGGTTTGAGGTATTTTACTAACCTGTGGCAGACGTGTGTAAGTGCTTGAGACTAAATAAAGTATAGCTTTAAGTGAGAGCACTCTTGTATTGTACTGTTTGTGCCAGCCATCTATCAGTCGGACGGCCATGTCTCCATTGATCTAGTTCCTGACACTACCTCGCACAGAGTAAAGGTACCAAGAGCTTTGGGTTGAAAGAATCCCGGGTAACACATCTCTCTGTTTACCTGCACACTGAGTATTGTCACATTCACAATGGGCGTCCTATCACAAGTCTGAACTGAATGCAAAATGAAGAATTGTAAGAACTTCAGAAAGAAACTAACAGGAAGAAAAAAAAAAAACAGTGCGGTGGGGGGGTGAGAGAACCTTATCTTGAGGTGCACTTCAAATGTTTGCTTTACTATATTTGAGGGGAGAAGGAGACATCTGGGTCCTCTTCACTAAGTAAATGTGTAGCAAGTTTGCTTCATGAAAAAGGGGTCTCAGCCTGGCTTGGCTGAAAATGTTGGAGAATTTTGTGTGAGATACAACTTCTTCACACAGAAAATTATTCTGTTAGTTAAGTTTAATCTCTAGAACAAATGTTATGATTTTATTTTATATGTAACCATTTGTTTCCAATATTGTTCCTCACCACCACTGGAATCTTTGTACTTTGATAATAAACTTAGTTTTCACTATAAATATATCTAAGTGCTGTGATGTTAAGCAAAGTGATGGTCCCAGTAATTCTGTGAGTGTTCAATGGATAAGGGGCTGGACACTGCAGGGGACACTCAGTGGACTTGAATGTTGATGTGTACCTACCCTACATATAGAGAGAGAATGAGGACTGAGGTCTGGAAGGTAGTACCTTTGATGTCAGAGGCTGGTGGTTTCAAGTAGTTGACTACAACAGGTACAGGTAAAACCTCTTCACAACCTTAGGAATTTCTGGGGAGTTTTGCACTTCTAAAGTACAGTCTCATATTGACGCTAAAACAAACTCTTATATTAGTAGCTTTGTGAAATTTGGGAAGTCACAGACCAACACACATTATTTGCCTTGTCTATATTTAGGCTAATCTTCCTAAGCCTGAAAAAAAATGTGGGATGGGGAAGCACAATAGAGATAATATATTGAATTCTACTTATTTGATCAATATTACACACACAAAAAACCAATGAAAAGAGCTGGCACCATCAATTACAAATACTGCATGGCATTTGAAAGGTCTTTTATCTCTAATGTCAGATAGTACTTCAAAGCTCTTTTAATATTAGCTTGATCATTCTCAGAAGTTTACTCACTGTCTCCCATTATTTACATTACATGTATTGAAACCAAAAAGATCTTATACAGAAGCCAGTATTTCTCTCTTCGTTAGTTTGAAAACCAGACACATACTCTCTACTACTACTTTGCCCAAATACATTTAATTGGGCTGTGCAATTCTTCCTGCATTTTAATGACAAAATTAAAATTACATACTCCAAGAATTTCCCATAAATTGCACTCAAGAAAAGACACCCTTCCCCTAATGTGTCCTATTCCCAGCATGATTTCAAAGACTAGTTACTCATACTTTGCAGCTCTGTAATTTTGGTACTTAGCTTAAACCCAAGCTTAAAAAACAGACATATGGAAATACTGGAATAGGAGGTTTTTGCAGGAAACCAAAACCTTACCTATCCAAGCATAGTTGGCTGTGGAACAAATGCTCTCCATTTTTGATTTTCCACCAGAGATGTACTCATCCCACTGGACCATTTCTTAGAATACTTTTAGACCTTCAACTACATTTACAACCTACAGTAATTCAAACTGATCTCAAAGTCATAGATGCCTTGTAAAACAAAGTGTTCTGACTGATATCTGAGGATCTACAAACTATATGAGACTTAGATAACTCTAGTGGCCAAAGTCCCAAGACAGTCTTCTCTACTAACCATCTAAAAAAATATCAAGGTTCCAAAGCAAAGGGTGATGTAGGGTGGAAAATATATTCCAAGAATCAGAAGATCAAGACTTGCAAGTAATGCACTCATCCATACCACTAATTGCTTGGAAAACTATCAAGGAAATCAACACTTCATGTAGTTAGAAATTATTATTACCAACATTTGCCAAAAAGTTCTAAAGCAAAACAGTACTCAAGTTCCAGTGATGCTTCATAAAGGTCAAAATATAAGAAATTTTAAATAGCTAATTTTCACCAGTATGGATTGATCCAATCCCCATAATCAAACAAACAGAATGTGACTAAAAAAGAGTAACCACCCTTTCACATAACAGAAAGTCAAAGCAGCTTTCTTTTCTACATAATCCTAATTTAATATTTATTTTTGAAATCCCTAAGCCTCCTGAAACTTCTGGTACCTGATGCATTATGTGCATCTGAACACTGTTTTCTGTGTGTGTACTAGATTATAAGCTCTTTGGAACAGGAACCTTATCTTATACAATACAGAGCCCATTGTCAAACAATAACATTTTTCCTCAAAATGTTCATTACAATTTGAACAGAAGCAGCTACATTTTTATGTGAAATTAGAACACTTAGCCACATATTAATCTCCACACCACGGCACGTAAGTACAAATTCTGCCCTTGGATATTCAGTGAGGTTTAAGACTCCCAGTGACTTTGAACAGAACTGAAAGGGCAGAATTTGGCGTTTAGTTTTGATCTTGTTCCCCAAAGCATAGACTTTTTTCTTTTTTTTTTTAATACCATAGCTCTATTTTTTCCCCACACTATCATTGCACATGGATGTACTTTAAATGTAGGTTTCAGAGTAGCAGCCGTGTTAGTCTGTATCCGCAAACAGAAAAGGAGTACTTGTGGCACCTTAGAAACTAACCAATTTATTTGAGCATAAGCTTTCGTGAGCTACAGCTCACTTCATCGGATGCATGTTTATTCCCCACTCCCACCATTCCTCAGACTTTCTTGTCAACTGCTGGAAATGGCCCACCTTGATTATCACTACAAAAGGTTCTGCCCACGCTCTCCTGCTGGTAATAGCTCACCTTACCTGATCACTATCCTTACAGTGTGTATGGTAACACCCATTGTTTCATGTTCTCTGTGTATATAAATCTCCCCAATGTATTTTCCACTGCATGCATCTGATGAAGTGAGCTGTAGCTCACGAAAGCTTATGCTCAAATAAATTTGTTAGTCTCTAAGGTGCCACAAGTACTCCTTTTCTTTTTAATTGTAGGGCATATATGAACTACATGGAATAAAACACGTTAATCAATAAAGTCCTCTAAGTTTAAGCACATAAATAGTCCCACTGAAGTGAATAAGACTACTCATGTGCTTTAAAATTATGTACCTGCCTACCTAAGCATTTTGCTGAATCAGAGCCTAAGAGTCAGAGCAATATTCTAGTGCTCTACATAAAAAATGCCTTTTCCCACCAGAGCTACTTAAATCAATAGTGCCAAAAGTCAGTCTATTTTGGAGGCTATACGGTTAAATTTGATATGTTATGCTCTAACCTCATGCTTCAGAACTAGCTAAATTGGGATCAGAATGCTGACTTAAAAGTTCCAGTACATAGAAAATAATCTGCGATGCATTCAGGGATACCAGATATTGACATAATTAGAGGTGTGAATAGAAGAAAATCTAATAAAACTGCCTTGTTCTACCAATTATTTTCTACCCCTACTCTGGTGTTACATTTCACAACATCTTGTTACTGAAGAGTTTCCCTAACTTACTATTGTCAGATATTCATCTGTGTTCTCTCAGACTATATATTATATTTATTTAGTTAAGAAGATAAAATTTTTCTCTCTGTAATATTCAGGACACAAATTTGAGACAACTTAAACATAATAATAGGGCCTTTCTTAGCTACCCCAATACAATGAAGTATGCAAAAACTGAAAATAGCACATTCCAAATCACAGTATCGGAAATAATTTATTCGCTCAGATTTCCGGTTTAGATTTATTTTTAAAAACAGTGTTTTACATGACGTGTTACCAAAACATTGCCTACAGGAAAGCAATAACAAATGTGTGATTAGGAAAGCTAGCATGATATTTAAGAATTTACAAGTTATTTGACAGGTTTCAGAGTAGCAGCCGTGTTAGTCTGTATCCGCAAAAAGAAAAGGAGGACTTGTGGCATCTTAGAGACTAACCAATTTATTTGAGCATAAGCTTTCGTGAGCTACAGCTCACTTGATCAGATGCATGCAGTGGAAAATACAGTGGGGAGATTTTATATAAACAGACAACATGAAACAATGGGTGTTACCATACACACTGTAACGAGAGCGATCAGGTAAGGTGAGCTATTACCAGCAAGAGAGGGGGGAAAAAAAAAACAAAACCTTTTGTAGTGATAATCAAGGTGGGCCATTTCCAGCAGTTGACAAGAACATCTGAGGAACAGTGTGTGTGTGGTGGTGGTGGTGGTGGGGGGGGGGGGGGAAATGAACATGGAGAAATAGTTTTACTTTGTGTAATGACACATCCACTCCCAGTCTTTATTCAAGCCTAATTTAATGGTGTCCAGTTTGCAAATTAATTCCAATTCAGCAGTCTCTCATTGGAGTCTGTTTTAGAAATTTTTTTGTTGAAGAATTGCGACTTTTCCCCCCACTGTTCCTCACACATTCTCTTGTCAACTGCTGGAAATGGCCCACCTTGATCATCACTACAAAAGGTTTTTTGGTTTTTTTTTTTTTTTTTCTCTCCTGCTGGCAATAGCTCACCTTACCTGATCACTCTCCTTACAGTGTGTATGGTAACACCCATTGTTTCATGTTCTCTGTGTATATAAATCTCCCCACTGTATTTTCCACTGAATGCATCCGATGAAGTGAGCTGTAGCTCACGAAACCTTATGCTCAAATAAATTTGTTAGTCTCTAAGGTGCCACAAGTACTCTTTCTTTTTGCAAGTTATTTGAGAAAACTATGCAACTTCAATGGACCAATCTCCTCTAGTAACCATCTTAAAAAGGAAAAAGCAAAATACATGCAGTCTTTGGACTTACGACACAATTGGCTCCTTATAATTGCATCGTAAGTCGGAACTCGGAACCGCAATCTACTCTGTTGCGGGACCAAGCATTGTAAACTCAAAACCTATAGTCATAAGTCGAATCAGGGTGTCAATGTAGAAGTGTCGTAAGTGCCGTTCTCTGTAAGTCAAACGTCGTAAAGTCAAGGACTGCCTGTATCACCTCCTCTTGCCCACAATAAACATAATATTATAAACAAACTTCCCTATCCAGATTACAGAATTCAGATTTCAACACTGAAACCTCAAAACAAACAGAAGTAAAACTATTACAATACACTAAAAGCCAAAACCAATTTAAGATCTCAACCAACAAAATTATCAATTTTCCTGTATTTTGGACACATGTAAAACTAGCAGCTGACAACAAATGAAATAAATGCCAAACATGTAAAACGACGGTTGGTATTTCTCCAATTCCTTTCCTGCTCCCTACAGTTGTTTTAGCACTGTCATTATCTCTGTTCCTTCACATAATCTTATGCTGGTGGAAGAGCCTTTTCCTGTAACTCCTGCCCTCTTATACAGAATCCTTATCGTTCTCTGTCTCATCAATTCATCATACACAATTAAAAAAACTGCTCATCACCAAACTAGTATTGAGGGAACTCCAGCAGCAGGGTAGTGAAGCATGAGCGATTACTGAACACTGTGCAGAACAGCAGGTTAGCCTCCCATGGCCACATTCCTGACTCTTCACAGTATGCTGTCTGAGGACCAGGAATCTGGATCCAGCCTCATTCTTTTAAGATAGGTTTCAGAGTAGCAGCCGTGTTAGTCTGTATTCGCAAAAGAAAAGGAGTACTTGTGGAACCTTAGAGACTAACAAATGTATTTGAGCATAAGCTTTCGTGAGCTACAGCTCACTTCTTCGGATGCATGATGAAGTGAGATGTAGCTCACGAAAGCTTATGCTCAAATAAATTGGTTAGTCTCTAAGGTGCCACAAGTACTCCTTTTCTTTTAAGACAGTGGCACTCAACAGACATGCTTCTATGGCAGGTTTAATATAGCTACAAGAGGAGATTAAACCTGATCACTAGCTCCCTGTGCGTACTCTGTCCTACCACTGAGTATCATGAGAAGGTACAGCTGTAACATCCTTGTCAGGTTCTCTGACCTCATCCCAACATCACAGTCAAAACTCAGCTGGGGCTTGTAATCAGAATTTGAGAATTCACTGGCATTTTTCAAAAATAGCTGGGATAACCCTGGTATGCTGGCCAACATTTCCCCATCAATAAAAGACAGACTGATATGCAAGTCTGTATGAGAGCTACTGCTGAGAACATAGTGGCAGGCAGTCGCATTAGTATATATAGTCCCACTCTGAACTCTCAGGATAAAAAGCCCCAATTACTACAATAAGCCCTATGCAGGCAGACTCCATGACTCATTGAAGCCTAATCTTTTACAGTAAAATGCTTTGGCATATGAAGGACACTATTATATAAACCTAAAAGGAATTGAGTAGTTACACAGAAAAAATATTTTTCATTTGTAGTTACACGTGAATATAAAACTAACAAGTTTTTTTCAAAAAGAAAAGGAGTACTTGTGGCACCTTAGAGACTAACAAATTTATTCGAGCTACAGCTCACTTCATCAGGTACATTTACACATCCAATCATTTATTATACCATTAATACTTCCTAATTATTAAATCTTAATACATTTCTTTTTACAAGACTTTGGAATACAATTGCTGACATCCAAAAATAGCCTAATTTTTCATCCAATCATAGCATCAGGTTTCCATATATAAGATATTTCAACACTCCGAACTTCCAGATATTTTTTAAAGTTTAAAACTGTACTTTTAAATTGGCAATATCAGAGTGAATGCTACCAAGTTTTTCAGAAAGTCATAAACCAACAAATGCACTTCAGCTGAAAAAATATCTAGGGCACTAATTAATACCTAAATTAAGCAGGACACAAAGCAAATTTTTAAAATGTTTAGTATTTGAAAGGTATATCTTTAGATGATTTATCGCTCATCCTAATAAAGTAGTACTTTTTTGGTGAGAAATATAATAGAGTTTTTCAATATTCTAAGGTATTCTAGTAACTTAAATATGCATTTCTTATTGCAATATGTATTCGTAATAATTTATCTTTTAATGGAAATTAATAATCAGTATCTCTGTTTTGTTGGTGTGGGTTTTAATGCCTTTTTCTGAGTTCACCCTAAAAGGCACAATTATGCTACTTATCTTATATTTAGTTACAATATACTTGCTCCCAGTCCTTCGTGAAAAACAGATATCTTTAAAAATAATGACGTAAGTATATACAAAACGTATTTGCTTCTAAAAATAAAATATGCCTCTTGTGATCTAGAAGAATTATACTTTGAAACTATAATTAGCACACTTAGAAAGTGAAACTGGTTAGTTTTTCAATCTGCATACTTACTTTTCAAAGTTTTTAATTTCTAGCAGCTTTATAAAGACCAAATACAAACCTGTCTAAACAGGTTCACTGGACAAAGTCCAATCTGATTTACTCTATATTGACTTTACATGTATTCTGGGATCCGTAAATCTGAAGATTGCTCCATACAATCTAAAGCTGTAATTTTCCTTCCAGCTTCATTTTGTGGTTTATATTACCACCAGAAATTCCTGTTAGAAATAGTACCTCTTGCTGTCCAGATGAAGGCAGTTTGTTCTCTATATTCTTTTTTTAAAAAGTAAACTACTGCAATGGGAATATGCTCAGCATCACCTGAAGACAAAAAGGCAGAACGGACACTTTGCCATTATTTTACCAATGTAAGCAAAGTAAAGTGAAACCTGAATACTGTGGGCAAAAAATACCCAGTATTGAGGTGCCATGCAACGGTTTAACACACTGCTTAAGAGCTGTAGTAAGAGCCAAGTCCTGTTCCCAATGGAATCACTGGGAGCTGTACTATTCAATTACAACAGGAATTTGTCCCTCATGAAGTGTGTATAAAGGGCATCACACAGGCTTTGAAGGATGCACTGGAATGAATTGCACCCAGAAGGAGTTTATGACATTTTCCCTGCAGCTATACAGTCTGACATTTTAGCACTCACTAGATGTCTTGGCTCTTTTACAGATAGCCTTTGTAAATTTCAACATCTAAATTTAAAAATATCATTGCTACAGGTACTTTTTACCTGCATTGTGATTTTTGTGCTGGCACGTAACAATGGAGGAATATTTTTCCCTTACCTCCTTTTCAGGTGGTCTTGCAGGAGTTTCTGTTCTACTTTCTTTTAGTTTACGTGCATTTTCGAGCTGGGCTTGAAGCTTTGAAGCTAAATCCTTTAAAGAAAATGATAAAAATGAATTAGTTTAGTTGTCTTAGCTCTTATTTACAAAAATGTATATCCCAACTGTTCATTTCTCTTGCTTCTCCATGTTTTGTTTATTTTTTAAAACACCAGCTCACAGGTATATAGAAGTACTATTAACTGTAATGCCAGTGCCATTTGAACGATTCCTTATTGTAGGTACAAAATCAGAAATTTTTCCAAACAATTTAAAAAACAGATGCATCTGAAGCATTATGGTGCATATCATTTTAAAAAATAGCACTTCCATAACATATTACATTTTCAAATGCACTGTTCAAATATTAATGAATTTATGCTCATAAAATCTATTGATAAGCATAACGGCCATAATACAGACGGGAAAGCAAATAGAGGTAAGTCTAACCTAAAGTAATGTACACCCTTTTCCAACACCCTGAGTTTATAAGTTCCACAAAAAGTCTAAGGGAGCAAATCTTACAGCTGCTTCTACTGTATAGATTTACCCTCCCTTACATACCACCTCGGAATTTGGGCCTTGAGTCTAATTTGAGTTCTCAGTGACCCGAAGATGGAAGAGTGAGGCCTATTTGCTTTCTCCCATTAGTAGTTTTCCCTGATATAGTCTTCTCTTCTGTTCCTCATTATACAGACAAGGTGGGTGAGATAATTGGACCAACTTCTGTTGGTGAGAGAGACAAACTTTTGAGCTACACAGAGCTGTTCCTCATGTCTGGGAAAGGTACTCAGAGTTTCACAGCTCAACACAAGATTGAACAGATAGTTCCCTTCGAATATGTGCTAACTACTTATGCTGAACTATCTGTTCAATTCTGTATTTAATTGTGACACTCTCAGTATCTTTCTGCAGACCCGAAGAAGAGCTCTGTGTAACTTGAAAGTTTGTCTCTCTCACCAACAGAAGCTGGTCCAATAAAAGGTATCACCTCATCCACCTTGTCTCTCTAATATCCTGGGACCGACATGGCTACAACACCACTGCATAGTTCCTATTACGTAAACCACAGCAATTTAGACTCAATGGGCTAAATTCAGAGCAATAGAGCAAAAAGTAACAAATTAATTCATTTGATTTACATTTATTATTAAACAAGGTAATCAGGCCTAAATTGCTGATTCCACACAACAATAAAAATTAATTCCAATGTAAATATTTAAAATAATTAATATGAAATTAACAGCAACATAACGATTTTGACTATTACTAACTGAAATCAAACAAAATTGCAAAATACCTCACATATACATCATTTGTACATATAAGAGTGCTTTTACTGAGAATATTTTCTTCTGTTACTTAAAAGAACACCAACAGCTTAAAAATCTACTTCTATCCAAATGTTTCCCAGTATTGTTATAAGTATCAGCTAAGATTACCAAGACTGAAAATTAGAGTATTAGAAAAATTATGGGTTTCCCATGTCCCCCACAATTTTGATTACTTTATGCATTTTGTAGTACTTGGTGTATAGTCAGTTGCACTGCTTTCCCAGTAGGGCCAGATACCCAATTTCTCTCATTTGGGTTTTTCCAAACATGGATAGGGAAGAGAAAAATTTTCAAAAATACAAGTTTAAAATCCCCCAAATTGGCAGGAAGACTTAGGGGGAAAGATGTAGTATCTGAAATTACTTTTAGTTCACTAAAAGTTAGCTTTTATTTCTTTTCAAAGCTGATTAGATTTCAGCTTGGCAATGTCCTTTAAGAGCTATCTCTGTTTAAAAATATGCTGCATACACATTTATTCTGATGATTATGCAAAGGGGAAAACAAAATACTGATGTAAAATAAGATCTGGAAATAGTAATTTATAATGTATAGGGTGACCAGATAGCAAGTGTGAAAAATCAGGATGGGGTGGGCAGGTAACAGGTGCCTATAAAAGAAAAAGCCCCAAATATTGGGACTGTCCCTATAAAATCAGGACATCTGGTCATGCTAACAATGTGAAACAACAATCTGGTCATGCTTTCTCATGTGAAACATAGTATTTAAAATGTGTAATATTGACTTTGGAAATACCAATAGGACACACAGATCTGTGTGAAAAATAATCTGTGAGGGCATCCTAAATTAAAAAAAAAGTCTGAAAACCACTTCTTGTTCCCCGCACAAAGTTATAATCTTATTTGTGACTTCACAGTTACAGTAGTTGCTGTAGAGATGATGTCATAAACAGAATTATTGCTTCGGGGGGACTCATGCAGCAAGCACAGATGCATGAGAAAAAATCCTTAGAAACAAAAAAAATACATAAAGGACCACACTGGTTAAATTGTTTCTAAAACGGACATTTTTCACCATTCTCCATTAGGTTTTTGCAGTATGTCTTTAAGAGCATCTATGCAAGACACAATAACTTGCAAAACATACCCTCAATCTAACACAATGAGACTGACATGGTTGACGCCTTCAATCTCTACCACAATACACATGACAAATAATAAATACATAAATACACAAAAATTGGGGGGCATATGTCAATCTACTGGTGTTCCCAGAACTGAGAGTTACTGTTACCTCTCTCAGCATCAGCAAACCACACTGTGTCAGAGAGTGGAAGTTAGTTGGACACTGTTTCTCTTATCACATTAGCTAAAAGGCATCAGATAAACCAGTACTATGTATCTATAGTGTTATGTAATGAACATATCTTTTTGGAATCAAGAGTCTTTCAAATCACACAGCGATGTTCCTGACTTTTCAGTCTGCTTTAGCAGTTCCAATTCAGACAGTGGTGCCAAACCTGCAGCTGCTAGGAGCTTCAGAGGCTCGTAGGGAACTCACCCCACCAGGGACAGGTTACAATCGTAATCTTGATGCTTAGCCCTCATGTACTACTGCAGGGCAGCATGGTCTACGAGGGTCTGCTGATTGAGCTCTGTGGCAATAACATGATCCACAGGAAATCTTCCACCTTTATTTTGAAATTGGCAGGAGCACATTGCAAGTTTCCCCTTCCTCCTGTTCACCAGAAAACCTCTATACACTATTCTCTAACTCTCACCATAAAGAGAAAATTGTTTTTGACATGTTCCCTATTCTACAAACCCCTATGGGGTTGAATCCCCTCCCCCCTTGACCACAGGGTATAGCTACTTGTAGGAGAAGTTATGAAGAAGGTTACACATTAAATTCTGAACCTGATCAAATGGCTTTTCATCATGCTTTGGTCAAAAGGAGAGGCCAATTCAAGCCCTGTGAGCTACAGTACATGCCATCTGCAGTATATCAGAGCAATCTTCAAAAACCTTACCAAATTTCCCATCAGTTCTGCTTTCACAATCTTGGCTCCCAGTCTGTTCATCTCCTCTTCACTAAGGGCCTGGGGAGTCACATCCTTTGGGGTATGTCTGGTTGAAATACCACAAACGTTCACAGCCCATAGGAAACAAAAAAATATTTACCTAATTAACAATTATTGCACTGGCAAACATGTTCAAGTGCTGAAAGAAATTTAAAACAATCATAATCACAACTATCCCTCTACAAATCCTTTCATAGTCACTAAATCTCTCTAAAGGACAGATAAGACCTTTTGAAAAAGATGTGTAACCATGATGCGCATAAAGCTATATATTCCTTTAGTTTTGGGATCTTTTAGGATGAAAGGCACTACGTATTGTGCATTTTCTTGGCTTGAGGGAGCAGTAAATAACCCACAGCAGGTAAAAGTGGGCTGTGCATACAGTATAGCTTCCTGACAGGACAGACCAGCTGGGTCCAGAGTTAGTCCTTCAAGCAGTACCAAATCATCCTGCTTGGCAACAGCCAAAGACCCTTCCTCCTCTCTAGCACTGAACCTTGGACTCCATCTCATAACAAGAAGTCTGTTTATAAACCCTGAAGCAATAATTCTGTTTATGACATCTCCACAGCAAGGAAACCTACCAGTTGTTTATCCACTTGGAGGTTATATAGTTCTTCATTTCCCAAAGCTTAAGTTGTTCTTAGATTTATCTGCTCAGAGGACAACCTTTGGTTATGAAAATATTATAGTTCATATATTAGAATCTACACTGAAAGTTAATTGGTGACATTTGTAAATAAAATCTCCCCTAGAAATTTTGTTCCTATTCTGGGGGATATGATGGCCTACTGGACTAGGCCAGAAATGCATGAGTCCCAATCCCTCTCTCTGCCACTGATTTACCAAGTGGCTTTACACAAAGTATTTCACCAGAATTGTTCCAAGACTGAATTTCCTCATCTGTAAAATGGAGTTAAAAATACAAAGGGCAGTGGTAGGAATAATTATTGGTCATATTGTGGTTTAAAGATTGAAAGTGCTAATAATAATTTTAAAAAATGCAGACTAGCTGGTAACTATCCTAAACAGACATCTCCAGAAGATAAATTAATTTATAACTGTTAGGAAGACTTAAAAACAAACTTAGATTGCATTCAGCAAAATAATTCATTGCTCTTCCACTGCTCAGCTACTGAAAACCAAATATTGCTGGACAGCTGGAATCATTTCCTAGTTACATAAGTAAGGCCACAGAGAACCAAATTGGCTGAAAATGTATGAAAATATCTCTTCCATCCAGACACATGGCATTTTAGGTCTAAATTACTCTAGTCTTAAAATAGTCCATTTATATCTGATACAGCTGGAAATTCATACCTATAAGATGTATATCTAGCCAGTAAAACAGTTCCTATTGAGAGAAGAATGCACTTCCCACCCCAAGCTGACTGAATATATGCTCTTAGCTCTGTTTTTAGCTGTTGGAAGACACATTCCATTTTGAGGCTCACCCAGGACAACCTTGTTATGGCAGTGTGACCCTCTGTACCTCAAAGTAGCACCCTGGAAACCCCCATATTCAACACGGTGATATGAGTATGATATTTTTGTACAAAGTTTTGTCGTTTTGTATAAAGTATACCTTGTGAGGTATCATTTTGAAAATCTTGATCTGTTGAACATTAATATCCTGTTGGATTTATGTACTGTCATTGTATGTGAAGTTATGAAGCATTGCTATATGTTACTGAAATATGGTGTGAGGCTGGGAGATGCCCACAGCCAACCTTTCAATTGCAAAGGATCAGCAAGATGTACTGACAGCTCATTAAAGGGAATCCACTCTTCCAATGGCCATCCCAGAGACTTCTCATAGAGAGCATGTATGCAATGGAGACTGCTTGACCAATAGGGACTGCCTGATCCCCACGTCACAGCAAAAATCTTTCCAGCAAGGTAGTGGAAAATATAAAAGAACGGAAGAGACATCATAAATTGGCCTTCTCCCTCCATCCCCCCCTCCAACACCTGGAGGACAAAAACTTTGAACTGGGGAAGGGTCGTCTGCTCCAGTCCAGTCTGTGTACTGAGGATCTGTAACCTACTTGTACCATCTGTCAGGGTGAGACACTGCTTGATTCAAATCCGGCTTAGTTTGTAGAACTTAAACTGCATGTTTATTTTTGTTTGTAAGTAACCAACTCTGATCTCTATGCCTAGTACTTACTATCGCTTAAAATCTCTTTCTGTAGTTAATAAACCTGTTTTATATTTTACTTAAAACAGTGTGTTTTGGATGAACTGCTTGGGAAATCTCAGCTCAGTTTACAAAGGCTAGTGTGTGTCCATTCCACACTGAGGCAGAGGCAAACTCCTCAATGAGCTTTCACTGGTCAGAAGCCAGTGTAAGATGGTACAGTTCTGAGGTGCAAGGCTGTGGAGCTGGAGGGAATTGGTTTGAGACTCCCTATTGATGGTTCATGAGTGGCTGGGAGATCATTCATGTAACACAGTTGGGTGTGTCCCTGCCTCTGTGTAAGTGCAGTGCCTATCAGAGGTTTGTAACCTGACATCAGCATCACATGTGAGAGGCAGCCCAGGCTGGTGGTTTGAAGGGCTCAGTGGTTCCACAATCAAGGTTGCACCCTGGGAACCCAGTCACAAGCAGTACTGTCCACTTAAATGAGAGAAGGATATCCTGGAAATGGCATCAAGATCTGGAGATTATAACCCTCTTTCAAACTCTGCCTCAAAACATAATCTTGCTCTGACACAGTCACAGTGCTTTTAGCCATGTCTGTTCATATTGGGGACCTATTTGTGGGAAAGTTAAAGTATTTTATAAACTCTAAACAAGAATCAACATTTCTTGATCAAGTATAGCTAATGCCACTGCTGTACGATGAATTTTGATGTGTGGTATTTATTGTTGCATTTAACTTTTCTTAAATATGTAACATGAGACAGGATTATAATTCTACAGAAAATGTTTATATTGCTCTATCTACATGTGTAAAAAACCTGAGCATAATCCTACTTCACTTGCCACAGTACTTCCTATACAACATTACATAACTGAGAAGTCATTTCAAAAGCATTACTGAATGCTACGAGAATGAAAGCAACCAAACTATTAAAAAAATTTAAGACATGCTGTCATAACAGAGAAAGAATATATTGCTTAACGTCATGAACATAATGTGCATGATTAAATCCTGTGAGACTTTCAAAATGGAAGACCTTTAAACAGGTCTCACATTTTAGTCTGAGATATCACAGTGCTAACCTGGGGAAATTTTTCAAACCATTTCTGCCTGCATTTCAGGGGCCCAATCCAACATCCATTACTTCAATGGAAATAGAATCTGGCTCCAAGAGAGGCAATGACAACAGTTTAACTCCTTATAAAAAGGAAATAAACAGAGAAATTAAAGGTTCTGGAGCTCTTGCTTCTCATATCCCCTAAACCTACATATTGTAAAGCAATTAAAACAAACAGTAGGGGTATTACATTAGTCAGAGTAAGAGACATTTATTACTTTGTACATGCTCTCTGTGATGTTATTGCTTGAATCATTATCTGCACTTTTTCAGCTCAACAGTATTTTTCTCTCAGCTTGTCTCAAATTAAACTCCAACGCACATATATTTTAGTCCCATTATTAAGCGTGATTTTCAGCAAAGAGCATCCTATCTGGATGGACATTTCCTCTGAGGAGATCCCTTGGGCATCCAAATCAGCCAGGTATTACTAGGCATGCAACCTTGAGCTTTTAATTAACTCTTGTCATAATTGTCCAAAACTCTGATTTAAAAGCTAAAGAAACTCTGTATTTGTTGGAAGAGAGAAAATTAGCAAGTTCGTTGTCAGTATGAGGCATTCAGAATTGAGCGAACACCACCACCCATGCACTTTTCATAGGTGATTTTTGGTGACAGTGTCCATTCAGCTCCGGCATGCACTCTAGTCCCCACCTTGGCCCATTCCAAGGACATATGTAGCTGCACAGGTGAACTGCCCCCAGTTCCTTCTGTACTGCAAAGTCCCAAGACACAAGACTCTGAAGCAGTGAGAAAGGGGGGAAGGAGGGGAAAGTAGCGGAGCAGCCATAAGGGGACACATCTGGAAGAAGTTCAGTTACTGCACAACATGAACAATGATGCTCTACTTCAGGGTGACTCCCAAGCAGTATCCCTTGACGGAGGTGGGAGCCTCAGAGTCAAATAGAACACTGAAGACAAGACTGCACTGCCAACTGCAGCATCTGCTCTAATCAGAGCATAATATTTGGAAAAGGTATGTACTGAGGACTAGGTTGTGGCTCTGAAAATTTCAGCAACTGGAACATCTTTCAACAGGGCCATAGAAGTAGATTAGGACCTTGTAGAATGGGTTATCACTCTAGAAGGAGATGAATGTTGGCATCATAACAAGAGATAATATGCACAGAAATCTATTTTCAAAGTCTTTGGATGAAATTGCAGATTCTCTGGATCTGTCAGCAATTGACACAGTCTAGAAGACTTCCCTGAAATGATTGGTTCTGTCTGAGTAGAAAGCCAGTATTCTTCTGATATCCAAAAAATCTAAGGCGGCTCCCTCCCTGGACTGGTGTGGCTTCAGAAACAAAACCGGGAAATGAATAACCTGATTAAAATGGAATTTAGAGAAAACTTTAGGTAGAAATCAAGGATGTGGATGTAATGTAACTTTGTCTCTGAAGAACACTGTGAAAGGGAGGGTTTGCCACCACAGCCCCCATTTCTCCATACTTCAAGCAGAAGTGTTGGCCACCAGGAAGGCTGTTTTCATAGACAGGTGTAGTAGAATCACAGAAATGTAGAGTGGAAAGGGACCTCAATAAGTCATCAATTCCAGCCCCCTTTACTGAAGCAGGACCAAGTAAACCTAGACCATCCTTGACAGGTGGTTGTCCAATCTGTTCTTAAAAACCTTCAAAGTGGTGATTCCACAATCTCCTTTGTAATCCTATTAATCCTTATAAAGTTATTCCTAATATCTAACCTAAATCTTTCTTGTTGCGATTAAGCCATTACTTCTTGTCCTACCTTCAGTGGATACGGAGAACAAGTGACCACCATTCTCTTTCTAACAGCCATTAATATATGTGACGATGCATCAGGTCCCCCTCTCCATCTTCTTTTCTCAAGACTATACAGACCCAGTTTGATTAACCTTTCTTCAGAGGTCAGGTTTTCTAAACCTTTTGTCATTTTTGTAGTTCTCCTCTGGACTCTCTCCAATTCATCTACATCTGTGCAGAAGTGTGACTCTCATCTGGTCACAGTACTCCAGCTAAGCCCTCACCAGTGCCAAGAAGAGTGGAACAATTACCCGCTGTATCTTACATATGACACTCCAGTTAACACACCCAAGGGTGATATTAGCCTTTTTTGCAACTGCGTCACATTGTGATTCATATTCAGTGTGATCCACTATAACCCCCAAATCCTTTTCAGATGTACTGGTGCTTAGCGAGTTATTCCCCATTTTGTAGTTGTGTATTTGATTTTTCCTTCTTACGTGTAGTACTTTGCACTTGTCTTTAATGAATTTCAACTTGCTAATTTCAGATCAATTCTCTAATTTAGTGAGGTCATTTTGAAGTCTAATGCTATCCTTCAAAGTGCATGCATCCCCCCCACCAGGTTGGTGGCCATTTGTAAACTTTATAAGCATACTCTTCATTCCATTGTCCAAGTCATTAATGAAAATACTGAATGGTATTGAAGTTGGGACTGACCCCTATATACTCCCTCCCAGTCTGACAGCAAATCATTGATACCTATTTTTGAGTATAGTCTGTCAATCAATTGTACACCCACCTTATACAAATTTCAGCTGGTCCACATTTCTCTAGGTCACTTATGAGAATGTCCTGTGGGACTGTGTTAAAATCCTTACTAAAATCAAGATATATCACATCTACTGTTTTCCTCCATCAATCCCAGTTAGTGACAGACACTCTCGATGCCTCTGTTGTTTGGGAGACCTCCACCTACCCACAAAGTGCAAGGTAACTGTCGAACTCTGCTTGTCTGTTTTTATAACTGAAAAGACTGAATACTGATATAAGAAACTCCTCCCTGATGTTACAACCCAACAGTTCATCACCAAAACCTAATTTATAATCTGCCCATAAGACCTGTTCATCAGTAACTTAAACAACATAATATATGGGAAACAAAGGCTATGTCCTCACTTACGGTGGTGTGCAGAACGCAGGCAGTACACACGTAGCTAAGCACCACAGTGTAAGACAGATTGTGTCCACACTTGTCACTGTGGCATGCAGCTACACACTGCAGTGAAAGGCTCCAGCAGTGGGATGGCAGGGGGGAAAGCTCTAGCAAAGAGGAGATAATGGGACACTACACTGCTAATAATAACATTGTAAATATGGGAGGCACTGCTTGGGCATGTGAGAGGGTGTGTGTGTGTGTATATATATATATATATAGGGTATATACCCCAGGAGTTCAGGAGTGTTGAGCACTCTACTTGCCTAAGCAGTGCCTTACCATCTACACCGCTATTTATACCTGTGCGGGCAGTGCCTGTACTTTACACACCATCATAACTGTAGACATACCTAAAGAAATCACTATTTTCATGAATTCCTCTTTCCAACTGGTCTCTTATCAGCCTCCTCACGTGTTCTTGTTGCTGAACACTTCGTTGCTTGCCCACTTTTCCTACATTTATCAAATTCTTCAAACTTAGATCTCATTTGGGCCCTGATCCTACAAACACTTATGCACATGCTCAACTTTACTACTGAGAATAGTCCCAGTACTTGAACAGAACTTGCTACTCACAGTAGTAAACTTAAACATGTGCATAAGCATTCACAGGATTGGGGTCTTGGTGATAACAAAGGATGGGTGGCCAGGACCTGCATAAAAGTCCAGTGATTTTTCTAACTTCTTTCCACAATTACTCTCTATTTTCCTTCATTATATCAACACAGACAGAAGAACAGTAATTCTTACTACACATTGCTTTGTAGTCTCTTTTTAACCCCCCTGAAAATATACATTCAGACTGATGCTTTCTCTGTCATTTACATCGGAATAAAACCTATTACTTTAACATATGACCTCATCTCTTTAATCTACCAAATCTATCCATGCTATATTGTTACCTTAGTTTTCCCCGGTTATTTTGCCATTCAGCATGCCCAGACACTTACTTACAAGTAGGTTCTACTTGTTTAAGTTGTAGATGAAATATTATTCCACAGCCTCTCTCAATAGTAGGAAGCAGACTTTACTGTACACCAATGTTCAAAGAAAGGGTAAAGTAATCCACTGTCATGGGCAATATGACTGAAAAATCATACGTGTCAAATCAAAATAGATATTTCCTACATTGCCTACTTTAGCTTTTTTTCCACTGCATGCCTCCGATGAAGTGAGCTGTAGCTCACGAAAGCTTATGCTCCAATAAATTGGTTAGTTTCTAAGGTGCCACAAGTACTCCTTTTCTTTTTGCGAATACAGACTAACACGGCTGCTACTCTGAAACCTACTTTAGCTTTTGAAAGCGATGACTCCCAAATACCAAAGAGTCAAGAAGAAAGTTAAATTCCAAGATTAAAACACTATATTCTACAGAAAAAGTGCCACTTTAGCGCACTTAAAAAGGTAAAATGCTACATAACTATGGTGAAATGTATTTTTAAAAGCTGCATAAGTGTTCTCAGCCCTCCAAAATTTTCTAAAGAAAACAGTAATGTCACCAATTTTAAATTTATACATCGTGCCTTTTCACCCCAAAAGATCCCAGAGAGACTTAATAAACCATATTTACATAAATATACATTTCACTTCACTCAACACTGAAGTGCAGCCATATCCAGGGTTGGAGAAGTAGTTCTTTTAGTAGTTCAGTACGCAGCAACACTATACAATGGTTGGGGTCACACAGGGTAGCAGACGGTCAGCAGCCGAAGGAAACCGCACTAGAAATGAAGGTTGGCCGAATGAAGCTACTGAATTTTTAATTTTGCCAGGTTACTAATGGTTGCATCCCTACTCACGGGCAAGTGGTCTTTAATGTCTATCAGAGATAAGATATGCTTAAAATCTTTCCAAAAAGACTACACCACTGAGCCCGACAGGGCCCTTGGCTACCATGCTGGTTTAGTTTATCACGGACTCAGAATGTCACATCTACTAAATCATTTTCTATAAGTCTGGGTTTTCCATTCAAGAACTAATCAGGCTCAAACATGTTTGGAGATCTGATAAGATCCCAGCCCAGTGAGGTATGGCAGCAGACAGATACCTCCTACAAACTAACTTGAAAATATATATGACATCTAGCAAAATAAATCATAAGATACCCAGAATATGATGCTTTGCTGTCTGGCAATAGCACTTTCTTCTTGGGGATGTTTCCAAGGTTCTCTTCCTGTGTCTTCTCCCTTTCAGCCTTTGCAGCTCCCTCATGATAAGTAGTTTTTTCCATTTTCAATGGCTTTTGATCTAATGTTGGTTTCTCATTTTCATCTTTTATATGTGTTCTGCTCCACGGTGTTTTTTCTTCACTTTCCTTACCAGGTTTTTGGAAATTGCTGCTCAAAGAGCTACAAGATGGTAGTTTTAATGAGGATTGCAGTAGCTTGTAGTCTTTACTAACAGATGAGAAATCATCCTCAGAAGGTTTCAAAAATTTATATTTCAAATTGCTTAGAGAGGAAACCGTCTCCTGACTTTGTTTTGCATCAGAATGTTTTGCTGCTTTGTAACAATTGTCTCTAAACTCAGAGTCTGTGCTACATTGTCTATATTCTTGTTCTTCTCTTGATGTGTCTTTTCTATAACCTCTTTCTTCCAGTGGATATACCTTATTATGCCTATCTCTAGAATGTCCTTCACACGTACCCTTGATTCTGTCACCTTCATCGTGTGTTTCTTTTTCCATGTGGTGCTCTCTATCTTTTTTCTCAATCTTTGAATAGTTAAATTTCCTCCATCTTCCTTTTCTATATTCATTTTCCTGTTTCGATGCAGCTTCTTCAGCTTCTTCCCATCTTGACTGAAATATTTCCACCGACTACAAGACAGAAGGAAAAATATAATGGCATTATTTTTAAAATGATGTTCACATTAACAACAAGCATGAGAGAGAGAATACATGATAGTGTTATATGGTGTAACAGTTTTAGTGGTCTAAATTTGGGATGGCCACATAAGTCATGCAGCGGTGGTAATATCACAGGGGACATTTCTAAAACTTATCAGCATGGATATTTAACTTTTAACCATCACTAGAAGAAAATCAATGATTTACACGACCAGTGAAGTTTCTACCCAATATTCAAGCCTAAAGTTCTGACTGATCAGGGTCAAGGAAATCTAAAACTGTACGCTTATCCTGTCACAAACTTCTGAATTACCTCTTTTTGGTTTTTTAAAAAAAGAGATATTGCAGAACGGCATAGCAGTCGGCAGGCTGCATGACATGCAGCATCAACTGTTTTCAGTAGGGACCCCATGGTAGCTTTCCTGAAGAATCACTGGCACCTTGCCTCACTTAGGGAAACAATCTCATCCACTTGCTGCCCCCAGTACTACTTCACTGGCATTCACAAGCCAAGGACGACAGGAGTCCTATTTTCTGGTTGTAGTAAGAAGCCATCCCAGCATCTCCAGAATGTCAGTGAGCGGCGCTAAGAAACTCAAATGAAAACGACTCAGCATTTGTCCCCTTAAAATATTCCTAAACCTATTCTTGGTATACGATTGAATACCATATATCCTGCACCTTTCATCAATAATTTTGAATAATAATTTCACCATGTTTTGCGGGGTGGGGTTGAGAGGTACATGTTTTTATGGCTGTTTATTTTCTTAAAGGTTAGCTCTTGAGAACTACTCAGAGGTTTAGCAAGTGAGAAGCACTCTTGGTAGAGACGGATTGCAGGTAAAATGGCCAACGGATGCATGATAAAATTAATTTCTCACATAACTCTCCAACTTGTTACACGGATAACACCATCACAAAGGATATGTTTATACTTGGAGCTCAGGGTGGGATTCTCAGCTCATGTGGACACACTTGCTCTAGCTCTCATGGAGCTAGCACCCTAAAATTAGTAGTGAAGCCAGGGTAGCATGGGCAACGGTGAACAGCTGGGTGGGCTAGAAGTGCAGAGTACAAACCCGCATGGGGTGTACACACACAGCGCGGCTACCCTGTGCTGCTGCTCACTGCTGCCCTTCCTCCCACAGCTATGCTACTCTCTTCAGCACACTAGCTCGATGAGCACTAGCACAAGTGTGTCCCCTCAAACTGGGAATCATAACCCTTCCTCATACCACAGATATCGCCGAACTTCTTGTGTGCACACGTGGACACGTATCTGAAAGAGATATCCCTGCAAATACAGATAATTTTGGAAGGTGCTCAGATACATCATAATGGGGACCATATAAGAACCTGGGTGAAGTGAAAGAAATATTTTAACTACAGTCTAGTACCCCACAGTGAAAAAAGGTAGCATGCAAAATCATGCAAATCCAAGTCTGATTTAGTCGGGGATCGGTCCTGCTTTGAGCAGGGGGTTGGACTAGATGACCTCCTGAGGTCCCTTCCAACCCTGATATTCTATGATTCTATGAAATCTGACAGTATTAACACCTTCATCACCTGATGGAAGTTTCAAGAACAACAGAGCTTGATCATGTCTTAAGCTATACATTAAATACTTCTGCCTTTACAGGGGTTTGACCTTTTCCAAAAGCTCAAAAACTGTAAACAAGGAGAATACTTTTCCTTTTAAGATGCTTACCCCATATCTTTCAGCTACAATTTCCTCAAAATTTCGTTTCTCTCTCTCAGCCTGCTCCTTCATCCTTTGATAGGATTTCTTTAACCAACTTAATCCACCATCTTCCACCATTTTAACTAAAGGAACAAAAGAATCAGATGTGATATTTTTGTATTTCAGGGTTAGCTTTTATTACCTAATACTTATTGTATACGATACATGCAGCACAGAAACTTAAATTACCTCAGACAGACCTATTTTGTATGCTGACATGGAGTACATCTAGCTTTCTACCTTCATGTTCTTGCCCCAACTGAAAATATTGTAATAAAATATTGTCTTTCTTCCTATCCTGAATACATAGAACAGATGCAAATCTTCTAGTCTTTCACACCAAATATTTCTTCTTAGAAGTTTACATTAGTTGAATTCAAAGATGGTCAGTTTCTTGACAAGTAGTTTGTTGGTTTCTCTACCAGAACAAGCAGAACCAAATGGGGGTACATGGGAGTATGGCATGGCCGCAGCTGGCATGGGTCAGCTGACTCAGACTCATGGGGCTTGGGCTGCAGGGCTACGAATTGATGTGTAGATGTTTGGGCTCAGGCTGGTGCCCAAACATAGGATCCCTCAGAGGGTCCCAGAGCTCAGGCTCCAGCCTGAGCCCTGGACCCTCCACTCTTGCAGCGTCTCAGAACTCATGCTCCAGCCCAAGCTCAAACATATACACAGCAATTTTTCAGCCCCAGAGCCCAAGCTCTGTGAGTCCAAGCCAGCTAACCCAACCAACTGTGGTTTTTTATCCCCATGTAGACATACCCATTGAGCCAGATGAGTGTCTCAGAGTTGAGATTACAAAATGTAGTGGTTGAGGGTGCCTGGTGGGAAGGTGCAGGGACACCCGCAGAAATTTTTGACTTGGTACACACCATCAGTCTTTGTGGAGCTCTCCCCACTGCATCCACTGGCCCCTGTGCCTCGCCTGCCAAGTCTGTGTGACACTAAGCTGCTGCCGTTCAGCCTGGCCCACCCAGGTGCAGCACCACTTCCCATCCCGAAGGGGGGAAGCAGGCTGCTAGAAGCAAGTCAAGGCCAGGCAGGCTCTTTGCAGGAGAGCCCTGGTGCAACAGCCATCTCCACAGCAATGGCAAGGAGCAGCAGCACTGGCTATCCCACTGCCCACTTAAGCAAGAACTTGTGGCACTACGACCTCTGTGCATCAGGTTGCAATGCCACTTGCTCAATTTTGGCCCTGCTGCCGTGCACCCTGGCATAGAAGGCCTGGAGCCAAATGTGAAGGGGCAGTCAGCATCCAGCATCGCTGCTCCTAGCCATTGCCAATAGTAAGCCCCATACATAATGTGCATATGGCTGCAGGCCCCACTGGCAAGATGTTTCACTGATGAGGTGTGGAAGGGTGATGAGTCTGCATTGCCTGCAAGGGTCACATTTGAGGGGGAAGGACGAACAGAGTGCATCTCATGGAGCAGGTGTTCCGGGAGAGAGATGTATTTTTTATACAGCATCATAACACGTACAAGGGATAAGGCATGGAAATAAAATACATGGTCCCTGATGTGGGGATCTTACAACCTAATTTTAGACATGATATATGAGGAAGAGCAACCTACAGTGGGGGAGAAAAAAGAAAACAGATGAGAAGATTTACATAGTTATTTAGTTTAACATTGTGCGTATATTGATGGTACAACTGATTTTCTGTAATCTTCTCCATTTTATTATTTCAATATATAATGGGTGTTTTGCAGGAAGGAGCAGCACATGGACATGCCCTTTCTTGAATCCACTCTCTGTCACCTCCCTCACATGCAAGTCAAATCCCCCTTTCCTTCAAAACTAAATTAGTAACTAGATTCTTTTGCTGGGGATATTAGTAGAGTTCCCAAGATCCTGAAGGACTCTGCTGCTCTTCACCTCCTAGGGAGAAAAGATGGCTCTTCGAGCCAGGCCATGGGCGTTCCTGTCCATGTGATCCCTGGCGTGAGGGAGACCCCTGGAAGCCTATAGTCCATACAAATTGTCCACCGACTAAGTGGGTATGGATTCCCAACAGGGGCCCCTTACTACTCCCTACCACCCAGCATATAAGAGTCCTTCTTAATATTTTATAAATGTTATGTGACATATTTCGTAAGTGCACTTGCTGGAAATAGATAGGATAACTCAAGGGTAAGAACTGAAGTGAAAAGGTTACAGAAATAATGTTTTTCACAAACTGCATTCTTAATGTATTTCATTTAAATGTGACTCACAGATTTCTGTAGTTGAATATTTTAAAACTGTAATTTGTGTAATGGAATGAAAGGAATCAAATGAGATGACAACAATTTATCATGTCCTGGTGGAATCATTCTTTCCTTTAATTAGTTCAAATGAGAGAAAATCTGTGTAGAAACTGAAGGTCAAACCACTCAAGATTATAAATCAGTCAAGAAATATTCTGCGAAACAATGTATTATGGTTTTAACCCAATATTTGCTACTGAAACAAGTTTTACTTCATTTGTCTTCACTGTAAGTAACTGGGAGCTCTGCTATGCTGACCATTTTACAGCATAAACATCTCTGAGGGGAACACACACAGCTTTTCTTACTAAAAATTATTTTTTTACCTTTTTTAACTGAAGTTGCTTCACCCTCTTCTGGTGGTAAACCTGTTCCACCGTCTTTCCAGTAGGGGTTCAGCTCTCTTTCAGAAAGTCTAGACTATAGAAAACAATTTTCAACTGATGCACAAAAATCCACTTTGTCTAACAGTTGCTGTTACAACTTTTTAATTATTTTGTATGATCCATACAGAAATGTAATCCATTTAAACATACCCAAATGACAATCTCGTTAAGAAACCTTGTGCTGGAACTTTAAAACAAGAAGTTTGACAGGACAATGTAACTTTCAATATTTTTTTAAAAAATACTAATTCAGGAAAAATAGCCAGGTGAAGAATCAACTACAATTGTAAGCAGGAAATAATTATGAATGTTTTGAGGAAATGTGTGTTTTTTCTATATACAGTAGTACTGGACATCATTTTCTTCAATATTTTCTTCCAAAGAATAATCTCTGTTAGACTTCCTTTTGCAGTTCAGATGAGTGTACTTTCAAAATTACAGTTTGTTAAACAAGAACTAAACATTCCACTACATCACTTCTTAGCACTAAAGAACTTGACAGGAAATAAATGAAGGTCTCAACACTTTGGGAATTGCTCCCACTTACATATCCTTAAATAACTGACGGAATTCTATCTGTGCCTATGTCTGTCCAAGAATCCCAGGACAGATCTGGTATAGTATTTCTCTATAATTCTAACCACTAATAGCAGGCATTAGATTTTCTTGGTAAAACCCCCATGATCCAATAGTGAGGGTTTTTTGGTTGCTCTTGTCAACTTATTAAAATTAAAATAAAAAGCAGTAAAGAAGCAGCTCTGGAGGAAGTATGTTATCCTAAGGATGCAAAAAAATAACAGTTTTGGGTTCTTTTTAAGTACATCAGAAGCATGAAGCCATCCAGAGAGGCAGTAGGACACTAAACGATCAAGGTGGTAAAGGAGCAGTCAAGAAAAACAAGGCAATGGCAGAGAAGCTAAATGAATTCTTTGCATCAGTCTTCAGTGCAAAGAATGTGGGGGAGATATCCCATCAGAGCTATTCTTTTTGGATGACAAATCTCAGCAACTGTCCCACACTGAGGTGTCAATAGAAGAGGTTTATCAATAAATTGACAAATTAAACAGTAATCACCACCAGGATCAGATGGTATTCATCCAAGAGTTCTGAAGAAACTCAAATATGAAATACAGAACTACTAACTGTAGTATGTAATCGATCGCTGAAATAAGCCTCTGTACCAAATAACTGGAAGGTTGCTAATGTAAAGGTAACAAGGAGTCCAGTGGCACCCTAAAGACTAACAGATTTATTTCGGCATAAGCTTTCGTGGGTAAAAAACCCACTTCTTCAGATGGGGTTTTTTACCCACGAAAGCTTATGCCCAAATAAATCTGTTAGTCTTTAGGGTGCCACCAGACTCCTCGTTGTTTTTGTGGATACAGACTAACACGGCTACCCCTCCGATACTTAAAGTAAAGATGATTTTTAAAAAGGGATCTAGAGGCGATCCTGGCCATGACAGGCCAGTGAGCCTAACTTCAGTCCCAGGCAAGTTGGTTGAAACTATAGTAAAGAACAAAATTATCAGAAACATAGATAAACACAATTTGTTGGGGAAGAGCCAATATGCCCTTTTTGAGAAAGGAAGTCATGCCTCACCAATCTATTAGAATTGTTTGAGGGTTTAAATAAGCATATGGACAAGGGTAAGCCAATCGATATAGTGTACTTGGCCATTCAGAAAGTCTTTGACATGGTCCCACGTCAAAGTCTCTTAAGCAAAGTAAGCAGTCATGGCATAACAAGGAAGATCCTCTCATGGATCAGTAACAGGTTAAAGATAGGAAACAGAAGGTAGGAATAAATGATCGGTTTTCACAATGGAGAGAGGTGAACAGCAGAGTCTGCCCAAGGATATATACTGGGACCTGTGCTGGTCAATATATTCATAAATGATCTGGAAACGGAAATGAACAGTGAGGTGGCAACATTTGCAGATGATACCAAATTATTCAAGATACTTAAGTCCAAAGCTAACTGTGAAGAGTTACATAGGGATCTCTTCTGGGTGACAAAATGGAAGATGAAATTTAATACTGATAAATGTAAGATAATGCACACTGGAAAACAATCCCAACTACACATTCACAATTATGGGTTCTAAATTAGCTATTATCACTCAAAGATCTTGGAGTCACTGTGGATAGTTCTCTGAGAACTTCAGCTTAATGTACAGCAGCAGTCAAAAAGGCTAACAGAATATTAGGAACTATTAAGCAAAGAGACAGAAAATATCTTAATGCCACTATATAAATCCATGCTTCCATTACACCTTGAATATTGTTCCAAATTCTTGTTGCCCCATCTCAAAAAAACAATTTCGTGGAACTGGAAAAGGTTCAGAGAAGGGCAACAAGGATGACCAAGGGTATGGAACAACTTCCATACAAAGAGAAACTAAAAAGGTTTGAGCTGTTCAGCTTAGAAAAGAGAAGACTAAGGGAGAATATGATAGTTGTCTATAGAATCGTGAATGGTCTGGAAAAAGTGAACAGAGATGTGTTATTTACCCTTTCCCACAATACAAAAACTCAATGAAATTAATAGGCAGGAGATTTAAAACAAACAGGAGGAAGTATTTTTTCCACACAACGTACAATTAACCTCTGACTGCCACAAGGGAAGACACAGGTGGACCACTCTATAATTGCCCTGTTCTTCACACTCCCCATGAAGGGTTGGTACTGGCCACTGTCTGAGACAGGATACTGGGCTTGATGGACCATTGAACTGACCCAGAATGGCTATTCTTATATTCTTATCCTTCAAGAAAGGGTTTGAGAAAACCAACATTCAATTGCAAACGAGAAGACACAGAGCAGAGAGAAGTATCAACAGCAGTTTTAATGATTGCAAGTTTCAATTCTAATACCATTTTCAGATGTTCAGAACTTTTTTGGTGGGGGAGGGCTGAAGTTTACCCCCCAAAGGTGAATTTTCAAGCAAAAACCTATTCAAGCTATTTTTGACTTATAAGGAGGTTAAAAAAATGTTTTCCTTCATGTAACAAATTAATTCTGACCACTATTTTCTCCTCCTTGAAGTGAGCTGTAGCTCACGAAAGCTTATGCTCAAATAAATTGGTTAGTCTCTAAGGTGCCACAAGTACTCCTTTTCTTTTTGCGAATACAGACTAACACAGCTGTTACTCTGAAACCTGTCAAAATTGCCTGAACTCTGAAACTTCAAACTTACTATGTAAGTGGGCCTTAAGAAACCATACTTCCTTTGCTAAGTTTGAAAATAAAAAAGGGAACTAAAACAGTTAGGAATGCAGAGTGAACAAAAATCAATGATTTAAAAAATGATATATTTATTTAGCTTGGATTTAATTTTTTTTTTTTAAATATTAGCCTATTTCAAAGTAAAATTGACAACCAATGTTAAGGCCTAAAATTATTGTGATATATTTAAATCATGAACACTGAATACAAAAATAATATTAAGCAGTAAATGTTTGTTGCCAAGTTTTAAAGAACGTTAAACCATTGAACTGGTGGAAATCACTGACAAAACATCTGGAACCAGAATTTCCTGAAGTGCTAAACCTGCTTTTGACAGCAGTAGCCTCTTCTGCAAGTGCATAGAGAATATTTTCTTAATTTAAGTTCAGTACAGTTCAATGACTAATTCATTCAACGTTAAAATACAAATTGGAAGTTGAAAAAGCACGAAAACCTGTTTTCCTCTTCCAATCTATGAATGAAAATTAGGTGTGAGGATGAAATCTACTAGTTCTAAAATTTTGAAAGATGCGGTAAACAGCCAGTTCAGTTCATAGAATATCAGGGTTGGAAGGGACCTCAGGAGATCATCTAGTCCAACCCCCTGCTCAAAGCAGGACCGATCCCCAATTAAATCATCCCAGCCAGGGTTTTGTCAAGCCTGACCTTAAAAACTTCTAAGGAAGGAGATTCCACCACCTCCCTAGGTAACGCATTCCAGTGTTTCACCACCCTCCTAGTGAAAAAGTTTTTCCTAATATCCAACCTAAATCTCCCCCACTGCAACTTGAGACCATTACTTCTTGTTCTGTCATCTGCTACCACTGAGAACAGTCTAGAGCCATCCTCTTTGGAACCCCCTTTCAGGTAGTTGAAAGCAGCTATCAAATCCCCACTCATTCTTCTCTTCCGTAGACTAAACATCCCCAGTTCCCTCAGCCTCTCCTCATAAATCATGTGTTCCAGTCCCCTAATCATTTTTGTTGCCCTCCGCTGGACTCTTTCCAATTTTTCCACAGCCTTCTTGTAGTGTGGGGCCCAAAACTGGACACAGTACTCCAGATGAGGCTTCACCAATGCTGAATAGAGGGGAATGATCATGTCCCTCGATTTGCTGGCAATGCTCCTACTTATACAGCCCAAAATGCCGTTAGCTGCTTTCGTGCTTGCTGATTAAAATCTTACATCTTACAAAATATAAATGCATCTGCGATTAGATGAGATTTAGAAGAGAATTCAAAGAATATGAACATCCTGAGACAAAAAATCAAAATGTTTACTGTACTTTAGTAGGTACAGTGCTGATTAGGGCATTCTCTACTGGTAGTATGGACTATGACTTTCTATAACTCATGGTTAATTTTTAGGAACAGACAATCTGCACGGGTCCCTGTCACTGAAGGAGGTTGCATGGCCTGCTCCATAAGATGCTGCTTAAGGCACAAGCCTCTTGCCATCGGCGTTCTGTTCTTGAACTATAAGGTCACTATAAGGGATAGCCACCGACATGCTGGGCAGTGTTTAAAACCTGGTGAGGGCATCCTACCAGGCTAAATCATACTTAACTACTAACTAAAACCTAAGGGTACTACTATAACTAACTATATAGAACAGAATCACAGGAACACTGAGATAGAAAAAGTGTGAAGTAAAAAACCACACAACACTCCAATTCAAGCTACAGGCAGTGAGAAGGAACTAAGGGGGAATCAGGCGGCACTGCTCTTTAATTGCCATCAGCAGGTCTACAGGCCAGAGGGTACAAGCACTGCCCCTATGAGTAGTGCTAGGCAGTCTTCGCGCTTTGGTGTGCTGTGTGAATGCACAGCAGAGTGGAATACACATCTGCAGCCAACTGATGGAGAACTGCATTCTCTCAGTCATACAAACCAATGTATTTCATTTGAGATACACCTTTGATTTCTACCTCCAAATTACAAAAGTTTGCACTTTCCACAAGATTCAGTAAGTTCTGACAGAGACCCCCTCCGTGGAAAGAAGAAAATTGCTTCACTGTAATTCCTATTCTCAGGAGATACATAAAAAGAGATATAGTTCTCCAATTCTGAGTCAGTGCTCCCAGAGTATGATTAGCAGGCACCTCCATTATGCAGAAGTCTAAATTCATTAAGTGCTTCACTACTGAGAGTGAAGGGTGCACTTGCCCCTGCACGGGAGCCATAATGGCCTTTATTGCCTCTGACCACTAGTTCCTTTTTCTCTACCTAAACCAGAGGGCCATATTCTCCTTCATGATCGTACCATTTGACAACACTCTGAGAGCAGGCAGGAATGTCCACTGAAGTAAAGGGGATCTCTGGGCTGCAAAGCACGGCTGAAATGTTTCTACCTTGTACTCCCAACTCTTCATCACTACGGGCATAGGGGACACGCTGTGGGAAAGAAGAAGAGTGGCTGGACTATGCTGCACTCAGTTTTAAAGACACCTTGGCGCTCCCACCAGCACACACAGTGTGTGCCAAGAGCAGCTCTGTCAGAATGGAGATTGTGATGCAGAAAGCATAAAAGAATGGCTGTGTCGGGAAAGTGAGTGGGTGGTGTGACACTGTATGCTCCAAAGAAGAACCCTGGAAACCCATATTAACCACTGTGAAATAATTATGATAATGTTGTGTACAAAGTATGCCTTGTGAGGTATCACTTTAAAAATCTTCATCTGCTGAACATTAATATTCTGTTGGATTGTATGTGTCATCACGGTATGTAAAGTTATGAAGTTTTGGTATATGTGTGTGACTGAAATACGCTGTAAGATTGGAAACACATCTGGAGAGCAAAGACTTTGAATGGGAGAGGTGATCCCAGGCTGGAAAGGAGAATCCTATGTATTAAGAAACTCTACCATCTATCAGGGTGAGACACTGCCTGGTTCAAAACCTGTTTAGTTTATAGAACTAAGATAGCCATTTTTTTTTTTATTTCCTAAGTAACCAACTTTGATCTGTACGCTTATTACTTGTAATCACTTAAAATCTACCTTTCTGTAATTAATAAATCCGTTTTATATTTTACCTAAAACGGTGTGTTTTGGTTGAAGTGCTTGGGAAATCTGCTCAGGATGCAATGGCTGGTGCACGTTCACTTACCTTTGTGGCAGACTTGGTTATAAATAAGGCTGTGTATCTGTCACGGAAGTCACAGAAGTCATGGATTCCGTGACTTCTGCAGTGGCTAGTGTGGCTGACAGCCACTCAAGCAGCTGGCTGCAGGATCAGCAGCTCAGGCAGCCCCAGGGACCACCACACCGGCTGCTGCTAGAGCAGACCCGCAGCAGTGGCCTCCCGAGGGACCTCCCGAGCAGTGGCCAGTGCAGCTGGCGCCAGGGACCGCCTGAGCAGCAGTCCCGGGGGCAACCAGAGCAATGGCCAATGTGGCTGTCCCTGCGGACCGCCTGAGCAGCAGTCCCGGGGACAGCCGCACGAGCCTCTGCTCGGCAGCCCCTGGCTGCTGGCCCCTGGGACCACCCAAGCAGCAGCCAGTGTCCACGAGTCCACCCCCAGAGCAGCGGCTCCCCAGGCCTCCCCGCCCAGGGCAGTGGCACCCCAGCCCGCCTCTCCCCAGCCCCTGCTAAGATTTAGACAGGGGTATTTATGTAAAGGTCGTAGACAGGTCATGGACCATGAATTTTTGTTTATTGCCCGTGACCTGTCCATGACTTTTACTAAAAATACCCATGACTAAATCGTAGTCTAGTTATAAACTTACACTGGGCAGGCTTCTGACCACGGCAGGACGGTACAGCCCTGGGGTCCTAGGCTGGGAAGCTGGGGGAATTAGCTGAAGCCTCTCTATTGTTGGTTCATGACTGGCTGGCGAAAGTATTCATGTAACTCAGCCGGGTGTGTCCCTGTCAATGGATGTATGTGTAAGTGCAATATCTGGATGGGGTTTACAGCTTGCCCTAGCATCACAGTGTGAGAGGGAGCCCAGGTTGGTAAGACAGAGGGCTCAGCAATACCCCAGTTCTAGGCTGCACCCCAGGGAACCCGTCACAACTAGGATCTATTAAAATATACCTTCTGAGATCAGGAACTACATGTAAATAATCATATACCACATTCCTAATGCTAATATCCCTTAGAATTAAGAATTCATCATACATTTTTGGACTGAGCACTGAAGACTCCTTTAGAAGTATACAAAAGTTTAAAAAATAACTGAAAAAGCAACAGCAAAACATCGCCCCCTTCACTCCTTCTCAAAAGCTAGTAAGGACAACAACTAGGATGATGTAAATTGAATCCAAACAGGAATCTCATGTCAACACTGATGTTTCTTAGAGGCAGGACAACAAACTGGAAAACTCTACAATAGTGGGTGGTCAAAGAGAGGACTACGGGCATATAAATACTAGGTAATATTTGTCTGCCATCTGCCTGCAGAACTGAACAGAAAGTCAATCTCCCCCTCCCTCCTGCCCCCGCCCCAGTCTGCCAATTTCTACCTATTCAACAGATCTCTATAAAGTGATTCAAATATTATGGCAGATAGCTGCCATAAAAATACAATTTATTTTTATTATTTAATCTTTTCATTCTAATTTAGTCATCATTTTTCTACTAGAATTGGCTTTCTTCTTAATTGAAGTTTAAGTTAATGGGTTTCCTATCACACAATAAGCTTCCTAAACAAGTAATAACCTGACCACCACCATATGGTCAATAAATACTATTTTAAGAAAATTTTAAAAATAAAATTGTAATCTAAAAGAGGATAAATTTAAGCAATTTCGAGTACACGTAGTTTATAAAATCTTAAGTGTATGACAGAACTATACACTGCATTTAGGAAGATACAGAAAAAACTGGTGCAATATATAAATATTTTACCTGTTCAATTGTTTGGGCTTTCTGTTGCTCCAATAATTTTTCTGTTTCTTTGTCAGCTTTGAGTGATGCTGCAGACATGGTTTTCAGAGACATAAAATCTAAGGTCATCCATTCATCCCTCTGTAATAATACAAACAGTTTCATCCAAAACAAAATAATACCCACAGTCGGTAAACACCCATTTTCTGTAACAAAAATATATGGCTTAGCTTAAATCAAACTCACAAAATGACCAGCATCATCTGATATCTAGAATATATGGTGTAGATTTTACAGTAGTTTCTAGCTGTCAAAACATTTTTGCATACAAAACAAATATTCTAAAGATTTCATTCATGAAGTTCACTTACATATGCAGACTTTTTACTGCTTTTCTTTGTAATTCCAGGTGTTTAGTCTAGATGTGATTTATTTATGAGCAAGCACACTAGTAAATATGTGGGTGCACACAAATTCATTAGAGTAAATAGGAATGTCGTTCTTCACTGAACATTGTATGTTTTGTACATCATTTTGCCAGATCACTTTACATGCCACCTTACTCCAAAACCACTGAAGAGTTAATGATTCTTACTTTGCATTTGGCTTCATGATCTCTTTGGTCTAATTTAGCAGGCACAAAATCTACAACTAATCATAGGATGCAGTTGATAGCTCCCAGACAGCTAGGTACCCAAACGTGCCCATAAATCCAGTAGTTAAACACTTATCTTCTATGAAACATGTCAACAAATGCAGGTACAAAACCACATTTACAGAATGCCAGATTGAGGCCATTTTAAATATAAGGGCTATTATCTCAAGAAAAAAGTAGATTAAATAAACCATGATATAGGGCAATATGCCACACTCAAACAGGTAAAGGCATATTTTCCTCCCTCCCCACAGATCACACAACATCTACAACAAATAAAATATTTGTGAAGCATGAAAAGAAAGCAGTAAAATGCACAATGAAAATGACTAATTAACCAAAATCAAAATGTGAGACACATCCATGTGTATTCTAACAAAAGGAATGGAATTCCGGTACCATTCTAGAACAATTTAAAAATAGTGTTCATTCTGATCCTTAATTTTCAAGGCTTGAAGCGCCAATCTGAATAGCTGCCACTACGTTATGTCATGTCTCATTTACAACCAATGCTGCTAGATGATGCACCTGAGACAATTTCAAATATATGAAATGGAAGATACTCCACTTCCTAAAGGAGATTTGGGCTAAGGAGGAGGAACAAAAAGTGGGGTCATCTACAAAATATCATCAATTTACCATGGTGAATGAGGATAATTAAGGTACAGTATACATAGGAATGACAGAGAAGGTTGTGCTGGTGGGGGAGTGGCACTGGATGTTCAAGAAAGCATAGAGTCAATTAAAGTAAAAATCTTAAATGAATCAAACTGTACCAGAGAACATCTATGGCTAAAAATTCCATGCTTTAACAATAAGAGTATAGCAGTAGGAATACACTACCAACCACATGACCATAATGATGACAGTGATTGTGAAATGCTCAGGGAGACTGGAGGGGCTACAAAGGATTTCAACTATCCTCATTAACTGGATACATCTCACCTCAGGACAGGATGCAGAGATATTTCTAGACACATTAATGACTGCTTCTTGGAGCAGCTTGTCCTGGAGCCCACAAACGGAGAAGCAATTCTTGATTTAGTCCTAAGTGGCACACAGCCTTTGGTTCAAGAGGTGAATATAGCTGAATCACTCGGTAAAAGCAACCATAATGCAATTTAATTTCACATCCTGGGGGGGGGGTGTCAAAGAAACCCACCACAGTTGCATGTAACTTCTAAAAGGGGAACTACACAAAAACAAGGAAGCTAGTTAAATGGAAATTAAAAGAAACAGTCATAAGGGTGAAATGTCTGCAAATCGCATGAAGACTATTTAAAAACCACCATTAGAGGCTGAAGCTAAATCTATGCCCCAAATTAAAAAACAGCTAGAGGACCAAAAAAATACCACCATTGCTAAACAGCAGAGTAAAAGAGGCAGTTAGAGGTAAAAAGGTATCCTTTAAAAATTGGAAGTCAAATCCTAGTGAGGAAAAAGGAAAGGACCATAAAAAACTCTGGCAAGTCTAGTGCAAAAGTAATAAGGGAAACCAAGAAAGAATCTGAAGAGCAATTAGGTCAAGACACAAAAACTAACAGCAATTTTTTTTTAAGTACATCAGAAGCAGGAACACCACCAAGCAGTCACTGGGATACTGGATGATTGAGAAGCTAAACAAGTATTCAAGGAAGATAAGGATATTGCAGAGAAGCTAAATGAATTCTTTGCATCAGTCTTCACTGCAGAGGATGTGGGGCACATCCCTACATCAGAGCCATTGTTTTCAGGTGACAAATCTGAGGACCTGTCCCAGGTTGATGTGTCCATAGAGGTGGTTATGGAACAAATTGATCAATTAAATAGTAAGAAGTAACCAGAACCAGATGGTTCACACAAGAGTTCTGAAGAAACTCAAATATAAACTACAGAACTACCAACTGTAGTATGTAATCAACTGCTGAAACAAGCCTCTATACCAGATAACTGGAAGGTGGCTAACAAAGCCTATTTTTAAAAAGGGCCCCAGAGGTGATCCTGGCTATTACAGGTCAGTGAGCCTAACTTCAGTGTCGGGCAAATTGATAGAAACTATAGTAAGGAACAAAATTATCAGATACAAACACGATTTTTTGGCAAAGTGTCAACATGGCTTTTGTAAAGGGAAATTATGCCTCAATCTATTAGAATTCTTTGAGGGCATCAACAAGCATGTGGCTTAGAGTGATGCACTTGATACTGTGTACATAGATTTCAGAAAGCCTTTAACAAGGTCCTTCACCAAAGATGCTTAAGGAAACTAAGTAGTTACAAGATAAGAGGGAAGGTCCTCTCATGGATCAGTACCCGGTTAAAAGATAGGAAATAAAGGGTAGGAATAAATTATCCATTTTCACAGTAAAGAGAGGCAAATAGCAGGGTCACCATAGGATCTATAGTGGGACCAATGATCCTCAACATAGAATTACAGAATCATAGAACTGGAAGGGACCTCGAGAGGTCATCTAGTCCAGTCCCCTACACTCAATGCAGGACTAAGTATTATCTAGACCATCCCTGACAGGTGTTTGTCCAACCTGCTCTTAAAAATCCCCAGGGATGGACATACCACAACCTTCCTAGACAATTTATTCCAGTGCTTAACCACTCTGACAGTTAGGAAGTTTTTCCTAATGTCCAACCTAAACCTCCCTTGCTGCAATTTAAGCCCACTGCTTCTTGTCCTATCCTCAGAGGTTAAGAAGAACAATTTTTCTCCCTCCTCCTTGCAACAACCTCTTATGCACTTGAAACTGTTATGTCCCCTCTCAGTCTTCTCTTCTCCAGACTAAGCAAACCCAGTTTTTTCCATCTTCCCTCATAGGTCACGTTTTCCAGACCTTTAATCATTTTTGTTGGTCTTCTCTGGACTTTCTCCAATTCATCCACATCTTTCCTGAAATGTGACACCCAGAACTGGACACAATACTCCAGTTGAGGCCTAATCAGCGTGGAGTAGAGCAGAAGAATTACCTCTCGTGTCTTGCTTCCAACACTCCTGCTAATACGTCCCAGAATGATGTTTGCTTTTTTTGCAACAGCATTACACTGTTGACCCATGTTTAGCTTGTGATCCACTATGACCCCCAGATCCCTTTCCGCAGTACTCCTTCCTAGGCTGTCATTTCCCATTTTGTATGTGTGCAACTGATTGTTCCTTCCTAAATGAAGTACTTTGCATTTGTCCTTATTGAATTTCATTCTATTTACTTCAGACCATTTCTCCAGTTTGTCCAGATCATTTTGAATTTTAATCCTATCCTCCAAAGCACTTGCAACCCCTCCCAGATTGGTATCATCCACAAACTCTATAATATAAAGTGTACTCTCTCTGCCATTACCTAAATCATTGATGAAGATATTGAACAGAACCAGACACAGAACCAATCCGTGCAGGACCCCACTCATTATGCCCTTCCAGCATGACTGTGAACCACTGATAACTACTCTCTGGGAACGATTTTCCAACCAGTTATGCACCCACCTTATAGAAGCTCCATCTAGGTTGTATTTCCCTAGTTTGTTTATGAGAAGGTCATGAGAGACAGTAACAAAAGACTTACTAAAGTCAAGCTATACCACATCTACCGCTTCTCCCCAATCCACAAGTCTTGTTACCCTGTCAAAGAAAACTATCATGTTGGTTTGACACCAGCACTAACATATTGATAAATGTTCTGGAAAAAGGGGTAAACAGTGAGATGGCAAAATTTGCAGATGATACACAATTACTGGTTTGGGCAACATAGTTATATCCAAAGCTGACTGCAAATAGTTACAAAGGGATCTCACAAAACTGGGTGACAAAATAGCAGGTGAAATTCAATGTTGATAAACGCAAAGTAATGCACATTGGAAAACATAATCCCAACTACAAATATAAAATGATGGGGTCTAAATGAGCTCCTATCACTCAAGAAAGATCTTGGAGTCATTGTGGATAGTTCCCTGAAAACATCCACTCAATGTGCAGTGGCAGTCAAAAAATCTAACAATGTTAGGAACCATTAGGAAAGGACAGATAATAAGACGAAAACAACATAATGCCACTATATAAATCCATGGTACGCCCAAATCCCAGAGTTCTGGTCACCCCATATCATAAAAGATATTAGAATTGGAAAGGGTGCAGAGAAGGGATACAAAAATTATTAAGGTTATGGAACAGCTTCCATATGAGGAGAGATTAAAAAGATTGGGATTATTCATTTTAGAAGAAAAGATGACCGGGGTGGGGGAGGGTGAATGATAGATGTCTATAAAATCACAAATGTTGTGGAGAAAGTGAATAAGGAAGTATTGTTTTCCCTTCACATAACACAAGAACTAAAAGATCACCCAATGAAATTAATAAGCAGTAAATATAAGGAAGTACTACTTCACACAACGCACAATCAACCTGTGAATCTCATTGCCAGGGGATGTTACGAAGGCCATAAGTATAACTGGGTTCAAAAAGAATTAGACAAGTTCATGGAGGATAGGTCCAGCAATGGCTATTAGTCAAGATGGTCAGGGATGCAACCCTGCGCTCTGGGTGTCTTTAAACCTCTGACGGCTAGAAGCTGGGACTAGACGACAGAGGATAGCTCACTCGATAATTGCCCTGTTCTGTTCATTCTCTTTGAGGCATCTGGTACTGGTCACTGTCGGAATACAGGATACTGGGTTAGATGGTCTGGTCTGACCCACTATGAAGTCTGACCCATTCTTACAGTGATCCTCTCCAAAAAAAGAAAAAGCTTGAAGAATTCAATGCTTACAGGGAGAACAAATGCCCATGAGCTAAAAAAGGGATTGTTTCTGAACTTTTATCCTGCTATTTTTAGCAAATCAGTAAAGGGCATTTCTCTGATTCAGAGAGGCTTTTTCCTTCCCTTGACTAGAGGCACTTCATGAAGTCAGTCCCCTGGAAGCCGGAACCATATTCACAATTAACTTCACAGTGTAGAAAAGACCATGAAACTTATGATCATTTTTAGGTCATTAAAATGTGCTGGGGAAAATATATATCTGTCCATTTGCCAATCCCGAAGGAGTCCACCAAGGGGAGGAAAAAATCCTCAAATATCACACATTAACTCCTCATACTAAGTGTATAGTCTAATTCTGGACAGCCAAGTACCAGTTGACCAATTCACAGACCAACTAGTGTTTGGACAAGGATGAAATGACCTTGAAGCAAAAGCTATTAGTAGAGATCCAAAAACGTTTTTATACAGCCTCCTCAGTTTAGACTGCATTCAACAATCTACACCTTAAAGACAGGGGTAGGATCATTCAGGAAAGTTCCTGTAAGTTTACCTATATTGCCTTTAGGCCTGACCTGCCAGAAAAGAGAAGGAGAAACCTGAAAAGCAGAGATGCTGAAAGAGACCTGGGGGCAACCATGGGCAGTAATTATATAGGAGTTTGCAATTCAACATGGCAGAAAAAAAAAATCAATGTTATTTTGGACAACAGATACAGAGACATCACACCACAGAGCACAGGGTGTATGGCCCTAAGGTGACTGCACTTGGAGTAAAGCATTCAATTCAAGATCTTTGATCACCAGATACATTGGAGGGAGATTAAGAGAAGCTTACTTATGAGAAAATATATACAAGGGAAGCTACCTCTCTTTCTAACTGCACTTAGGTGGAAAAAAAAGATGTGGAACATAGAGGACGCTACCCCAAAAACTTCCCTGTACAATGGTTTGACAGGATAAACAGAGACCTAGTCTGGTTTCCACACCCTCACCAAAAGAGGAGCACTTCTTTGTTTTCTTTCAGCATTCTTCACTTTGATGATTTTAAAGGACCCAACCCACTGCTGGTGTTACAATCATGGTATTACTAATAAAAACCTCTTGAAAGGAGGCTTAACTATACAGAGGGGAAAACTAGATTAGGGAAAGTGCTGGAAGCAAAGGGACCAACCTTATTGGTCCTTGGCTGTTCCAAAATTTACCCTCCTAAGACTATGTGGGCCTAGCACACACAAGTAATTCATGTGCCACACGTGAAGTAATTCACATGTGTGCCAAATAGAATTGGACTAGACTTGCTTTCAAAGGACTAACTAACAGTTCAGCCTGAATCATTTTAGTCTGCACTAGCTTAGTGCCATCATGGTCTCCACTACCATAGTTAAGAGAGTCCTATTCTTACTGTCCTACAGTACATCAGTGGCCTTTCAAAAATCCCCCTACTCTATCTAGGGTCTACATTAGCATCATGGGATAGGTAACCAAAACTGAACTGAGAGGATTAAAACACACATCAATATAGCTATAAAAAACACACCTAACAGTCTGTGCTTAAACCAGTGTAATCACACTGCTTCAGTTAGGGGCAGCCCAATTCTCCAGATGACACAAATTTGTGAGGTGTAGAGCATAGCTAAGAATACTAACAAGATCCCTGATGCAACCAGTCTTGCTGGTCAAACATTCTGCAGTTTCTTTAGTCACTGTACCTCTTCAAGCACCATGTACCCAAAAAGTCATTCAAGATTGACTTGATCTATGCAGAGAAATTAACAGGGTTAGTCAAGATTTTAATCTGACTTTATTAAGAAAACCAGGCTAAATCACTACATGCTTTGGCATATGATGCACAAAACTGATGCTAGGCAGCATAATTGTACTACTTTGTTAAATACTTGATAAAACAGGAAAAATTGTCCAATTAACAAAATCTAACATTTACCTAAATATATATATATATATATATATTATATTTACATTTTAAGTAGCTATTGACCAAAGAATTTACAACGAACTATAGACCAAATATAGCCACACTTTACACTAGGCCCAAATGAGTTTACCTTTCCATAATTAACCAGGCTCCTCACCTGAACTGCAGGATTTTCTGTAGTATCCGACTGCTCCTTCTTGACTTTCCAAGCCTTTTCTGTGCAAATTGACTGTGATATAGTTGACTCAACCCATTCAACTGAAGAACCCTAAGAGTAAGTGTTTGAGTAATTTAGAAAAATTCAAAAGCACTGTATTTTCTGGAATGACCAAACCTTAAAGCACTGTTATAAACTGAGGACACACTATTACTAAGAACATTTTATAAAGAAAATGCCATTTGATGTGATTGCATCAAAATAGCATGTTAGTCTCTCCCTATCCCATATCAACAGTTTTAATATTGTATTGTCATGCAAAGAAAACACAATCGCCATTGGCCAGAGGGTTGAAACTGTCCTGCTGATACTTTGAAATAAACAAAAAATACGTACAATTAAAATTTCTAAATTAGTGACAAAATATAAAAAGAAATGTTTTATTAAGCTTTACTGGTACAACAGTCGAGTTTAAATTAAAAATGTAATAATTTACATCATCTCTTTATATTTTAATTGTATCTCATTCCCATCCAATACACATGCATCTCTCTCTACAAGGAGAGAGCAGTTTTCTGGAGTGCTGAGATTTTATACTCGTAACAAACCACTCTCTGCTGATTAGACATTCCCTGTTATTTATAGGAACCTGACATGAGAACAAAATACTTTGTATCAAAGAGAAAAGGAATACTAGTGGCACCTTAGAGACTAACCAATTTATTTGAGCATAAGCTTTCATGAGCTACAGCTCACTTCATCAGATGGTATCAGGGCCAGAAGGGTGCTGCATCTTGGGAGACTCTGATGTAATTTGCAGCTTTGGGTGCTTCCCACAGGAAACATGGGACCAATCTGTGGTTTTGATTATTTCCCACAGGTCAGCAAGTCAAAAACATGGTTCACTTAAATGTATGTTCCTGCAGAAAAATCTTGTCCTACTGAACCTTCCTATGCATCAGGAAGAAAGGGAAATCTTCATGAAGACAACAATAAAGCTACTGTGCTTGCACACAAATGCTACATTTAAAACTGGGACTTCAAAACACGTAACAAACTCAGAAAATCCAACCAGAACAGGATTTCCTGCTGGCCTGTTTACTCCACTTGATAAAAAATGAAAAACGAGAGGGCCAGGAAGCAGTGCCATGATTTCCAAGTAAGTCTCTGTCTACTAAAAATAAAATGGGAACCCACTGGCCTCTAACTGGAAGAGAGAGCATTACAGAAGCATTAAAGAAACTGAAAAAACCTGCACCTTTAAATTAATAAAATACCAACAAGATATCATGGAGCACTGTCTTTAGGAAAAGGAAAATATGCCTCAATATTAGTGGTAACTTCTTTCCAAAACAGCAGGAAAAGTGGTTTGTTTGTTTTTAAACATTCTTTCAAGAGAATATTTTAAGTTTATTACTTACTGAAGAGCTATCACTTGAATCATCATTTTTTTCAAATTTTTGGTTTTTGCTTTTCTTCTTTTCTTTCTTAAGTTTTCTTGAGTGTTTATCCTTTTTCTTCTTTTTCTTCACGGAATGTTCCTATATAAGCAAATATTTATAAATGACATCAAAACAAATCACATAGAAAAAAAAAAGATAGATCACTAATCAAATTACATAGAAAAAAATCTAGCTAATTTTAAACTATCAAAACTGTGCACTTATTGGACCATAACTGCATATTCTTATTACTATTTCTATCGTCCTCCATCAACCATTCCTTCTGACTGTTTCTTAGCACTTGTCTACACAGGATTTTTTAAATATATTTTTCCACTTTAAATAACATGAATATCTATAGTGAAAAAATATATCTATACACTTTGTTTATTATGGCTTAAGCTATTTCCCTTGTGAATCCTTGCATCCATACAGGTCTGCACTTTTTTAAATAGGTGCACAGTATTCTAGAGAGGTATCCCATGGTGCAATCTTCCACTGCCAGACTCTATACACACAGAGATTTTTCTCCTAATGCATTGTAGAATGCCCTCCAGAACATATTGGAATTCTGGGATTTGGGGTCAAAGGAATCAAATCCCATGATTCCTCTCCTGGCATCCCATAATTCATCCGTATTTTGCAAGCCAGGACCATTTTCAAACTGCTGCCAGGCAGCATGGAGAAAACACTGCTGTGCCATGATCCTGACCTGGCCTGATCTGATTGTGATTAATACAAACAAGCTTCTCCACATGTTTTGGCAGTCATAAGGCCAGCTGGCTTTGGTTGGTTTGGGAGATAGCCATGGCAATGCAGGAGGCGGATAAAATCAAGCAATTACTTCTGCAGGACTCTTTCTTGGAGCGGCTTCACTCAGTGCAATGCTACTCCTGGGTTCAGCAAACTAGCACAGACTGGTGGGAAAGAACAGTGATGCCGACCTGGAATGACCAGCAGTGAGGGCAGAACGTAGGCCTGGTCTACATGCTGGGGGGGAGGGAGAAGGAGGGCGCTAAATCAGTCTAAGTTACACAACTTCAGCTATGAAAATAGCGTAGCTGAAGTTGACGTACTTAGAGCTACTTACTACGGTGTCTTCACTGCGGTAGGTCGACTGCTGACACTCCCCCGTCGACTCCGCCTACACTTCTCGCTCCGGTGGAGTACCGAAGTTGACGGGAGTGCGCTCAGCGGTCAATTTATCACATCTTCGCTAGACTAGAATTCATGGAGGATGGGTGAAGTCATAGATGACTAGAGAAGGGCAAACATAATATCTATCTTTAAAAAGGGGAACAAAGAGGACCCAGGGAATTATACACCAATCAGCCTAACTTTGATACCTAGAAAGATACTGGAACAAACTACTCAACGATCAATTTGTAAGCACCTTGAGAATAATAGAGTGATTAAATTCAATCAAGATAAGTGTAAAATACTACACTTAGAAAGGAAACATCAAAAGCACAACTACAAAATGGAGAATAACTGGCTAGGCCAGTGGTTCTCAACCCCTGGGTGTATGCAGAGATCGTCCAGAAGATACATCAGCTCATCTAGGTATTTGCCTAGCTTTACAACAAACTACATAAAAAGCACTAGTGAAATCAGTACAAACTACAATTTCATACAATGACTTGTTTTATACTGCTCTATATACTATAAGCTGAAATGTAAGTACAATATTTATATTCCTATCGTTTTATTTTATAATTATATGAGAAAAATGAGAAAGTAAGCAATTTTTCAGTCATAATGTGCTGTGACTTTTGTTTTTATGTCTCATTCTGTAAGCAAGTTTTTAAGTGAGGTGAAACTTGGAATTCTCTAGACAAATCAGACCCCTGAAAGGTGTATAGTAGTCTGGAAAAACTGAGAACCATTGGAGTAAGCAGTAAGACTGCTGAAAAAGATCTTGGGGTTATAGTGAATCATAAATTAAATATGAGTCAACAATGTGATGCAGTTGTGAAAAAGGTGAATATTCTGGGTCTTATTAACAGGAGTGCTGTATATAAGACATGGGAGGTAACTGTCCCACTCCACTCAGAACTGGTGAGGCCTCAGCTGGAGTACTGTGTCCAGTTCTGGGTGCCACACTTTATGAAAGACGTGGACAAACCGGAGAGAGTCCAGAAGAGAACAACAAAAAAGGATAAAATGTTTAGAAAACCTGACCTGAGAAAAGGTTTAAAGAACTGGGCATGTTTAGTCTTGAGAAAAGACAGCTGAAGGGGAGAGCTGATAAATCTTCAAATGTGTTAAAGGCTGTTATAAAGAGAACAGTGATCACTTGTTCTCCATGTCCACTGAAGGCAGGACAAGAAGTAACGGTCTTAATCTGAAGCAAGGAGATTTAGGTTAGATATTAGGAAAAACTTTCTAACTATGAGTAGTTAAATACTTGAATAGGTTACACAAAGAGAGTTTGTGAAATCCCCGTCATCGGAGGCTTTTAATAACGAGTTAAACACACACCTGTCAGTGATGATCTAGGTATACTTGGTCCTGCTCAGCACAGAGGGATGGACTAGATTACTCCTCCAAATCACTTCCAGCCCTACATTTCTATGATTCTACAATCTCTATGTATTTTGAAATATCTCTGTAGCCTATTTTGAGAATTTACCTCACAAAATGTAAAGGTAGCTAAAAAGATCAAACTGAAAGGCAAAGTCCTTTTTCTATTGCTTCCCCTCTCTCTCTCTCTGCCATTACCATAAACATACCTGCCATGCAATATGTTTGATTTTTAACCTCAGCATTGCTGCCATCTCAAGTGTGGGAGGGGCAGCAGTCACCAGGAGGAAAAGGGATAACGAAGTGGCACAGTAAGCAGGGTAAGAAGGCAGAACATTTGGTCAATGGTTGTGGGATTGGATACTTCAGGGAAATAAATCCTTTAGAGCCTAAAGTCTCCACTGCAGACGTAATCCTGAGCACACTACGAGGGGTGGGGGAGAAGCTGAGCAGTCAATGAGAGGCTCTGCCCAGCCACCACCCAGACCTAAGTTGTCTAAACCCGCAGCTCTCATTTGCCAGGAACAGTGAACCGCAGCCACTGGACAGGCCACATGTGGCCCACCACTGGTCCACACAAACCTTAACCTGAAAAAAAGCTCATTTCAGAAACACAGTGGAGTCACATCTTACGCGGGGGTTAGGTTCTAAAGTCAGCGCGTAAGGCAAAAATCGCATATAGTCAAAAAGAGAGAGAGACAGAAGAATGAAAGAATGAAAAAGGAGAAAGACTTCAAAGTCATTATGCGCAAACCAGAGTGCCTCAGGATGGCCAGGAGCACTGTCTATGATCAGCAACACTTTAAAGTCAAGTCCTTTCTCTTCGAGGTGCCGCTTGACCTCCGGAATGAAACACTTGTGGAACCAATCCAGAAATAATGCTGCCGTCACCCAAGCCTTTTTATTTGCTTGCCAGAACACAGGCAGGAGATTTTTGTTCTTGACTTTTAGGGCACGGGGATTTGCAGCCCTGTAGAGCAAGCCCGGCTTTATTAAATGCCCAGCCGCATTGCCACAAAACAACAGCCACACGGTCTTTAGCTGCTTTGAAGCCAGGAGCTTGTCTTTCTGATTTCGAAGTGTAAGTGCGGTTGGGCATTTTTTTCCAGAAGAGCCCAGTCTCGTCAGCATTAAAAACTTGTTCCGGAAGATAGTCCTTTTCTTCCATGATTTTCTTTAATTGTTTGGGGTAGGCTTTTGCTGCCTCTTCATTGGCAGATGCAGCTTCACCAGTAGTCTGCACGTTTTTGAAGTTGAAGCGGTTCCTAAAACTGTTAAGCCAATCTTGGCTGGCTTTGAATTCCTTCTCATCAGAAGGCTGTCCCTCTTCGGCAGGAGGTTTGAACAGCGCGTAGAGGCTAAGAGCCTTTTCTCGCAACGTGTTGCCATCGATAGGCACATGTTTACGGTTCATGTCTTCCAGCCATAAGTTTAATGCCTTTTCAGTCTTCACTAAAGTCTACCACACACCTGGCTTGTCATCTCAGCAGTTATTGGAGCACTTGATGCCACAGCTTGACTAATTTCTCTCTCTCAAATCTTGATGGCACAGATGCTAGATTCTTGTGGCCATATTTATGTGCCATGTTGGAGACCGACATACCATCTCTCAATAAGTCCAACACAGCCAGTTTTTCCTCCGGTGTTGGAACAGATCGCTGTTTCTTCGGTTGAGCACCGGATGAAGCAGTTGGCTTCCGTTTAGGGGCCATGTTGTACAAAAAATATGTATCTTTAAACACTAGAATCACACTCAGCGCGGCGAGATGCTCACCGGATCGGTGGGCAGCGATCGATCCAGTGGGGGTCAATTTATTGCGTCTAGTCTAGACGCAATAAATCAACCCCCGAGCGCTCTCCCATCGACTCTTGTACAGTACTCCACCTCCACGAGTTATTATTTTTCTTTTTTTTTTGCCAAGCGTGTATAGTTGAATTCGCATAAGTTAAATGCATGTATGATGCAACTCCACTCTAAGCTATTTCGTTTCCATAGTGGATTAATGTGGGAGAATACCCAGGATAATTTTAAAAAACTTGTGTGTGGACGCAAGGCAGTTTATTCTGAAATAACTTGATATTCTTAAAAAAACCTTTCCCATGTAGACAAGAACTTTTACATTCACCTGTTTGGTCTTGCTAAACAAAAGACAAATAAGTCTTCTACTAAGGACTTGTCTATACAGTGTGTCAATCCACATCAGTTAGAGTGTAAACTCTAATGAGCACCAGTACTTTGCATGCTAACTGGCCCATGTGGATCTGACTGGAGCATGCTAAAAGTTCCCAACTATGCATTAGCAAAGTCCCATTTCGAACAGTACTACATTAACATGCACTAGGGAACTTTTAGTGCACACCAGTAGAGTCTACACAGCCAGTTAGTGAGTGACATGCTAATGCGCATTAGAATTTATACCCCAACTGGTGCGGACTAACACACTGTATAGACAAGCCCTCACTGTGTACAGCACCCAGCACAGTGGGGCCCAAAATACTAATGGGGCCCTCCAGATACTACATTAACAACTATTAACTCAGAGAACATAAGTGAGAGGCTCCATATCCCATTACTAGATTCACAGATTCCAAGGCCAGAAAGGATCACTGTGATCATCTAATCTACCTTCTCTATAGACAGGCCATAACCACCCCCAAAATAATTCCTGTTTGAACTAGGGCATATCTTCTAGAAAAACTTCCAATTTTAAAATTGCCAATGATGGAGAATCCACCACAACCTTTGGTAAATTGTTCCAGCAGTTAATTACCATCACTGTTAAAAATCTATGCCTTATTTTCTGTCTGAATTTGTCTATCTTCAGCTTCCAGCCATTGGATCTTGTTTTACCTTTGTCTGATAGACTGAAGACGCCATTATCAAATATTTGTTCCCCACGTAGACTGTGATCATGTCACCCCTTAACCTTCTCTTGGGTAAACTAAATAGATTGATCTTCTTGAGACTATCACTATAACGCCTGGTTTTAATCCTTTAATGATTCTCATGGGTCTTCTCTAAATCCGCTCCAATTTATCAACAAATTATTTTCCATTTCAAATGTCTAAAAATTAAACTTCATTGCTGTCTAGCCCACTAAGATATCCAGGTGACTTATGTCTCTGCTGCCATTTTTACATGGTAGAAATCAGATGTAAAGTTCAGCTAAAGCAATACTTCTACTTTTGTACAACCAAAACAAAGGAATTCTGATATACATTTCCATTTATATGGAAGTTTTTATCAAGATTTCTTTTGAGGTATGTGGCATTCAAAGATTATTCTCTACATCATTTTAAGTAACTGAACCTTTCAGTTTACTTCAAGATAATGGAAAGCTAGCATGAAATTCAATGATTTACTGCTCCATCACCTTTTCCAGCTCTTCCACACGTTTGTTCACATCAGGAAGCATCCACGTATCCTCACCTCGCAGCCGCTTGAGTTCTTTCCGTCTCTTGTCCTTCTCGTAATCAGCTTTGGCCTAATATGAAAAAGGGGGGAAAGAAACACATGGATTCTGGAGGCGTGGATGCAAATGATGATGCTGAAGCTCTGAAGTTGCAATCTGCCTGATTTTGAACCAGGTAGTTCCACTTCTGAGAACAATTTCACTTTATTTTGAGGATAGCATTACAAAATATTGACTGATGATATACTAATGGTAAATGCAACTGAAGACTATACCTAGTACCATTTCCAATGTGCTATAGCTTTGCAGTTGTGCCAGCACTAATCCCAACCTATTTACACAAATAATAAAGATACACTAGCTTGTTTTCCCTCTGAAAATGTTTCTATTACCAGCCTCCACTAATTTTCCCATGTGTTATAATGATTGATTTGACTTTCTCTTCTTACTTATCTCATCTCTCAATGGCCCCAGCGGGTAGTTTTGGGCCATTGCTCTTCTACTCCAAAGGATGGCTCATGTGGGAATTAGTTTAAAAAGATGGAACCGCTGAGAGAGAATTCTCAGTGGTGGGCCCTCAGCTTTGGAATTCACTTCTACCAGGTCCAAAACAGCCCAGATATGTTGAACTGTAGGACACACTGCAAAACTCCCCCTCCTTAACCCAGGCTTTTGGGAAGCAGAGGGCTGCTATTAATGGCTGGGTGGGTTTTTCCTCCTTCTTGGTTTTTGAGAGGTTGCTGGGTTTACTTTTGTTTTTTTTCTGGAAATTTTAATATATGGCAAAGGTACCTGTAACTTTGAATAGATTTTTTTAAATTATATAAATCTAAATTAATAAATTAGTAGCTAATTAAATCATTGAGCCCTCTCCTACAATTGGCTCATTTTAAATAAAAGCAAAAGGTCCAATTCATTTTAGAAGTGCAAATGTTCCTTAAACATATTCAAGGTATAATTAAGATGAATCACATATTTTTATCAGTATGACATACCCTAAATATCCCAGACAGAAAGCAAATGCTATATAAAAGCATTTAACTAGAGTAGAATGTCATATTACACTATACTGTGGCAACTGCGTTGTGCAAAGTTGCTTCGTTCTTAAGAAAATCATCCAGTATGTTTTCAACTAGATATGATTTAATACTAATCTGAACACAGATGATAACCTAAATCATAACACATAAGCCACCCTTTTTCAGCTTTTCGTTATAAGCAGTAACCATAGCAAACTGCAGAGAGAAACCTTTCAAGTCTGACCTTTAGTATTTAATACTTGTTTTGTGGAAAAATTATAAAGCAAAGACAGGTTTCACTTCTTTGGTCTTGAGCCTTTTTTTAGTGAGAGATGTTTTCATCATAAACCACTAGATTTTATATTAGTGTAATAAGGCTGGATGGCCAAGGTATTTCAGGGGAGTAGATGACCAACTCAAAGTCGTCCATTTTTGCTTCAGACTATTAACCTCACTCAGTTATTCATTCTCTATGAAGTACCATAAGTTAAAGATGTCACGGTTATAAGCCTTCCTTATCTATTTTTTCTCCCCTTGGCTAGATCCCTTTGATAGAACCCAAAATAAAAAATGCAGTGTTGCTAATTCCCACTGTTTTATCATAAGTCTAATAATATTTGGGGTTTTCTGAATGCCCCAGCTCCTGGAATCCTGTGAGTAAATGAGAATCTCAACTTCCATTTAAAAAAGTTTCTAACCCTCGTGGTTGCAGATAAAAGCCTGAAAACATGACCCAAATGCACCCAAAAGGCGGGCAAACATTACCAAAAATGCATATTTAAAAAAATAAAAAACAAAGCCAATCTCGTGATTTTTGAATACTTGGGATTGGCAATAATGGAAATGACAAAAATAATTAGAAATTAACTAAGAAAGTTAAAAGAAATAGAACCAAAGTGTTTGTCTGTGCCCAACTCAGTCACCAAAGCAGTTAATCCACAGGAGAGAAAGTTTGCACCCTTTATTTTCTTGAACAACTCTCTTCCACAACCCAGGAATAATTCTGCAGTAAACACTAAATCATTCTGGATATGTGGATGCCTCCAATCTTGAAATCTCTGGCACAAACTTTGATAATTATGAATTAAAGTCCTCAAAAATTACAATTTAAAAACTTTCCTACAGTCAAAGTGGCAAACAGTTTGATCACTTAAGAGGAGCTAATACCAGCAGGAGAGCGGGGGGTGGGGGGGGGGAACCTTTTGTCGGCTCTCCTACTGGTATTAGCTCCTCTTAAGTGATCAATCTCCTTACAGTGTGTATGATAACACCCATTTTTTCATGTTGTGTGTATATAAATCTCCTCACTGTATTTTCCACTGAATGCATCCGATGAAGTGAGCTGTAGCTCACGAAAGCTTATGCTCAAATAAATTGGTTAGTCTCTAAAGTGCCACTAGTACTCCTTTTCTTTTAGGATTGTCACTATAAAACTGACTTTTTAAACTGACATGGGAAAATTGCCTTTCAGAACTTCTTTTTAATAAAACAGCAAGTTTTACAGGCTTTTACATCAGAAACTCAACCTTCTCCATTTCACCTTTTACCAGTTATTTCAACACCACCACAGATAATGCTAACAAGCTTCATATTTAACAACTGTTTATTCTTCCCTTGGTCTGTTTCCCACATTCTGACATTTTCACCAGCTATATTTATGATCTGTGAACAACTACTTCTAAATTTTAGTTTATTTTTACCATTGAGACAATTTATGAACATATGAAATTTCAAGGGCACAAAGGATCAACATAGATTGCACACATTCATAATCAGGAAATATACTGAGTATATAAACCAGAACACTTCACCACTGTTTAAAATCAAGTACTGATTTATCATTGGATAATTCTTCCTAAACATCAGTGCACCAGTGGTCCCTAGAGATGCCCACTTATACACCAAATGGCCAATTTCCATCAAAAATACAAAATAAGAAACACTGTAATTGAAATATTTCAACTGAAAATATATAGGTGGCTTGAAAAATCTACATTCCTACTGTCTTCTCCTTAGACATTATTACATATAAACATGTCTATAGTATATTTAAAGAGAACTAGTTTATATAATTTAGGTGAGCTTTCAAAAAGCTTTTGACAAAGTCCCTCAATTAGAGGCTATTTAGAAAACGAATCCATCATGTGGTAACAGAGGTATGATGTATTAGGAACTGGTTGCTTTCATCAAAGGTGCCCAAGGAAATCAAGCAGCAAAGCCATGGCCGGTAACTAATTTTTACTCCTTTCATCTCTCCTTTCTTCAAGCTACTTTAAAAAAAAAAGTGTGTTGCACTTTTTTACTTATATTTCACTTCTCTCTATCCCACCCTCTGCCTCTTCTTTAACCTATTTCCTATCATTTCTAGCATGTCAGCATTCTTTTTCCTTTCTCCTTTATTTGCTTTCTTCCACTCTTCTCCTTTGCTCTGTATTCCTGATTCCTATTCTGCTATTAATCACCCTCTGCAATTGTTCCATCTATTCCTCTGATTTAAATCTCAACTTCACCTACACCTTTTCTCTCTCTCAATATGGGTCCCTCCACCACCCACTGCTTACTCATTTCCAGTAGGTTTTTCCACACACCTCTCCCTTAGTCTCTTCACCCAAAAAAGTGAAGAATTCCATTCCCTCTTTCTAATTCTCCTTGGCCCTGCCCCAGTTTCTTACCTCTTTTTACACTGGCAGAGTCTCTGCCCTCCTCCCCAAAAACGCAGAGTTTACCACCTCTCATCCTTATTACTTCCCCAAAACAGGAACCTTTTCACCTCCCTCATACAAACCAGCCTTTTCCCTGCTTCTCATCCGCCAACTATGACAGGACATCTGCCATACACTGCCAGTTCTCCCAGCCAAGAGCTACCTTACTGCAGGGAGCAGAAGACACTGGTTAACACAGTCTCGTTTAGATGAAAGGGTTAGCAATGGACCAGGAACATTATGAATAGTCAAAGACATACGAATATAAAACATACTTTACATAATAAAAATACTGTTTTGTTCAGACCATAAAAATCTATTTAAACATGCATCAAGTAAAATGAAGTTAAGATTACACACATCCTTCACAACAGATTGATCTTAACCTTGGCAAAACTGTCTGGACTAGAAATGTACAGCCCAGTGACCATTAAGTTATTGTGATCCCCTGTATATTAGATGGAATAGGATAAGTAAGAAGAATCAGTATACTATTAAAAGAAAATACAGGATCAAACAGGAGACAAGGTTTGTTTTAAATTTCATATCTTGGCCAAAGAACCACCAATATTCACATCAAACGAAAAGACACAGGGAGTTTTAGGAACTACATTGTGGCCCATATCATCAAACAAACACCAAGCAAGCAAGCTAGTCGCTGTAACATCTGATCCTTTCTATCTCCAAAAATGTACCTAACTCCCTCTAGCACTCAATTACAATATTCACTTTTTTATACAGTCAGTGTAAGTTTTTTTTTCCTATTATTTCAGCCATTCCTATGGGTAAAAAACTCTGTCTACACTACTTTCTTCCTCAACTTCAGACCATGTCCTCCTGTTCTACTTGCCTATTAAAATTACACAGAGCTTACTGGCTTCAATCTACTTTTCTTCCCTTTCTGTATTTTATAATTAAATCCCCCCCACCCCCATCTGCTTTGGGTTGGGGAGGAGGTTTTGGGGGGGAAGTGGGAGGGGGAGGTTACACTATAGAGGCTAAATCTAATGGTTTCACATCTCTCAACCCAGAGCAGTTCAAGCACTTTATTTCAAATTAAAGCTCATTAATTCTTTGTAATGCCACAAAAATATCCACCAATTTATCCTTTCACCCCTATAGATAAAATGCACAGGATGGTAGGAGTTTAAGTCTTGTCACTGTGACAGCCTTTTTAGTTTCTTAACTATAACCATAGTATATTACATTTAACTCCTTTTATCCCAAAGTGCTTTATTAATTCTTAAATATACCGATACACACAGCGCCAGTATGTGCCACAACTGTGTGGTAGGAAACTGGACACCATGCTGCCCAACATACTTACTGTCTTACCTTGCAAAAGACACCTACCCATTCTGTGCCTCAGTTTCCTTATCTGTAATAGGATGATATTCCCTCAGTCACAGGGATGAGGTGAAGTTTAATTCTATGTCTGTAAAGAGCTCTGAAATCCTTATTTGGAAGATGCTATAAAAATGTTAGGTATTATAACAGCACTATTAATTTAGAAGGGCGCACTTAGCCAAGGACAGGCGAGCAGGCTCCATGAGATCTTTAAACGCAAAACTTACAGCACCTTGTTTTTTATAGCCCCATCAGAAAAAAACACCACACAATAAAATTCAGGGAACTCTATTTCAATGTCTTCCTCCACTCGACTCCGCAGCCCTGATGAGTCCCTCAAAGAGAAGAAGCTGCTGTCCCAACCCTCATTAGTACAAGATGTGGGGCTAGATATGCTTCACTATACAGAAGGGGGTCTTAGCTTTAAGGGGTCATGGGATTGCTCCCCTGATCACCCTGCAGCTGCTAACCATCTTCTAACTCAGGGGTGTGCAAACATTTTGGCCCGAGGGCCACATCAGGGAATAGAAATTGCATGGCGGGCCATGAATGCTCCCAAAATTGGGGTTGGGGTGAGGATGAGGAGTTTGGGGTGTAGGAGGGTGCTCTGGGCTGGGACCGAGGGGTTTGGAAGGCAGGAGGGGAATCAGAGCTGGGGCAGGGGTGCGGGAAGGGGTGCAGGTTCTGACTGGGAGTGCAGGCTCTGGGGTGGGGCTGCAGATGAGAGGTTTGGGGTGCAGAAGGGTGCTCTGGGCTGGGATCGAGAGGTTTGGAGAGCAGAAGGGGGATCAGGGCTGGGGAAAGGGGTTGGGGAGAGGCTCAGGGGGTGCAGGCTCCAAGCAGCGCTTACCTCCAGTGGCTCCCGGAAGCAGTGGCATGTCCCTTCTCCGGCTCCTATACAAAGGCATGGCCAGGAGGCTCTGCACGCTGCCCCCTCTGCAGGGCTCCCATTAGAGCGCATAGGAGCCAGAGCGGTGCCATGCTGCAGATTCCGGGAGCTGCGTGGGGCAGCCCCCGACCCTCCGCCCCAGCTGGAGTGCCGAAGTTGGGAAGAGCCATGTGGTGCAGCCCCCGACCCAGCGCCCCAGCTGGAGCAGGGACGACCTGCGTGGTGCAGCCCCAACCCAGTGCCCCAGCCGAAGTGGGACCAAGCCGTGTGGTGAGGCCCTGACCCAGTGCCCCAGGTGGAGCGCTGGGAGCAGGGCCAACCCAGCACCCTGGCCTGACTGGGGCCGAGCGGCGTAGTCCAGCGCCCGAACCAGCACCCTGGCTGGAGTGGGGCCAAGCTGCATGGTCCAGCGTCCGAACCAGCGCCCCAGCAGGAGAGGGGCTGAGCCGCATGGTCCAGCGCCCGAACCAGCGCCCCAGCCGGAGTAGGGCTGAGATGTGTGGTGCGGCCCCGATGCTGCACTCCGGCCACAGCGGGGCCGAGCCGCGTTGTGTGGCTCGCAGGCCAGCTTAAAGCTGCTTGCGGGCTGGATCCGGATCCCTGTTCTATCTCCAACTACGCTGCCTCCCTCCGCTTTTGTCATGAGTACTATGGCTGGCTCTACATCGGTCTTTTTCCCCCTTCAAAGTTTCCTGCTGTTACTATCGCCGGTACAGCTTCAATGACCGCAGCAGCAGTGGATGCATAAGTGTGAGCCAGTTGCCAGGGTTTCAACCACAGTGTCATCCAATCCTGCTCAGAGCAGATCTAAACAACATGGCGATTAAAATGGCAGTTGCACCAGCACCTTATTTACAGCAGCGCTCCCACTGTTGCTACCAGGGGTAGAGCGATGGTTGGGAAATTTAGGAAAATATAGCGTAGGCAAGATCAATGAGATCAAAGCTCAATGGGAAGGAGCTACAGAATTTAATAGGCAGGAAACCTGTAGGATTCTACAGAAGTTTCTTATAAAATTACGATCTCTTCCATTGTTGTTTGCAATGTTGTTGTGTAATCCTGTTGGTCCCAGGATATTAGAGAGACAAGGTGGGTGAGATAACAGCTTTTACTGGACAGCTTTTAACTTCTGTTAGTCTCGTCTAGAACTCTGTGTAGCTTGAAAGCTTGTCTCTTTCACCAATAGACATTGGTCCACCTTGTCTTTCTAAAAATTACAGCATTTAATAGAAAACCACCCTATAACATTCTAGAATTGAGATATAATTGTCTCTTAGGAGGAGGACAGCATTTTTCAAAAGGATGGTGATTATCTCTGAGATAGCAGTTAAAATCTCTTGGGGTGCTAAATTATCCTCCCAGCATTTTTTAATATACCAATATCAAGTTAATGATGCTGGCCTCACTTCTTTCAAAGGTGAGAGTCAAGGATACAACAACACTTCAAGGGGGACTTGAGTTGGTGAAAGAACAGTAAAGAAAACTGCTCAGTGTTACAGTGTACAAATCACTGTGGGTGACAGTATAACAAATAGTTCTGCCTCTGCTCTGGGGCAGCAGAGCCAACACCACTATGTGGTTGTCTTGCACTTAATCCCAGATTTAAGGTTCATTTCTGGAATTCTCCATAATAAAACCAAGTGAAAAATAAATGGCAAGGTATTATATCTTTGAGCAAATATCAACCACTGCACCAACAGCCAGTCAGATTTATAAGAAAAATAACTGATGGGTTCATTTGAAAAACATGCAAATTTCAGTTTGTTTTAAGTTCATATACAGTATACTAAATACAATGATTTATGTTCTTAAAAATTAATTTTTTTACAGTTTCGCTTATTTTTTCAATGAATATAAAATAAGAATCAATGTCAGACTACTAGTAAGGACTTCAGCTTTCCAAATCAAAAAGCATCAGCCATGAAACCATCTTTTTGTTTCAAAATAATGAATGAAAGCACATCTTTTATGCCAATTTTTTATACAAATCTAAATAAAATAGATAAACCAAATGCACCATTCTATACTGTGGGATAAAAGTATTTCATGGTAAAAATGGTATTCACATTATTTCACAGAAATATATCTTCACATTTATGTAAAACTGCAATTTCAGATGAGACCTTGTTTATATACCTATATGTTGTATTGATATTCCTGATGTTTTATTGGCATATGACTACAGAGCATAGTTTCTACTACAATTCCTACTAACTCAGGCTACATGAACTTGCAGCAGAAAAAGAAAAGATATTTGGATACTTGTTTGCCTTTTCAAAACACAAAAATGTATATAGTAAACTTTTATTTTGAAAAGTTAGTTTGGACCTTTTTTACTTCTTTATAATAAATGCTGGAAAGTTTGTCATCCATGTCTCACCAGCCCAAAGACAGAAGAAGTTTTACTGAATGGTTTTTATATTAGAAATTCAGGTACTGTCTATGCCTCTTTACCCTGGCAGAGTCTGTGGGCCACTGGAGAATCAGCATTATGAGGATATCATAGATATCAAGCAAGAGAAACTTGGATTTGGGGAGGGTAGCAGGTGGCAGGAAAGATTTATATAAACTAACACTTTTGTTTACACCTATTTAAAATCAAACTCCAGATGGCAGATCACACATTATGCAGCATCCCAGAGTTCAAATCTAGCTAGCTCCCTCTACCAGCGGCAAAGAGTCCTGTGGCACCTTATAGACTAACAGACATATTGGAGCATGAGCTTTCGTGGGTGAATACCCACTTCCACTCTATCACTCTCTACCACTGACTTACAATATTCATTTATCTTACTGTCAGTTTAAGTTCTCTCCTCTTACCCCCTCATTATTTCAACCACCCCCAACTATTATAAGAAAGGAGGTGAAAATCTGGCACCAAATGTGAGTAATGAAAGATTCTGGCCTTCATCTTGAAGCATCTCTTATATACTGCTGAAGATGAAAAGCATAGGGTATCACTTGCACAGAAAAGGGGATGGATAAACTTATTTCAATGGGATATGAATATTGATTGTTACCAACTGTATATTAAAAACTAATTAGGTTATGGAAAAAGGAATAGTGCAAAAGAAAGCATTATTATAAACATTATTACATGATTACATTAAAGACCACGTAGTAGAAATAAAGGTAGAAATTCCAAATAATAAATACAAATATAATAGCGGGAGTTAAAGATGTACTATCAGTCTCCAGATGCTTGATGGAAGTATTGGAACAATATGCTGAACAAGGTCAATGAAGAAAAAAAAATAAAAAAGTAGCAAATACTTCACTATTATCAAGCTAAACAGCTCAGAAGATATAGGAACTTGGTAGAGACAAGCACATTCTCAGCACCACAAATGACTGCCCACTCAACTGAGTGGAAACCCATTTACTTCAATTAGGTTTGGATCAGACTCTAAATACAACAGTAGGAAGTTACTTTCTAAAACGGATTTATTTTAAAAAAACAACACCATTTAACTTTTGCTTTTGGGTTTTAAAGCAGTATTTGTCAAAGCCGAAGCAAGTCAGCACACTCCTAGAATTTTAAACCACTCTCGCTTAAGGACATCAGGAATATAAATATTTTAACGTATAGATAATGAATAATCCATCTTTAGAAGTTCATAGTTTAAAAATACTGAGTTAATTTTCTTCAAATATGGATTGTTTTTCTTTCCTCACTGAACAAACCAAGTTCGAAGTTTCCAACTTCAGCCGTTTTGGAGATACGCGTGCATAAGATTTCAATCAGAATAGCACTGAAATCTTTTTATGACTACTCATACCTGAAAATAGACTACCGGTTTTGCTCAGACATTCCTAAAAATTCACCTTTGGGTTGAGACCAAACATAAAATGTTTCATGCAAATAGAAATTTGTTTGAAAAAATCATGAAGAATTAATGAGAGGAATTAGAATGGAAAATGGAACTCATTCTCAACTTAAGTATTACCTACAGGTAAATGGTATGATATGGGAAGGGAGATAATCACTTGACCTAAGATAAGCCTAAAAAATTCATAGCCGTTTCATCAAATGCTATTTTAAAACTAATTTACCCTTTGGTGTGAACAAGTCTGAAGTCTGCACATTACCATTCTCCACTAGGAAATCTCATCTCCTGGCATCAGAGGGTTAATTACAAGTGTTTCCATTTGTGGTTTTGAGGACCAGATTTTATTCTATGTCAGCAAAACAAAGAAAGGAGATCAATTACATTTCAGAAACAATGCTAGAAAAAGCAATGACATGGCAGCAAATATATTACAATACTTCCATGTGAGAAAGTGCTTAATGGACTTTGAATAGAGTTGTGATGTAGCAAACAAACAACTTCTCAAAGTAATGCTGATCTGCATAGCTAAAGGCTAGCTCATCCCTACAGAGTAGGGGGAAGAAAAAAAACATAGGACCAATAAAATCCATTAATCTCAACTCTGAATTTCTGTATCAATCCATTAGGATGAAAATGGAGGACAGGATGTGACCCCCTTTGCCCTCTGAGGGTATGTCTTGCTTAGAATAAAAGCTTTGTTTTTAATGTAAGGGGACTGTTGCCCCCTTACTAATATTCAGTGGGGGTGTTTTGGTTGGCTAGCTCCAAGTACTCAAAGGGGAAGTGTCGAGGGGAATCAGGACCCTGAGACTGACAGTCCCCAGGAACAATAGGGAAAAGCCAGTGCTCCAGGTCAGCCTGAATGACAGGGCAGGCAGGCTAATCAGGGAGTCAGGAGGCCAGGGAGGTCCCGTCCTCCGTGTGAGCTGGAATTGCCTGGGTCAGACAGAGTGGGGTCGAGCTAAGGAGAAAGCAGGGGCCCAAGCTGAGCTGGGGAGCAGAGCTGTGGCAGCTCCAGAGGGACCAGAAAAGCAGCCCAGAAAGAGCAGACCCTGTCCTGGGAGCAAAGCTGCAGCCCCAAAGCAGGAGGCACAGCCCAGAGAGAGCAGACTTGCCCTGGGAGGAGAGATGCAGCAACCAGAGCCAGAGGGGCCAGAAAAGCAGGCAACGAAGCAGGTCAGTGCTGGGAGCAGAGTCACAGAAGCAGCCTTCAGAGCAGACCTGTCCTGGGAGCAGAGCTGCAGCAACCAGAGCCAGGTGGGCCAGAGAAGTAGCCGTGCTGAGGCAGAGTGGAGATGGAGCTGGGGCTGGAGCAGTCCAGGGCCGGGTGTCATGAGCAGCTGGGGAGCGGGAGGGGGGACCCTGGGCAGTGGGCCCAACACAGGGAGACGCCTCAGCCAGGAGGCTCTGCAGGCCAGACTCGAAGGGGGAATGGTAATCCCAACAGGGTGGCGGCAATGCTGGGAAGAAGGGCCCTGCCACCTAGAGCCTGTGGCCACCACCAGAGCGAGTGTCCAACCCACAGCATCCCTGCAGCACAGCCAGGGCCGGAGAAGGAGGCCTGGGACTTACAAGGAACAGACTGTGAACTGCCCTGACATTCCAGAGACACTGTTTGTGACGTTCCCTGCCACAGTGTGGGTTGATGTGTTTCCTTTAACCTTTCCCATTTCCCCTTATTCTTTTTAAAATTAATTCTTGATTAAATAACTTGCATTTGCTTCAAATTGTATGTAATAATAAGTGGGTCAGAGAAGTGCCCAGTGCAGAGAGAGTACCCCGGAGCGTGTTGTGCTGAATATGACTGAATATCTTCCTTACCAAATTTAATAATTGATTTGGAGAAAACAAGAGGAAGAACTTCTAAATTACCTGAAATTCTTAAATAAGGCATTTTTAAAATACATCTAAATTCAAAGATACGGATCAAATAAATCAATCTATTTACATTTAGGAAGCATGACTGTGGAGCTACGCCGCTACCAGTTTCAAATTATAATACACAGACAAGAGTTCCTGCACTATAACAATGTCTAAGTAATGTACCACTTGCTTTTAGTAAAACTTAAAAAAAAAAAATTATAAAATGGAATTTGATTTCATATAAGAAAGAATTCTGAGCCAATATATTCTCTAATACCAGGAAGCTATAAATAAATAAAAAGTAAAGATATTTGTATTTACATCTTATTTGGATATATACCCCAAAGTATTATAAGCTCTGGATCACTTACTAAAAGTCAGTGGGAAGGACAGGCTCTTAATTCAGTGCCATTTGTTACCATGCAAATCCTGATGTCAAGATTTAAACCACATTCATACCTACTCAAGTATAGTTTATAGAATTCATTCACAATATGCTCTTTCATTAGATTTACATACAAACTTCACCCATTCTTAGATTCGAAGCAACAAACGTAAACATTTCCAGGAAACAATTTACTATTCTTCACTCATTTTGTTAAATTGTTTTCTTCTAAATCACATTAATGAATTAAAGAGGTAAGAACAGGAATAACTGGAAAACTAAGTCACTAACAAATCTGGATTCTCAACATATCCATTCTGCAATAATTTTTTTAATTCTTCACAGTGTGATGCCTAACATTTAAGTGGCTGAAACTCACATTTAAAAGGTTCTTACTTTTTTGTAATAAAGTGCAAAAAAAAGTAATTCAATTAGTCCCGTTATAATTGGAGAGTATGATGTTTCCCTGATGACTTACAAGGGGAAACTATCAATTTCAAGTTCTAGTTAAAAATAAATACATAATTTCTAGCCTTCACTGATGCAAAAAATAATCTTCTGACTGTGAAGCCTCAGTGGTTCTCAACCAGGGCTACATGTACCTCTAGGGTACGCAGTGGTCTTCCAGGGATTACATCATATCATTCAGATATTTGCCTAGTTTTACAACAGGCTACATAAAAAAAATGCTAGTGCAGTCAGTACAAACTAAAATTTCATAGAGAGAATTACTTGTTTATCCTACTCTATATACCATACACTGAAATGTAAGTACAATATTTATATTCCAATTGATTTGTTTTATAAATATATGGTAAAAATCAAAAAGTAAGCAATTTTTCAGTACTAGTGTGCTGTGACACTTTTGTATTTTTATGTCTGATTTTGTAAGCAGGTAGTTTTTAAGTGAGGTGAAACTTGGGGGTACGCAAGACAAATCAGACTCCTGAAAGGGGTGCAGTAGTCTGGAAAGGTTGAGCACCACTGATCTAAGTAAACCTCTGCAGACAGATTCAGTGTCTCTGCTGTTGCTCAAAGCTTTCACAAATCCAGTGAACTTGACAAGACTGGCCAGTTTCATTGGGGTTATTCAAAAGCCCAGACATCTATGAAACTGACAACCACCAGGGCAATTTCATGCTACTCTGCTTCAGGGGTCAGCAGCAGGGGCAAGCAAAGGAAATGACAACACAGAAGTCCACCAAATAAATGGTGGGAGAGGACTTCAAATTTATGAGACATCTGAGTCATAGTTATGAGGCCAATATAAAATATGCATCAACCAGATCCAGGGACAACACACTGGTAGGGACACCTGCACTCTTCCCTTTCCCACATTGTTTGATTTGGCCTTGGGCTAATAAGCTTAATCCTTAATCAATAACTTTTTCAAAGCAGGACTTTATTGCATTGCATTGCATAAGCAGGGCGTTACTCAAAGTGCAACTTGCCCACGACACCAGGGCTAACTACATTCTCTCTCCACAAGTCCCAAAAGGCTACATTAACCTTCCCTTCCTGTCCTAACCTTCCCGGATACACGGCTAAAAACAGGTGCCAGGCCTCACTCCAGAGAAGGCTGCATTTCACTCGCGGGTGAAGGGCCTTCTGCGGGTAGGTCCCGCTGGGTGAGCCGTGTTTTGCTCTGGGTTTGCACGCTGGGGAGCACAATGGGGCGCTGGCAAGGTAAGTAGGAATGACATCCTGGGGGGGCTGCTGAGGGACTACAGCCCTGTAAGAGTCTGACAACCGGCGCCCGGGACTCCGCAACAGCCCAGGGGCCCGGCCCGTGTACGCAGCCCGCTTGGGGAAGCCCTGGACGGCGAGAGGAGAAAGAGGGGCTCGTGGGGGCGGGAGGCAGAGCCGGGGAACAGGGCCGGGGAGCGCCGCGGGCATCCCCCAAGGAGAGGGGCTGGAGAACAAGGCGCTTCTCCCTGGCCGGGGGGATGGCGGCCAGGCGGGCTGAGGGGCCAGAGAACTGCAACAGGAGGCAGCGGAGGGGCGGCCGGGCTCTCACCTGCACCAGCAGCGCCTCCCGCTCCCGCCGCCTCCGCTCCTTGCGCGCCTCCAGGCTCCGCTCGCTTTCAAAGCCCCCGGACGCCATGGCCACGAGCTGCCGTAAAGTGACGGCGGGGCGCGGCTCGCAGCGCGGCGCTGGCGGGAAATGCCGTAAAGTGAGCGGCCGGCGGGTGCCCGGGTTTGCCGCCCGAGGCCTGCTGTAGAATTCCCCGCCGGGACTCGCCCCGGGACCCTGCCGGCCGCTCCCGCCTGCGCCCGGGATGGAGCCGCTGCGGGCTGGGCTGGGCCGGGCCGGGCCGGGCGGCACCATCCCGGGGGCGTCCTCCCGCCACCTGCCCGCGGCAGGGCTCGGCCGTGCGCCCCGGCGCCCTCTCCAGCAACTCCGGCCGCTCCCGCTCGGTCGGCATCGCCTGCGGCCGGGGAGCCCACCCGGCGCTGCCCCCTGCCTCTCGCTTCTTTCAGTGGGGAACGTTTTGTTTCCGCCCCCCGGAGGCCCTTGGCTTTCCCCTGCTGGGCTGCGGGCTGGATGCTGAAATAGCCCAGCCCTTCCCTGGGGGCCAGCCCCGCTCTTCCCCATCTCTCCATGCACCCCACGGACCAGTTCGCTTCGCAAACACTTTGAACAACCCAGTCCAGAAATACGTTGTGATGCCAGGGCTGCCACAGTGCACAAGCGTGAGGCGACCTCGGCATCTGGCCTCTCCCTTAGGACAGAGCTTTCCGGAGCCTCGGAGTTTTAATCTCCTTCGGTCACTTGCCATAATTTCCAAGTTTTGCTTTGGTGGTGGCTTAATAGACACCACAGGTTTTGTTTCCTGAAACCCTAATCTTGCTACCAGCTCTGAGAACAGGTCACTTAAATAGCTAGAATGACACCTTCCCCCAGGAGCAGATCAAACCCATCCCCATCCCAGCTACCGGACTCCCACAAGGGTCTTCCCACAAACTATTAGGAAAATGTCGGTGTAATGTCATTTAATGAATTAGCCTTTTTGCACTTTATTACGATAAAGAACTTTTGAATATGGGTGCCAACCACTTAAATGTTAGGCAACATGCTGCTAAAAAGTATTTGAAGAATTGATATGCTGAGAATCCAGATTTGTTAGTGATTTAGTTTTCCAATTATTCCTGTTCTTACATTTTTAATTAATGGATGTGATTTGGAAGAAAACAATTTAACAAAATGAGTGAGGAATAGCAAATTGTTTCCTGGAAATGTTTACATTGGTTGTTTCAAATCTAAGAATGGGTGAAGTTTGTCTGTAAATCTAATGAAAGAATACATAGCAACGTGACTTATTGGTAAATGTTTTTCCTTTACAGTCAGCTTCACCCCATTACTCCCACATGGCAGCATGATCGAGTGGATAGAATACTGGTCTGGGAGTCAAGAGACATGGATTCTTTTCTCACCTTTGCCACTAATATGTAGGGTCGTAGGCAAGTTACTTAACTTCTCTTTCTCAGTTTATTTAGCATAAAAGGGATTAATGGAACTCACTTTCCCTTGTAAGGCACTTTGAATTCTAAAGAACTAGACATGATTATTAGTACCCCCAAACTATAGTTTATGAGGTATAGATGAACAAACCAATTTATTTATGGCGGTCTTCTTTCAAGGTGGGCACCTAAAATGGATATTTTGAGAAACTATTAAAAAAAAGATGTGAGATATCACTGTCCACCCAGACAGGCTCGTTCACTGCATGGTGCCACATTAAGGTCAGTGCAGCTCCACACAGGCACAGGGTTCAACTGGCATGGATCCGCTTTCAGGATTGGGGCCTGAGTTCATGATTCTGATCAATTTCTTTTCCCTTCACATCCAGTTGATGTGTTGCAATGTTTCTGTGATGGAACACTACTTCTGCTGCTGGCCAATTGCGTACTGCCCAGGATGGGTCTGGGCAGGGTGAAAGAAACTGATTAGGAAGTTTGCTGAGGCTCTTAAACATGGCAGTTAGCCAACCGCATGTGCCAGGTCCAATACACCATATATCTAACAAGCACCCTTCCCCTAGCCCCCATCTTGCCCGGCCCCAACCTGCTGCAGCCTCTGCCCCTCTGCCAGCCCCAACTATATTGCGGCCCAGCACGGCCCCAGCCACAGCTGGGAAGGCGCAGACCCAGGTGCAGCTGGAGCAGCCCGGCCTGACCCAGGCGCGGCCCAATCCGACCCTGGAGCAACCGAATCCGACCCAGGCGAGGCCAGGCCGCCCCTCCTCTGGCCCGAACCTAGCCCCAGCCCGGACCTGCTGGCACCGGGGAAGGGGTGCCTATCCTGCAGGTGCTTCTGGGGGGAGTCCTCTCTCCCCGCCCTAGCCCCAGATCACCCTCCTGCACCCCAAACCCCTCATCCCCACCCCCACCCCAGAGCCCTCACATCGCTGCACCCCAACCCTCTGCCCCAGCCCTGAGCCTCCTCCCACACTCTGAACCCCTCAGCCTCACCCCCACCACATGAGGTTTTTTTTATGTTTACCAATATGAAGGTGATGTGTCCCACATCACCTCCATATTGGTGCACATAACAAAATTCATTCCACACATGGGTGGGAAAAATTAGAGGAAACGCTGCCTGCCAGGCCTGATTTATAACCATAAAGATGCAGAAAAGGGCACAAGCCAAATTATTCTCATCCTATGCAAGTCACCTTTAATGGCTAGCAGGCCAGCCCCTGTTCTATACTCTCACTCTAACTTCAGAAATCAACTGTGCTAATAATAGAATGTGGTCTACCCAAACTTTTACTCCAACAATGAGATACTAACCTTTGCAGAGTGAGTTACCATTTCTCATTTAACCCTGTCCCTAAGAGAAGCTGCGTGGTCAGTGGTGACTGATTTTATAAATGTCTGTACTGCTTGTGTTCCCCACTTACCTGGAGTGCTCTGTGTGACATTTTCCTTAGAAAGAAAATTGTCAAAAAGCGGGGGGGGGGGGGGGGGGGGGGGGGGGGAATTCTTTCCACTGAGTGTGATTCTGTACAATTCACCTTAAGCAGAAAGAAAAATTTCACAAGAAAAACGTGCACTTTGCTCTGAGAATATGAAATGCGTTGGTAACAGTTATGGGGAAGCTGGGCATATCCTGCTTGCTGCTTTGTGAGGTCTCGATCTGAATCTTAACAATGGCTTCTGAAGCAATCACACAGAAGAAATGTCACAGCCAACGAGATGTGAGTGTGTGGGGTGAGATGTGCAGAGGCCAAAATAGGCTAAATCTAATTCAGTTCCTAGTCTTCTGTTCATTTCTAAAACAATCCATTTCTTGGTTTGCTACTTGTGTTGCTGAGAAAAAATGACAGTTCAGATTGGTATGGGAATGTCCTGCGGTTCAGTGAAAGAAATAAAAAGTCAGTCCCATGAGAAATTATAGAAAAAAGCAAAGGATGATATAATTAGAGGCTATTTTTTCTTTTATAAAAAGAAAAGGAGTACTTGTGGCACCTTAGAGACTAACCAATTTATTTGAGCATAAGCTTTCGTGAGCTACAGCTCACTTCATCGGATGCATACTGTGAAAAGTACAGAAGACGTTTTTATACACACAAACCATGAAAAAATGGGTGTTTACCACTACAAAAGGTTTTCTTTCCCCCCACACCCCACTCTCCTGCTGGTAGTAGCTTATCTAAAGTGATCACTCTCCTTACAATGTGTATGATAATCAAGTTGGGCCATTTCCAGCACAAATCCAGGGTTTAACAAGAACGTCTGACGGGGGGGGGTAGGAAAAAACAAGGGGAAATAGGTTACCTTACATAATGACTTAGCCACTCCCAGTCTCTATTCAAGCCTAAGTTAATTGTATCCAATTTGCAAATTAATTCCAATTCAACAGTCTCTCGCTGGAGTCTGGTTTTGAAGTTTTTCTGTTGTAATATCGCAACTTTCATGTCTGTAATCGCGTGACCAGAGAGATTGAAGTGTTCTCCGACTGGTTTATGAATGTTATAATTCTTGACATCTGATTTGTGTCCATTTATTCTTTTACATAGAGACTGTCCAGTTTGACCAATGTACATGGCAGAGGGGCATTGCTGGCACATGATGGCATATATCACATTGGTGGATGTGCAGGTGAACGAGCCTCTGATAGTGTGGCTGGTGTTATTAGGCCCTGTGATGGTGTCCCCTGAATAGATATGTGGGCACAGTTGGCAACGGGCTTTGTTGCAAGGATAGGTTCCTGGGTTAGTGGTTCTGTTGTGTGGTATGTGGTTGCTGGTGAGTATTTGCTTCAGACTGGGGGGCTGTCCGTAGACAAGGACTGGCCTGTCTCCCAAGATTTGTGAGAGTGTTGGGTCATCCTTCAGGATAGGTTGTAGATCCTTAATAATGCGTTGGAGGGGTTTTAGTTGGGGGCTGAAGGTGATGGCTAGTGGCGTTCTGTTATTTTCTTTGTTAGGTCTGTCCTGTAGTAGGTGACTTCTGGGAACTCTTCTGGCTCTATCAATCTGTTTCTTCACTTCCGCAGGTGGGTATTGTAGTTGTAAGACTGCTTGATAGAGATCTTATAGGTGTTTGTCTCTGTCTGAGGGGTTGGAGCAAATGCGGTTGTATCGCAGAGCTTGGATGTAGACAATGGATCGTGTCTCTGACTGCTGGTCAGGCACGCTGGAACAGACGCCACCTGGGCTGCTGGGGAAGAGGCATGTGTTTCCCGCAGATTTCTTCTGCATTTTTCTGCGTGGGGGGCACAGAAAACTGCACACCATAAGAATTCTGCATCCATGCAGGCATGCAGAATTCTGTCAGGAGTAGCATTTGTATGTTATGCAACATTGTCTAGAGTGTCATAGTGTAGAGTTTCATTACTATGCACTGAGTTTAGAGTGCTTTGCCCCCGTTGATGCTTCAGATCCCTGGTCTTCTACCACTAGCTTCTACATCCTTGGGATATGAGAACTGTCTTCATGCTGCTGGGTCTCTTTGTGGGTCCTGCAGGCCAGTTGGTGCTGTGCTCTCCTCATTCATGTGTTTCAGGCATAACCAGAAGACAAGATCCAACTGGAGGCATTGCAGCACTCACATAGACTCAACTGTGTGGAAGCATCATACGAAGCTCTCCCACCACAGTGGGAAGGGGGAGGGGGAAAAAAGAGTCATGAGAGGGCAAGCATACCTGGAAACTTCCAGAATGTTTAGGGCACACATTTCCTTTCTCTGAGTGAAAAATGATCATTGAAGAAACTATTAGAAATCTGAATTTAACCACCATGTGGAATTTCCATGCTTTTTTCGCTTGGTGGGACATCATAAGGTCTTCTCCCCCTCCAGCTTCACTTACCGAATTTAAGAAAGTGTTTTTTAATGTTTTAATTTTACAATGAGTTAAAAGGAAGTTATAATTTGATTTATAGTCATGGGATCTCAACTCCTGGCCCAGCAGTGGCTTAAAATACTACTAAAGCAATGTTCTTAAGGCCTGAGGCTTTGCCCTTGTGACAGTCCTTGACAGCAAACCTTCTAGAGGTTGTAACATTTTTATTTAGCTTATATCACAAATAGAAAATCAGCTCATCTAATTTTGCAAGCACAAATCATCCTCAGGCCCACCTTATGGCAGGCAGGCAATAGTAATTTTACAATCCCCCAGCATGAGTTCCAGCCTCTGAATTAGAAAGAGGATTGTATTGTGTGAGGAGTTTTCTATTAACTTTGTGCATTGACCTGCACCGAAAGCAGATCCAGATCAGGCAGGGACAAATGCAATGTCTTTTCTGGTCATTGTCAAGTTTCAGCCAGTGTCTCTCAGTATGATTCTCAATATGTTAAGAGCTATAACCTACAGGTTGGTTCCATGTCCTTTGGGCCTGGTAAAATAAAACAGGTGGAAGAGGGAGCAGCGTTAAGTCCACTGTTGGCTACTGTATTTAATGCTTTTCTGTTGAAGGGCAGTGTGCCGAAAAGAAGGGACAGAACTATTTAGTAAGTTTCCGTTAACCTCCCAAGCAAGCCAATAAATCCTCAAGATCAAGATTAATAAAGGCTGCTGGCACATAAAAGATAATAAGCATGGATAATTGACAGCCGTCAGTTCCCAGGAGATCATTTGCCAATTAAGCTAGCATACTCTCCATGCCATACTCTGGCTGAGAATCAGCTCAAAAGGGGCCAAGAAAAGCATAGGACCTTAGATTACACCAAAATTGCTTTACTACCCTCCTAATAATACTGGCCCAAAAGGGAAGGTTAGATGTTAGAGACATGGCGATAGTTAAAGAATGTCAATTTAAAGAGTTGTTTTCTTGTAAATGGACCTAAGAACTACCCATATTTGAGGGGAGTTCCAGCTTCTGTATTTGGTTCTGTGAATCTCTGTTCTATCACCCCTCATTCTCAATGTGTATGTGATACCACTGCAGAGAATGGAATGATTTTAGGCTACCACAGTTGTAGAGCAACCCCCGCACAGAAAAGCTTTGCCCTTATTGTAGGGAGCTCCATTATGCTGTGGAGCAGATTTATGGACCAGTCTTTGCCCCCAAAGCTTTAGTCATTCTTTTAGATGCTCAATGGCCTAGGCCCAGGGTGTCTTGAAGATAAGGATGAGATCTTGAACTTGGATTTAGTATTCTATGGAAAGCCAGGGTAGGGAGTGGAGGACAGGTTTAATGTGTTTTCATGACGCAAACACACACACACAGTCCCAGGAGGAATCCTGGCTGAGTGCAGCATTGCATCTCTCATATACTCACATTTTTAAAAGCCACACTCTAACCCAAAGAGAGCACTAAAACAAGAGGATTAGGAAGAGAAAAAATGCAGGTGGGGCAAAGGTCATGTAGACTCTTGTAGGTGAGGAGAAGAATCGTGAACATGATGGATCAAGTGGCAGGAAGCAAATGAAGGGATTCAGGCAGGGAATCAACGTAGTCTGAACAGGTCTCAGAATGATTTTAGTAGCATCATATTAAATAAACTGATGTGTGGGAGAAGTTAGAGGCAGTGAGAACAGACAGGAGACATTGCCAATAAAGAAGATGAAGAGATGAGCAGCCCACAAATAAGGGCTTTGGTGTGGGGTATTATGAGTAGAGGGTAGATCTGTGATATGTTGAGAAAGAAGAGAGAGATTTATGCTGGATATATACAGAGAGAACTTTGAGTCAAAGAATGGACCAAGACTGTGCATTGTGAAAACTGTCTTAAACTTGCAATGAGTTTTGCCTTTTGGAGCTAGTATTGCAGGATTCACTGTGATCCTTTTATCCTAGTTTTAAATATTGGCATGCCAAAAATAGAGAAATGGTGGAAGAGAGCTTCAGAAGTCTGCAAAGGACTGATTGCATCCCTGACAAGAATGCCTTAGCAGTCCTTTTATCGGCTTTGGTTGAAGTTTAAAATATTAAAGCCATCCGAGAATAAGAAGGAACATCTGAACCTATACACTGATGTCTGACTAAAACTGATGCGAAATGTGTTTTTCATATATTTTGCTTTGAAATACACAGCAGAAAAAATAATGAGCTAGTTGAGAAAACAAGATGGCCCAGTCAGCAGCAGCCAATAAACTACATTTTAATGTTTGCAATCTGTAAACTATGAGTAGGACTTGGAATGATTATTACAATTTAGATCTAGATATTAGACTAGATGGAATATCAAGAATCACAAGATCAGTCATAAAACATCTTGCACCTATTTGTTCTACTGCGCTGTACCTCTGATCAATCATTTTCCATAAGACCTAGATCCACAAAGGGAATCAGGCACTTAAGTCCCAAATGTTAGTGCTATTGCAATCCCCCAAACCCGTACTCAGCTTCAGCTTAATCCTGTAGGCAGTTAACAAAATTTTCACTATAAAAGTTCCCTTGGCACCTACATCTCTACCACTGGGCATGCACACTGCTGCCTATCTCATGCCTTAGCCCCAGCACAATCCTCAGACCAGGTGAAGATAGGCTGGGCAACACCAATGTTGCTTGCGGGGCCTGATCCGTTAGGCATGTGCTGAGCACACCAAACGGTTGCAGGGAGAAGGAGCCAATAGTCTCCCTTATAGCCGTCAGCCTGTTAGCTAGCGTATTCACCCTGCTTGACTGTAAGAGTGGGTTTGTATTCCCTCCAGCCTAGATTTAGGGGCCTAACTCCTTGAGAAGAGTGGGGCATAAGACACACCCCTCTCCTCAGCACTTGCTGTTGGCTAATTTAGGCAGCTCCTTGCCTACCCTGCTGGGTCTCAAGGACTCTCACTGACAGCTTAAGTGATCCAGAACAAAGATATTCTGGAGGAAGGTCAAAGCAAGTCTTCAATAGAAAGCCAATGGCCCAGGACATTAAAGACACAGAGTCAGAATGGCTGTTAGAACTATTGTTGGTTTGGTTCTCTTCACCCTGGAAGGGATGGGGATTTGGTTTCATCAGAGGGTTAACCTACCCAGAGAGTGAGGGAAGTTGTAGCAGCAACAAGGGGAGAAGAACTTTGCCATGTGTCCACATTACAAAAAATAATGTAAGTGGTGCCCTTGTTGACAGCAGAGAAAGCAAGGATTGAATGGGCACAGAGATCAAACTACCATCTCACCCCTCAAAAGTGGTCCCAACAGATCAAGACTAATACAGGCTAGCTTGCTTGCTGCTCCCTGTGGTCCCCAGTCTGTGGCAAAATGAAAGGCTTTCTTCTCAGGCCAGTTTCTTTCATGAACACTAAAGCTCACTCTGATGAGAGTAGCTAATAAGATTCAGATGCTGCTCACAGTACCTATGTTGTTCTGAGGGAGCTCAAGGGCTTTAGGAGCTCTTGGGAACTCACTGATCATCTCATTTGACTTGCCTATTTCCAGTGCTAAATCATTGCACAGGGAGGAATATTTCTGTTTAGTCATCACTGCTTACAGCTAAGCAGGTATTTTACTTTTCATGCCAGGAACTTTTACATATTACTAAGTTAATAGCCACCTGTGATGTTTGGGGAATCACCCAGACCCTGTAAGGGGTTCTGTCACCATTTGCCTTGTCACTTTGTGTGCCTTAATTCTATGCTTCTCTAGCTCTGAGCTCTGACACCAGTTGCCGCCGACAAGCATAAAGGTGTCACCCTGGCTTCCACCAACCTAGATACTCCTTGCAGGATTACCCCACTAGGCCCTCTTATCCTAACACCCTCCAAATCCATCTCCCCAAGTTCTTAATTACCATACCTTGGACTTTTCTCCTCTGATTCATCACACCCAAAGGAGTTCAGAGTAACAGCCGTGTTAGTCTGTATTCGTAAAAAGAAAAGGAGTACTTGTGGCACCTTAGAGACTAACCAGTTTATTTGAGCATGAGCTTTCGTGAGCTACAGCTCACTTCATCGGATGCATAGCATATCGTGGAAACTGCAGAAGACATTATATACACACAGAGACCATGAAACAAAACTTCCTCCCACCTCACTCCCCCGCTGGCAACAGCTTATCTAAAGTGATCATCAAGTAGAGCCATTTCCAGCACAAATCCAGGTTTTCTCACCCTTTCCCCCCCCCCCCCCCCACACACATACAAACTCACTCTCCTGCTGGCAACAGCCCATCCCCCTTTGAAACCCCTCTTTATAATGCGCATGATAATCAAGGTGGGTCACCTCCAGCACTAGTCCAGGTTTTCTCACCCCCCCCCCACACACACACCCCTTTTCCAAAAACCACACACACAAACTCATTCTCCTGCTGGCAACAGCTCATCTTACAATGTGCACAGCAATAATCCAAGTTTAACCAGAACGTCTTGGGGGGGGGTTTGCAGGAAAAAAACAAGGGGAGACAGGCTACCTTGCATAATGACTTAGCCACTCCCAGTCTCTATTCAAGCCCAAATTAATAGTATCCAATTTGCAAATGAATTCCAATTCAGCAGTTTCTCGCTGGAGTCTGGATTTGAAGTTTTTTTGCTTTAAGATAGCGACCCTCATGTCTGTGATTGCGTGACCAGAGAGATTGAAGTGTTCTCCGACTGGTTTATGAATGTTATAATTCTTGACATCTGATTTGTGTCCATTTATTCTTTTACGTAGAGACTGTCCAGTTTGACCAATGTACATGGCAGAGGGGCATTGCTGGCACATGATGGCATATATCACATTGGTGGATGTGCAGGTGAACGAGCCTCTGATAGTGTGGCTGATGTTGTTAGGCTGATGTTGTTAGGCCCTGTGATGGTGTCCCCTGAATAGATATGTGGGCACAGTTGGCAACGGGCTTTGTTGCAAGGATAGGTTCCTGGGCTAGTGGTTCTGTTGTGTGGTATGTGGTTGTTGGTGAGTATTCGCTTCAGGTTGGGGGGCTGTCTGTAGGCAAGGAAGAGCCATTTCCAGCACAAATCCAGGTTTTCTCACCCTTCTCCCCCCCCCCCCCCACACACACATACAAACTCACTCTCCTGCTGGCAACAGCCCATCCCCCTTTGAAACCCCTCTTTATAATGCGCATGATAATCAAGGTGGGTCACCTCCAGCACTAATCCAGGTTTTCTCACCCCCCCCCCACACACACACACCCCTTTTCCAAAAACCACACACACAAACTCATTCTCCTGCTGGCAACAGCTCATCTTACAATGTGCACAGCAATAATCCAAGTTTAACCAGAACGTCTTGGGGGGGGGGTTTGCAGGAAAAAAACAAGGGGAGACAGGCTACCTTGCATAATGACTTAGCCACTCCCAGTCTCTATTCAAGCCCAAATTAATAGTATCCAATTTGCAAATGAATTCCAATTCAGCAGTTTCTCGCTGGAGTCTGGATTTGAAGTTTTTTTGCTTTAAGATAGCGACCCTCATGTCTGTGATTGCGTGACCAGAGAGATTGAAGTGTTCTCCGACTGGTTTATGAATGTTATAATTCTTGACATCTGATTTGTGTCCATTTATTCTTTTACGTAGAGACTGTCCAGTTTGACCAATGTACATGGCAGAGGGGCATTGCTGGCACATGATGGCATATATCACATTGGTGGATGTGCAGGTGAACGAGCCTCTGATAGTGTGGCTGATGTTGTTAGGCCCTGTGATGGTGTCCCCTGAATAGATATGTGGGCACAGTTGGCAACGGGCTTTGTTGCAAGGATAGGTTCCTGGGCTAGTGGTTCTGTTGTGTGGTATGTGGTTGTTGGTGAGTATTCGCTTCAGGTTGGGGGGCTGTCTGTAGGCAAGGACTGGCCTTTCTCCCAAGATTTGTGAGAGTGTTGGGTCATCCTTCAGGATAGGTTGTAGATCCTTAATAATGCGTTGGAGGGGTTTTAGTTGGGGGCTGAAGGTGACGGCTAGTGGCGTTCTGTTATTTTCTTTGTTAGGCCTGTCCTGTAGTAGGTGACTTCTGGGAACTCTTCTGGCTCTATCAATCTGTTTCTTCACTTCCGCAGGTGGGTATTGTAGTTGTAAGAATGCTTGATAGAGATCTTGTAGGTGTTTGTCTCTGTCTGAGGGGTTGGAGCAAATGCGGTTGTATCGCAGAGCTTGGCTGTAGACGATGGATCGTGTGGTGTGGTCAGGGTGAAAGCTGGAGGCATGTAGGTAGGAATAGCGGTCAGTAGGTTTCCGGTATAGGGTGGTGTTGATGTGACCATCGTTTATTAGCACTGTAGTGTCCAGGAAGTGGATCTCTTGTGTGGACTGGACCAGGCTGAGGTTGATGGTGGGATGGAAATTGTTGAAATCATGGTGGAATTCCTCAAGGGCTTCTTTTCCATGGGTCCAGATGATGAAGATGTCATCAATATAGCGCAAGTAAAGTAGGGGCGTTAGGGGACGAGAGCTGAGGAAGCGTTGTTCTAAATCAGCCATAAAAATGTTGGCATACTGTGGGGCCATGCGGGTACCCATAGAAAAGGGGGGGGGGTGTATGGGGGGGGTGAGAAAACCTGGATTAGTGCTGGAGGTGACCCACCTTGATTATCATGCGCATTATAAAGAGGGGTTTCAAAGGGGGATGGGCTGTTGCCAGCAGGAGAGTGAGTTTGTATGTGTGTGGGGGCGGGGGGGGAAGGGTGAGAAAACCTGGATTTGTGCTGGAAATGGCTCTACTTGATGATCACTTTAGATAAGCTGTTGCCAGCGGGGGAGTGAGGTGGGAGGAAGTTTTGTTTCATGGTCTCTGTGTGTATATAATGTCTTCTGCAGTTTCCACGATATGCTATGCATCCGATGAAGTGAGCTGTAGCTCACGAAAGCTCATGCTCAAATAAACTGGTTAGTCTCTAAGGTGCCACAAGTACCCAAAGGAGTGAAACCTGCCCCCAATTATCAGTGCAGTTTGGCACACACACTACATACGGAGATCCACCCAAGGTAAAAATAAACAAAAAGTTTATTTAATAAAAAAAAACATAGATTCAAAGGTGAACCAACAAGGAAAAACAAATACACAGAAGTTACACAGAAAATAAACATAAAGATGCAATCTCAGGCTTTACATTTCTGTATTAGCTAAATTCCCTTCTCTAATAAAAGTTACCTGTTGCCTCTGAACAGTTTCCCAGTGAGCCCCCTGTCACAGAAGGGATCCAATGTTCCACAAATAGCTCCCCGCTTAGATGGTGGCCCTCAGTTTCTGGGCAGGCAGCCTTCACTTCACTTCCCTTTTAACAGGCTTTGCAGTGTTTTGTTCTTTTCTCTCAGACTATGGTAATTCATGGTTACACAGAGTGGGGGGAACTCCCTCTTGCCTGAGTTTTCCAAGACTGGAGTTTACTTTTCAGTTTTAGTGTCTTTCCATTAACTTTAAAGGTCCACTGTTGTCTGTCCCTGCCTAGGTTGGTTGCTAGGTGCTTGGAGTTAGTGTCATGGAAACAACTACCATGGGAGGTGCCCCTCCTCGCCTGATTGCTTCACCCCCTCTGGTGAGGTGATGCTGCAGTTGCATTCTAGTTACAATTAAAATGTCCCACACAGATGTACATGTATACATTCATAACCATAACCTGTACACATATCTCCCAATGACCATCAAGCTCAGAACATTACACACTTTCATAAAAGACCTTATTTGACATGTATTTATACACAATAACATTGTATATAACCAGATGATTCAGTTGCTTGTCCTTTGGGGTTCACACCCCCTGGTCTCCGCTTGGGGTATCTGGACCCTGATTGTTATATCACCTTCAGATTCATACTGGAAAGTCTACACTCTATACAATCTATTTCTGCGCAAAAGGCCAATTGCAAGGACTCTGTTATGAGCTTAAGTAAAAAAAAAAAAAATGCATCAGATATCTTCCCAGAGGCACCAGAAGGGAAAAGCATTTAGGCTGTAGAACAGCTGTTGAGTTGTGTCATAAGGCTGAAATTAGTCCTCACAGGCCCTGAAACGTCCCTACTTCAGTGAAGGGAGAACAGGAGCTATACAGGGGTGGATTCTCTGGCAGGTATGGATTCCATTGCCATGTCCCATGTAATAGGATAAATATGGACGTCTTTCTTGACCAGAGACATTACATTTCTAAACCCTTTGACTGACAGTCATCCAGCAGACTCTGACAATTTTTCTAACTCTGTCATGGAATTTGCAGTTCTAGTTCAAAGGGTCACTATTCTTCAAGTTTCAGAGTAGCAGTTGTGTTAGTCTGTATTCGCAAAACGAAAAGGAGTACATCTCTAAGGTGCCACAAGTAGTCCTATTCTTCAAGTCTCGCTTTGGCTTCATTAGGCAGCAGTAATTCATTTCCCTACCTTTTCCCCCTTCAGTTATGACTCTGCAAGTTTCAAACATTGGTTTGGCCCATTACCATATACTCTGTTAGTATGGTGTGATGCTGTATGATTGAAATATGACCATTTATATCAACAATTTTTATAAACAATTTCAACAAATCTTGTACTAAGCATGTCATGTAAGGTTTAATGGAAAAGTTATGATTTCCTAAGTATGATTATCCTGTTTATATGCATTTATCATTTTTGTATCTGAAGGTGTAATACTGACTATGTACTAGTATCATACTTGTGTGCTGTATTCCTGGGTAACACCCAAGTAAAATCTACATTGAAGCCGGACAGCCACGTGTTGATGGCCCACCAAAGACACTTAGCTATCACAATGGGCCATAGAAAAAACTCATTCCACCCAGATTGCTCTTCCTGCAGATGCCTCAGGCTCCAAGGGGCCAATGGCTACCCCACTTGGGTCATCAAGCCATGTAAGTACATGTGATATTTTCATGTGACCCTGGACTCCATCTTATACCAGCAACTTTCCACAAACTGGTCTGTGAGCTTTGTTTGAAACAGAACATTTCCAGGCACATGGCAAAGGGTTATAAAAGACATGTGGAATGACTCTATTTTGCCTCTTTCCTGCTCTGATTCGCTGGACTGTGGATTTACAACTAAAAGGAGAATATCAAACTATGGACTGAGGACCTTCCAATCTTTTGGAAATTGCTAGAGAAACTTTACAAGCCAGCAGTCTGTAACATCACTGCTACAAACTTGATACAAGAACATTGTAATTAATATACTTGTATGATCCATTAACCATTTTAACTCTTTTCTTCTTTTTTTAATAAACCTTTACATTTTAGTTACTAAAGGATTGACAGCAGCATAATTATTGGGTACGATCTGAGTTATATATTGACTTGGCTAAGTGGCTGATCTCTTGAGATTAGAAGGACTCTATATGTGATGAAATTGGTTTTCAATAAACACTCATCATAAAGTTCAGTGTCTGGTTGGTGAGACAAGGGCTGGAATGCCCAAGGAGATGGCACCTCTGACTTCTTGTTAACCAGTGTGGTGAGACAGAAGTTTACTTTTGTTACTGGCTTGGTATAATCTAATGATAGAATAACCACCAGTTTGGGGTGAATCTGCCCTATTTCTCACCAGTTTGTCCTGAATCTGGCATTCTCAGCTGTGACGCACTGAGGCACGGTGACATATGGTCAGATAAGAATGGGAGATAGGTGTAGAGAAGTAAGTTCACAGGCCAAATCTTCAGCTAATGTCAATGGAGCTATGCGAATATACTTCAAACATTTTTTCTTCAAAAGATGTACCTGCAAAGAGGAAGTAGAATCGGCTGAGATGACACAGTCTATAAGTACCTATATGTTATGGTCATAGCATACAAAAAGATAAACATAAAATACTCTTTCTGGAAGGTTGCCACATAACACTACTTTATTGCTTAGAACCCAGAACCTTAAACGCATGAGAATCAAGAGCAGAGAGCGAGTGAAACCAGGTTGCTCCCTAAGGCAGAGACACAACTCACCCCACCTTGCTCTAGGCTGGTTCTTTGTACAGACTGACTGCTGCTAAACCCAGATGGCACACTTTCCTACAGCACCCCATAGCCTACAAGCAGAAAGAGGAAAACCTCTCTGAATTTAAAAGTGATAGCTTACAAGTTTAACACCGTTTTCAATATACCACACTAGACGGGAAACAAATAATGGGCTCTTCAACCCAGCAGACAAAGGTAAAACATGATCCAATGGGTGGAAGTTGAAGTTAGACAAGTTCAGACTGGAAATAAGGCGTACATTGTTAACAGTGAGGGTACCTACAATGAAACAGCTTACCAAAGGTTGTGGTGTGCATCAGTATATTATATTTGGAGGGCAGATCTATACCAAACTCATGCTGCAAAATCCTTTCCATAACACCATGCCATCATGCATTCCTTATTCTTATTACATGCTTATTCCACACATTTTGTATAGAAACTAAAGTGTCAATTAAAAAAAAGAAGTGAATCCAGCCAGGACCTTCTCTATACAGAACAGACAATTTAGCAGTCCTGCTGATACAACCCTGTGTTTCATTCCATGCTCAAATTGCTCCTATTAAGCAATCAATCAAATGCACAACTACAAAATGGGGAATAACTGGCTGGATGGTAGAACTGCTGAAAAGGATCTGGGGGTTACAGTGGATCACAAATTAAATATGAGTCACCAATGTGATGCAGCTACAAAAAAAGCTAATATCATTCTGAGGTGTATTAACAGGACTGTCGTATGTAAGACATGGCAGGTAACTGTCCTGCATTACTTGGCACTGGTGAGGCCTCAGCTACAGTACTGTATGTAGTCCTGGTTACCACACTTTAGGAAAGAAGTGGACAAACTGGAGAGAGTCCAGAGGAGAGCAACAAAAATGATAACAGGTTTAGAAAACCTGACCTATGAGGAAAGGGTTAAAAACTGGGTATGTTTAGTCTTGAGAAAAGAAGACTGAGGGGGGGTCCTGATAACAGTCTTCAAATATGTTAAGGGCTGTTATAAAGAGGACTGTGACCAATTGTTCTCCATGTCCCCTGAAAGTAGGCCAAAAAGTAATGGTCTTAATCTGCAGCAAGGGAGATCGAGGTTAGATATTAGGAAAAACTTTCTAACTACAAAGGTAATTAAGCTCTGGAATAGGCTTCGAAGGGAGGTTGTAGAATCTGCCTCATTGGAGGTTTTTAAGAACAGGTTGGAAAAACACGTGTCAGGGATGATATAGGTTTTCTTGGCCAGCAAATGGGGCTGGATGTGATGACTTCTTGAGGTCCCTTGCAGCCCTATGCATTTCTATGATTCTATTTTCATTAATAGGCTACCTATAATAAGATGAACTTGATGGTTCAAAAAGGGAGTTAATACTTTTTAAACACACTTACATGAACTAAGAGAAGGAATGTTTGTGTGTATGTGACACACTGTACCTCAAGACAGCACCCTGTAACCCCATATTCACCACTTGTATATGGTTATGATATTTTGTACAATGAATAACTTATAAGGTATCATATGAAAGGTCATGATCTGCTGAAACTCATTGTTCTGTCAAAATATGTACATCATCATTGTATATGGAGTTATGAGATTTTGCTATACAGTTTTGTTATTGAAATATGTTGTGAGTCTGTGAAAAAGCCCACAGTTAACTCTCCAGTGGAAACAAAGGAAATGACCCACACCCAGACCTAGGTGTTAAGCAACCATCACCAGCCATTGACCAGCAGGGGAACTGTACACAAGAGATCTACAGTTTAGTAAGAGACAGTTACTCGACCTCTACACAATGGGGATTCCTTAACTCTGTGACTCAGCAAGTCATCAGGACACGTGATGCTTGACTCCATGTTTGACCCATATTTTTCCAGGCACTTGAACTGAGGGTATAAAATAAGGGACAGTGGCAACATGAGATCACCTCTCTCTCTTCCCCCACCTACTCTGAAGGCAACAAGAATGGTTGGAAGAAAAATACTTGGAACTGGTGAGATTGGTCCCAGCTGAGCAGGGAATTTAGCCTGTGTATTAAGAACTGTGAACTGCTTACAATGCCTAGTGTGGTGAGAAAAACTGTTTGATTCAACTCTTGTGTAGTCTGATAAAGTTTAGGATTTAAAATGTGTGTTTACTTTTTATTTCTTATGTAACCATCTCTGACCTTTATGCCTACCACTTATAATCACTTAAAATCTATCTTTCTGTAGTTAATAAACTTATTTTACTGTTTAATCTTAACCAATGAGTTGGTCCTAAGTGCTTGGGGGATCTGCTTAGATTACAGAGGTTGGTGCATGTCTACTATCCTTTGATGAAGTGGTAAACTAATTAATGAGCTTGCCACATTCAAGAGAGTCTTAAGCAGTATAAGATGGTTCATTTCTGGGGTGCAAGGCTGGGTCTGGGGGGAATTTGCTGGTGTCTCCCTGGGCACAGTTCATGAGTGTTTTGGAGAACATTCATGCAACTTAGCTGGGTGTGTCTCTGCCTGTTAATGGCTGTAATAACAGCACCTGGAGGGGTTTGCGGCTTGTAACTAGTATAGCGTTGTAAGAGACAGTCTGGGGATAGAGAGTTAAGGGTGCACAGCAGTCCCACAGTTCCAGGTTGTAGCGTGGGGGTCTGTCACAGTGTATTTTAGTTCAAAAGCCTTAAATAACTTAACAATATCATGATTTCCTTTACTGCATATATTACCTCCTAAGTTGCAATAAACATGAACTCTAACATTCTCTAACAAGTTCTATAAGAACATAGATTGGCTGCTTCCAATTCCTGGAATATTTTCCTATTACATATGGAATTTATTTTGTTTGCTCAATACTACTGATTGTACTAATACTCTACAGGACTGGTGCTATTTAGCTTCTTCTCTCATTATTCTAAAAGTCAGGCCAGTCACAATCCTGATGTTCTTGAAGAAATGATCCCTCAGACACAGTTTAGAGTTGAGTGATGCTGCCACCATTTTATCAGAGAACCAGCATGAAGTGTGACTATGACTATAATTTTAGTAGGTGGTGTGAAATATGGAGTACAGTCCACTCCACACTGATTATCAAGGGCACTTCTAAAGCACTTACCAGTGTAGTACCTAGGCACTTGTCTAGATTCTTATTTTCATAATCCACTGAATACAGTATGAGAATGGACAAGTACCAAGTATTGTTACACACATAAGAACCATGTTGTCCTCATCCTGTCCCAGTAGGTTGCACATTAGTTAATTGCAGAATTTGGTTATCTGCATACTAAATTAAGGTCAAATACTGCTGTTCAATGTAATCACTTCAGATAAGTCAATCAGTCATCATATACAAGATTTTCCCAACGATGAAAGGTCTTTCTCCCCTCCCCCTCAGTAAATTATAGACAAATTATACTGCAAAGTATAAAAAGTGTTTATGACAAAAAAATCCTTAATCATACTGGCAAGAAGAATGCAAAAAACAAAGCATAGCAGAGACAGGATGCAACTCTTGAACTCTCTGTAGGAGGTGCTATTCAAATCTTTAAAGCAGAAAATGTTACCATGATATTTACAGTAAGAGTAAAGCTGACCTAAAATTCAGAGACTAAAAATCATCTATGTTCCTGCAAATCTGAAAGTCAAACAGGAATAAATGCTAATGAGCTAAACTTATGATTATTTAAGTGTTTCAAATGGCTTCCAAGATAATTCGGATTTACATGTACATTCTATACTTAGTCTAGGGAGTACTACATTCATAGATTCTAAGGCCAGAAGGGAACATTGTGATCATCTAGTTTGGTTTCCTGTAGTACACAGGTCATAGAATTTCCCCAAAGTAATTCCGAGAGCAGATCTTTTAGAAAAACATCCAAACTTGATTTAAAAATTGTTAGTGACAGAGAATCCACCACAACCCTTGGTAAATTGTTCCAATAGTTAATTACTCCCACTGTTAAAAACAATTATGCTTCATTTCCAGTTTGAATTTTCTAGCTTCAATTTCCAGCCATTGGATTGGGTTATACTTTTCTCTGTTAGACTGAAAAGCCCATTATGAAACATTTGTTTCCCATGTGCATACTTATAGCCTTAATCAAGTCACCCCATAATCTTCTCATTGTTAAATTAAATAGATGGAGCTCCTCGAGTTTTCTCTCTGAACCCTCTCCAACTTATCAATGTCCTTCTTGAATAGTGGGCACCAGAACTATCCCAGCAGCGGTCAAACCAGCACCAAATACACAGGTAAAATAACCTCTCTTCTCCTACTCGAGATTCCCTTGTTTATGAAACCCAGGATACCATTAGCTCTTTTTGGCCACAGCATCACATTCAGAGCTCATATTCAGCTGACCACAACCCCCAAATCTTTTTCAGAATCATTGCTTCCCAGGACAGAGTCCCCCATTCTGTAAGCATGGCCTACATTGTTTGTTCCTTGGTATATACATTTACATTTAGCCATATTAAAACAAATATTGTTTGCGTGCACCAATTCAACAAGCAATCCAGATCACTCTGAATCAGTGACCTGTCTTCTTCATTATTTACTTCTCCCTCAATTTTTGTGTCATCTGCAAACTTTCTCAGTGATGATTTTGTCTTTTCTTCCATGTCTAATAAAAATAGCATAGGGCCAAGAACCAATTCCTGAGGGACCCCACTGGAAACAGACCTGCTTGATGATGATTCTATGTTTACAGTTACATTTTGAGACCTATCAGTTAGCCAGTTATTAATCTATATAATGTGAGCTATGTTCATTTTATATCATTCTAGTTTTTTAATCAAAATGTCTTGCAGTACCAAGACAAATGCCTTCCAGAAGTCTAAAGTATATTACTTCAACATGATTACCTTTAATCAACCAAACTTGTAATCTCATCAAAAAAGGATATCAAGTTAGTTTGACAGAATCTATTTTCCATAAACCCATGTTGATTTGCATTAATTTCATTACCCTCCTTTAGTTCTTTATTAATCGAGTCCCATATCAGTCACTCCATTATCTTATCTGGGATTGATGCCAGGCTGACAGGCCTTTACCTGGGTCATCCCGTTTACCCTTTTTAAAAACTGGTATATTAGCTTTCTTCCAGTCTTCTGGAACTTCCCCAGTGCTCCAAGACTTATTGAAAATCAACATTAATAGTCCAGTGAGCTCCTGAGCCAGCTTCTTAAAAACTCTTCGATGCAAGTTATCTGGATTTGCTGATTTAAAAAATGTCTAACTTTAGGAGTCTCTGTTTAACATCCCCCAGAGATACTAGTGAAATGGAAAGAATGTTATCATCAGCATATGATAAGACTATATAATCTTTTTTTCTCCAAATACAGAACAGAAATATTTACTGAACACTTCGTCCTTTTCTGCATTATTACTGATAATTCTCCCATTTCCATCTAGTAATGGACCAATACCATTGTCAGGATTCTTTTTGTTCTCATATTTTAAAAACTCCTTATTGTGCTTAAATGGCCATCGATTTCTCCTTCTCAGTGAATACCATGTCATGTTTATTATCTACAGTGACAATTTTAAATATTTTAATTACTACCACAGTAAATGTCTAACTTTGGGTATCTATATATTCTACCCATTTGCTCATAGTGATGCACCTTAAGTGGACTGCGCTTTTTTCTCAAGTTACAAGCCTCAGGCATGAGGGCGCAGGGCAGAGCAAGGAAGTATATTTTTATTTTGTTTTTTGAAAATTCTCTAGCCATCCTGCTCAAGACAATCTGTCCACTCTCACTCAAACCGGTTACTATGCTTCTAGGTTATATGTAATACCTATTGTGGCCATTTATTTTAATTGCTCCCATCTCTGTACCCATTGTGTTGGGCTGATTTCATTGAATTGATTGCCATTAGTCTCAGCTTCCCATTGTCATGCTCTTTTATCTGTTGCCTTTAAACCATGGCTGCTTTTAACTGAGCTCTTCTTCATGTCATCTTTCTGCACTTCCACCTATTAGTGCATTGTCTTCCTCACATGCAGCTCTCTTCTGGACCTTCAAAGCCATCTTCCTCACTGGTACCTCCCTTTCCTTTGTTCCATCTACCCTTACTTTCTACCCTCTATATACAAACAAGCTCTACCTCTAGTTCACATCTCCACTTCACCTTTCATCCCCACTCCTTGCTCTCATGTGTTCTCTTTTAATATCTTCCTGCTCTTAGTAGCCCCTGATCTTTGCCCCACCCTTGCCGTGGTCATATGTGCAACATCCTCCCCACTCCCAACCCCTGTCTCCCAGCTCCATTACCAGTAAGGTAAGGCTGAGCGCTTCTTAATAAGGCTTTGATCTGTAAGCTTTAGCACCTATTAACCCTTAACCAGGGGGTGGGGCTACTCAGGGAGAACAGCGATTTGAAAAGCCAGCTGCTAAGCGACCAGAGGAGCTAGCAAACAGGAGCAGCTAAGGGAGCTTTGCAAGGGAGTGGGAGAGCTAGATACATCTATTTAACAGTCTCTAAATTTAGGGAAATAAACACCACCATCCCCTGAAAAAACAAAGCAAAACCAAACCAAAAAGCTGCAGGAGTAAAAAGAATGCAGGCAGAAGTCCAGCAACAGAGCCGGGGCTACCCAGTTTATTGCACTGAATGCAGCATGTACGATTTCCTGCCTTATGGGCAAGTGGAATATATGTGCATTTGGTGCAAGGAGGTCATGGTCCTCAGAGACTAAGTACAGGCCCTGGAGACCAGAGTGGCTGAAATGAAGGAGCTAAGGAAGACAGAGAGGTTCATAGATGAGACTTTCCAGGACACAGTAGCGTGGTCCCACCCCCAGTCTGACAACCTCTGTGCTGTTGAGGAGGATGAAAATCTTGGGGAAGGAGAACATCAGAGTGGAGTGAAGGGAAATGATCCCATAGTTGGGACCCTCCCTCCAGATGATGTCATGGTATCCTCTCACACTGAGGATACCTCTCCGGGGAGGGAACCCTAGTCATTAGGAAGAGACATGTAATAATAATGGGGGATTTGATCATTAGAAATATAGATAGCTGGGTTTGTGATGACTGGGTGAACCGCACGATGAACTGCCTGGCAGGTATGAAGGTTGCAGATCTCTTGAGACAGCTAGACAGGCTTATGTGTGGTGCTGGGGAGGAGCTGATGGTTGCAGTACATGTAGGTACCAATGACATGGAGAAAGGTCTTGGAGGCCAAATTTAGGCTCCCAGGTACGAGATTGAAGTTCAGGATCTCCATGCTAGCATTCTCTGAAATGCTTCCAGTTCCATATGCAGGGCCAGTTAGACAGGCAGAACTGCAGGGTTTCAATGCGTGGATGAGACAATGGTGCAGAGAGGAGGGGTTTAGGTTTATTAGGAACAAGGGAACCTTTTGTGGAAGCAGGAGCCTATACAGGAAGGAAGGAAGAGGTCCACCTAAACTAAAATGGAACCATACTGCTGGCATATAAAATTTAAAAGGTTGTAGAGGAGTTTTTAAACTAAGGGCTTGGGGAAAACTGGCAGGTGAGGGGGAGCACGTGGTTCGGAGAGAGGCATCCCTTAGGAGAGGATCTATTAATGGGGATTCTCTATATCCTAGTAAGGAGAGGATGGAAGATGATCAAGTACAGGTAGGAACTGATGAGAAACAGTCATACGAAAAAGAGTCCCATTCAATTACATCACATAATGTGAAGTGACAAATTTTATAAGTACTGATATACAAATACTAGAAATTGAAATACTAAGATGGGTGAATTTGGGTGTCTGGTATTAAATGAGGATACTGATATAATAGGCATCACGGAAATGTGGTGGAATGATGATTATGGGACCCGATAATACCAGGGTACAAAATATATCAGAATGACAAAGTAGGTTATGCTGGTGGGGTGTGTGGCCCCATATGTGGAAGAAAGCATACAGTCAAATGTAGTAAAAATCTTAAATGAATCAAAGGCTATGGCTACACTAGATACATTACATACAGTGGTGCAGCTCTCTAGTGTAAGCTGAAAAGAGAGAGCTCTCCCATCGGCTTAATTAATCCACCCCCAACCAGCAGCAGTAGTTATGTCGGCAAGAGAAGCTCTCCCACCAACCTAGCACTGTCTACACCAGCGTTTAGGTTGGTGTAACTTATGTCGCTCAGGGGGTGACTTATTCATACCCTGAGTGACATAAGTTATACCAACCTAAGTGGTAGTGCAGACATTGCCAAAGTGTACCATAGAATATCTATGGATAGGAATTCCATGCTTGAATAATAAGAATATAGGAGCAGATCTATACTATTGACCACCTGACCAGGATGGTGATTGTGAATACTCTGAGAGATTAGAGAGGCTATAAAAATAGAAAACTCACTAATAATGGGGGATTCCAACTATCTCCATATTGACTGGGTACATGTCACCTCAGGACAGGATGCAGAGATAAAGTTTCTTGACACCATAAATGACTGCTTCTTGGATCAGCTGGTCCTGGAACCCACAAGAGGAGAGGCAATTCTTGTTTTAGTCCTAAGTGGAGCACAGGATCGGGTCCAAGAGGTGAATATAGCTGAGTGAATAGGTGAATATAGGCTTGACAATAGTGACCATAATATAATTACATTTAAAATCCTGGCGGGAGGGGACATCAAAGAAGCCCTCCGCAGTAGCATTACTATTTAGTTGGGATCCCCATTATGCATGGTTGCAATGCTCACACTTAGGAAATTACACTGTACTTATGATAATTTTATTAATACTGCTAGCAAATTCACAAACACTCCAACCCAGCAAGGTAGGGAGAAATAATACAGAATGAGCAAAGCATCCATATACTTACACCACCCCTTGCAAAACAACCTGAAGTGTTAGTTAACACCTTTCCCCTCACCAGTCATCATCCTGTCATCTCCCTAGGTGCGCTGGCCAAGATACAGCTTTTATAATGTGTTATACCGATGCCACTATGCTTAATGCGTATTCAGTAGGGGTTTCAGCACTTTTCCCTGATTTGTAGTTCCTCACCCTACTAGGGTTGGGGTGCCCTTCTCCCATAGGTTATTAATCCTTTTACTGCAAGCTTATTAGCATATACGTCAATTAGTTACCATGGCATTCTTGTGGTCAGACATCTGCTGATGTCCCTAACTTAAAACATCCCAAGCTGGTATAAACTAGCATTTTGTGGTTACTTGTCAGCAGTTTACTCATTACAGCCTTCTATCTTGTGATACCTTATGATCTAGTGTTACTATTGACTAGCTGCTTATGCTTAAGGCTTTTTGGGGCTTATGCCTTAAGTAGTCCAACTAAGCTATTGTCTTACAGGCTTCGAGGCTCATTGCATTATTGCCTTAGCTTACATCTATGCCTCACGTCATAAATACCTATACCTATAGGCTACAAGTCTAAGGAACGCACAAAAGGATCTCTATGTGTGAGAATCTTGTCTTCCTTCTCTAGTTTATTTTCTGCTACCTACTTGCCCATTGTGAGAGGAAGGTTGGTCCAATGGTTAGGTCACTAGCTGGCGATTTGGCAGATCCGTGTTCTACCTAGGCCCTGTGGGATCTTAGGCAAGTCATGTAGTCTATCTACCTCAGTTCTCCATCTGTAAAATAAGGATAATACCTTCTCCACAAGGGTGTTGTAAGGATAAACACATTAAAGATTGTGAGGTGCTCAGCTACTATAGCCAGAAGGACCATATAGGACAGAAGAGAGCAGATTTTTTTCCCCATCTTGTTGCAGATGGTCAGGCTGATCACCAGAAATGGAGACCTCCTGGCTGACAGCTGGGTGTACCTTGTGACACTTGCCCGGCACATGGAGTTGCACATCCCATGTGTAGTTTGCCATGTGTGCCAGAAGGTAAAAAACCACCCTTGCACTCTGCCTTTCTCTCTGACCTTGAGGGGTCCTGTGGGAAGATGCTCACCCACCCCCATGCCCTGGTCCTCCAGAGCTTGTCATCCTGCCCCTGCCCCACAGCTTCCTCCAACACACCACCTGAGTAGGCTGCATTTCAGGCAGCCAGTCCATCTCCAGACTGCACCTCAGGAACATCTGTGCCCTGCACCGATATGAAGTGATGGGATCTCTTATCACCTTCAAGGACAAGGACCCCCAGTGCGCAAGCCTTTCCTCCAATCTGGTTCCATGGACTTGGGGGGTTATAAATTGGTGGCTCCTCCATGGACCTTTGATCATGAGTGTGTTGTTGGCATGGTTCCTGGAATCTCCCAACACTTGTGCATCAGCGTTTCCCTCTGGCTGCAGAAGCAGCATCTACTTAGAGTGGACCAGGTTGCAGCCCATTCTGGCTCCTCCAGAACCTCTTGCTGAGCTTGTGGCTGCACTTATCCTCACGTCTCTTCATCTTTGCACACCCTTTGTTGATGGTCCCACTAAGTCATGAGACTTCCTCATCAATCTCCTTCTGGTGTTGGCCAAGATGGGTATCCATCAGTCCAGAAAAAGGGAGCTCGATGTGTGGCATACTTCCATTCTCTCATTCTTTTACAAGTTCAAGCTGAATTCATTTAAGCAGTGACCACTGACTCCTGGAATTCCTTCACAGAGCTTTGGGAACTGCCTGGAGTTCTCTGCTCAGTGCTCCCATCTGGTGCCCTTGTTTTGACCCTCTGTTCCTCACTCATGTCCCTGTTTTTTCATTTGTTGTCCCAAGAAATCACTTGTGTCCTCTTTCTATGACTTCCCCCTTAGATCACAGGGTGGGCCTCAGCCTCCCCAACCCCAGATTCAAACAGACAGCCTAGGAGAGTCGAGCTGTCATTATTTCAGGCATGAACTACTGTTGACATGTCTCTTATCACTTCTGCATTGCAGTACCGTTCTTCCATTGCTCAATCCTTACTAAAGTGTTGCTTCTCCAAACAAAACTGGCAACATGTCTGAGACAAGGTGAAACACTCTCAGTTCCAGAGAATTTATTTTGTTCCTGTGCCTCTGAAACCTCCTTAAGTGCATAAATCGATGAGAGCTTGACCTAAAATAAACCTACCTCTGTTGTGGCATCGAAATTCTTTTGCCTCTGGAGCGACAATCTACAGGATTAAAGGGAGAAGTGGAAGAATTGAAGGCAACCGTCTCGTGCTAGCAGATACTTCAAAAATGTATTTATTGTTAGTATTACCATTGCTTGGGTCATACACCTGGACCCCATACTGCATAGGCACTGCACAAATACAACTAAAATATGGCCCTTGCCCCAAAGAGTTTACAGTTTAAGTTTAAGACAAGAGACAACAGATGGATACAGACAGACCAGCAGGGTAGTATAAAGAAACAATGAGATGCTATTGGTCAGCATGACGGGCAGTGGCTTAGTGTACCAGCAGCCTAACCATTGTCAAGTTTTTTGTAGGCATCACAGCAAAAGAGAAGGGATTGAAGGAGGACAATGAGATAGCTTTGCAGATATTTATGTGGAGCTCCGCCTAAGTGTGAGGGGGCAGCAAGGGAGAAAGCACAATGATGCTTGTTTGAAAATTTAACAAGAGGGTGATGGAGGCTGACACCTGGGCTGATCAGAGGTGGGAGCCAGGTTTTGGATAGTGAATGAGAGATGATGGGTAGGAAAGAGATACATATGGAAGGGCCTTGAAAGTAGAGGCAAGCAGCTTTTATTGACGCAGTAGAGAAGGGGAAGCCAGTGGACGGGTGCAAAGAGAGGAATTACAAAGTGACAGGAAAATTATTTTTGCAGCAACATTCTGAATGGATCTGAGTGGGACAACATTGCATTTGGCAAGGCTAGAGAAAAGGCTGATGCAGTGAGATGTATAATGACGAGAGCCTGGACTAGAGTTTTAGCTACAGGGATGGATAGGAAAAGGCATATCTCTAAGATCCTTTTTGCAAAACATCTCAAAGATTTAGACATAGCCTATGTGAGGATCTAGAAAAAGGTCTGAGTCAAAGATGACACCCAGGTTACAGGCCTGAGTGACAAGCAGGATGGCAGTGATGTCCACAGCGATCAAGAAAGGAGGTAGCAGGGAGGGCTTATGAGCAAAGATTAAGTTAGAATTCCTAGGATACTTAGCACTGTATTTCATAATTTCCTACCCATTATGCAAGAACTTTTTCAGTCGATAGAAGTTAGAACTCTGCTAACACAGCACTGGGTGAATTTCAAATGTTATATATTTGCAATTCAGAGAAAAAAGGGCCAAGACAGCTGTTCCTGGGAAATCTCATTGCAAACTTTACTTTTACTGATAAATTGGCAAGAAAAATATTTCAGCAAAAAAAATATTTTTGGAGGAAAATATCATCCACTAGAAATTTTGGATCACAGAAAAGTCAACAGCCTAAGGAACCCATGGAAGGGTTTCATTGTGTGAGGATCTTGTCTGCTTTCTGTAGATACTCTTCTGCTACATGCTTGCCCATTGATAATCTGGTGAGACATGAAGGATGGACCAGTGGTTAGCTCACTAGCATAGTATTTGGAAAGTATTTGGGTGGTGCTTACTTGGGGGGCTCCCCAGAAGCAGCGACATCCCCCTCACTCAGGTCCTAGGTGGAGGCGTGGCCGCCTCCACCTGCAGGCACCGCCCCCACAACTCCCATTGGCTGCAGTTCCCAGCCAGCCAATGGGAGCTGCGAAGCCAGAGCTCTGGGCGGAAGCAGCACGCAGAGCTGCCTGGCCATGCCTCTACCTAGAAGCTGAGCAAGGGGGATGTCACCGCTTCCGGGGAGACCGCCAGGAAAGCGCTGCCCACAGCCCGCCTCACCCCAGCCCATGCCCCAACCCCCTGCCCCCTCCCATATCCAAACTCTGCTGCTGCTTGGGGGGGGGGGGGGGGGACAGGGGCACCGGCTGCTGCAGAAGTCACGGAAAGTCATGGAATCAGTGACTTCCGTGACCTCTGTGACAAACCCGCAGCCTTAAACATAATCAATAGCAAACATGATTGATAACACTGCAATAAAAATGTTGTGGCAACTCTTGCAAAAATACAGAAAATAGGTTGATTTCAAACATCCTGAACAGAAACAGTTTGAAATATCCCATAAAAGTAATCAGCTGGATGGCTATGTAAAGTGTCCACCTCTGGGGGTTGTTCAAGATGATCCACAATAAATATGTTCCCAAATACGTACTGATGGTTCCAATAAATCTCTCAAGAATTCTCCCGTGGTTTTAAAACTAAACCCAAATCATTTTCTTAAAGTTCTAAAACATTTAGAAAACTACTTTTCCCTCCGTATCCTCCTCCTACCCCCAAATCATTGTGGTTTCTGGCCAAGATTGAAATCAAAGATGCTGAAATAAGGTGAGAGAGGCTCCTCTTTGCACTGTATTTGGCCAGGCGATGACCACACCTCTGAAAAGGAATCAGGGCCCAAATCTATAGAGTGATGAGTGCCCTCAATACTTACAGTAAAATCCTGGTCCCATGGAAGTTAAGGAGAGTTTTCCCCTTACAAATTTGAGTGGGAAGTGCAGGACTCAATACTTTGCCAGATCAGCCCTTTAGGCTCTGAACCAGCAAAGCACTAAGGCATGTGCTTAACTTTGAGCATGTAAAATAATGCCATTGACTTCAATGCTTAAACTTAAGTACATGCTGAAGGCTTTTGCTTTATCAGGGGTGTGGCTACCAGCTTATCCCCTCAAAAGGAGGCTGGGAACTCGAGGTGTGGAGTAAGGAGCAGGGCTTGTACCCCTAAAACAATCTACCTCTGTTGATGGACATTTGTCTACATGTGCTCAGGGTTAAACAGACTGTCAAATTTGGGGTTGATTTTCCCTTGGGTGACTTCCACCTTCCTCTGGAGCATTCAGTGAGGATCAGCCAATAAGACTAGTTAACAGCTACTGCAGGAGATGTGTATGGATAGGCCTTATTTAGTCTTTTCATCCAATAGGTTTAAAATTCATAATACTGACAATAATTCAAGCAGATTTGTCATTTAATTAACCCTCAAAAGAAACTTAGTGTGAAAACCCATGCCCCACAAAGCCTTAGACACTGAACTCAGACTCCAGGACCTGAAGCATTTTGGCTCATTATGTTTCCAGAAGAAAAGAGGGGCAAGTGAGTGTTACAAAGAGTACTCGTGGGTGGCAAATCACTCTCTTCTGTAATGAGCATTTCAAGTTCATCCTCCCAAACGAGAGTCCTTCACACCACCTCTCTGTAATAAATCTGTCACCACTTCACTGTCATTCTGCCTTGTCGTTTTCTCCTCCAATGCCCGTTTATTCTCTGGAGCACCACAGGAGATTGCCTCACCTTCACTGAAGAAAACTTTCCAGAAAGATCCAATCCTGTGATGTGCTGAGTGACAACTGCAAGAGGTTCTGAGCGCCCTCAACTCCCAGTAAGGTCAATGGGGGAGTTGAATACCTCTTCTTGGATACTCACCAGACTTCTGTGAGGGAACCAACTGCTGGATATTTTGTTTTAAGCCTCTGGATTGTAAACGGAGTCCGGGTATTGCCCCTGTCTTGAGGCTTCTAGACACACTCTCGGTGCAGATCATCTGTCTAGCACCCCCTCCTGAGAGCTGAGTCTTCACAGTCCAACTGCCTAGACCCTAGTACTAGACTGACCCCTCAGACTTCCCCCATAGCTTAACACCCTTTCCCAGAACTCCAGCCAGGTGAGTGTCCTGCATCCACAGGTTAACTCTTCAGGCGTATGTTGGTAGGGTGACCATATTTTCTAAAGGGAAAATGGGACACCGCACAGTGCTCGCCAGAAGCCACCCACCCCCACCCCGCGCAGAACTGGCCTGAGCTGCTCACCTCAGCCCTGGCCCAAGCCACTCACCTGAGTCCTCCCCATGCCCCCACAGGGAGCTGTCCTAAGCTGCTTGCCCGGGAACTCCTGCCCAGGCACGGGGCTGGCCTTAGGTCTCTTAGGTCTCCCACCAGGCCCGAGCCACCTGGCGTCACTGCTCACCTAAGCCCCCATCACCTGGGGCTGGCGTTGCCACTTGCCCTCCCCCTCAACATTCCTCTGCAACTCACTAGTGGGGCACGCTCCACCTTTTTGTCAAAGCTGGGTATTTGTCCCGTTTGCTCTTGAGCAAATGGGACAAACGCCCAGTTTTGGGGAAAAAATTGGGATGCCCGGGATGGTACTGGCCAAAATGGGACATGTGGTCACCCGATATGTTGTAGGTGGAACACAACACACAGACTTTGCACAGGATTCTGAGACATCATTGCTAAGTACTTAATTGCACAAGCTGAATGCAGATCTAGACAAACAATAAACGCTACACACATTTTCCTGCCTCAGTTTCCTCACCATTCCATAGTACTCTTTGGGCTTGAGTCAGAGTCCTGTGGATCCAGGGTTCTTCTGCTTCAGTGCATGGCTTGTTTTCTCAGTCATGGAGGGCCCTCCCCTCCAGGTCAGCTTGCTCTCTCTGACCTTGGTTGGTTCCGCAGCTAAACCAGCCCCCCCACTAACGCAGCATGCCTAGCTCTTCCCCTCCAGTGCTGGCCCAAAGCTTGCTGTGACCATGTGTTTTTATATATCCCACCACCACCATCTGACTCATTTATTCTGCTTCTGGGGATTTTCCACTACTGTAAACATCAGCCCCTTGTTAAGGGGAAAGAGAAAACTGGTTCTCCAGGCTTCAGCCAACCATCACAGCCTACCCATTGTTAGGTCCGAGTACAGATATCGCAGTCAACTGTGCTCCATTGTTCCCAGTGCGGTGGGGTTACATGCTACTGGCCCTGGTGAATTCCATGATACAACAATTTTCATGGTAATAGGCTCATGATGTCAACCAGAATCCAAAAGTTGTACATATTCCTCAGATCCTCACAACTCCAGGGTACCCTCCACTCCCACTAAGGTCAATGGGAGTAGAGAGTACTCAGCACCTTGTGGAGTCAGACCTTTGACCTGTTCACTTTGGTGATTAACAAACACTCTATATTCTAGACAGGATAACTGCTGGCATCTTCCCAGGGTTTGTTTGTTTGATCAATCCCATCATGACCAGTTATCCTGTAAGTGCATTAGTATAAAAGCAATATCCTGAAGAGAGATTTGGCCTATTTTTGTGGGGGTAAAATTCAAGGTTTCTTAGCATGGTAGTCACATCGTTAATAATAAAATCTGGGCCCAATTCTCTTCTTATGCAAGAGAACATCCACGGCGTTTCACCAGGGTAAAAGCAGTGTGAGAGGGAATTTGGCCTCATTTACAGGTCCAGTGCTTCAAGGCCTAACAAAATGTCTAACACAGAATCAGAAGTGAGGAGCTGCCAACTCCTGTCTCCCCAAGAAGATCTACTCTCTGCTGCGAGGTCAGAGGGAGCAGCAACCTTCCAGGGGTGCTGTAAAAGCCCCTGAGAAAATGTATTTTCTTTTTAGAGCTAGGTCCATTTTGGACTCCTAAGGGCTCCATTCTGCGATGGGCTGAGCACTTTAGCACCAATTTAGCAAAGCACTTGCTTACGTTCAAGCCAAAGGGACTACTCACACGCTTAAAGTGGAGCATGTGCTTCAGTGCTTTGCTAAATGGGGCCCCGAGCACTTTGCAGGATGAAGCAGTCCCTGTGCCAGACTCGTGATTTGACAAAGTGAGAATCAAGGGTTAGAGCAGCACCTCAGGCAGCTTTCTGAACAGTGCTTGCCGTTCCTGCCAATCAATTACACATCGGCGTGGAAATGCACTTGCAAGCAAATGCAGTCGTTGTTATGTGTCAGCAGCAGCCTCGGCATTGCTATACAAATGGCCAAGCAGTCTGTATGGAATTAGAAAATGAAAGACAGGCAGCATACCCTAGCTTGGAGGCCAGCAGAACAAGCACATACAGTCAGAGGATCCTGAATAACTAGGAGTACTAGGCACATGGGATGACTGATGACTTAGCTGCTCATCAAAAGAAAAACACCTCCACAAATAAAGACCACAACCTCTTTGCAATTATCAATAGCAAAAAAAATGAATAAGGAAGTCACAGAATGCCTGGGAATAGAGAATAAGTCCCAATTCCCTCATCTTGGCCACATCAGTGTAGACACTTTTTTTTTTTTAATTATATATATCAATGGAGCCATAGCACAGAATAGACCACTGGAGTGGTACGAGCCAGATTTTTCAAGAGGACTCAGCATTCATAATTGGGGTTAGATTTTCAAAAGATCTCAGTTCCTGTAATAATTATTTATGATTTGTATTAGGGTAGCACTTGCAGGCCAGGGCCTCATTTTGCTAGAAACCTGTATGAACATAAAACAAAGAGATGGTCCCTGCTCTGTGTCACAGAAGGAGCTGAGCATTTGAAAATCACCCAAAGGGATTAAAGTATGCCAGTGGATATTTACTTCTACAAAACATGCTGGATTATTAATGAATTGTTATGCACAGCTGAACAGTGCTATTCCACAGCAGCAAATATAGTGCATATAATGAACTGTCAAGTTAAATGATCACATTTTCTTTGTCGATGCACCATGATCACCACCCTAAATGTTCTTAGTTTGCAAACATATCAATGAGTCTTATCTTGTCCACAGCTATTTAAATAATAATCAGCTATGTCTTGCAAACACTGGCCTCTACTGGATGGAATGTCATTAGCAGCTACGTTCAAATGGATATATGCACAGGCTGCCGTCTAGAGACCTACATCTTGGCCTAAACAACGGGCTGGGAAACGGAATAGGAGAAAGATAAAAAGGTAAGAAAGGAGGAACAGAAAAAGAGAGAATGGAGGAAGGGGAGACAAGAGCAAGGGAAAAGGAGAGATGAAGGAGGCAATAAGGGGAGAATTGGAAAGGAAAAATGAAGGAGAAGAGGCAGCTACCTCTGTTGTCATAATCCTACTACTCTGTGAATTTCTCACTGGCATCAGCTTGCAAAAGTTGTCAAAAAAAAAAATTACCAGCCAAGACAGAAAATCTGCTCACCTAAACTTTTACCACGAGAGGGAGAAGGAAAAGAAATTACATTGTTTTACTTACCAGTCAAAAAACAAAACAAAACAAAAAAACAGCTCACCCTGGGCAGGCAGTGTTGCCAGGTTGAGTAACGAGATGTCCGTGATCCCACATCATACACGTGTTGCACTGGCCTCTGTGGGGTGGATGTCAGACCTGTTCAAGTGTCATCACGTCGCTCTCCCAGTTAGTTGCCCTGGTGGCTAAATATTAACCCCAATGACCAGTATTGCTGTAAGTGTCCCAATGACCCCTCTGATTAGTGTGAGGGATCATAATACTAGCTGCCCATGGCAGCAGCCTAGAATGTATAGACACCTTTAGACTATCCTGAAACAGCCATGAATTTCACAGATTACAACTATTACTCATCGTGATGGGGTGGACAAACCCCAAACTGGACCAGGAAAGAAAGGAGTTAACGTTCTGGAGATAGGATACAGCCCATGCTACCCTACAGCACAAATACTACTGTTACAAAGGCAGCATGCTCCAGTGTTAGGGCACTGGAGTGGGACTCAGGAGACCTCAGTTCTACTCCCACCTCTGTTACTGTGTCCCCTTGGGTGACTCACTTCATAGAATCACCTCTCTATGACTCTGTTTCTGGTCCACCCTCCACCCTCTGTCTGTCTTGTGTACGTAGACTGAAAACTCTTTCAGGAGGTACAGTAATGCACACAACGGGGCCCTAAGCCCAGTTGGGTCTTCTAGTTACCATCATAACATAAATATTACTACGACCAACATCCTAGCATTAGGGACTGACACCATCAGGTCTCCTCACATCTACCTTAACAGTGTTGTTGGGATACCATTGCTAGTTTCTCTTAGTCTTATTGAAATACTGAGTTGTAGCATTTGGATGCTGAGTGAAAGGTTTCCAAGGGTCTGCCTACAGTTTCTACCACTGCAGATCCACTAATAGTAGTAGTGCGAGAATAGATTGTTAAGTCTAGAGACGACAGTGGTTAAAATGCCTGCAGGCAGTCTACATTCGGGCTCCCAACACTAAAGCTGCACCAATGGAAAGTCAATAGTGGAGAATTTAAAGAGAAACATTACTAAAAACAACGCCTAAGAAAATGAGAAATTAGCAGTGCGGTGTCCTATCAACATCTTCTGCCAAAGTGCCTAACTGCACATTCTTTCCACTTCACCAAACCAATAATGTTACACCAAAGTTAATTTCCTGATAATGGCCTTGGTTCTCTGCTCCAATACTACCCTGGTGGATTGCAGTGTTCTACCCTTACCAAGGTCAGTTCAGTTACACTGGCATAAAACTGGCATAACAGAGTGGATAATCAGGCCATGTGTCTTTAAAACTATATACCCTGGATGAAATCCTGGCCCCCCAAAGTCAATGTGAGTTTTGCCACTGACTTTCACACGGTCAGAATTTCACCCCTTCTCTCTTTCCTATTGTGAAAAGTAAAATAAATTTCTCTGTTAATACTTAATTTATAATTATAATACTTAATAAATTTCTCTGTTAATACTTCTCTCTTTCCTATTGTGAAAAGTAAAATAAATTTCTCTGTTAATACCAAATTTTACCATAATTTTAGTAACACAAGGAGACAACTACCAGCATCTAACCTTGGCTAATGTCTTAAAATAACTGTGTTTATTGTACAATTTTAAAGGCAGTAACAACTACAGGATGGGTTTTAAAATGCCTCTGCACAGTACTACCCCAGGCAAAGATTTAGGCTGAAAATAGCATCTCTTTCAGCGGGTTACTGTTTTTCAAGAACCACACACCAGTTTCCCTGATCATAGTAACTCTTTTGAATTCTTATGCAATCCAGGGTTTTGCAGGCTGCTTCCAGTTCTCCTTCACAGAACACATGATAATAGCGGTGGAAAACAGGACTGAATTCTTGCAATTCCTTAGAACCAGCTGGAAGCTGAAGGACTTTGGCACATTCCCCTTTCTTGTTAGTGCCCCCTTTCAGGTGCCAGGGAACCAGCACATCTTGAGAATGAAAGGACGTTCTGTTAGTATGAACAGGCAGCTTGGAGTTAATTACCTGCTTTGCGTTGCCGCCTTTATCCTTAGAGTCATTAAGGATTTGGTCAGAACATGCTGAGTCTTGGCTACCGTTGTCATGCGTTTGATCACAGAACAATCCCCAGGCCACATCACTATTGATTTCCTCTTCTTTCCCTTTACTATCTCTCTTTTCCTTAAGGTACTTTGACTTCTGTTTGTTGTATTCTTGTTCCATTGCCCAGACATAAATGAGTGCCTTTCCGCCAGGCCTTAGGAGCCGGGCTAATTCACAGACAGCAGCCAGTCTTCTTTCCTAGTAATGAAAAGACTCAGTGAGTACATATGCAGTTAGTACATAAGCAGGAACACAACGAAATGGAACTGACAGCAACACCACTGCTGCAATGAACAGAAATGATTCCTGCCTGCTGTACCCCCAGATACGAAACAGACTGGAGATTTTTTTTCCATCCTACTCTTTGGTTATGTGTTCTTAGCCTGACAGAAGTGAGCATACTCCCCACTTGTGGGTGATGATGAGTAAGGGGGCAGGGGAGTAATTCATTCACAAAGTAGGTTTCAGAGTAACAGCCATGTTAGTCTGTATTTGCAAAAAGAAAAGGAGTACTTGTGGCACCTTAGAGACTAACCAATTTATTTGAGCATAAGCTTTCGTGAGCTACAGCTCACTTCATTGGATGCATCCGATGAAGTGAGCTGTAGCTCACGAAAGCTTATGCTCAAATAAATTGGTTAGTCTCTAAGATGCCACAAGTACTCCTTTTCTTTATTCATAAAGTAGTCAACCACTACTCACATGGGCTAGACCAAAGCTGCACGGGAACTACTTTTTGTCTACAATATGTGGTAACATCAGCTGTATTGATTTTATTTATTTTTATTACAAGTAGCACTGAGAGGTGCCAATTGAGATACAGGCCCCACCCTGCTAGGTGCTGTACAAACACACAGTCCCTGCCACAAAAATCTTACAATCTAAATAGACAAGACAGACAGTGTTGTGATCCCCACTTTAGAGATAGAGAATTGAGGCACAAAATCTCAGACTGAGCCAGGAATTTAATCAACGTCTCCTGCGTCCTAATGCAGAGTCTTCCTCTCAAATGTCATTAATTGTAACAAGAGCAAATGAAACATAGATGACTATACAATCAAACCAAATTGTTAAGAGAAAGTGGAATACCACCATGGTGATCTGCACAGAGTGGGAAAATGACAGGGACAGGGATACCACTGCAGATTCTGATGTCTAAGGAAGTCTTTGAGTTGTAATACAGATCTATTGCAATCTTATCACCTAGGACAGCACCCAGCAAGCAATGGGAAGTGACTGGAGAAGCAAAGGCAGCTGATAAGGAGGGGAAATCACATGAAGACAATTTGTCGGGAGGAGCAGACGTGAGTCAGGTTAGCTGGTGTGCTCTGCCTGCTGATCATCATACTAAACTCAGTCATTTCTCTGTCTACTGTGTCCTTCTTCCTTTTTGCCTGTCTTCTTCACATCTTTCTCATCATCTGCTTGGATTGTAAACTCTTAGAGGCAGGGACTCTACTTGATGTGTCCAGTGCGTGCACCTTAATCTCTGAAGGATGATTCTAGGAGCTACTGCAATACAAATTATTACTATTATTTATATTTGTATTATAGTAGTATCTAGAGGCATCAGCCCCATTGTGCTAGGCACTGTATAGACACAGAGCAAAGAGATGATACCTGCCCCAAAGAGCTTACATTCTAAATAATCTAAACAAATATTAAATCTACATAATAACATCAAGATGCAACACAGCCCAATCTTATCAACCACCCCCTGTGTAACATCTCTTCACCTTATGATCCTTTTAATGCCAGGGAGTAGGGAAAGTGTTGGAAGTTTTTGAGGCGGAAGGAGTTGCAGGAGACAAGAAGAGAAAGGAATCAGAAGGGATGAAGTGGCTATATCCATCCCCTCAGGCCTTCATCCTCCCTGTCCGTACTTTCTCCTCTTTTCTTTCCCTCCCATTTCCTTACACTCCCACATTCTCTCCTCTTTTGAGATCCTCTTTTGCCATTCACTTTCCTGTGGGACAAGCTGGTGACCTCTTGTGAGATCTACAGATGTGAGTGGACTTACTGCTGTAGAAAAATGGTGGATTACAGCGATGGAGATGCAGGCATCACAAGAACTATTTCGAACTGGCACAGACAATGCGTCACAAACAAACGCCTGGAATTTCTTTTCTCCACAGATGTCCACCAGGTTTTGGCTACGATCACAGCCAATCTGTAACAGAAAGGGTATTGTTAGACTGCTGGTTTTCACAGGAAGATAGTTACAGGAATGGCTCCATCAATCTCTTCTGTTCAGACACTACACTGGATACATTTTAGTAAAAAAAATAAGTTTTAGTTAAAGGGAGAAAAAAAAATAGTCCAAATTATTTTTTTTGTTGCTGCTCATTTAAAATTGGCCTGTGGGGTACTGAACTCTCCAATTATTGCTTATGGACCTTGATTCTGAAAAGCATGAGCTAAAATAGCCTTGGGACTGCTTGGGATAGTTCTCAAGGTACCCAGGCTATGAACCACCTTGTTACTTCCTGCCTCCAGCATGAGGGAGCCTTGCCTGTGCTAGCTGAGGGTTTGCTCCTTAACACCACCAGCCTGCCAGGCACTCAAACACTCTCCTCTGGGCTATGCCAATCCCGTCTTTACCTTGCAGATTAACAATCGATGTGCCCCAGTCCCCTTGAAATATTCCCCTGTGATATCCATCCCGACACTGGCTACTCACAGAAATCCCACATCCCCTGCTCTCAAAGGAACAGTGCACCCCACTTTACCAGTTTTACCTTATATCACCACTTCTGTATAATGCACAGCACTTGTGAGCACTTATAACAAAAGAAGCTTTATTTAAGAAAGAATAGGGATTCTACTAGACAAGAGAGATGGAAACAAATGGTGACAACAGAAAACAAAATCATACAACGCAAATTAGGGCCTGTGCTTATTAATGACCTTTCCTATTTAATAAATAGGTTTTCTCCACCCCAAAAGTTCAGTCTGTTGCAGAGCTGGCTGGCTTCTCAGGAACCAGGATCCAACTTTTCATGACACCACCGCCCCCAAGATATCTCCTCAGTGAATGGATGCAAAGTGTCTTTCTCCACCCTGTGATATAATGAATCAATCTTTTTTCTTTACTCACAGCCAGGGTGATTTCTGGTCTGGTATAATGTTCCCTTTTTACCTCAAAGTGGTTTCAATTGTTTGCAGTTGTCTTTTGTGATTTTCCATTGACTATTCAGAAATGGGGCAAAGCTAGACCATCACAGACTAACCACAGAGAGGTGACAACTCCCTCCTGCTTAAATGGGTCATCACCGAGTCATCTGATTCCCTCGTGACTAACTTTTACTCCAAATCTATAAGGCATCGTTTCAATATAGTTACATTATTCCTTAAATATTACTGTACATGCATCTTTCAATGATTATGAGTATTGATAAGTTATAAGTTTTCAGTAGAGATCTCACATGCTGTCCTGTATGGATAAATACCATGAAAGTGGTGTATTAAGTGTTGTGAGTTTGTCATATCTGAGACATGAGTTGCTTGAAGAGAACAGAAAACCCTTTGCCAGTTGGCATCAATGGGCCTCTGTGTCACACTGCTCCAACTTACATTACTGACATTTGGTCCTTCAGGTAGACAGGAACGGGGGAATGGAGTTCTGTCCTGCTCCTGATATTCTTCCTCTTCCTTCCAGCAGTTGGCTTTACACAGGGAGGAGTACCTATGTAGCTTCACACAGTCCTCCACCACAGGAACTGTTAATTGGCTACTTATAATCCAACCATTCTGCACCTTGTGTCTGACTGGTAACCCCTTAGGTATTTAAAAACGTGGGTAATATCCAACAGGTCAACTCTAGTATCAATGGTAAAACTCTCATTCACTGACTTCACTGGAGCCAGGATTTGGCACCCAGATGCCACATTTTTGTCTGATAAAATTTTAAACAGCTAAAATACTGAACTCCCCATAGTTGGATTTTCTAATGGAACAAAGCAATTCAGCTCTAACTCTGGTGGTGCCACTCGTGTCGCTATAGTAATTGCTATAAAGATTCAATACACATCGACACTTCGTAGTTTCTGTTTGAGTATGGAAATGTGAAATGTGTAGGTATACACGTCCCAGCCCCAAAATATCATCACAAATACAAGGGTTAGAATTGAATGTTCAGCCCTTGTGTAACTTTAACAGAGTCACAGTATATACCAAGGGAGATGTGCCACAGGGTCAGTCTTAGGGCAGATTTCACAATATGCTATTTCCTTAGTTTGTACTTCCCTTTGCATTCAAGTCAAGAGTGAAGAGAAACAGCATCTACAAACATCCTTTTACATGCCTTACATCAAAAGAATAAATCAGCGATGAGCAAGGTCCTTCTGTAAAACAATCCTGCAGTGATGCACGCATCTCTTCGATTTCCAGGTCTGCCACCTGTATTGAATTTAATAGTCACGTTACCAAAATATAGTCCAAATGCATGTTGGCTGGGAATATTAAATTTATTTTTGTTTTAAATAATCATCAATAGGAAGATAATGGAAAACAAGATTCCTAAATAATATTTGCTGGCAGTGTTTGTTTTATTTGAAACAAAAAGAATTCTAAGTCAGGCTGAATGGGAGAAGAACAGCAAACCACGTGTTCCAGAGTAACAGCCGTGTTAGTCTGTATTCTCAAAAAGAAAAGGAGTACTTGTGGCACCTTAGAGACTAACCAATTTATTTGAGCATAAGCTTTCGTGAGCTACAGCTAAATTGGTTAGTCTCTAAGGTGCCACAAGTACTCCTTTTCTTTTTGAAACCACGTGTTCTGACTAATCAATTTACTAAAGTTGACAGCATAGTTTAAATTAAAAAAAATCTCTGCTGCATTAATTTGTAAAAATTACTATATCAAGAGAAAGTGTAAGAAAGAGCTGAGTTATCCATAATACCATCACATTTTCTGGGTTCAATATAGCTTAGCTTTTGAGAATACAGTTAAGGCTTCTTTGCAAATTTCCAGCCAAATTTTGTGATCTGATTCAGGCAAAATTCCTATTGAACCCAGTAAGAGTTTTGCTCAAGTGAAGAAACTGCAAGATTTGGCCCAAGGTAAATGTAGCTGTTGTGAAAAGTGCTGAATTGACAGCCCAGGAAAATGGAATCCTTTTACACAATAAAAGCCAGGTACAGCATGGACAGTGGCACTGCACATTTGCACACACTGCCCTGTCCAAGTGACGCAGTACAGCCCTAAAGGGATCAATTTCGTGTTGTTCAATTTCTATTTAATCTTTGGCCTCTCCACTGAGCTACCAAAAACTGAGCCAAATGGTGCCTAATTTGGCTGGTGATTGATAGGAGGAGGACACTTGTCCATGAAGAACTAGGCAGAGATTCCTAACTCATTTCACATTGGAAACCAATGGTAGTATCTTCTGATCACTCTCACCCTGAGCTGAATTCAAACTGATGACCTTCATGGGATAGGTTTGACAGCTCATTACCAGTCTGTTACGGAATCCCCTGCAGTTCCTCCTACAGGGGCTGGCAGAACATGAGCATGCCCAGTTACCTACACTGGGTGGTTCCAGCTTTCCTCTGAGTGCCACCCTGCACTGGGTTTGGATCACAGGTGCCTGGATCTTCTGTCCAGGTAGGTGTTACACCCCTGCTCCGCCTGAGGCCTCACCCCTGCTCCGTCCCTTCCCCCAAAGCCTCACCCTCGTCCTGCCTCTTCCCACCCCTGCTCCGGCCCCTCCCATCCACGGCCCAACAGCTGATCAGCGGAGCCCACCAAACAGCTGATGGGTTTTTTTCCATGGGTGCTCCAGCCCTGGAGTACCCATGGAGTCAGTGCCTATGACTTGGATCCTCCCTTTTAAGGAGCTGCCCCCTCCACGTTTGACAGGCCTCACAGGTATACCCAGCTAGGACTGACTGTGCTCAGAGGAGCTCTTTAATCACTTTCTGACTGCGGTAGGATCTTATCCCACAATACACCCACTCACACCTAAGGACAATTTGGCCCTACACTTGTACAGTAGAAATGGGGTTGGTAGTGTGAATTAAATAAAAGCCACAGAAATGACCTTGAAAGAAACCACACTGTACACTAACGAAATCCAGTGAACTGAAACTAACTGAGAAGAACAAATCACATGACAGCCAGAATGTCAGGTCCTAATTTGCATCTAAATTATATGAAATAATTGTGAAGTCAGGCTTACTTATAATGTCATACTTATTAAAGTGAATCCACTTCCCAAAACAAAAAGACTGTATCTTGTGATGATCAAGGAGACCTTGAAACATGTTGGTTACAATGCACAGTGGATCTACAAAAGGTTCACTAGGCTTAATATAATATTGTATTTAATGTAATTATGATAGAACCTGTGTGTATATGCATAAGGACTCAACGCAGAGAACCACCATAAATCTGTCTCTTACAGGAGTTAAGCAAGTTTAAGATCCTTACTAGGATTAGCACGGGATGATTTTTTATATATAGTTATCAAAGAATAATTACGATATTCCAGCATTTTATATCTTACAGTGTGAGAACTATACACATATTGTATCACTTCAAAACAAATACACATTGGCTTACGTCTTTTAAAAACAATGAGCCAGATCCTCAGCAAGTGTAAACTGGGTGAGTTCAATGGAGTGGCCCGTTATTTTTAATGAGTATTTTTTTTCCACAGTGAAAAGGCAGTTTTGTCTTGTGAGATGTTGTCTGGCATTTACTGCCAGAGACAGAGAGTCAGAACTCTGGGCTCCTGTTCCCAGCTTCGTCACTGACTTGCTGGAGTGAGCTAGGGAAAAATATCACTTCACCATCAGAGTGATATGGTGAAGTTTCATGTTCACAAAGCATTTTAGGGACAGAGAAGTGCCCCATATTATCATCTAGCAGACCCTCTCCCTTACATTGCTCTCTGATTAAAAATAAAATAAATAATTAAGAAAATGCCCTACGTATAACAGGGAGCATTTTAGTTTTTGTCAAGATAAGTTTTTAAATATTGTTTTGCTCAGCAAGGGATGCTGTCCTCACTGTTATTTTCTGGAACAGTGGGGAAAGGAAGGAATTATTATTGTGTGTCCAAAAATGTGGTAGGAACCTGACAAAAATGAGTGAAGATATCAGTCAGCTGTACAATGGTAAGTTACTGAATGGTCTTCCTCTTGCATGTCTGTGCAGCACCTAACCCATTTTGTGAGCCATCACAGCCTAGATAACTAATAATAGTCCTGTAAATCCCTGGAGTCTTTGGTTAGTTCCTCAGCCAGCATCTTCATCTCCTGTTTATCCTTCTCCTCTTCTGGTTCTCACTATATGCTCTCTTTGGAAGACCTCTGGGGCTTGACCTGCTACCACTTCTGCTAGTCTCATTTCTTTCGTCTTGTGGCGCGTTATGTGATGGAATCCCAGCTCTTTCCAGGATTTTTCACCCTCGGCCACAGCTCTCAGAATTTAAATGCAATCTCTGTAGGAAAACCAAAGTTTATGGGGAAACCCCAGTGCTATTTTTACGTTGGCCTGAAGCAGGTGTTTTGGTAATGCTGCTGACCTTCCTTTTCTTTCCCCAGAGTTTCAGCAGGGCATGTCCTTCTCTAACAATTCTCACTAAGGGTACGTCCATGCAGCCTGTGGCAGTGAGCCTCCAGGCCCAGGTCGAGAGACTCAGGCTCTTGGGTCTCATGCTACTGCATTAAAAATAACTGTGTAGACGCTGCAGCGTGAGCTCTGAAACCTGGGGCAGGGGATGAATTTTAGAGCCTGAGCCACAACTTAAGAGCGCTATTTACACAGCTATTTTTATCACAACAGCATGAACCCCACGGAGCCTGAGTCTGTTGCTTCCCATGAGCCTGGGCTCAGAGGCTCTCTGCTGCTGGCTGACAGACCAGCCATGACCCTGGTTCTCACGCAGCAAGATAACCATATCCCCATGGCAAGACCTTGCAGCTGTGTCCACAGGACATGGTGTGCTCAGTCTACATGCATAGGAGCTTCTTCCTCTTTCCCCAGAAGTTCTCTGCAGCATTTCCATATATAGTTATACATTTTAAGGCCAGAGGGGCCCAGTGTGATCACCTAGAATGATCTGCAAAACAAAGACCATAGAATTTCACTGAGTGATTCCTGCATCAAGCCCAGCACTTCTGGTTGAGCAAAAGCATCTCTTTTTGAAATTCATTAAATCTCAATTTAGATGTTTCAAGTAATGGAGAATCCATCACATCCCTAGGTAAGTTGTGTATTTTTAAGGGTTCCCCCTTTTCTTATCCGTTTTGGGAATCCTTTCAATCTTATTTCAGCAAATCAAGCTCCTTGCTTGGAACCACCTGAAGGCTCTTATCTGTGTCAGGTACTGTAGCTGAATGTTCAGTTGAGCATGGCTCAAGTCTAATCATGCTAGCAGCCAGGAGTTTTACACCTTTTATTATTTCCTTGCAGGAGGCTTGCATCTCAGGTTTAAGTGGTTTTATTTTAGACAGCAATCCCCTAATGGCTGCCTTTGTGGCACACACATTCCTACCTTTCTCCATTATTCTTTGTGAATAGAACACTGGCCCACAGGGAGTTCCACAATGGATGCTGCTTTTTCTCTCTCGTAGCTTGCAAAAAACCACTTAATGTAAGCATTGCATTTCTGCACAATCCTTCCAGGGTTGTAATCTTTAGACACTCGTTAGTTGCAGTTTCAGGGTCTCCTTGATTATCTAAGGCCTCAGCTACTCTGCAATTTCAGTCCGTGATGTAGTTCCACCAAGGCAAGCCACTTAATGTAGACATGGTTTACACTAGTGTATCCAACTCTGTTTTACACCAGAATAAGCTGCACTGGCAAAAATCATATCTGCACTGGGGTTTGTAGCTGGGCAGGTAAAACCTCATCGTGAACAAGTTCTCAGTCACTTAAATTGCCACATGTGGGCTGTGGATGAGCAGTGCTGCTAAGGAACAGACCATGTAACCCATTAGACCGAAGAGAGAAATGGAAGAATAAAAGGGAAGTTATAGGGAAGGAACGTGGGGATTGAGAAAAATGGGAAGAGCAGTGATTTGTAAGCATTTCTGGCAGCCCCTACTGTCACTACTGGACTTCTAGCAGCCCAACTGCCATGGTTTCATCCAGAGATGGCTGCATTTCAGTGGTGAGTAAAAGGATTCTAATAGCATATAGTTAGTAAAGTCATATGGAATGGAACATGGAGACAAAAGATGCTAAATAAAGACACTATTAATGCCATCACAACCTGGGAGAAGCTAAGTCCTCAGCCAAGATTAGGTAGAGAGAGAAAAAACACTATTATGTTGCTGTGACAGAATACACCCCACATGTTGTTGTAATAATGTCTGTACAAGGTATGCCTTGTGAGGTATCATTTAAAAACTCATGACTTGCTGATCAATAATACGGCAAAATGCACATAGCAGTGCTGTATATAAAGTTATGAACATAAGCTGAAAACATGACTGAAGTATGTTTCCCAGATAAGTCTGGGAAGTGGCTAAATCAATTCCTCGGAGACAAAGGGCAAGCTGACGCCTCAGCCAGGTGTCAACAAGGCTAATGGACCATTCCCTGCTAAGTGGCCATTCTTTGGCAAGGAAGGGGGCAGCAAGGACAAAAATTACATCTTAGCAAAGAAACAGCATGGAGTTTCCTTTCTTCACCAGACTGCCTGTAGCCTTGCTCCCAGCTGGAAATGCTTCTCAGAGCGGGGACAGGACTATAAAAAGAAGGGGCAGACACCCCAAAACACCCCTCTCTCTTTCTCCCTATCACCTCATTCGTCACACCTGAGAAGACAAAAGGAAACACCTATTGGACTCTGGAGCGGTCCAGACCTGAGAGTTTGGTCAGTAATCTGCTGGAGCATGTGGTAAGAAAGTCTGCTTTGCAACTCAGTTAGTTTCTTAAGTAGATACTAGTAAACATGTTATCTTTATTTTTCTTGTAACCATTCTGACTTTTACGCCTCATTACTTGTACTCATTTAAAATCTCTCTCTCTTTGTAGTTAACAAACTTGTTTTATTGCTTTCTCTCAGCCAGTGTGTTTAAATTGAAGTGTCTGGATAGCTATTTAAAATAATAAAATAGCATATTATTCCTTTAAAGGAATAGCAGATTTAATATATTTGTACTGTCCAGGAGAGGGCTGGACAGTACAGGACAGACATTTCTGGGGGAAGATCTGGGTCTAGGGGTATGTTGGGGTCACCCTACCACATAGCCCAGGCTGGTAAGAGTCACAGTGAGGCTGGCTGGCTACAGCATGCACAGACATAGCTGGGAGTGACACACATGCGAGAGGCTGTTTGTGAGCAGTCCAGGTTGGAGGCTGTAGCAGCAAGGCATTGTAAAGGGCACCCCAGGTTACAGAGCCAGGGTGACACAGCTACTCATTAGTCTGGATTGTGCCCCGGTATGTCACAGTATCCCATCATTATATATATTCTTTGTACTTTACCTCATTATAACTAACTCCACCTAGTGGAATTAGTTCATTTAAGTCTCTTGGAACCTGATTGATTCAACTCATCAGACGCAGATAGAGAGAACAACATCTAATTCTGAAATCCAACCACCAAATGAAATTATATGGCTCCCGAGAGAAACATTTCAGCTATAACTAATAGCATGAGAGTCTTGAGGAACCAAATTACATTCTAGCAAGTGTGCGCACATGCACGCACACACACACAGAGCAAGAAAGACGACAGTACAGCCACAGCAAGAAAGAAAAATTCCCTTGCTTTAGCTGGTCTGAGTCAGACCTTTAGGATTTCTTTCACGTAGTGTTTTGTTCTCTACTGCACAGAACCAAGATGCCTTTGGAAATAATATGCTGCGTCTAAAACGGGAGGTTCATCTCTCACTAGCATAATATCAAAATCAACTCATATACATCAGTATGTTCACTTGTTTTGTGCTTCTTGCTCACCTGTTCTTTTGGAGCTCTTCAGCCCCCAGCCACCCCACCTCAAGATCTTTCACCCCTTCAGTTACTCTTTATTGAGAGAGCAGGGCAATGGAGGCTCCCCAGAACAGACTGCCTGCCCAGTGTTTAGTCAGCACTGTCTGACCACTACCCAACACAGAGAACTGGCTCCAGGGATACTTTGTAAGTCAGTTCTTCCTATCTGCTTTCACACGTCACCAGGTTCACTGAAATGCCATCTCCTCTGGGAGGACAGCATAACCAATGGAGCCCTGATACTTCCACCAACTTGCACTAATAATGCACCAAACTTTTTACTCCCCTTTCTGAAAAAACAGCACATTTTATGTGATACTCCAAATCCTGGCTGATCCTAGACTGGGAGGGGGAAAGGAGTGGGGAGAAAGAGACCCATGTCTCCCTGCAGAAAAGGTAAAGTGCTATATAAGTGCCAAGTAAATACTTAAATTAAGTAAATCATTAATTAAAGTTTGTAAAATACTTTGAGATCTTTGGACAAGGGGTGCTATAAAAGTGCAAATTTGCTACACTAAAATCCACCATTTTACATCTTATGTATTACCACAGTTCTCATTAATGTCAATATTCTTGCCAAGGTCTACTTGATACACTTTCACATAGTCACTGTTTGTTTGCACCTTCCATCAATGTGTCATCCCAATTAAAAATGGAAACTCTGAAAATGCAAGGCTACAATGCCCTTGAAGCTTTGGGGATATGCATTCACACATGACCACCCCTGCTTTGGCATACTGGAAACTTGGAGTCAGATCCAAAGCCCATTGAATTCAATAGGAGTCTTTGCATTGACTTCAGTGGTCTTTGAACTTAGGTCATTGTAGTGGTCTAGGCTGAAATATGGCATTATAAGAAAACAAAAGCCCTAGACATAGATATCAAAGTCGTACTTAAAAACAATGACATAAATGTAACAAAAACCAGCTAAAAAACCTAGGGAATTGTTTGTGAAAATCAGTTCCTCTGGCTCCTTTGCATACATTACAACAATGAAATACCCACGCGAGCCAAAAAAACACTGGGATCTCATATTTTATCAGATGCACAATCTTCTCTCAGTTTCTGTCCTAACTAAATGAGGCTCTGATTCCATCTCTCACTCAAAATTCTTCACCTGAGTTTCCTATTGTCATGCAATTGCTGTCCTCTATTGTAACAGAATAATACAGCCATTACAGCATAGCTGGTTTTGTTGAGTGTGCCTGAATTCATGCTGGTTCCATTGTCACACAATAATACCTGCCTAGACAAGTCTTTGTGTAATCATCTAAAGAAAGTCAAGCAAACACAATAGCACAGACAGCTGTGGGGACATTTTCAGACAGTGCCTAAAGATTAAAACACCATGAAATGTACCTTAACTTTGAATTGCTGTTAGAGCTGCTATTTAAAAAGTACCCTTTCTAAAAATGTACTGAAACCTCTACAGCACACTGCCTACACGCAGAAAATACTTGTCTCAGTTCCTTCTCTTTACTTTCCAATATCTGCAGGTCAAAATACTTCAGGCAGCACAGTAGCATTGAAATATTTGTGCCTTAATAAAATAACTCAATTTCTCAGCGATGTGTCACTGCCTCCTGTCCTAGAGTATCTGGGCTGAGAGTTCTGAATAGGCATTATAAATACAGAGAGACTTTTTAAAAGGAACGAATAAGTATTGTCGTGTAAGGGCAGACCACAATTACTGAGAAAAATGCTGGGTCAAATACCTCCCTCAGTCAAGGGAGAAAAATGGAGGAAAGATTTTATTCTCTGTTTCTTACTCCTGGGGCAATTCTGCACCAAAAAATTAAAAATTCTGTGCCCGAAACTTAAAAATTCTGCACACAATATTTTAAAATTCTGCAAAGTTTATTTCTCAAAATAACACTACATAATCACCGAGGTTTAAATTATTTTGGTAATTTATTTCAAAATACCTGTCAGCAAGTATGTCTGAAACAATACAGACACACACAAAAATTCCCCCTGGAGTTGAGAGTTAAAGAAACCGCTATGACAACCCAGTTCCTGTTTCTCAGCAGTGTCCTCTATGTGTGAGCTGGGCTCTGCCAGGTCCAGTGGCCCCTGGTGGTAGCCAGCGGCACTGCAGCCCATTTCTGTGGGGGAAAGGAAATTATGCACAAAAAACATTAATTTCTGCAAAATTCTGCATTGCGTAGTGGTGCAGAATTCCCCCAGGAGTAATAGTATCTACAGAGCAATCCTGTTATCCTGATACTTCACCTGCCAAAACAAGTGTACTCTGCAAATTCCCCCCCACCCTTCAGTTCACATTCATATCTGACCCAAGTCAATGGGGCTAAAACAATGTATGAAATGTGATCGGGCTCAGACATACTCACTGCGAAAGCCCAATAAGCACCAGCAGGGACACAAGGGACAGCTGCATACTCTTTCTGGTGTAAAAAGGGCAGAGCATGCTGACGAATCCAGCACAATAATTCTATAATGAAGCACCAGTCTATAATGAACCCCAACGGTACCTGCCGCTAAAGATGATGCTTACATGTTGCCCCATGTTCTAAACTACTTCCTGTGGGACTGTGCAGCAATGCTTCAGGGAAACAGGTACAAAATCCCTTTGAGAGCTATATTTTCAGAAGGGCTGAGCCTACTCTCACACAAATTTGCACCCACAAAATAAACTATGGGCACAAACCAAAATATATGAATGTCCAACTCCCTGGTATGCTCCCACAATCATAGGAACAGCCCTCCATTTAGTCCAGTATACAATCCCAGACAGTGGCCAGTACCAAGCACTTCAGAGGAAGGTGCATAAAAACACCTTAATGGACATTTATAGCATAAACTACCCCGGGATAAACATCCTCCTAAGCTAAACACCAGGTGATAGGGGTTATGTTCTGAAGCTTGGAGCTTTATATCACTTATAAAAAAAAATTCTCATTAGCTATGGAACTATCTAATCCTACTCTGAATCATGTTAAGCAGTGGTACCTTGTGGCAATGAGTTCCATAAGTTAATTATGGACTGTGTGTATCAATTTTAAATAGGGTCACCTTTCAATTTCATGGTCTGGCCTCTTGCTCTCACATTATGAAAATGGGTAAACAGAAGTGCCTGATCTACCTACTCCTGGACCCCAAACATGCATGGATTTAAACATGAACAGAGTTGGGGCCATATTGATCTCCTCAAATGAAACACTTTTAATATCTTCAGTCTCTCTTCATACCATAGTCTCTCGATGCCTGTATTCATTTTAATCCCCAATCCCTAGACCTCTTATGTTTCTGCTATGTCTTTTTTTGAGACAGGGCAACTAGAACGGAGCACTGTATTCCAGGGAGGGAATCCCATTAATTTACATAGTGGCATTATAGTATTTTCATTAGAATTCTCTCTCATTTTTTAAACAATCTAACATTTTGTTGGCTTTTTTTTACTATTGCCATGCCCTGAGATGTGTTCATTGAGCTGTCCCCAAGGACACGCAGGTGTTTTTCCTGAGTTGTTAGAGTTAATTTAGAATATATAACACTTATGAGTAGTTTAAATTATTTCTTCCAATCTGCATTATCTTGCATTTGTCAACCAATTGCATCTGTCACTGTGCTGCTGAGTCACCAAGCTCTGTTAGGTCTCTCTGAAAGTTCCTCATAGTCGTATCTAGCCTTGACTACCCTTAATCATTGTGTGTCATCTGTTAATTTTGCAAAATATACATCAGTGACTGTGAGTCTTAATCCTTGATCCACAGGGCATGTCGGCACTAGTAAGCTCCAACCTGCCCCTTAGTGGCCTGCTAGGCTAGCCTAGTGGCTAACTGTTGTCAGAATAGGAACTGAACTCTTACAGAGGACCCCAGTCCTGGAATCCGATTGGGAGACTGCTGGGCGTCCTGATTGGTTCACAGCATCTATACAAATCCAGCTCAGGAACAGGAAGTTGTCCATGCAACTGGACTCTCCCTGCTTTTGACTGTTCCCCTGAGATACCTGCTCCTACTGCCGATCTCCCAGTAACCTGACCCTACCTGCCTCCTGACCTCTGTTTGCCCTCTGGCCTGTCTCAGACACTGACATCCTGGTATCAGACCTGACCTGACTCCCAGGCCCAGCCCTGACTAGTAGGTCAAACCATCCACATCCCAGTTGTGACAGTGCATCATCTGTTCCTTATAGAACACCCCTTAGCTATTAGAACAAACCAGAGTCCGTCCTGTGCTCAGCTGACCTGAGTCTTTGAAAAAGTGGAGGTGACTTACCTGTAACTGGAGGTTATCGGAGATGTGTTGTCCCGATCTGTATTCCACACCTGAGTACACATGTGCACCATGTGCCTGAGTCCAGAGATTTTTAGTAAGAAGTGCCCATGGGTCTTCACATGTGCAATTGTTTTCCTCTTGCTCTGAACTGAGGACTGTCAAAAACCTACAGCTAAGTAGCATAAAATCCCTCCTTTACCTGTAAAGGGTTAAGAAACTCAGATAACCTGGCTGGCACCTAACCAAAAGAACCAATAAGGTGAGAAGATACTTTCAGATCTGTGGGGGAAGGTTTCTGTTTTGGGCTTGAGTGTTCTCTCCGGAGACAAAGAGAGAGACCAAGCAAGTAATCTAACTCCTACTGAATGATTCATCTAAACTTACAGACATAGTAAGTAATTGCAAGGAAATGCGTTAGAGTCTCTTTTGTTTAGCTTGTGAATTTTCCCTGTGCTAAGAGGGAGGTTTATTGTAACTTTGAAGTTTTGCCTAAAAGGTAATCCTCTATGTTTTAAATCTTATTACTGTGTAAAATTACCTTCCATCCTGATTTTACAGAGGTGTTTCTTTTACTTTTTTTTTCTTTATAATAAAGTTCTGTTTTTTAAGAATCTGATTGGTTTTTAGTGCCCTAAAAACCCAAGGGGCTGGTCTGTGCTCACCTGGTTTACCTATTTGGTTGGTAGATTATTCTCAAGCCTCCCCAGGAAAGGTGGTGAAGGGACTTGGGGGAATATTTTGGGGAAACAGGAACTCCAAGTGGTCCTTTCCCTGAATCTTTGTCTAACTCACTTGGTGGTGGCAGCAGTACCCATCCAAGGACAAGGAAGGATTTGTGCCTTGGGGAAGTTTTTTACCTAAGCTGGTAGAAATAAGCTTAGGGGGTCTTTCATGCGCATCCTCACACCTATAGCCCAGAGTTCAGAGTGGGGAGGGAATCCTAACAAGGGCATAAGAGGCAGTGTGGACCAACACCTCTCCAGTTCCTTCTCTTATCATGAATCCTGTCATGATCCACAGCAGAGGGGACGGAGGGTGGACACTGGGATACAGGTAGGGACCACACATCTCAAAGAACCTTCAGTTACAGGTAAGTCACCTCCTCTTCTCCTTTGAGTGTTGGTCCCTATGTGGATTCCACACATGGGAGATTAGTAAGCAGTAGTCAAACAAGAGGCAGGTGCTAGGATTCAGACGGCATGGATGTCTGTAGTACTGCTGGTCCTACAGCTGTATCTGCAGTAGAGGTCTGTAGTACTGCTGGTCCCACAGCTGCATCTGCAATAAGGCATAACGCTTTGCGAAAGTATGGATAGAGCTCCAGGGAGCCACCCTACATATATTTAGCAGAGATACGTCTCATAGAGATGCTGTAGAGGTTGCCTGCATGCTAGTGGAGTGGGCTCTCATCCCCTTCAAGAGGGGGGATACATACTAGTTGGTAACAAAGGATGAGGCAGTCTGAGGTTCATTTGAAGAGTCTCTGCACAGACAGTATTTGACATCTTCATTGTTACCCTAAGGTGATAAATACTCTAGGTGTTTTCCTAATTGCTTGTTACCTGAAGATGGAACCCTAGTGCATGTCAGATGACTGGAGATTGAAGCTTTCCTCCCTCACCAGAAGCATGAGGTTTTGAAAAAATACCAGTAAGTGGATGGTTTAATACATGTGAAACTCAGAAATTACTATAGGGGTGAATTTTAGGTGGAGGCAGAGAGACCTTCTCTTTATGAAAAGTGGTATATGGTGGATCTGCCATGAGCACTCCGAGCTTACTCAGACTTCTGGCTGATGTGATGGCAACTAGGAAGGCAACTTTCATTGAGAGATGGGACAGGGAACAAGTAGCTATTAGTTCAAAAGGAAGTCTGTAAGTATTGAAAGGATGATACTAAGATCCCATTGTAGTGTTGGTTTCACCACTGTTGGGAAAGTTCTAATGAGTCCCTTCAGGAATCTAATTGTGATGAATCTTTGGCAGAACTTGTGGTGTTCATGGGATGGGAGGAAAGGTATATCTGAGGTGGTCCATCCAAGATAGCAGAAGGCAATCGCTCTTCAGGCCCTGACCCAGCATTACTCTGGAGCAGTACAGGGGGAGTTACTTGTTCACTGTGATGTGAAGATGTCCCCACAGGATGAAGATCTTGTTCAGGACAGAATTATAAATCCCCTATTCGTGTTCCATGTAAAAATATCTGCTGAGACTGTCCGATAGGGAGTTATGCACACCAGACTTTATACTGCCAAGAGAGTTATGTGGTTTCTAATGTACCTAATTCAATAGATTTATTGGTTCTACATACAAAGAAAGGGATCCTGTCCCCCGCTTTTTGTTTATGTAGAAGATAGTCGTCATGTTGTCTGACATCATCTGGATATGGTGGAATCAGATGAGCAGAAGGAATGCATTGCAGGCTAGATGTACCGTCCTTAATTCCCGTAGGTTGGGATGCATCTGGCCTCTCAAGAGGGTTCAGGTGCATGGTGCAGTGTGACTGTCCATGTGGGCTCCCCAACCTAAGAGGGAAGCATCTGTGGTGGGTTGTGCACCAGGCAAGAGAAGCCATGACCTTGGTCAGGACTGTTATTCTGGCATTGATGGTGTCTTTGTCTGGTGAGTAAATGGACCGAGTCTAAAGTCTTCAGGGCGTTCGTTACTGATCTTCAGTATGCTGATGATTGTGTCATCCTCATATACACGGAGAATGACCTTCAGTTCATTCTGGTTTTTCTTGCACAAGCTTACCAAAGCCTAGGATTCTCACTCAATATTGAGAAGACTAAAGTGCTCTATCAACCTACTTCAGGCCGTGCACATGATCCACCACATATCATCATCGAGGGTCAGACTTTGGAGACAGTTGAGCACTTTTGCTACCTCGGTAGCCAACTTTCTCAAAATGCAAAAATCGACAGTGAAATCCAGCACAGGATCCAGTGTGCAAATGCTTCCTTTGGGAAATTTAATCTGAGGAGTTTTCACGGATCATGACCTACGGCAGGACATCAAGATCCAGGTCGATAAGACAATTGTTGTTCCTACACTCCTCTATGGATGCGAAACTTGGATGACCTATTGACAGCACCTCAAGCGCTTGGAGAGGTATCACCAACTATGCCTCTGGAAGATCCTTTGTGTAAAGTGGCAAGATAGCTGAACTAATGTCAGCACCCTCGCTGAAGCCAATGTCACCAGCATTGAAGCAATGATCCTCATGCACCAACTTCACTGGGCTAGACGTCGTGTGCTGATGCCAGACTCTCGCCTCCCAAAACAAGTCCTCTACTCTCAGCTCACCCTGGGTCAGTGATCCCATGGAGGTCAGAGGAAATGCTACAAGGACACACTGAAAGCGTATCTTAGGAAAACTGATGTGGACATCACTAGCTGGGAGAAGCAAGCCACTAACCAACCCCAATGGTGTGCATACATATCCGTGAGTGGAATACACAGAGGGACCATCACTTGAAGAACTTTTTCTCTCTAGTTAGATGTGGAGATTTTTCTTTCTGGAGAGCGCTCAGTCAGGAATGAAAGACTGCAACGTACTTGACATACCATGGACTAATAATTATTTTCAGGCTAGAGGGGTCAGGCATAAACATGCCTGCTTATAAATCAGTTGGTTCTTTCTGGCTTGTAACATCAGTAATGCAAACAGCTGTATTACAAACAGCTTATGTTTTATAGGGGAGTATAAATAGTAGGACAAACTCCTGAAACAGATAAACAAGTCAGACTTTCATTATTATTAATGAAGGGAGGAGAGTGAGTGTGTGGGGATGTGCCAGAGAGTAGAAGATACAGTTAAGTGATAGAATACAGGAGATTAGTGAATGTTAGTGATGGGGGTGTCTTTGATGATGGGAAAAGAGAAAGGAATCGATAAGGAAGATGAGAGAAAGAACGAGTGATTGAAGGGAGACAAGAAACTGCAAGAACACAATCACAACAATGAAAGGAGAAAGGTCAGAAGAAGAGAAAAAGGGGCGAAGGAAAAATTATACACCACAAAAACTGGTAAGAAAGGAAAAGAGAAACAAGGAAGAAATGTTACACAAAGATTTATTGGGCAGAGGGGTAGATTAAATGGAAACAGAAGCAATAACACGTAGGAGACCAAGTAGGCCAGATCGTTAGGTGGCATAAATCAGTGTAGTTCCATTGACTTCAGTGGCTCTATGCCAATTTTAACCAGTGAGGATCTGGCCCAGTATGTTTGGGTTTTTTAAATGACTACTGAATTGCATGCAAAATGTCAAAGGTTACATTAAATAAACTGATAAAGAATAAAACATGGATAGAAAAGATGAACAAGGAGACAGGAGAACCATGTTGCAGGAAGTTCACCTTGGGCAGAAAATTGCCTACAGCTGCCCCTATTATGCATGCCAGGCTGAAAGAGTTTGAATGATGCCCTTTTATTTTACACTTTTTTCCTTGTTTGTTTATTCTGAAACGTAGGCCCCAAACCTGCAAATGGGGTTTTAGACTACAAGCTCTTCACGGGGGTCTTGTCTTTGCTTCTTCCATGAGTACTTTGGCACATTAGAAATAAATACCACGGATAATAAAATCCACAGAAGGTGTGGTACCTACTGACTATAAATTATGCCAGTGTGTTAGCTTCTGTCTCTAGCAAAGTGCATCTGTGGAGAGAGTTAGTGGATGTTACACACTACGGGGATCTGATGTCATACCCTGTTCCGTCAGAAAGAGGCACTCTACTGCTATCTACTAGCATACGTTGGAAACTGGATATTTTTATACAGATGCATTTCTCTGGCATATTTTTTAACAATTCTGCTTTTTGATATTTGTTAGATAAAGATGTATCACTTGCACAGAGTCAAATGCTCCCCCTCACTGTGTAATGTAGAAGGAAACAAAAGAGCATAAAGAAGGGGTGAAAGGTCACAAAAAACAAAGTGGGGGAGCATGGTGGCTTACTGGCAGCTCCCTTCATCCCTGAGAACTCACAGAAGCCCTCTTTGAGTGTGCTACACAGCTGGGTTTTTGCGGGGAGAGGAGGATTGGGGAGCAGTCATTTTACTTTACAGGGTCCCCTCAAAACTTGGTAGAGTTCTAATTGGAGGTTTGTGTTGAAGTTGATACTCCTTGAAAATCCACCTTCTTGTCTGTGGCTGCTTCTGTACACACTCAAGATGTGTTTGTGTAGGGGTGAGGATTGGTGTGCAGTCATGACGAGGACAGCCAATGGCAGCCCAGTTCCTAAGTAAGCCATGCTGCCAGAGAAAGAGGACCATGGTGCAGTATACTGAGGGCACACCTTGCAGATACACATTGGAGATCTTATTGGTACTGCAGTTTCAGAGACATGTCCCACATCCCTTCCACCCATCTTCCAAGTGGAAAATCTACTGGGACACCTGGAATTGTCTGACCATTTGCCCCTTTAGCAGGTTTTTCACAGCAGTGGTGAATACAGACCATTGTAATTATTCACTACAATTTTCCACTATGACATACTTTGATTTGTAAACCAAAAAGAAAAGGTAACAAATGGAATGTGCAAACTTAGGACAATCGGTAATTGCTCTTTGGGGTTGGGAGCATCTTATAATTCTGTGTTTGTACACTGCCTAGCACAATGGGGTCCCAGTCCATGACTGGAGGTCCTCGGCATCACAGTAACACAAATAACAATAAGAGAAGACAAATAACATCAGTGACTTACCATGTACAAGTCCTTGTTGATTCCGAGATATTTCCCATTTCCACAACCTACGTCAGCCACTATAGAGCCTTTTGGTAAAGTCCTAAGAAACTCAACAATTTGGGGCCACGGACTATGCCTGGTGCTGCTGAAGTGTGTTGCGATCTCTTCATACACCTTGTGTACATACTCTTGTTCCAGCTTTGGGGCCTCTGTCTCACTGTCATGGAATGAGGGTGCTTCCTCTCTTTGATGGCCTTGCTGACTGTCACATACAGAAGGGTAAACTAGGGTACAGGAATAAAAAATCCAGATAGGAAACTTTTAACTTGTTGGTTACGTTTACTTAATAGGAAAACAAACAAAAAAAGAAAAAGAAAAAATCCATTAAAACCGTAGAATATAATGAAGGCTTTGTAAAAGACATCTGTCAATATAGCTGAACTGCAGATCAAATTGTAAAAGTCTGAAAAACTTTAAAACAAACAGCCAGTATATTAGTCAACGTACTAGCTTACTAGAAGCTTGTTGCAAAATGATCATCTGTCACGTTATCCAAGATTGCCACCAGCTTTTGCATCCAAAATGATACATTACCACTCGTGTCAAAGATCATGTGCTTGCTGTAATAGAGCCTCTACTACAATGTATAAGTTTTAAAGGTGAAATTCACCACTGTACACATGGGCTACACCGTACACACCACTTAAATCCCTATTTTGAGGGCTTAAGTGATGCATATGTGTTGTGATGTCTTATGTGGTCCCCGACACCATAGTATCTGAACACCTCACAGTCTTTAATGTATTTATCCTGACAACACCCCTATGAGATAAGGAAGTATTATTGTCCCCCTCCCTTTTTTTTTTTTTTTTTAAACAGATGGGCAACTGAGGTACAGAGAGACTAAATTACTTGACTAGCCCAAGGTCATAGGCAAGTCTGTGGTGAAGAAGAGAATTTAATCCAGGTATCTGAAGTCCCAGGAGAGTGCCCTCACCATTGGACTATGTCTTGGCCTTTCCCTTAATTTCACCCAGTAAGGAGTATGGACTTCAAGCCTCTAGAAAGCATCAATTTGGTATTTTTAGATGGCAGCCTCCCATCAGGCTCTTCCGACATTCATTTATCTTACTTTTCATGTCTGGCCAGATCAGCCCCAAAAATAGAACCTGACTAGAGTCAAGCTGATTAGGAGCAATCATGTTATTTTTTTAGGAACTGTCCCAGATGGAGATGTCATTAGAGGAGATTTTGGAACAAACCGATAAATTAAACAGTAATAAGTCACAAGGACCAGATGGGATTCACCCAAGAGTTCTGAAGGAACTCAAATGTGAAATTGCAGAACTACTAACTGTGGTATATAACCTATCATTTAAATCAGCTTCTGTACCAGGTGACTAGAGGATAGCTACTGTGATGCCAATTTTTTTAAAAGGCTCCAGAGGCAATCCTGGCAATTACAGGCCAGTAAGCTTAACTTCAGTACCAGGCAAATTGGTTGAAACTGCAGTAAAGAATAGAATTATCAGACACACAGATGAACACATTTTACTGGGGTAGAATCAACATGGTTTTTGTAAAGGGAAATCATGCCTCACCGATCTACTAGAATTATTTGAGGGGGTCAACAAACATGTGGACAAGGGAAATCCAGTGGATATAATGTACTTAGATTTTCAGAAAGCCTTTGACAAAGTCCCTCACCAAAGGCTCTTAAGCAAAGTAAGCTGTCATGGGATAAGAGGAAAGGTCCTCTCATGGATCAGTAACTGGTTAAAATATAGGAAACAAAGAGTAGGAATAAAAGGTCAGTTTTCAGAATGGAGAGAGATAAATAGTGGTGTCCTGCAGGGGTCTGTACTGGGACCAGTACTATTCAACATATTCATAAATGATCTGGATAAAGGGGTAAACAATGAGGTGGCAAAATTTGCAGATAATACAAAACTACTCAAGATTGTAGACTGCTTTGGATGTAACTAAGACTTACAAAGGGATCTCAAAAACTGGGTTACTGGGCAACAAAATGGCAGATGATATTCAATGTTGATAAATGCAAAGTAATGCACATTTGAAAACATAATCCCAACTATACATATAAAATGATGGGATCTAAATTAATTGTTACCACTCAAGAAAGATTTTGGAGTCATTGTGGATAGTTCTCTGAAAACATCCACTCAGTGTGCAGCGGCAGTCAAAAAAGCTAACAGAATGTTGTGAATCATTAGGAAAGGGATAGATGATAAGACAGAAAATATCACATTGCCTCTACATAAATTCATGCTTCGCTCACATCTTGAATATTGTCATCCCATCTCAAAAAAATATATTGGAAATGGAAAAGGTCAACAAAAATTATTATGGATATGGAACAGTTTTCATATGAGGCGAGATTAATAAGACTGGGACTTTTCAGCTTGGAAAAAAGATGACTAAGGGGGATATGACAGAAGTCTATAAAATCATGACTGGTGTGGAGAAAGTAAATAAGAAAGTGTTATTTACTCCTTCTCACAACACAAGAACCAGGGTTCACCAAATGAAATTAATAGGCAGCAGGTTTAAAATAAACAAAAGAAAGTATTTCTTCACACAACACACAGTCAACCTGTGGAACTATTTGCCAGAGGATGTTGTGAAGGCCAAGACTATAACGGGGGTCAAAAAAGAACTAGATAAGTTCCTGGAGGATAGGTCCATCAATGGTTATTAGCCAGGATGGGCAGGGATACAAAATCATGCTTTGAAGTGTCCCTAGCCTCTGTTTGCTAGAAGCTGGGAATGGGTGACAGAAGATGGATCAATTGACGATTACCTGTTCTGTTCATTCCCTCTGGGATACCTGGCACTGGCCACTGTCAGAAGACAGAATACTGGGCTAGATGGGCCATTGGTCTGACCCAGTATGGCCATTCTTACGTCAGACAAAATTCTCCTGCTGTGGAGATGTATGTGGGGAAAAGTATCCATTCACTAATACTGTATCATATTGCTTTTAAGAGGAAACAGTGCCCAATAAGCTTTGTTCTGTGGCTTTGTTCTAAGGAAAATGCAAGCTTTGAATGTGAAGACTGTTCATAGAAATTATATCAAAACATTCATTATATAAGATTTCAAATAACTGTGCTTAAGGATCTGATAAAAGAACAACACACAGGATTCAATGATCAACCCAAAACACTTACTGCAATTGCAAGGGCTTCGCCTCACTTTCCTAAAAGTAAACGATGTCCTTGTTCCCCTCCTGTTTAATGTCAAATCCCCAACATCAGGAGTGACTGATCCAACTTTCTGTCGCTCAGATGCATGAACAATATCAAACTTTCGAGGCGTGATCCTAATACAAAATAAAGTGATTATTTAATCTGCACTGGGCAAACTGCTCATTGTGACAGATGGAGCAATTTCCAGCCATATCCTTGAGAGACCTCATTGAATTTAATTTAAGTAGCTTTGGGGTCCATTGTACTAAATGAATGGTTTATGATTATTGTGAGCTAGGATTGTATGTACCCTCTTGAGGGGGAGGTGAATGCAAATTCCCTGCTTCCAGCTATGCAAAAACCCAGCCTTTTGAAGCAATACCCTGAGGAGTCCAATGTCTGATTTCTTTCTCATGGAATCCGAAGCTCAAAGGCCCAAGCTGTACAAAGGAAAGATTGCACTATTCACGAGTGTGCTAATTCTCAGCTAAGGCTGATATGAACTTGTAACCACAGGAAAACCCCCTTGTGGGGTTTGAAGGACTGACTCCTACCAGAGCCCTTGTTAGAGTTGGGGTGACTTCTGGTAAGCTTATGTATGTTCTTTTATTGTTTTTTATGTTTTTCTGTCACACGTTTACCTTCAGAATAAATGTGCTTGTTTATAAAGAGCTGACTGGTAACATAACCATGGCAATTACACTGTTTATAGCCTTCAAAGAGAAAGCAACGTGCAGGCACTGGCCTGTGTAGGCAGTATGGCTTGCTGGGAATACCAAAGGGTAGGCAGAGAACTATGCGGCCTGGTCAGGAGGGAGAGAAACACGGGTCTCTGCCCAGGAGAGGAGACAGCTGGGGAGCTGGAAGCCCAGAGTGGGTACCTGTGAGGGACCATGGAGGGGGAATACAGGTGCAGTGGCCTTGAACTGTAACACTCATAACTAAGGCTGCGTGTCTGTCACTGAAATCACGGATTCTGTGACTTCTGCAGAAGCCAGCGCAGCCCCTGGGCCAGCCACACTGACCGCTGCTAGGGCAATTTGTGTGTGGGAGGGGGCTCAGGGCTCGGGCAGGGCGTTGGAGTGTGGGGCGGTGCTTACCTCAGGGGTGAGGGGCTCCCCAGAAGCGGACAGTACGTCCCTGTAGTTGCCCCTCCTGGGGGCACCGCTACCACAGCTCCCATTGGCTGCGATTCCCCACCAATTGGACCAGCGGAGCTGGAGCTTGTGGCGGGGTCAGCATGTGGAGGTCTCCTGGCCCTCCCTCTCCCTAGGAGCTGCAGGGACATACCGGCCACTTCCAGGGAGCTGCGCAGAGCTGGGTAGGAAGCCCGCCAGCCCCACCAACCCTCTCCACACCCAGCACGAGCAAGGATCCCGGGCCACGCACCGCCGCCCGGTCCCCTCCCCTCCAGCACCAGCAAGGGTCCCACGCCACCTCACCAGCACCCACAGAGACCGCAGACCACCCCCCCATAGAGCACCCACAACCCCCTGGCCCAAGTTTTAGTTAGGGGTAAATAGTACAAGTCATGGGCCATGGATTTTTGTTTAGTGCCCGTGACCTGCCTGTGACTTTTATTAAAAATACCCGTGACTAAAACGTAGTCTTACTTATAACTAATTATATTTTTAGAGGGCAATTCTTAAACAGATCCTGCTACAAACTTTATTTCAACATACTACTTAACGTGCTCTTGCTTCTCTAATTACAAATATGCAACATGCAATCCACGAGCATTACACATGCTATATAGAGTGGTCTCCATTAAGGGGGCAGGATTTCCAACAGTTACCACACAGCGATATCTGAGATACCTCAGCTACCCTCATACTTGAGTATCTGAGATGCCTCCAATACTACTGGGTGGCAGCTGTTAGCAAGTCTTTCCTGCATGAAGGCAACTCCCTGTTCTGGCACCACAGCGGCCTCTGGTGGGCAAAAGGCGGAACTGCAGCACTTCTTAGGCAAAACGTATTTTATGCAGGAAAATACAAAATTATGCGGGACAGACGAATTTTCTCATCCGCAGATGCGCAGAATTCCACCAGGAGTACCTCTTGCTTATCAATGTACACAGTCTCCCCTATCAGTATGTTCAATGAAGTGGCCTCTTGTACCCTTCCACAGAGAGAAAACTAGGGGGCCCTGCCTGAAAACCAGAATGCAGCAAATTAACTCCCTGTCTGCATCTTCCACAGATCTAGAAAGGAGTTATGAGACAGGGCTGGGAATAGAAGATTTAATAAGGCAGTCCAGGGACACCTGGAATCTATAGAGAAGCAGCTACCTGTAAGCCAGAAGGGAGGAGCCTCTGAGAATTCACAGCTCCAACTGCATGGCCAGCTTATGTACGTCAGCCTAGGTCCACTGAAGTCACCATTGTTGTGGGGTCATGTGGTGGCCCATTGTACCAACTTACACATTTGTACGCAACCAAAAAAAATACCCATTGGAACCAAAATGAAAAACCCATAAGGAAGTGCAAGGCTAATTGTACTGACAAGTCAAAATGAGTACTTTGTCCTCCATATCTCCTTTCCGATATTGTCTAATTTGTTTCTTAACCCTATGCTGCTCTCAGAAACAAGAGATGACACTTTTCCCTATGTACATTGTTAATAGGATTAAATGAAGCCTCTGATTTCCCTGGCCTCCAAGTACACGCAATGAAAACATTTCCAGAATGATTTCAAAATTGAACCTCTTGCTCTCAGTAATTTGATTTGTAAGAAGTAGATAAAAAGCAATACAGATGATCTTAAATACATCATGATTAGTTATATTTGCAAATGAAGTGACTACATTTGCTTCCATGGCAATTATCTAATTTTGTAGAGACTGCAACTGCATGCTTCACTGGTTGGCTACACACCACACCAAATGTCTCTCTAGTTGTGTCTACTCTCCTTAGTTTCTTTACTATGAAGCACCAACTGTTAAAAGTGTCCATTTTAGACACAAAGGGCCAGATCCTCATATGATGCAAATGGACACTGCTCTATTGATTACAACAAGTGGCATTTGAGAGCAAAGAAACTAAGGGGAGCAAACACAACTAGAAAGATATATGAGGTGGGTGTTTTGCCTCCTTAGCATATGCTGAAATCAATGAAGCTATGCCAATTTGCATAAGCTGAGGATCTGGCCCACAAATGCCTTTTCAAAAAATATATGTGGCTCCCTTTGAAAATGTAGGACAAAGCATTTTTAGGAAAGGTGGACAAAAGCCTGGCCAGGAATTACTGCCTCAAGGAGAAAAAGTCCTGGGATCCCTGGTTTGAATCTGTCCCAAGTCCGTGGACCTAGAAGACACTGATCATTGAAGACGTGTGAAATGAACTGGTGATCTCAGTCTGGTTCTTAGTTGACATGTGTCCACAGCACAAAATCCACCACACCTGGCACCCTTGTTGGAAGTCTCAGCAATAAGGAGAGGGAGTTGACATGGTAAGTGAACTGTATTCTTAACCCTGGCTAGAGATAATCCCTGCAGAGGAAGGTTGAGAGAGGACAGTGCAAGAAGCTCATATTACTAATGAGCATGTTGGATCTATTCTGTCAATAAAGAAAGGGCTTTACTGCCCAGAGCATTCAGTATGATGGACTAGGGAGACAAATGAGCTGATCCCATATGCCTATTTCTATGTTCCCAAGTTCCTGTCATACGTGTTTCCCAGTTGTGCATGATTTTAACAGTGTGTCTTTAACCTCTATAATAAATAACACCTCAAGATGTATTCATCAGGAAATCCCTGCTGCAGGAACCACACTTTGTTAAGGCCACTTTGTGCTATATAAACAGTCCAAAAGTGGCCATAACCCAATTGGACACAGCTGGTAGAAGGGCCCAATCCCTGTGCTGACAGAGGTGGGTCCACAGCCTCCTGAACCAAACCCCTCTCCCACCCAAACCCAGGCATAGGGAAGGGGAGGGGGATGTGTCAGGGGTCAGGCATGGGTTGGACAAGGTGGGGTGTAAACTGGAGTTCTATTATACCCAATCCTTCACCAGCATAAGGTCCCTGAGCAATCTTATGCCAGTGGTGAAAGTCAGGGCTACCCCTTTGCAGCTGTGAATCAGGAAGCAGCAAATGATTTCCTATAGTCCCCTGCTTTTTCACTTGGTCTGAGCACACTTTGAATAGAGGGGAGAATCGTGGCCTGTATATTTAATGATAACATTAACGTCAAGTCAATTTCCTTCAGAACAGATTTAAACATAGTACATTAAGTGGCGAAAAAAAGTTCTAGCCATCTCCCACTTTATGTAAGTAATGCAGTCATTATAGGAGTTTCCGCACTTACCCATGAGTCCACAGATATCTAGATTCTCCAGTCATCACCAGTAAACTCCGTTGAGGAAGCATAACCGCCACTGTACGGCCATCTGGGTGCTTAAAATCCATCACAATCTAAAAACAAAGACAAAATAAATTCTTTCTATCGTAGGTACTTATATGGCCCCTTCACTGCCGCATCCCAGCATCTCACAGTCTTTAAAATATTTATCCTCACAACACCCCTATGAGGTAGGAAGTGCTATTATCCCCATTTTACAGATAGGAAACTGAGGCAAAGAAACACTAAGTGACTTGCCAAAAGGCACATACAAGAAGTCTGTGGCAAAGCAGGGAATTGAACCCACGTCTCCCAAGTTCCAGACTAAAGCCCTAACCACTGGGACATCCCTTCCTCATTTAATTTACCTTCTGGTTTCTGAACAATTAAGGTGTACTCAGGTCAGATTTTCAAGTTTAACCCTTATGGTTGTGGATAAGAGACTTATTTTCCCCCACTAAGAGCTAAGATTCCACAAAATGAAGCAACTTCAAGAACTGGGGCACCAAATATCATGAAATTTGAAATAAAATAATGAGATTTGGCAACACTGTTTTGTTCCTGGCTGCCTACTCCCTGGATTTATTGGTACACATTTTCCAAACTGGGGAAGTCCCTGATGAGGAAGACAAGGAGCAGGGCAGATAGATGGCACTTAAACAAACTAGTTAAGGGAAGACTTACCCTGAAAGAAAGGAGGACCAAAACATATGAGAGACAATGTCTCCAATTATGCTGGAGACCGAGTGTCATGCACTGGACAGTGCTGCCACCTGATTTGTAACCTATCAAGTGTGTGATTTTTTTAAAAAAAGAACTTCTTATAGTATGTTGAATCCAAACAAATTGAGCTGTGTCCAGCCTATGGATGTACAGAAGTTTAGTAAAGATGAAATGGTACAGTGATCAGTCATTTAGCTCAGAAAGAAAGAAATGTGAGACAGGGAATCTCATATGTATACTCTTCTTCAAATGCTGCAAATTAACAATTGAAATAGTTTTCTTTAAAATACACCGTCACCAGTGAACACTGGGAAAATCTATAGTGGCATTTACATACATAGGAAGAGCTCGCTGTTGTTCATGTTGTGGTAGCACCTGCCATCAAGGCACCACTGTCCAAGGTTTGTAGGAACACATACAATGACATGGTCCCTCCCCTGAAGAATTTACAATCTAAGCTGAGACAAGAAACGATGAGTTTAACAAACCATAGCATTGAAAGGGGAGGGAGGAGGAGGGTAATAGGAATAAGCTTTCATGGCTACAGGTCACCTGTGTTGCACTGTTTGATGGTTCTGAACCATAACTATACATAGAACTAAATAGCAACCCCCACCTGCCCCTACCCTCACACTTATCAATTGGCAGTTTCCTGTAGGCATCATGGGAGAAGTGTGTCGTGCGGAGGAAGAGGCCATTGGCTTTGTATGGGGAGGTAATTCCAGGGATAAAGGGTGGCATGAAGTAGACACATGGAGTGTTAAGGCTGCTCTCACTGGCAGAGCAAAGAGGGGCAGAAAGGACTAGCTAAAGGATAAAAGCAGAGAAGCAGAGACGGGCAGAGTTGTGAAGGGCCTTAAGGGGGGGAATAAGAAGCTTTAACTAGCTGAAAAAGGCATGGGGTGGGGCAGGATAAAACACCTGAGATGACACACTGAGAACGACAGACAAGGCAGAGGATCTTGGGAGCTGTGTTTTGAGTTAACTGGATGGGGCATGTGGATGTTAGGAGGCGAGAGAGAATAGGTAGTCAAGGCAGGAGAGCATGAAGACCTGGATGAGAGAGTTTTAGCTGTCAGGACAATGAGCGAAAGCTGCATTTTAGGACTGGTCTACAAACAAACTTGCAGTGAAATCAGTTTTAGTTCACTCCTTTGTTGTTATTGTTTTTTATCGACTGAAGCAAAATCAAAATAGGACCCTTTCAATCTGGAGTAAGAGTACCCACATGCAGGTGTGCACCAAAATAACAAAAGGTGTGAACTGAAACCAATTCAGTCGTTTCAGTGTAAGTCTGTGTGTAGTCCAGCCCTCAGAGACGCTGTGGAGGAAGCAGCAGCAGAAACTGGACAAAGGATAGGGCCCAGTTTGCAGGCCTGAATAACAAAGAGGATGGCAACGTTCAAGGCTGACAGAAGGAAAGGGGCAGGGTTTTGACAGAAGATCAAGAGTTCCATTGGGCCATGTTAAGTATAAGATGACAGAGTCACCCAGGAGGAGATGACAGAGAGATGGGCTGAGATGAAATTTGCACTTGCTCAAAGCTCAAGTCGTCAGGTCCTGTGCGGGGAACTCAACAGGGATGGGGCAGAATCCGCCTCCAAAACCACAGGCAGGACACAGAGCTGCAGCACCGCCCTGCTATTGCTTCTATTTCAGCCTATGGACTGGAACCATGGCTTTGGTCCCTCATGCCTCTCATGTGAGGATACTGGGCCACGGGATCAGCATACATGTGGATCCAGTAGCCCCTCTCCCTGTACTCCTTGCTCATCAGCTTATTCAGGCCTGGCACTGAGGCCCCTGCATGGCTGCTGTATTTCTGCTCACTCCCTTCTCTGTGGAGGGAAAATGTGAGACTATTTAATAGCATAGAAGCCTTGTGGGGCTCTCCCCATCTGACTGAATTACACCGTTATTGCATAGCCAGTGCCCATTCCAGAATGGATTAACCAGTTACATTTCAAGAGTTATTGATAAAAGATTAATTTACTTGGCAAAGAACAATTCACTAAATGTACATACCGACAGTAAGGGCAGGAGTTGTCTCTGGCTGAGAACTGGGGACTGGAAGTCAGGACACTGGCTTTCTTTGGGACATTGGGCATGTTACTTAATCTCACTGGGCCTGATCCTCACTGCCACAGCACTGTAAAGTGGCCATAGGATAAATGGGAATCTGGCCCTCCTTGCCTCTGTTTACTCATCTGTACAATGGGTAGAATATTCACATACTCCACAGGCATGTTGGGAGACACAGTCAATTATTGTTTGTGAAAGCAATTGGAGATCCTCAGATGAAAACCCCTCTCAAAACGTATTTATTAACAATAAAAGCTTAGTACTGGATGCACCTAGAGCAAATAATAATTTGCCTTTTTTTGTCTCAGCAACAAATCTGAGGGTCAGACTAAGAGCCAAAATTTAGGAACACACTATGAACATCTGAGAGAAGTGACTGTAATTCCTGTTAGTGTTTCTTTTTTCCTCCTAGAATCATCAGACCTGAAGACTTAAAAACCTAAACAACATAATTTCTGCCACTCTTAGACTATAGTACAGTAAAGAACATTTGACCCTGCTGAGTTTTTGAAGACCTCTCTCCTCGTCTCTGAAAGAAATATTGCTGACTGAAGTAGATAATATTCCCATACTTGTGTGTGTGTGTTTATTCTATCAGAACATTCAGTTGTTACAGTCAGACACATAAAAAGGAAAGATTAAGTCATTTGGTCCTCTTTTTAATTCACTAAGGACTCACAATCAATAAAGCTACTCTGCCACCACTGAATCAATCTGCCTCATGACAGCTCTGCTACACAGGAGCTATTTCCAATTACTATTTTTGTTTTTTACCCATTATCTTTATTCTCTGAGGTGGCAAAGTCAATAAAGATCAAATTTTCAGCTAGCCCACGCTGCCTCACTGGGGATGGCAGCTGATGATAAAAGTTCTGGATGCTTTGATCTTATACACCCTTTACAATCTTTTCTATGGAAAAAAAAAATGTCTCTCCACACACCAAAAATCTGAAAGATGCGTAAGTTGCTAATAGTTCCCCTTATAGAGGTAAATACCACATCATGATGCTGGGTTATTTAAGGGATAATGTTCATGATGATGGAGCATATGAATCAGTAAACAGCTTTCAAAGATGGCTAAACATCAAAGCAAAGCAGACGCCTACATTCTGAACACTTTTCCTATTACATAAAATATAGCAAAATTCAAAGAAAAAGAGAAAAAGAGATAAAATAAAATAAAAAGAGTACGAGAATTCTGTGCTGCCTCTGAGTTGACGTCGTATTTCATGAAAGGCAAGGAGGACAGAAGTGAAAAATTGTTCAGGACTCTAGAAAGGGAGTCGTTGTCCAGAGGTGGATAAGGAATGATGCAACTGGACATACATAATGACAATAAGGATTTCACTCTTGGCTGTGAAGAACTAACTTTCCATTTTTCTGGGATTTGACTCTGGTGTAATTCATATTCAATACTAATCTAAAACTTTATGGCAAGCATGGTTTAGTGGCTAAAACACTGGGCTGGAAGTCAGACAATATGGAATATTATTCCAGGCTCTATCACTGATTTGCTGTGTGAAATAGGGTAAGCCACACATAGGTGCCGACTTCTTCTGGAGCCGGTGGGTGCTCAACCCCCCTCTGCCCTGGCCCTGCCCCAACTGCACCCCTGCCCTGCCCCTGCACTGTCCCCATTCCAATCCCTTCCCCAAAGTCCCTGCCCCAACTCCACCCCCTCCCTGCCCCTATTTGACTCCTTCCCCAAATCCACACCCCGGCTCCGCCTCTTCCCTGCCTCCTCCCCTGAGCATGCCATGTTCCCGCTTCTCCCCCCAAGTGCTTGCTACAGGTATTTGGCGGCAGCAATGCTGGGAGGGAGGGAGGAGCGGAGATGCAGTGCGCTGGGAGGCAGAGGAGGTGAGGCGGGGGGTGGCGGGGAGCTTGGCTGTCAGTGGATGCAGAGCACAGAGTCGGCGCCTATGAAGCCACATAACCTCTCTGTGCCTCGGTTTCTCAAAATGTAAAACAATGCCTACCCCATAAGGCTCCTGTGAAACTAAATGACCCAATCCTGCAAATAAGTCTGCCTGAACAGACACCCTGTGCCCACACAACGCCCCAGTGAAATAATGGGGTTCCATGTGAGTGCTGGAATCTCTCTTCACAAAGTCACTCAAAAGATTGATGCCTAAAATATTACTGTTGGTACTGTGCTTTGTGATTAAATGCAAAGAGCACATTAAATGTCAGCTTACACAAGTTCTCAGCACCAGAATTCTGAGTAGCACTAGAATATGGTGGGGGGAACAGGGGGAGAGAGGTGTCATTTCACCAAAACAATCTACTCATTTAAATTATATCAGATCTAGAAAAACATGTTATCTAATCTATCCAGGTATTTATGGTGCACACATGACCACAGAATCTGAATGTGCTCTGGAATATGAAATTATGACGAAGTTGATATGCCTCCTCACTTCTCACCCTCAAAATCTCCCAGGACACACACACAAAATCAGGCAAACACTTTATCTGATTTATGCCAAAACATATTAACAACTTAGATACTATGCTGATGGGAGTCAGATAAGTAATAGATTTTCTTTCACCAAAAAGTGTGTTCAGTTTTCCCTCAAAACGTATAACACTCTTTTGATACTCTGCTTCATCTATCAGTCACAATGTGTTGCTTATACTACCCTGTTTTGTTAACCGCTCTTCTTAAATGTAGTCCATTATACTGATTTTCAAACCATTAATTATCATCTCAAATACATTATTGGCATCATTTCATTTGTTTCTTTTCAGGATCTTACACAGCCAGTATCTGCTCGATAACCATAAGAAAGGCAGCATAGCTAATGATCAGGGCAGGATACTATGATCCCGGACTCTGTGCCCAGCAAACGAGACAGAGTGAGACAGATTCTCTGTCTGCTCAGCTCCCTTTACAAGATTCGGGTGGTGCCAGGGGAATGGAAGGCAGCTGCAACTTCCCCAAGGGGGGTTCCCATTGAATGCTCCGTCTGTGCGCAGCTAGCAGATGGCTCCTTGGGATTGGTTACGAGCTGCTGCAGCTGGGCCTAATGCAGAACTGCCCAGAGGAACAGGCAGCTGCAACAATCTCCCTCACAGCCCCCACTCTGCTGCGCTCTGTGGTATCCGACTGCAGCAGTGAATACTGGCCACTGGCCTTGGGCTAGTCACTTTATTTCGCAGGGCCTCAGTATTCCTCATCTGTAGCATGAGGATCAACACTCCTTCCCTTCTTCAAAGGCATACTGCATGACTGAACTCACTCATGTTGGTATTGCGCTTTGAGAGGTTTGGCTGGAAGGTGAGGTAGAAGTTCAGAGTATTAGTATTCCTAATCTCTCAAGTCACTTCCACCAGATGGTCTGCCATTGCAATAGCCCATGTTTCTGCAGTCCTTCCTAATGTGTTTGCTTGCCATTCACCAATCATTCATCCTCTCCAAATTTCCACATCATTAGTAGGCTACTAAAAAACAAACCATCCAACCAATCGCACACCACCTCTGCCATGTTAAAGACTCTCACTATCTCTCCTTCCAAGGCTCTTATTTCTTCAGCATGCAGGAATGTCATTCGTCAGGCCCTCCTGCTTTCTCAGCTTCCCACTTACATAAGCGGCTCCCTGTGCTAAGCCTCAAAGCATCTGATGTTAGAATTTTGTACCCGTAGTGGAGAGGTAAATCATTTCATTGGCTCGCTCTCTCCTTCGCCACAGTTATAACCTAATCCCCTCTGGAAAGTGTGATCCAGCCCCAGAATGTGACCTTCAGCTCCTTCGGTCATCGCTGAAACAAAGATACAGTCAGGTTCTCAGCAGTATCTAGTTTATTACATTTCACTAACTTCCCACTCTCACCCTTTAATGAAGGGCCTCTCTAACTCTGCGCTCAGCCACTTGCTTTCTGAGTACTAAAAGAGTTTAACGGCTTAGTCTTCAATTTATTTCTTCTACTGACCTAGCTTTTCTTAGCAATATTTTACCACTTGAGGGCAGTGGTCCCCAAACTGTGGGGCACAACCCCTGGGGGGGAGGGGTGCGGAGGAACACTGAGGGGTGGGATGCAGAGAGAGCTCCATCCAGCCCCCTCCGCCCCCAGCCCAGCTCTGGCCCCAGCCCCAGCCCGCCTTTTTTTCCTTGCAAAAATTACTGCCTGCCCAGGGATCTTTAGAGTCCGAATATGTATGTATGTATGTATGTATGTATGTATGTGTGTGTGTGTGTGTGTGTGTGTTAAGTGAAAACATGCCCAACACCTGGTAGCTGCCATCTTACTGTCTACAAAATGTACGCAAATATATCCATCTTTGCTGTAACCTTGTCCTCACCCCACCCATCTGGTTGTCCACCTCCCAAACCTTGTTATAATTCTAATTTGTGCGTTTTCTGGGCAGGGACTGTCTTTTTGTTTTTACTAATTTGTACAGCACCAGCACACTGGGCCCCTGACTAGGTCCTCCAGGCAATTTAAGGAATAATAATTAAACTGACAATAACACTGGACAAAGAATGTGGTGAATGGGCCTTGGTGGGTTCAGAAAATGCTGCCAAACCTGAAGCAATAGGTAACCTGGGGCATGTGAGGAACCACCCCCGCACCACGGATAGGATGAAATACTAATTTGTTGTTTACTGCTCCTGCACCACTGCCATGCGGTATCTGTTATAACAGCATGAGAGTGAGGACGTCCCCTCTGCTTTATGGCCCTGGCTAGAGCATACTGAAGATTCATCCTCCTCCCAGTTAGTCAGAAAACTGAGTCCCCTCTCTCCACAAAGTCAGCTCTGAAAACATTCCCTATCTTCCCCACCTCTGTGAGTCTGAATCTCCTGCCCTCCGCAGATTAGCATAGGAATCTGAGGTAGCTGGGGGAAAGGAATGAATTTTGGGCCTTGTAAACAAGGGGTCCAGTTGGATTGATTCCCAGGAGAGCAAAGATTTGTTCCGCCTGCCCTGTCTTAACTGCAACCTCATCACCTGGCACTGTTCTAGCCACACCACCATGTCCCCAGTATGTTGCATCTGAAACTCCCACTCAGTAAACTGCATAGTACTCAATGTCCATACCTCAGCCGGACAAAAGGCTAAACTGACCTCGCCTGGATTTGAACCTGTGGTTGTAAAGAGATTAACACTTCTCTGACTCCAGCTCGTAATGGCCCCACAGGAGCTGTTTCAAAAGGTGTGTATTACCAGAGCACAAGTCACACACACACACACACACCCCTTCCTGACCCTCACATGCCCCTTCCAAGAGATGGGTGGGATAGCATCTAGGGATACCCCTAGGCAACAGGAATCACCAAGCGGCCTGGTAGGGCAGCCTTATGTCCTCTTTGTGCTGCGGCGTTGAGCAGTGGGAACATATCGGGGGCCCAGAATCTGGCCCTATATATACAAAAACAGTTACACCACACAAAAGTAGTCATTCCTTAGCAACCAGAATCGCACTCCCTACAGAGACCATAAAAATAATGAAAGCCATCTTCTTGGCCAATGTTGTCTCACAGGGCAGCGAAGTATAATTTAAACACAGCATGACTTTCTTTGAAATAGATTTCTTTAAATTTATTTGGGGAGATTGCCTTATCCACTTCCCGCCATAGCTGTGCTCTTCTCCACTTCTCAAAAAGTACCATAGATGCATGAAAAGTCGTGAAATGTAACATTTTAAATAGGTAAAAGAAAAATCCATAACTGCTAGGCAGCTGGTATGCTGAGACCACTGGATATCATGCTGACCAGTACTGTTTCATTGCTTCCTTGAACCATTCTCGTCAGACTATCTCTATTTTCTTCTGCCTTATACTTTGCTTTATCCACCTGTTGTCTATATTGTTACACTTAGATTACAAACTCTTTGGGGCAGGGGTTGTGCCTTTGTTATATGTTTGCACAGTGCCTAGCACAATGGGGCCCCGGCCACTAGGCTATACCATAATACAAACAGTAATAAATCATCCTTTATTCCATAGGTGAAATCTTAGCCACACTGAAGTCAAAAACTCCCTCTGACTTCAAATGGGGAGAAGATTTTATCCTATATATTTATCTAGAAATCAAAATAAAAGTGTTGACAGCCAAAGAAAGAACAGCTTATCACTGCGGAATTCAATTATATGAATTCAAAGAAATCTGAACCCCATTTCTAGATACATTTGGATAAAAAAGTTGAAATACTCAAAGAATGGCAGATGTCCATTTCACCTAGCCCCCCTCCTTCCCTCCTCTCCTTATTCATGTATTATCTTCTATTTTATTACCGTAACCCCCACTCTAATGTGCTACATCTATGTAGTATTTTCTGGTCTCACAGTTTTGATGAGCTGTAAAATTGCATGATTCTATAGGAAATCGTGGGAAGCATTTGGAAATACATACAAGCTGTACGTCATTTACCTTTTTGTACTTCTCATTGTCTATTTCTTTATGACAATCAATAAGAAAAATCACCAAAAAAAAATCAGAGATAAAGAGACAGTTGCCTATAACAAAGACACACATAACAATGTATAAAACCATGTTCGTCTCCAGCAGAATCAATGCTCTCCACAGAGTTCTCCTGACCTACCCACTCTAAAATCCCCAGCCCTGCAGTGAAAGATTGGATGAATAGATAAGCTGTATCCATACCAGCATTAGTGGCTGGTATATTGAAAAAAAAAGCATGTGTGTGACGTTGTAAGCAGCAGGGAACCCTTCCCACTGCTGTGGTATGACCAGATTTTCTAAGTAAAAACTGGGGTATCAAGGGGAAGATGAGGAGCAGCTGCCTTGGGAGGGCACTGGTAGTGGGGGCGGAGATAAAATGGTAGAAAGCAGACAAGGAACAGGGAAGGAAGGGTGCTCATTCCTCTCTCCCCTACCGCCCATTCTCTCAGCCTCACAATCAACCCCTGGCTTCTTCCAACAATTCCTCTTCCCTCATCAAAAAGACAAGAGCTCTAGTCAAATTCCCCACATGCTGGAGCAATGGGCTTCCGTAGGCTCATCAACCTCCCTTGTTACTGGGAATCCACACCTAACTCCCCACACCTCTCCCTGGGCTCAGAACCCCTTCCCATCCTGTGACTCTGAACACAAGTTTAATAGCTCCACCTGGAGTGCACTTCAAAAAGGAACTGGCATATCACACACACACACACACACAGTCAGAGCTTCATCAAAGTCAATGGAGCTCTGATATTTAAAACCAGCTGAGGATATACCCGTAAAAGTCTAAACACTGCTGAAACAGACCCCAATTACGAAAATGGACACAGAAGATACTGTAGCATGCAAACTGCTCAGCTTTAAAAAGACAGTGCAAAGGCAGATCGATTTTATACTCCATTTGCTACAATGTGTTCAGATCGTATCAAAGACCAATTTAAATTCATGAGAGACAATATGCCATGCTATGAGCTTAACAAATTAAGCTTGTTTCTTTTCTTAAAGACTAATTGTGACAGGTTCTTATTTTATCATATTGTGGCTTCATTTGTATGCATGAACTTTTAAATGAAATTCACCACAGTTCTAAAATAGACTCCTATAACAATAGAGAATGATGTCACTGATGAGATGAAATTAGCTTTCTTTATTGAATTCCAGAACTGAAATATTACTGAAATGCAACAGCTAAAGATAATGATTTTCTAATGCCCTAAAGTTCAGCTTGTTCACTGTTAATTTGTGGCAGGCAACAGGGGTTTCATTTCATGCACCGTGTACTGATCTTCCAAAAATAGCAAGGAGAATGAAAATAATTTCTGATGATAAGGCTCTTCCAGAAATTAAGATTTCTTTTTAAAAAATCCCACTACATGTCCACCAACAGGTAACAAAATTGATATCTCTAAGATCAGATGTAGCACTGCCACATTCCAAGAAAGGTTTTGGATTCTAGGGCTTCAGAGAGAAAAGCTCCATATACAGCTGTATAAAATTTACTGTAGTTTAAATTACAAGCTGTTTAAGTTTTGCTCCATTACAACTTTTATGGGATCACAAGTAGGATTTTCATATTTTTCCCAGGCGGTCCCATTGTGATGTTGCAATCTATATGTTTATGGAAATAAGCTTAAGTGTAAATATAACATAACAGGAATATGCTTTATGCTAGATATGCACTGTAACATATCTTTGCAAAGGTTATGATCTACTGAATATATTCATCCTTTTTGTATGCATGTATCATTTTTATATCTGAAGTTATGAGTGTTGGTTCTATGCTTGTATTTGAAGTGTTTACTGTAGGAAACACATAAGGGAGGTTTGGCCAACATATTGTGAAGGGACTATTCAAGTAATTGGGAGTACTTAACTAACAATAGACATTGGGAGACACCAATCCACATTTGAGCTTTCCTGGGAATGTTCAAACTAACATGTAAACAATGACATCAGTCTGCAAAAAGCTGAATCATTCATGGACATGTGACTTGCCCAGGTGGCTACAAACTCCATCTTGTTGCTGTGATTTTGCACAGAAGAACAAAAGGGTTTCCACCCACAAGAGAGAGAATATAAAAGGCCCTGGAAGTCTCTCCATTTTGGTCTTCAGATGGCTCAAGAGATGCCTTCTCCACCCCAAAGAGATGCCTAAAAGAAACTGGAACAAAGGACTGTAACTATGGGGGTGTGCGTGATTGCTGGACCCAGGCCATAAACTACAACGTTGGTCTGAAAAGGATTGTACCTGAGATAACAACTAGGGTGAGAAGTTAGTATTTGTAACTAGAACCTTACTGTATTAAGTTAGCCTTGCGTATTTTGATTTATTTTACTTAGTAACTTACCTTGTTCTGTCTGTTATTACTTGAAACCACTTAAACCCTACTTTTTATACTTAATAAAATCACTTTTGTTTATTAATTAGCCCAGAGTAAGTGACTAATACCTGGGGGAGCAAACAGCTGTGCATATCTTTCTATCAGTGTTATAGAGGGCAGACAATTTATGAGTTTACCCTGTATAAGCTTTATACAGAGTAAAACGGATTTATTTGGGGTTTGGATCCCATTGGGAACTGGGTGTCTGGGTGCTGGAGACAGGAGCACTTGTGTTTTCAGTTCAGTCTGCAGTTTTGGGGGCGTAGTTTAGACCCTGGGTCTGTGTTGCAGCAGGCTAGCATGTTTGGCTCAACAAGACAGGGTTCTGGAGGCCCAAGCTGGCAGAGAAAACAGGCTCAGAAGCAGTCTCAGCACATCAGGTGACAGTCCCAAGGGGTCTCTGTGACCCAACCCATCACACCCATTACTAATAATATAATCAGTGATAAGCATGGGGCGAGGGGAGAGGAAAGAGAGGATCTAGTTTCATTTATTTGTAAAGTATACAGATGTACTATTTCAATCTCATTTGAAACTAGATCCAATTCATCTTCCACTGAAGCCAGTGGAAAGGCTCCATGATACTTGATCTTCCTCCAAAGGTACGAAACATTTTAGGATACCTAGCTATAGTCATACTCCCCATTACATGGAAGACAATTAGAATTCTCTCAGACAAGCTATGGAATAACAAGACACTTTAGTAAGCGAGGTGATTCCACCGGAAAATTCCGCCTATGCATTTGTGTATCACACTAAAACCTGAACAGCCAGGCAGCCACAAAGTGGAAATGAAATGATGCTGCCTCAGCACGCAAAATAGGAATGACACTCTATAGAAACAGCAAATAGGCTTGGAGGCAATGGGCAAGAATCAACAATGCTCTGTTAATTCAATATCAGATTGATAAAATAATTTTGTGGAAGTTTTGCTTGTTTGATAAGAAGCTGGAATTGTTTCTCAGAAGACCTGAAAACCCTCAGCAGATTTCCAATGCTTTTTTTTTTTTAAGTCCACTTTCTCTTCGGTGGATTTTTGGTGTGGTTCCTGACCTATTTCACCTGTACTGTGTATTTTTCAAAACCCCTTGTACCTTTGCACTCAATAGCAGATGGAATTTTTTTTTTTAGCCTAGTATCTTCCCAATTACAATTTCACTGTCTCACTTTCCAAAGTCTTGGGTTGGGGGCTGGTGAAGCAGCTCAGTGGAGTTGTAGTGAACATCACTAAGTCTCCCTCCACCCCTTATTCAAGTCTGGGTGCATGGAGTCGAGTGGGGGTACTTACTTGATATTCTCCCTGGGGAACAAACGGGATAGGAGAGAAGCAGGGAATGGGAGGAGCCCTGGCTCTGCCTCCTCCAAACATCAGCCAGGGTGCATGGGGAAGAAGTAAGCTGCTCCAGAAAAAGTGGTGAATTAACTTACTCCCCTCCCCGAGCAGGGAACAGGAGATGGACTGTGACCCATCAAGTCATGATTCATTCTCTGGTCTGCTCCTACAGTGGTGAAGCTACAGGCTACCCCTTACTCAGGGCAGATTGTAACATTACTGAGAAGCTGGATATGATTCAACAGTGTGCCCTTGTTGCCAAGAAGGCTAACGGCATATTGGGCTGCGTTAGTAGGAGCATTGCCAGCAGATCGAGGGAAATGATTATTCCCCTCTATTCAGCACTGCTGAGGCCACATTTGGAGTATTGCGTCCAGTTTTGGGTCCCCCACTACAGAAAGGATGTGGACAAATTGGAGAGAATCCAGCAGAGGGCAACAAAAATTATTAGGGGGTTGGGGCACATGACTTATGAGGAGAGGCTGAGGGAACTGGGCTTATTTAGTCTGCAGAAGAGAAGAGTGAGGGGGGATTTGATAGCAGCCTTCAACTACCTAAAGGGGGGTTACAAAGAGGATGGAGCTAGGCTGTTTTCAGTGGTGGCAGATGACAGAACAAGAAGCAATGGTCTCAAGTTGCAGTGGGGGAGGTCTAGGTTGGATATTAGGAAACACTATTTCACTGAGAGGATGGTGAAACACTGGAATGGGTTACCTAGGGAGATGATGGAATCTCTATCCTTAGAGGTTTTTTTAAGGCCTGGCTTGACAAAGCCCTGGCTGGGATGATTTAGTTGGGGTTGGTCCTGCTTTGAGCGGGGGGTTGGACGAGATGACCTCCTGAGGTCTCTTCCAACCCTAATCTTCGATGATTCTATGAACAAAATTCATGCGCAAGTAAGAGGAATGAGTCCACCAATGCTGGGGCAGGAAGCTCATTGTTTGCTGGTGAGAGCAGTAAGAGAGTTAGGAAAAGGGGCTCTGTGACAGTCTATACCAGGAGTGGCCAACCTGAGCCTGAGAAGGAGCCAGAATTTACCAACGAACATTGCCAAAGAGCCACAGTAATACGTCAACAGGCCCCCATCCGCTACCGCCCTCCAGCACCTCCCACGCACTGGTTGCCCTGCCAATCAGTGCCTCCCCCTCCCTCCACACACTTCCCTCCCACCGCAATCAGTTGTTCTGCAGTACGCAGGAGATTCTGGTGGGGAGGAAGAGAAGCGATGATATGGCAGGCTCGAGAGAAGGGGCAAGGGCCTTGGGGGAAGGGACGGAATGGTGACAGGACCTGGTGAAGAGCAGGGAGTTGAGCAGTGAGCACCCCACAGCTCATTGGAAAGTCAGCATCTGTAGCTCCAGCCTTGGAGTCAGAGTCTATGCAAGGAGCTGCATATTAACCTCTGAAGAGCCGCATGCGGCTCCAGAGCCACAGGTTGGCCACCCCTGGTCTATACCATTATGTTCACCACTTTACAGCATTATGACAAATTCCGTACAAGGTATGCCTTGTGAGGTATCATTAGAAAGCTCATAATCTGCTGAACATTATTGTCCCAACAAAGTGTGTGCACCAACTTGTATGTGAAGTTATAAGATTTTATTGTATAACATTCCTGTAACATATTCCAAGTTAGAAAAGCAGGCCCAAACCAGTTTTCAGAGACAAAGACACGCTGGCATCCCAGCAAGGTGTTAATGGACTATCACCTGCTTAAGCGGCCAATCTCTGGCAGAGAAGGCGTGAACAAGAAAATTGCATTTCATCTCAGGCGGTTCAAACCTCAAGTCCACAAGAGACTGTTTGTCACCATGAATCCGCAAGGATGTTTTTAGCACATGGAATTGCATTATAAAGAGGGGAGAACAATGCTTGACCTCACTCTCCTCCTTCATCTCTGCTCATGACATCAACGACTCTTAAGGAACTAAACTGGGAGTGGGGGCTCCCAGCAGACTGCAAAGCTTATGCTGAGAAAAACCTTTTTGCTTTTAAGTTCACTTAGCTTATTCAGTTTATTTTCTTTGTAACCAATCCTGACCTTTATGCCTTATTACTTGTAGTCACTTAAAATCTCTTTTCTTTCTGTAGTAAATAAACTTGTTGCACTGTTTTAACTAACCAATGTGTATGGAGTAAAGAGTGTGGGAAACTCCATTTGGGATAACAAAGCTGGTGCATATCATTTTCCACTGATGAAATGAGGACTTCATATGAGCTTGTTTTGTCCAGTACTGTGCTGGGCCATACAGGAGGCACATATCTGGGGGAAAAGTCTGGGACTAGAGAATCTACTGGTGTTCTTCTGCAGTGTAGTTCATGAGTGGCTAGCTAGTAGTACTCAATACAGTGTAGCTGGGAGCAAGTTACATGCTGGAGGCTGTGTATTAACAGGTCAGGAGTCCCTGTTCACCAGTCAAGCAGTGTAGAAGGCATCGCAGGCTGGAGAATTGAGGAGAGACAGCTATGCAGCAGTGCTGATTGTACCCTGGGTATGTCACCAGCTCCTACAGAGGAGAGAGGTGAGAGCCAAATTTCCTCAGCTGCTCTCTCAGGTGAGGCCCTTGGCAGTGAAAACAAAGGTTCTAAGGCTCACTATACTATTCGCCAAAATGGGGGGGACGACAGAATATTTTTTTTAAAACATCCTTTAAAAATTCAGCTGTTTTTGTAGCTTAACTTTGGCTTTGTACTTTATACAATAGTTGGTGAGATCGGGGTGAGGTAAGAATCAGATTCTTCTGTCTTGCTTCACAGCAAATGACTGTCAAACAGTTCCCAGAGAAATGACGAGAGCATCATAATTCTTGGGGCAACTCTGTATGAATGCTTGTCTTGATAGCATCTCACTGTGAAGCAAGATCTGTAAGTAGATTGCAGCAGCCTTCATGAAAATAGATGCTTGGCCATGTCGTCACTCACATTGGATGTCTGCAGTTATCTTTTGGCTAAGTGAGGAGTTAGCCGAGAAGCAGATGTCGTGGGAGGGAGAATAGGGAGGCGGGGATTAGGAATTTACAGCATGGAGTTCCATTTGAACAATTTATATGAAAGAGGAACCTGAGCTTCCAGGAGCCCTGCAAAGATGAAAATAATAACTGATCAAGTGGAAGCAACAGTAGGACATGAAGGTGACGGGAGGAATCTTTAATAAAAATGGGAAAAAAAGAGAAGATCAGACACAAAAAAACTGGGATCAGTATGTTTTCTGAATAGAATATTCTTTCTTGCCTAAAAAATAGTGAATAATGTCAAATGTTCCCAGGCAGAACTGGGGACTACGTTTTTGTTCCCTTTCTCTGAGGGCCAAATTCAACACCCTTTGAAGTAAATAGGAGTCTTTCCTCTGACAGGCTTTATATCAGGACCAAGCTCAGTGTGGAGTAGACATTGCTTTGGTAATAGACATATAGGCCTGTCAAGGTTCCTCCCCCACTCTGAACTCTAGGGTACAGATGTGGGGACCTGCATGAAAAACCTCCTAAGCTTATCTTTACCAGCTTAGGGCAAAACTTCCCCAAGGTACAAAATATTCCACCCTTTGTCCTTGGATTGGCCGCTACCACCACCAAACAAATACTGGTTACTGGGGAAGAACTGTTTGGACACGTCTTTCCCCCCAAAATACTTCCCAAAACTTGCACCCCACTTCCTGGACAAGGTTTGGTAAAAAGCCTCACCCATTTGCCTAGGTGACTACAGACCCAGACCCTTGGATCTTAAGAACAATGAACAATCCTCCCAACACTTGCAACCCCCCTTTCCAGGGAAATGTTGGATAAAAAGCCTCACCAATTTGCATAGGTGACCACAGACCCAAACCCTTGGATCTGAGAACAATGAAAAAGCATTCAGTTTTCTTACAAAAAGACTTTTAATAGAAATAGAAGTAAATAGAAATAAAAAAAAAATCCCCCCTGTAAACTCAGGATGGTAGATACCTTACAGGGTAATTAGATTCAAAACATAGAGAATCCCTCTAGGCAAAAACCTTAAGTTACAAAAAAGATACACAGACAGAAATAGTTATTCTATTCAGCACAATTCTCTTCTCAGCCATTTAAAGAAATCATAATCTAACACGTACCTACCTAGATTACTTACTGAAAGTTCTAAGGCTTCATTCCTGGTCTATCCCCGGCAAAGACAGAATATAGACAGACACACAGACCCTTTGTTTCTCTCCCTCCTCCCAGCTTTTGAAAGTATCTTGTCTCCTCATTGGTCATTTTGGTCAGGTGCCAGCGAGGTTACCTTTAGCTTCTTAACCCTTCACAGGTGAGAGGAGATTTCCTCTGGCCAGGAGGGATTTTAAAGGGGTTTACCCTTCCCTTTATATTTATGACAAGGCCACACATATTCAAAGAAAACATCACATGAATGTAAGCTGCATTAAACGGTTGCCTTACTTGACTCTACAACAATTTGGCATGTTCACAAAACAGCATTGCTTGGCACATCCACTCCAGATGCCTTACAACTGTGATTACACCAATGCATTCTGGGATTCTTAAAGCATCTATCCCATGATTAGGGCCCTACCAAATTCACTGCCATGAAAAACGCGTCACAGACCATGAAATCTGGTCTTTTGTGTGCTTTTACCCTATACTATACAGATTTCACAGGGAGACCAGCATTTCTCAAACTAGGGATCCAGATCCAAAAGGGAGTTGCAGGGGGGCCACAAGGTTATTTTAGGGAGGATACAGTATTGCCACCTTTACTTCTGCGCTGACTTCAGAGCTGGGCGGCTGGAGAGCAGTGGCTGGTGGCTGGGCGCCCAGCTCTGAAGGCAGCACCCCGCCGGCAGCAGTGCAGAAGTAAGGGTGGCAATACCATACCATGCCACCCTTACTTCTGCACTGCTGCCTTCAGAACTGGGCATCCAGACAGTGGTGGCTGCTGACTGAGGGCCCAGCTCTGCCCAGCGCAGAAGTAAGGGTTGCAATACCATACCCACCGCCAGCCACTGCTCTGCAGCTCCCAGCTCTGAAGGCAGCGCTGCAGAAGTAAGGGTAGCAGTACCGCAACCCCTTCTATAATAACCTTGCAAACCCCCCACGCCCCAACTCCTTTTTGGGTCAGGACACCTACAATTACAACACCGTGAAATTTTATATTTAAATAGCTGAAATCATGAAATTTACTATTTTTAAAATCCTATGACAGTGAAATTGACCAAAATGGACTGTGAATTTGGTAGGGCCCTACTCATGATGCCCAAAACTGCTGATGGGAGCAGGAGCTTTTTCGTTACTTCCAACCATGAGCTACTATGTTGTGGCATACATTCAGGGGGAGTGGATAAACAAGTGCACCTGCAACCCTTGTGGCATCCCCCTCTAGTGCAAAGAAACCACGGGAGACTGCACCAATCCAGGCACCCAACCAATGCTTGTAAAAGGCCTGGGATGGCAGTTCTATGCAGATGCAAGGCATGCTATCCTCATTGCAAGCTCAAGGGAATCCATACAATGGTTTGATTAGGTGACTTTTCATGCAGTGAAGACAGGCCCTTCCTATTTCAAGCACAATTGCTTGGACTAACTCATAGGTCTTATTCAAGGTTAAACTGCAGTGATTAAAATATTAAGTAGGATATTTTTACAGGGAGGTGCAAAGGCTCTAACACACTTTTTAAAAGAATTTTTGCTTTTATTTAACCATTTCACTTACTACAGTTATGCTGTTAGTGTAAAGAGGGAATAACTTTGTTTAAACTCTCTTAATTACCACTAGAACAATCAATCAATCCCATAAAATACTGTATGCCTGTTGTGAAAGACAAATAAAGTGAAACAAAAAGGCAGACGAACATTAACCTGAGCAGGTGTCTAAAGAAGATAAGCAAAAAAAAAATTGGGACAGCGTGAAGGTAAATACTGTCTGTCTAACTTGTGTGAATTCTTAGAAAGAGTTAACAAGGCAGCAGGTAAATGAGAACCACTAGATATAATCTAGAATTTCAAAAGGCTTCTGATAAAATCCCTCTCAAGAGGCTGTTAAGAAATCTTGGTTTTACTACAGGGTGAGAGGTAAAGTCCTCACGACTTCTAGGTCTTAACCCATATGGATTAGAAACAGATTAAAAGATAGGAAACAAAGTGCAGAAATAAACAGCCCCAGTTCTCAGCACAGAAAGAGGTTAATAGTGGGATGCCCCATAGGATCAGCGTTGGACCAGAGCTGCTCATGAATACCTTTAAGGATTTTATGGCCTGTCTTTTTCTGGTGATCCCTGCTTCCAAAATGCTGGATAGAGCCACAAGTTGTCCTTTCAGATTGAGAGCCTTAATAGCCATAGTTAGACTATCCAGAAGAAATTCTAAGATGTGTGTGACTTTGGCGGAGTTTAGGAACACACCAAGCTCTCTGCACCACAATTTAAACCTGACCCATGAATCTGACTGATTAGCTGAGCATCCTGAAACTTCCCTTGTCCAAAAAAAAAAAAAAAAAAAAATGAGGTCTGTTGCAAACAGACTGTTCCACTTCACTGTTTGGGATGACGGGGAATGGGACTGCACTGCACCACTGGGGTAGGAGATCCAAGGTCAGGAAAAACGTCCGTCTTGCAGTACAAAGTTATAGTCTGTGTTCTATACAATAGTACATTTAGGTACTTTATGGGACTTGCATGCCTTCTTCTAAAGCATCCAGAATACACCAATGTCAAAGAAAAGACATCAAATGAGACAGACCATTGGACTGTTCTGATATCGTAATTCCTATGTTTCTACCTTTTTAACAACGAATTAGAAGCTAACTGGGACTCATTTGTGATAATGTGTTAAATGTCAAATTAAACCAGTATCAGGAAGTTCAAGGAGCGAAAATCTTATTATTAAGTTCCTTTCACAGTCACTGCAGGTCTGCAAAAGGAAACCCTAACTCCTTTCACAATCTTAAACTTTGACTTCTGAGATCATTGCAAAGCTAGCCTCAAATAGAAGCCATGCTCTTCTGATAAGACGCTGTAACTTATGCATCTCTAGAGACCCCGTATGGAGGCAGAGAAAATAACAGCCTCCCCCGAACAGTGGAAGTTATTTGCAAAAGAGCTGCTGTGTCCTGTTTCGCTGCATTTTGTTCAAACAATGGACACTTTCAGGAAGAGGAGGATGAACAGTTAAATCCTCAGGATTCGTTTTATCCCCTCAGCTTCTCTCTCTTTTTTTTCCCCCCTATTGTGACATTTTCTCAGCAAAGAAAGGAAAATTGAACTCAGTGCTCAGTCTTCTTCTTCCCATTATTATTATTGATATTGTAGTAGCTCCTAAAGGCAAGGGGAATATAGTGATTGGTATGCCCTATGGAAGCCCAACAGGATGTTTTGGTGGCCTCACTCAACCCCCTGTAGTTGCCCAAAAGATGTGGGTCACTCCCGCCGAGTCCAACGCTGCAAGGTGCTGAGCACTTCCTGCAAGCTGCAAATGGCCTCAGCTCCCACTGAAGTTCAGTGGGAGACAGGACTCTCTGCACCTCTCCGAAGGTGCTATGCACGTCTCAGAATTCGTCACGGTCTTTCTCTCCTTCAATCCCTCCAGCTCTCCTTTGCTGTTCTGTAAACCTATCTCCTCTCCCTTCTTTGAGCTCCTACCTCTCCACTTCAAGGCCAGGTTTAGCCTGCCCTGTAACCTCTTTAGAGGAATATGTGCTATCTTAAATAATGGTAAGTACTATTTTCTGTATTGTTCCTCCCCCCATGATAAAGACATGTGTAATCACAATAAAAGGGAGGGGAGAAAAACACCGGGGGCTCAATTCCCTACTCCATTCTACCTGTCTTACAGCAGCATCACACCCTGGATTCCAGTAGAGTTACAACCATGTAAAACTAGTGCAACAGATAGGAAAATCAGGCTCCCTATTTCCTTTTTGGGGGATTACTTTTTAAACATTTAGGTGCATGCTCCGTGAGCTGCTAAATGTTGTCCTCTCAAACACAACTCTGCCTCTGGCATGGGTAATGGTCTTCTGTGCTTTCTAAACAAAGAATGGGAGGCAGAAATCACTACTAAGTTTATCACAAAAACAAATTAGACTTGCACAGGTTGATCTTAGAAAGGAATGGTCTGAAGAACTTTCCTACTGGATGGACTCAGTCATCAGTAAGAAAAGGAAAGATGCTGAACAGTGGGTGTTACGTTGCAGGATATTATTGAGGTAAATACCTTCGTAGATTTGAGAGGAAGGGTGGTCCATTGGTTAAGGCACTAGACAAGAACTTGGGAAACCCTGCTCCACCACAGATTTCCTGTGTGACTCAGGCAAATCATATAGCCTCTTCATGCGCCAGTTCCCCATCTGTAAAATGGGGATAATAGCACTTTCCTACTTCAAAGGGGTGTTGTGAGGATAAATGCATTGAAGATTGCGAAGCGCTCAGATAATATGGTGATGGGGGGGAAGGGGACGCAATAAGAACCTAGGATGGACAGATTTCAAAAAACAAGATTAGCCATTTATATGAATGGAAATAACATTCAGCAGTTGTGCTAGCTAGGATAAAAGTCAGAAGGGTGCTCCAACCTCATGCTTGTATAAGTTGCTCATCAGGCAGAGGTCAGAATGAAATATTGCCCCATGGCTTAGTACAAACATAGATTATGCACATGCATTATGTTTTTCCTTCTTTTACAGCATGTAGTAGTGGTCCAGCTCAGAGACAGAACAGTGGACCAGAGAGATTCCTAGTCTATTTCTTTGTATTTAACATGTTTATTACGGTAGTGCCTAAGCTTTAGGGCAATTCTTTTTTAAAAGTATGATGTTTCTCCTTTGGAGAAGGATAAAGGGAAGATCAGCAATACAATGATTATATAATTTTTTTCATTAGGGATGCAAAGCAAGCTGGAATAACAAGTCACAACCAAGAAGAACAGGGAATGACACTCAGGCTGAAATCAGGAATAAATCCTGTTCAATCATACACTATTCAGGTGAAGCTAATGTAATTAAAAGATGTAAATGGACATGCCAGTGAATGTTAGAGAGACAAGGTGAGTGAGGTAATAGCTTTTATTGGACCAATGTCTGTTGGTGAGAGAGACAACTTTTCAAGCCACACAGAGCTCTTCTTCAGGTCTGGGAAATCTGTTCCACCTTGCATTGTGCTGGGACGCTGGGAGTACCCTTCCCAGACTTGAAGAAGACCTGTGTGAGGCTCAAAAGCGTGTCTCTCTCACCAACACAAATGGATCCAATAAAAGATATTAACTCACACACCTTGTCTCTCTAATATCCTGGGACTGATACAGCTACAACTACACTGCATTTCCCAGTGAATGTGCTAGATAAATGTGAAAGGATAAGGAGAACAAAAGACGAGTACAAAAAGCATGCTGTAATGTAATGCGCCATCAGAAATGGGCATAATTTTTGTACGTGGGGGGAAAACTGTTGGGCTCAGACAAAGAAATGCTAAAATAGCTAAGTGCACACTACTGCAGCCATGATTAACATATTAAATGCAGATGAGGGTCTAAACATGCAGGCAATGTGTATTACCAAAGTTTAAACAGTTAGGTACCAGAAGGAAAGGCTGTCAAATAATGCAGTATTTTATGGGCCATTGGGATTGTTTTACGAGCCCTTAAATATACACTTTGGCTACCTCCATCAGAGAAGTGTGTTAACGGTCTATCATGAAAAGGCATTACAATTTTGGGTTGTACAGGAACAGACCTTTCTGACAGACTGTTCCCAATGCCTACATCTAAATGTTCAGCGTGTATTAAAAAAAATAAATTGGGTAGGACTGGATTGGTCACGGGAGCGATAAGAGGATACAGAGCCTCTCTCATCTAGCCAACCATTTCCAGTGCAGGGACTTTCTAATAGCCAGATGCCCACATTGCTAAAAACACTTTAGAATAAAATAGAAACTACTGCCTCAAAAGCAAGGCCAAAAACTGAATGGGCATGAAGATAAACCATGGCTAGAGGAAAGGGGGTATCTCCAAAACAGGGCTGGGCAAAATGGGGGAGCATGCACTGATCCTCCTCATGTTATACTCACAGCTGGTCCTAGAGACATGTGAGACATCCACAGTTAGTGGAAAACATTGGGCCTAAGCGACCTGCCCAAAGCCAAAGAGGAAGTCAGTGTCAGAGCCTCAATTAGAACTCCAAGGAATTCCTGACTCCCAGTTCTGTGCTCAGATTGCATGACTGTGCCTCTCTCCCTCTGTCTATCCGCACCAACTCAATCACAGGCTAACAATCGGGTTACAGTTTCATGCCTCCAGGGCCTGATTATCAGCATTCAATCTCCACTTGTGCAGGTGCATCTTTGCAGATGCATACACTCGCATTCTTTGTGCACTAGTACCTGAACGAGCAAGTGACAGCATACATCACCCACACGTGTAGTCATTAGTTCACAAGGCCCCACTGAAAATTAGACCCTTATTGTCCACTGCTATATAAATTTAATGGTCTCATTGGGATTGTTGCCGCTATTTACACAGCACCACAGATGTATCTGGCAACTAACAATGGCTAGAATACAGGCAATGTCCCTCCCCCAAAGAATACAATATAGCAATGGGAGTAGTTCACAGTGGAGTTGTATGCAGGTGTTCATGCATGTAAGTACTGCAGAACATGTATGTTGCCGGCAGCCAGTGCCGAGAGGCAAAACAACAGCAGGGGTTTGTTACCCGGTATGCTTTATTTAATAATCACAACGGGGTGGAGAAGCAGAAAAGTTTATTTGCAGCTGCAAACAAGGTACAGGGAGAATAGAATTTTAAATTTTGCACATTAGAGCAGGTTATTATATATATATTTTTATTTTTAATGCTATTGCACTATATATTAGCTAATTAAAATTTTATATAAATATTTTGGTTTTTTTTTATGGGTTACAACAAGATTTATTTTTTGTAATTTTTAATAAGCATTTTTAGCAACTTAAAAAACTAGCACATTTTGTTTGGCTTTGTAACTGTTTTTTTTTATTATTTTTAACTTGGCGTTAGCAAACTTTATATTATAAGGCATTATTTGCGGCTGCAACATTGTTTTAAGAGCAAAAGAGTTTATTTAAACCAGCCAGGCTTGAATTTTATTAAGGGGGGTTGAGAAGAAGCCCGTAGGCCTTTAGCAGGGAGACTTTTTTGACCCTTATGGCCTTTTATTTTTTTAATTTAATTAGTGGCTATGCTCTGGGGTTTTTAATAAAAATAAATATTGTCAAAAAATTAATATTTGAGTTTTTTAATTTTTATTTATTTATTAGCGGGCTATGCATAAAATTAAAATTTTTAAAATTATGTAAAATAAGCATTTTTATACAGGACTATATATAACACAGTACACATAACATGATTAATACAGGAAAAGAAACTTAAATAATAGGCTAAACAACTTACTTAGCCACGGGGAAAGACCCCAACTAGAAAATAGAGAGCCTAGCCAATTTTTTTTAGTTTGCTGATGAATGCTTTTTGCTAGCTGTTTTAGGCGTTGTAAAGTAGCTTTTACGGATGGCCCTGAATTTGTTATATTAAAGCAATACATGCCTGCAAACTTTTGGCATAGGTGACCATGGTGTAGAAGCAAATAGTTTACAGCCAGCCTGTTTTGTAGCATACCCTGACGTCTTTTTTTTTTAACTTATGTGAGAGTTGGGCCACGACGGTTGAGGTTAAGTTAATGGCCTTTGCCACCATGCAGGCAAGGTGCTTTACTGAGTGATAATTATGCACCACAAGCCCAGGGATACCAACTAAAGAAAAGGCCAGAGCTGCTGCTTTACTTTTTGAGAATAAGGTTATTTTTGACATACAGGTGGAATTAAGGGGAATAGCATTTTTTTTATGACGGGCAGATAACTGCAGAGGGTATGGAAAAATCAATGGGGCCACGCGACTAAGAGAGCAGGGACCCCCAGAACTATTGGCCGGGACATAGGAATACGCATGTTTGCTATATATAAGGAACCACCCTGCTGGCAATTTTATGTGCCCGTAGGCAAAGAAGATTTTTACACTGTTATTATATTTAAGTTTTTTATTGGTGAGGTTTTTTTTAATGTGAGTAGCATTTATAAACCTTATATAAGAGGGGGCAAGGGTTGTATTGGCTAGGAAATAAGAAAACATGGAGGCATTTAACTTATACTGGGCAGATTTAAGGGTATATAAATCAGTATAAGTAAATGTTTTATTTATGGTTTTTAACAGGGAATAATGCTGAACTAGGGTTGGGGCTGCACATACACCAATAAAACAAGTTTTTATGATTGCACCCACTGAAAATGTATGTGGCAAACAAAACGACGTTGCGTTTAATGCACTCTGGGCCAGTGCCAGCCAGGTATTTACGGGTACAATGCCTGAAACAGAAGTAGTGGTTAGGCACATGGCCAAGAGGGGGAATAAAATATACCCTTTTATTTATTTTTTTGTTTTTTTGGCAGGCTGCTGTTTAAATAGTAATTTTAGTTTAAGATTTTTAGTGGAGGGGGCTGAATGCACGGTTTATTTTTTAGCTGGGGGGGTTGATACCGCTTTTAGCCGGGTATAATGAATTTAATTTTTGTGGTTTTTGACCTTTGCTGCCGTGTGGGAGACCAGGAGGATGGTATAGGGTTTATTTACTTTTTTTTGGAGGGGTTTGTTTTTTTAGGTATGTATGAGCACTGAATTACCAGGCTGCAGGGAGTGGATGGGCGAGTTTAAGGGTAGAGGCTGGGAATTTTTAGTATACCTGTGAAGAGACAAAAGTACAGCAGACAGGGAACACATATACTGAGACAGAAACCCATTTTTTAATTTTTACTTTTTTTTTTTTTTTTTTTTGACACAACCGGTGTTTTATTTATAGGCCATGCCCTTTTAAACATAATTTTAAAGGAACTGAGCCCTAATTTACTTTTTGGGAGAGCACGGATGCGGAGCAGAACTAGGGGCAGGGCATTAGGCCACCGTAGGGAGGCCTTCTGGCATACTTTTGAGAGATGTCACTTAAGGGTCTGATTGGTTTGCTTTATTACCCCACTGGCTTGCAGTTTTAGGGTGTATGGAGTTTTTAGGGAATCTGTAAGGCGTCTGAGATGCTTTGGACGATTTTTGACGTGAAGTGTGTTTTATTGTTAGATTTTATTTACTGGGGAAGTTTAAAGCGAGGAATAATTTTTTTAACAAACTTGAGAGCCACTGTCCTGGCAGTGCAATTGTGACATGGAAAGACTTTTGGCTATTTGCTGAATTTATTTACTATAATAAGGAGATAGTTGAACCCTTGGGTCCGGGGAAACTTAGTAAAGTTTATTTGCCACACGTGTCTGGTGCCTGGAGTGGGTTCCAGGGCTGCTGGTGGTACTGGGTGTCTTGGTCGGGGGTTATTTTTTTGACAGACTAGGCATTTTGCCTGTACCTGGGCAGCCAGGGGTTTGAGTCTGGAGGTTATGAAGTACTTTTTTATTAGTTGAATAAGTGCCTTTTTGCCAGCATGAGTGGTTTGATGTAATTTTTGTAATACTGACAGAATTAGGCCTTTTGGTAAGAGGACTTTTTTGGGGGGGGAATGAAGCCATTTTTTTTTTTTTTGGAGACCAAGTTTGTTAGCTAGCTGGTTTTTGGGTTTTTTTTAGGATAATGAGGGGTCGGGAGCTCCCCCACTGATGTGATAAGGGCATGCATATAGGTGTTTTTAGTCTGAGGGGACATCAGGGTGGCAGCATGCTTTGCCTTTTTATTTGCCCTGGCATTATTTTTAGTTTTATTTTGATTTTTTTTTTGATGGGCCTTATAGTGTACTACTGCCACTTCTGAAGGGAGTTGCACTGCCTTTAGAAGCCGGAGAATCTGGGGCCCGTACTTGACTGGAGAGCCTTGGGCTGTCAGCATTCCCCTCTGCTTCCACAGGCCAGCATGAGCACGCAGCACACCAAAAGCATATTTGGAATCAGTGAAAATATTGACTTGGTTTTTTTTGGACAGTTTGAGTGCACGGGTCAGGGCCACTAGCTTAGCCAACTGGGCAGAGATTTCAGCGGGCAAACTTTCAGCTTTTATGGTGTCATTGAGGGTTATAATAGCATAACCCGCCCTTTTTTGCCTATTTATTACTATGCTGTTAGTATTAGCATACTACTTATAGTTTGCATTTTGGAGGGGCACATTTTTTAAGTTCGGGTGGCTAGAATATTGGGCATTTATGATTTTTAAACAGTTATGTTTTTGTTTTTTAGTTTTTGGTAAGAGGGTGGCAGGGTTAAGGGATGGACAAGGCTGCAGCGTGACCTCAGGGTTTTTTAAGAGCTTTGCTTGGTATCTTGCCATACGCGCTTGTGTGAGCCAGAGGCCGCCCTTAACATCCAGTAAAGCGCGTACCATGTGTGGTGTAAAAACCTGCATTGTTTTTTTTAGTGTTAGTTTTTTTTGCTTTTGCCAGGGTCAGAGCGGTGGCTGTCACTGCCTGCAGGCACGCTGGCCAGACCTTGGCTACTTGGTCTAGTTGTTTAGAAAAATATGCCACCGGACCTTTATATGTTTTTAGCAGCTGTGTGAGTACTTCCAGGGCCACCCCCTTTTGTTTATGTACATACAACTGAAATGGCTTGGAGAGATCTGGCAGACCTAGAGCTGGGGCTTTTATTAGCTTTTATTTTTTAGGATTTTAAATGCCCTGTCAGCCTTTGGGGTTTAATGAAAGGGGTTATGGTTTGCTTTTTTATACAGTTGTACAGGGGTTTAGCTCATAGTTTAAACTTTGGGATTTATATTTTACAGAAGCCTGCCATCCCCAGAAATGCTCTGAGCCACTTGCGATTACTCGGGATAGGAACTTCGCATATGGCTTTTTTTTTTTTTTATTTGAAAGCTGGCGTTTCTTTTGCCATATGTAGAACCCGAGGTACTGTACCTGCGGGAGAGCAATTTGAACCTTACTTTATGTTACCCGATATTTTTGGAGTTTTACAAAATTTAGGAGACTCACGGTGGCTTTAAGGCAGGGAGTTAAGCTCACAGTGGCAATTAACAGATTATTTATGTATTGCAAAAGGAGGGCTTTTTTATTATTTTATTTTTTTAGGTTTTTGGTCAGAGCCTGGCCAAAGAGGGTGGGGGAATTTTTAAACCCCTGGGCTAACACTGTCTAGCAAAGTTGCTTTTTAACTTTGTTAAGGTATTTTTATTTGAAGGAGAAAATTTTTTGTGATGAGGTGTTAACTGGGATGGCAAAAAAAGCATTTTTTAAATTAAGAACTGAAAAATGGGTATACTGTCGGATTGTGTTTTGAATGCGCTGCAAAAAGGCTCCAGGGCTTTTTGAGGGGGTTTTGCACTACTTTATATGGTTTAGTTTAATTATTTTGTCTGACAGCTGCGTGACGGAGTCCATACAGTAGCAGCTCTTTATAGGAGGTGAGGTGGGTCATAGCTTGATTGTTATTTGGGTCCCACCTAGGATTTTTTATGGGAACCTGATTATTTGGGATTGGGACATTGTTACGGTCCTGATTATATTGCCTTTTTGCTTTTTTTTTTTTTGCTTTAGCTATGATTTCTTTTTGTTTAACCTTAGTTAATAATGTTGGCAGAAGGACATTACAATTATTTTAGTTTGGCTTATAGCTACTAAGATATCTCTCAAAAACCGATACAAACTTGCTTGGGTTGATAGAAAATTTTTTAGCCTGTGCTTTGAAAGCAGCCAGGTTTATAGGATTAAAAGGTGCATGAGTATAGACCTGCATGGTAAGAGCAGCTTGGTTTTTTTATTGCATTACAAGCAATTTTAGTTTTGGTAAGTAACGGGTATAGTTTAGCAGATGGAGCTTGAACCTTACTATGAGCTTTACTAGGAATTTTACTTTGAGCCTTGCTTTGTGTGGGTGTAGGGGCCGAAGGAGCCTCACTTTGTGTGGGTGTAAGGGCCGAAGGAGACACCGGATCTGCCATTACATTTGGGGTGGGGGTCCAGGGACTGACATTAATTGCTACTGGGCCAATCGGGGTTAAATTACAGCATTGTAAAATATTAGTAGGAGACCACAAGGTTATAAACAAGTAAGCATAGGAATGCTTATTTTACTTTTTTGTTTGTTGACAGAACAGGAGTAACATGATTTAGTGATTTTCCAGGCAGCCACTGTTTTTGGTTTTTTAATTGGTACTGAGGCCAGTTAACTGTAGAAAATTGCTTTAATTTATTTTTAGTTATTGGATTTGATTTAAATACTTCTTAATTTACTAAAATATACTTTAGGGGCATGCACCGTACTTTACCTTTTGTGCTCTGTTTTTGTTTTATACTTACAGGGTAACTTTGGGCGTTTTTAGGTTTTAACAGAGCATATAATTTGGATTTTAAAAGGTTTTTATTTTATTTAAGGGACTGGTTTTTTACTGTTGCCCACAGCTGCTTTTTTACTATATGAGTGCGTTGCACCGTTGTGCCCTTTGGGGTTGATTAAACTGTGTTTTTTTTGAGGCCCCCGATGAACTTACCAGTGCGCACTGGGCATTGGTTTTTGCCACAATTTTTGACCGCCGGAAGGGATTCAGGCAAGGCTAAATTGCAGGCTTGTTGCCCCACATTGGGCGCCAAAAGCTGTTGCCGGCAGCCAGTGCCGAGAGGCAAAACAACAGCAGGGGTTCGTTACCCGGTGTGCTTTACTTAATAATCACAACGGGGTGGAGAAGCAGAAAAGCTGCAAACAAACTTTTCTGCTTCTCCACCCCGTTGTGATTATTAAGTAAAGCACACCGGGTAACAAACCCCTGCTGTTGTTTTGCCTCTGGGCACTGGGTGCCGGCAACATGTAGGTATTTAGGAATGACAGGAAGGAAAATGGGGTTGGCACTTAGCCAATGTTTGTTGTGACGCTGTTCCAAGCACAGAAGGCACAAAGTAGAGAGTGGGTATGGATGCTCTCATACCACGGTGATAAGTGCTGTACAAGAACCGAATTACAAAGCAGAACAGAAAAAAGGGTGTGGAGAGGGAACGGAACTAGGAGCAGGAAAACATGGATTCTATTCCCAGCCTTGCCAATGACCTGCTGTGTGATCCTGGCAAGTCCTTTCACCTCTCTGTGCCTCCGTTTCTCTCCCCACCCTTTGTCTGTCTTGTCTGTTTCGGATGTAAGCTTTTTAGAGCAGGGACTGTCTCTAGCTAGATGTCTGTACAGTGTCTACCCCAATAGGGCCTCTACGAGCTACTGTAATAAACACAGGAATAATAGGAGAGAGGCTTGGACAGACCAGAGAGAAGAGGGAATGGTACAGGAAGAAATGAGGTAGAGACATACACGGGAGCACTAATATGAGAGTTCTGAAGGTGCTAATAAAACTGAGGAAGGGCAATGGAGAATTGAGTCCTAGTAGTTTAAAACAGTCAGTTTCATGGAAGATTTTATTCTATGGTGAAGTCCTAGCCCCACTGAAGTCAACGGCAATGACTTCAATGTTGCCAGAATTTCACCCCTTTAAGTATCGCACTATTGTTACAGGTTAACATGCTAGACATCTGACACAAAAGAGTGAGAAAAAACATCATGTAAAACATGGAACCTTTTATTAAGATCTACTCAGATCTTTACTTTTATGTCATTTGAGTATCATCAAAATATAAAAAGAAATATTAAGCATACCTCAGCTCCTAAACTGAGAGAGGTTATTTCATCCTCAAAAGCAGAATGAGTATCAATATGAGGAGGAATTCCTATAACACAAAAACCAGAGAATGAATAAATAGTCACTGCAATTATATTGAAATACCATCACTTTTAATGTAAGCTTCTCCTAAGTCCCATTTTCACATCTGTTCACATGCAAACCATAACGCAGTAACCTCGTGCATTTTTATGCCTACTATGTGTAATGCAGTACTACAGCAGATCAAAACATGGAATTTCCTTCCCCTTCCATGGGAAATTCTGATATTTCAACAGTTGTTTTCATCCCAAATCAACATTTGTTTTCAAAATGCATTGCAGTAGCTCAGCCACAGGGAGACTCCAGTGCATTATGGGAGACAGAGTCTGGCTAGAAAGCAGGGTCCATGGGGAGAATGGGGACACGAAGGACTTGGAAATATAACTTCCATATGGCACTGCAGCTGCTCTGGCAGACACACAGATTAATGAAAAAAGAAAAGGAGTACTAGTGGCACCTTAGAGACTAACCAATTTATTTGAGCATAAGCTTTCGTGAGCTACAGCTCACTTCATCGGAGTTTTTCCACTGAATGCATCCAATGAAGTAAGCTGTAGCTCACGAAAGCTCATGCTCAAATCAACTGGTTAGTCTCTAAGGTGCCACTAGTACTCCTTTTCTTTTTGCGAATACAGACTAACACGGCTGCTACTCTGAAACCTGACACAGATTAATGGCGACCTGACCCCAAATTAAACATTTTGTTTAGATTCTCCTGATCAAAACTTCTGTCAAAATTGATCTCTCCCTGCAGAAAGTTTTGATTTTTACGATATCCCATTTTCCAACAGGAAAATGTTTTGTTTTAATTGTTTTTACCAGTCTTATATACAGTACCAATATCAGAAGCCAGATTTTGCCCCCAGATGCACATGTATTGACTTCCATTAGTTTCAAGAGGAGCAATGTACTTAATCCCATACAGAACTACATAGGTTAAGCATCTTACAAGAAGTTCACTATATTACAACATGGTTACAATATGAAGTGTAGAAATTCTGCCCTCAGAAATATATTGAAGTCAGCCTGATAAAAGACATGTGCATCTATTATTTCTTTGTAGCAGCATCCAAACACTCCAATCAGGATCTCATTGTGCTAGGAGCTGCACAGACACATACTAAGAGACAATGACCTAAATTTTTGAAAGTGAATAGAAATTTCAGGTGCCTGAGTTTTTGGATCTTCAACTTGAAATACCTTATAGTGGCCTGATTTTCTCAAAGTGACCTCAGAAAAATCAAGCCCATTTAAAGGTAGCCACCCAAAAACTGAGGTTCCCAAAATCACTAATCATTTTTGAAAACTGAAGTCAGTGTCCCTGCGTTGAAAAGCTTAGAAGGTAGGGATAGAATTTGACTCAGTACAGATACTGGATAGTATTTATATCAATGCACTGGATTGCACATACTGTATACTAATTAATGTCCTAAATGATTAGAGCTTAAGAAAGGTTTTATACATATTCTGTATTCGTGGAAGAAAATTACAATTCATACTAATTAATTCAGATAACCCAGCCAGCAGCACATAACCATACCAATTTAACTGGCTGTCAGATATGTGAACGAACAGGGTCAGATGTCTAGACCCTAGGTTGGCAGATACTAGTACACTGTCAGAGATTAATTCTGGAAGGGAAGTGTTTGTCCTTCATTCATAAGGACAAACCAGATATATTCCAGAGACGGGAAAGCCAAAGCCAGGTACCTTGCCTTGATGACTGAATTCAGTAAAAAGCACAGCATATGCTTTACCCTGTGGATGCATGAGTGGAAGTAACTCTCTCTTCAGTCCTACTGAGTCTGGAAGAGACTGTTGGAGCAGCACTCCCTTCCTCCAACATGGGGATACAGTTTGCATCATCCTGAAGATTCTCTCACATGTACTTATAGAAGGGGGTTTCTTGTTGCTTGGCAAAACATGGCAGGAAAGGTTTGAGTTTGGCCAGCCCGTTGAAAGCCCTGCAGTTATACTTGGACCAGGTGATTTTCCTGAATCTTTGTCTCAGGAAGTGAGTGAAAAATGGGTTTGGTTGACCCTGTCATACATGGACTGTTTACCTCTCCAGGTTACCAACTCTTCTATTACATGATCAGCTTCCGTGACCTGGCCTAAGACGCTTGGGCCAGATTCTAATCTCAGTTACTCATTTTCAATACCAGGATATCTCTAAATGTGAGTTCCCAAGTTAGGAAGACTGCATCCAGACACTGCCCTCAATTCATGAAAGCCTCCCTGTGGAACTTAGCAGATGCAGAAGTGCTGTCTCCGAATCATACCCATTGTAGTTGGTTTTCTGTTTTCAATCCTAGATAAAATATTGAGTTTGATTTTTTTTAAAGGGCAAATGCACTTACCTTGTCCAGGTTCATACTGGTTTATTGTCAACTGATCGGGTTTATGTTTGATATATCCTTGCTTCAAGCACTTCTCCAGAAGCATCCTGCAAATTCCCGGGAGCCCTGTTATTACAAACAGAAGTATAAACCAGATGTTTTCCTACTCTTTTTTTCTGCTTTTGGTGAAGGAGAAATCTAACAACTGGACAAAATGCACAGAAATATGATAAAATATCTACAGCCAAAATGGGGCTTGTAAGTCACTGCACCCCATCAATTACACAGGCAATATTGTACTCACTATGATGTGTGCATGGAAATAGTGGGTCTAATCCTGCAAACCCTCTACATGTGTAACTTGCATAGACTATGAGTAGTTCTTAGAAGCCCGCCACACACAAAGGACTGGCAGCACTCGGCCCATTGTTTGCATGTGCAATTTCTATTGTCTGTGAACATAAATAACTGGATGCCAAATTCGGTGTCATTGAAATCAATGGCAAAATCCCCATTCACCCCAATGGGTGCAGAATTTCACCCAGGTGCACAAGTGCTTTGCACAAAATTAAAGGCTGAGTTAGGACCCTGTCTTAGGGCAGTCCCTGCCTGGAGCACCCTTCTGTGGCAGGCTGCTAAATGACAGACATGCCTGCCTCAGTTTCCCTCCTGCAGACTCCTCCAAAATAGTCCACAGACTCTTTCTGGGGGCAAATATAGCCCTTGTAGGGTTATCTTATTAAAAAAGTACAGTCCACATAAATCATAACAAAAGTCCCATTATCATCGTCCAGTTTTCCCCCAGCATAGTGCAAATAGCACATGCAAAACATAGCCCTGGCATCTCTTACTACACCTGCAGCCTGCTCCTGTCCTTATACCAGGACAGCCACCGGGCCCTTCCAACCAAAGTGCAAGCCCACTCTTCCCAGCTGGAACCCCAACAGCCTCTCTGCTGGGAGCATCCCTCACACCTACCAGCCCTCTCACAGTTCCTCTCGGTCTCACTCTCTGGCCCTGAAATGTCAGTGGGTAAGCCCCTCTGCTGTTCCCCAGCTGTCAGCCCTCTCCACCCTTAGCTCCAGCAGGCAACTCCCTCTGCTGCTCCTCCTGCCTTTAGCCTTCTCCAGCCTTTTGGCCCTGGCTCTCTGGCTTGGGGCTGCCAGCCAGCAAACCCCACTTGCTGCTCTCCTACCTGCAGGTCCCAAACACACAGTCTCCAATTCCTCCCTCTTCCCTGGGATGATCTTGTAGAGAGCTTTCTGCTCCCTGCAGCTTTCCCCACAAACCTCTTCCAGGCTCCTGGAGGAATCACCAGGACTCTCTCCCTCACTGGGTCTCTTCCTGATCTTCTGTAGCTGCCAGCGCTGCCCAAATGGGAGCATCTGCACGGGCACAGGGGAGCTACTTCATTTACTGGGGCCGGCCAGCCTGTGACAGATCCCTTTGAAAATTTGACCCTTAAAATTTAACTCTTAAAGCCTGCTACTGATTCAAACGTTGAATTAAATAAGGTCTCCTAATGAATCTATTGAATTTAAAGTATTTTATCAGTAATATGCAAAAATGAAACCTTCAGAGAGTTTGCAGTTTGCTATTATACAAGATGAAAACTTAACTGTAAAATTCAACAAAGTACAGCACACTTGAATGCTATGCTAAGAAATATTCCTTTCAGCAATCTTCCAATATTGATGGTTATTACTGCTTTTTCTCTCCAAAACTTGTTCCCTCCGTTTATGTTCGTTTCATACACAGACCATTTAACATCTAGCTGGAGGCCACAAAACAGCCAAGATAAATATCAACACTTTTATGATTAAGCACAATTTCAGGCGAAATACAATGTAACTTGCATCTGTACAGGGGAAACTGTATACATGTCACCTTAAACACTTGTGTTTAACTTTCAATATAACTGAATTCCATATTTTATTATTTATATAGCTAGGGTGTAGGATGGCTTGCTTTGTTTTCTCTGACTCATAGCTCTCAGACTCAAAGGACAATTTTTCAGAAAGTTCCCATGATTGATTTCTGCACAAAGAGGAGTTGTTTTGGAAAGTATAAGGAAAATGCATTCAGCCATTTTCAAGTTATTCAATGTGTTAAAAAATATTTTTAAAGTATTATATTTTTACCATCTTGAATAACTTGAACATTTTACTTTATATATTGTGTGTGTGTGTCTGTGTGTGTATACACCCTTTTTCCAGTATAAAAATGAATTTGAAATGTTCCTCATATAGCGGTTGCTCAAAAAAGTGACCAAAATTTAGAAGTTCACAATCTACATTTGGCTAGACCTCAGTGAAGAATGGCATCCATGATTGTTTTAAAAAGTTTGAAAAAAATACCAAGTTATAAGTGATTAAAAATGGGTTCCGTCCATGCATGCTAAAACATGATTTACTACAGCACTGATTCAGGAAAGTATCCCTATTCAAGAAGGGTGTTTAAGCGTGTCCTTAAATTCCACTGAAGTTAATTGGATTTACACACCTGTTTAAGTGCCTTCCTTAATCAAGGCTTTAGTTATACAACTTCCTGGAACATTACACTGTACTGAAGTTAAGTTCTGTGTGTATCTGTTGGAAAACAGATTTAAAACAAATGCCATTTTAAAATGCCTTTTCATTGGAAAGTTCTCACCTCCAGGCAATGGTTTATCTTTGTCTACATTGTTGTTGTCATATCGAAACTCATATCCAAAATGCTTTACCCTTCTGTGTTTTAAAGACTTCTGGGCTGTGAAGCGGAAAAAATTAAACAATGTAAAAATATTAAAATATGTAAAATATATTAATTTACACAATTCACAATTAAATTACACAATTAAATTACACAATTAATTTACACAATTGCAGGGTATTTGCCTATTGCCTATTCCACACAATCTCTGTGCAGCTCAAGAACTATTCAATAGTTGAAAACACTATTATTTGTGAACCTCAATATACAACTCAACTTTCCCATGTACTATGAGTGACAAAATAACACACAGCTTTAGTACCACTTCTCTTTGAAGTCAAAACCCTGATGCTTTTACACATAGCAGCAATCCCACAGACATCAATGCTTACACATGGGAGCAAGGGCTGTAGGTCCCTGGACCGTGTGTTTGTCTCTCTCTGACAACAGTACCAATTTTCTTGAGCCACGGCTGACACTTTGAACAAGCTCATGATATGGACATAATAGGAACTTTTACTTCCTTGCATCGTTACACTGCACACTAACTAAAGTTAATATAATGCTTTGTGCTGTGTCAAGGAGTAAAAGTTACTTTGTAATATGGAAGCTAATTGGAAAAAATAACTGGCTTTGTTAAGAAATTTATTCCACAGAGCTCATTTGAAACTACACGAGCAACTGGGAAGGGAGCTTCTTTGACTTCTCTCTGGTGCTACAAAAGCTCCAGCTCCCAGGCAGGCTACCAGATTACAGGTGCTGCATTCTCAGAACAAACTCATTGACTGACCATGCTGTCAGGAAATGACTCTACAGTAGCTGCTTCTGGAAGCAGGAGCATAATTCAAATGTAACTGTATGATATAAAACTCAATTTTAAAAGGACTAAATATACAGAATGATTTTAAGGAATAAATTGTCCAAGATGCAGACTTCGTGCAGAAATTAAATTCAACAAAAGGACAATTTGCAGTTATTTTTGAAGGTCTCACCTTCTATGGTTCTACTAACCATTTTGAATGACTTCATTTTCTGTCCAATCAATACTTTCCAACATCTTTTGTTCTTCTTCAGGAGACACAAGCTCTTCAACCATCATCAGGCCTGGAGGCAAGCTAATAGGTATAATGTCCTCCCAATGCACTGTGGGTATAGAAATAAAACAGTGCTACTGCTTATGGAAAATGATCCCCTTGTGTTCTTTTATCAATAATGATAAACCCTAGACAGATCATCATCATCTGAATTAATTACCCTCCTTGGTAGCATAAAACAGGATCAGAATCCAAGTTCTGTGCTATACAACCCAATTCTCAAATTTCACTGTGTAGGACCCGAGAGACTTAGTGTTTTCCACTCTCAAAAAATATCAGATTTGTCTGTCAAAATAAAGGTCAAAACTTTCCCATGCGTTTCAGGGGAGATTCTAGTTGGATTCAATTTTATCTTGCCAGGACTCAGGATTTGTCACTGCTCGTGGTTGACAAGCATAGAGTACAGTGAAGAGAGTATCATGTCTGAATGCTATATGCTGTTTCTTAAATGTAAGAAATGATATAAAATTAAGATGGCCATTTGTAGCTGTGCAACCAGATGCGATCAAATGTTCACTGCAACACCTATCTTAATAGAAAATGACTTAAGTAACAGGCTCCCATCTTACAGCCCTATGAATTATTATTGAAAATTATCTGTACTGTGGTAGAGTTTAGGGGCCAAGATCAGGACCTCATTGTGCTAGATGCTCTACAAACATAAAGAGACGGAGTTCACAATCTAAATGGACAAGTGTTATTGTTCCTATTTTACAGATGAGAAACTAAGGTGCAGAGAGATCAAATGACTTGGCCAAGGTCACACAGGAAGTCTGTAGAATGGGAATTGACCTCAGACCTCCCAAGTTCCAACCTTTTGTCTTCACCACAAAGACTATCCTTCCTCTCCAGCAACAAATGGTTTGGCTCCAAGCTACCAGAGAGACCATCTCTCTCTCTCTCCACCTGATACAACCACATGTGCTCACGGAGGTGTTCCTGCTGCAGTCTCCTAGCATTAAACAAGAAGGAGCTGCTAGCAGGACATTTTCTGTGAAAGGTCTTTAGTTCTGACATTCACTCCATACCTCAGTCTACAAGAGACCAGATTTCAGGGTATGCTGCAAGACCCCTCTTTTTTCCCTAGACTTTGGTTAATGAGGAAAGTAGATTATTGTTCCTATTATTGTTTGATCCTTTTGGGCAATTAATTTTGCTTTTCAGCTTCCTGGAAAAGCTGACCCTTATATTTAATACATGTATTTATTCATCTATTTTATTTAGCCATATAAAGTATTGTTTCAAGCATCCACAGATTGCTCTAAGTTCCATATAATAAAAGACAAAAACCAGGAATGATTCACCAAACACAGTTCAAAAATATAAGGTGAATTTCTGACCCCACTGATGTGCATGACAAAACTTCCATTGACTCTCATGGACCCAGAATTCCATCCACGGTTCCACTATAACAAGCAACTGAAAAGCAAAGGAAGAACAGTGATGCTTTATGGGATAGCAGAATATTGATACCTTTTTCCACAAAGTTAACATACAGAGTAACATTTTGGTCGGAGTCCTCCAGTGTTATCTCTTTCCCATTGAGAGTGTCGTAGGCTTTCTTTGCTTCTTCTGTCGACCCATATTTCATAAATGAATACGGTTTATTTGGAGGCATTAAGAGTGCTTCCACCAATCCACATTCCTCTACTATCCTGAGCAGTTGGTGTCTATTCACACCATTACCCAGACCTCCATTGGCAACGACCAAGCTCTAATTTAAAAAAATTAAATAGACACGTTAGTGGTCATCACTGATTTGTTTACTTGAAAATAGCATTTCACAAACACAAGTGTCATAAAGAGAAATGAAGCTATTATCTCTAAATCGGTCTGTGATTATTCTGTTTGATATTCCAAAGGAAATGTTTCTATTTCAATTAGTCTGCGGTTATCTGAAGCCCAGAGCACATTAGTAAAGCACACATTTAGGGGACAGGCTTTTACAGAACAAGAGCATTCAAGCTCAGAGAGACATAACATGCCCATATTTGTGTGTACAGACACCACAACTGTGCCTTCAGACAGGTATCTGTGCGGGGGTGGGAAGGGGGGGTCTACACATTTACAATACAGGGATGACATGTGCCTTGCACATGCCCTGAACATTCTTGTCCCTCAGCTACAGAATTTATTTGTATTTGCAGATTCCATAGCCAACAGTTGGCTGTAAGTGTCCTTCGATACCCTTGAAAGGGTGGAACAAAAATAAATCCCATTGTATTAACTGTATCCGCCTGATTTTTTTCATGACAGCCAAGTGCTATGGCTCCCACAAATGAACTCAGAGAGAACTGAGCTCAGCAGCCAATTTCTAAACTCCCCCAATAACTTTTTTGAAGGAGTGGCCTCCAACATCATCCTCAACATTTTTCTCTTTACTCTCTTCCCCAAGGAAGGGTAACCCTTTCCTCTGTCTGAGGAGAGTCTGATGCATTCATTAGCATAACCCACTCATGCTATTCTTTCATTGGGCCAGGGGAGGAGGGCCACTTGAGAGCAATATGAGGTATCCCTCATGCCCCATGTTAGGGACTAACCATGCAACCAGTGCTGAGCAGAATCAGCCCTGAGCAGGATCAGCTCAGAACCCAACTTCAGATCCCCTTCAGGGTACTTCTCTGAGTGGATGCTAGCTTGCTGGGGATGCCCCAAAATGCTAAAAGTAAAGATATACTGGACATCCTGCTGAAAGAATAGAATCACCCATTATCCAAGGGGCCTGCTACACAATTCAAAATACAGCTTTAGGGCCACAGTTCATCCTCCAAACACTTATGCACGGGAGTAGTCTCAATGGGACGAGTTGCCATCACTGATGTGCCAGTGTCTCGGTGCAGCGACACTCAGGGTATGGCTACACTGCAATGCAAGACTGGGTTCAGACACAGGCTTGAGCTCAAACCCCTCTTCCATTTACACACAAGCCTGGCTGACTCAGGCCCAGGCCCCAGGACTTTGCAGGATGAGTCGATTCGAGCCCAGGTCCCACTGGCACTCGGGCCCAAACTCCATCGTTTTGCATATGTGGATGCAGCTCAGGCTGAGAGTTAGCCAATGCTATCCCACAAACCCATCAGACACTGTTCTTTGTCCTCTCTATCCCAAAAGTAGCCAATTGACCCCCAGGAAATGGAAGCAACCCCGCTTGTACAGCCAGGCAGCGTTTAACCCTTCCATTTTATTCTGATCACTGAGCTACAGAGTAAACCTTCTCCGTCGTTAGCTACGGCCATCAACCAGAAGTCATCTTTTGTCAAGCGTGCCACTTCCTGGTCCCGAGAGCACAGTCAGATTTTGGTGAATCTCTGATGGGAGGCCAGCAAAAAGATTTGTTTTAGTAGGAGTACTAGCAATGACCATGCGTAAAAAGAAATAGAGAAGAAGCTGGCAGTGCTGGGAAGTCACTGGACCAGTGACCACTCAGAAAATGGATCAAGCAGCTCAAGACCAACTATTGGCAATCCAGGGATGAGAACTGCACCTCTGAGAACCCGCCTTCATCCTGCACCTTTTATGAGGAGTCTCACTGGGTGTGGGGTATTGCACCGAGCACGGAGCCAATAGTGCTTACAACAGCCTGGTCAGCCCAGGTGACAAACTTCTGATCTCTGAATCCAATATAGGAATGGAAGAGTCCAGCAGGCACCGACTCAGGCCAGCAAAGTCACTATGGTGCTGGAACCAGTCCAAGGAGGCTTTGCCACTGGAGCAGCTGCAGCATATCCTGGGTCCAGAGGAGCCTTTTGTTGCCCCCCCCCAGCTTGAGCAGCAGCCTGCCACAGAACTGGAAGAAACAGAATTAACCCAAGAGCCTGGTAAGTTTCTGGCTCCATGTTTGTTTTGATTAATATAGGAATGGAGAGGATTTCCGGATTATGAAGCAATGCAAAAGTTATTACAAGCTGTGGCAGCAGCGGGTATCCACTCATGGCAGATTGCACGGACAGCACTTTGGCGCTGGGGCGTTATAAAAATAAGAACTTTATATTGTTTTCCCTGTGAGTACACTGCTCTGTACTTATACAAGAGTGTAACGAGCCACCTGTAAACAATGAACTGTCCAGGTGGTGGTGGTGCAGGTGGGGGTTGAAATGTGGCCCATTTAAATATGTAGTCCATTGGTGACAAAATCATTTGTCCACAATAGGAGTGGAGGGTAAGTAGGCCATCTGGAAATGTGTCTGGGAGAGGGTGGGGTGGCTGTGGAGTTCTCTGTTCTATTAAGGTGTGTGCTTGCATGCAGTCATAAAAGCCTGTATGAGACGCTGTGGGAAGACAGTAAGCCATACAGATCCTAGCGCAGCATCCTGTTGATTCCCCCCACGAATTTTGACCCAATCCCAAGGGCTGATAGCTGCAAACTTTTCCCGTAGCAGGAACTCCAGACAGCTAGGCACATTTTGGGAAGGGCATACTTTCGAGGGCCACCGCAGTAGCTGACCAACACACTCCATTCACAGATGTGCTATTCGGGTACCATAAGTTTGAATACTTTGGTGGCAAACACAGTTGGCTTGCCCGCCTGGAAATGCTTTAATATTGCTATTTTTGTAACACAAATAAAGGCTTTTATTTTATTCAGAGAGTTAATTGCCATCACTACATCATGTCTTACAATTTTTGTTTTGAATAATAAAGATAACCATAGGGTAAGGAACAATGGGCAAGTTATAGCCATACACAATTTTTCAGCACCTCTGGGTACAATCAATCAATAATGAAAATGCACAGTTCCCCGTCCATTACATTAACAGTCAGGTCATCCAAAATAAAAATATGTGAGGGCAGGTCTAGGTTGGATATTAGGAAAAACTATTTCACTAGGAGGGTGGTGAAACACTGGAATGGGTTACCTAGGGAGGTGGTGGAATCTCCATCCTTAGAGGCTTTTAAGGCCCAGCTTGACAAAGCCCTGGCTGGGATGATTTAGATGGGGTTGATCCTGCTTTGAGCAGGGGACTGGACTAGATGACCTCCTGAGGTCTCTTCCAACACTAATCCTCTATGATTCTATGAATATGACCCATTCACTGTGTACAGTGACAATATCCTCCCCTCACACACATTTCAATGATGTATTGTCACAACACACATTTACTGTCAACACTGATGTAGAAAAACATTCCTAAACATGTTGTTCTCCCTCTTCCATTGGCCCATGCCAACCCATAATGTGGGAGCACAGAACATCCCGGATTTGTGTTGCCTGGGTGCATCCTGCCGCAGCTGTCACAGGTGCACTTTCTTTCTGTCTGAGTGTACTGATTCAGCAATCCATCACTGCCATAGTTCCATTCAGGGGCAAACAGCTCACCTTTGGCTTCACACAGATTGTGAAGAGCACAGCAAGCCACAGTGATGCGGACAGCATTGATGACACTGGAATCCAAACACGTCTGTAGACAGTGCCAGGGGGATTTCAGTCAGCCAAATGCACATTCAACCACCATTTTGCACCTGCTCAGACTGTGATTAACCCTTCTTTTGCCAGGTCCCGAGCTCAGGATACAGTTTCATAAGCCAACGTAAAAGGGGTTATGTGGGGTCCCCCAGGATAACAGTGGGGACAGTAACTCCGAGTCAGACTTTATGACAATGTCCTTTGGTGGAAACAGAATCCCAGCCTCTCCATAAAGGTAGACTCCTGCCCAGCACAAAACCCTGGCATCATGATTCCTCCTTCCAGTGCAGCCCACACTGGTGTCCATAAATCAGCTTCTGTGGTCCACAAGGGCATGTGTAACAACAGAATAGTGCCCTTTGCAGTTTATGTACTCATTTGCTCCCTAAGGAGCACAAGTCCCATCAATGGCTCCGATGCAGTTTGGAAAGCTTATTCTCTCAAAACCAGCAGTTACTTCACAAATATAGTTTCTGTCCACCGCAGCTGGGTAAATCACTTGCCTGATCATCTCAGAAGCCTACATCACCACTTTACCCACAGTTGACTTTCCAACACCAAATTGGTTAGCAATTGACCTGTAGCAGTCTGGAGTAGTCAGCTTCCAAACAGTAATAGCAATCCACTTCTGGATCAATATGGTCGCCCGCACACAGGTCTCACGATGCTGGCGGGACAGGACAAGCTGCTCACAAAGTTCCAGGAATGTAGCTTTCTTCATGCAAAAGTTCTGACCCCATTGCTGGTCATCCCAGGTCTGCATAACGATGGGATCCCACCAATCTGCGCTTGCAGCCCTACTCCAGTAGCACCGGTCTACATAGAGGACATCAGCAACTATACTGAGAGTCGCGAGTCGTACCAGCCAGTACCATTCTTCCATATCTGTATCGTTGTCGTCCTCCTCCTGCTCCAGCATTAGCTCCATCAGGTGCTTTCGGAGGGTCACAAAACATTGCTGAAATGTGCACCAGCATCTCATGGACGCTCCGCCTGTTTCCTGATGCAGGAGTGAAAGCCCAAGCAAGAGAAGTTCTTCAGATGGTGACTCTTCCATGCTCCTGGCTTCTGTTGCTGGGAGCATGCACATCAAAACAATGGCTTGGCAGGATGTGTTGGCGGGCTGTAACAACTTCCTGTGATGTGCGGGATGGACTGTCAAGTTTTTCAACGCTGCACCATGAACCAAGGGCTAGAGCGTCCACATTTTGGGAGGACGCTAAGTAGTCTGGCATATGGTTGGTTGGACTTGGGTCTGCATAGTGCAGTACGGATGCTGGTGCCCCAGTATGGGGCCCTGACTCAAAATTTCTAAACCTAAGGTCACCAATGAGCATGGACACTCAAGCCCCTGACTTTTCAAATCCAGGGTCTGCAGACTCAAGTCCCAGTAACCCTGGGCTTGCATTGCAGTGTAGGCATATGCTCAGCTGCCCCAGCGTTGCTTCATGGCGCACTGAGGCAGTAGTACCAGGGCTCTCTTAAAGCACTAATGCCGCAGCACAGACTGATTCCCTCAATCACAGGCTTTCCACAAAGTCCCCGTCTCCCACATGCCATCAGGTTCATCACAAAAAGATGCAGACTCAAAATGGAGCTGATAGCTGAGCTTCTGAGACTCCTTCATATGGAATTTCTCTCTCTCTCTCTCTTTCAGGGGTGGAAGAGAGAGAGCCAGCCCCGCTGTTTATTTAGGTTCACTTGAGTAAGGAGGAATCACCTTTTGAGTGTTTAATTTTAGAATTTCAGAAGTGGCTGATATGCAGTGCTGTTGTAGCTGTGTCGGTCCCGGGATATGAGAGAGACTGGGTGAGGAAATCTCTTTTATTGGACCAACCTCTGTTGGTGAGAGAGACAAGCTTCTGAGCTACACAGAGCTCTTCATCAGGTCCGGGAAAGGTACTCTGAGCATGGCAGCTAAATACAAGGTGCAACAGATAGTTTAGCATAAGCAATTACCACATATTCTAAGGGACCATTCAAGGTGAAGTGGCCCATTAACATCCCTACAGTAATACAACAAAAAGGGAGGGTTAATGGGTTACAAATTGTCATAATGAAACATCAATCCAATGTCTTTATTAAGACCATGATTTTTAGTGTCTAGCAAAGTTATGAATTTAAACTTCATCTTTTGAAAGTATTGGGCAGGTTCCCTTTGAGGTTGAGGACTGATAGGTCAACATAATTTTGTAGTGTAGACAAGCACTCTCTCAGGAAAATAATAAAAGACAAAAACACAACATCACCTGTGGGTGAACGCTTTTCACAAAGCTCTCACTCTGTATCTGACCTATCAGTCCTCCTCCTGTGTAGCATGAAAGCTTGTCTCTCTCACCAACAGAAGTTGGTCCAATAAAAGATATTACCTCACCCACCTTGTCTCTAAAACTAGCTGATGTCCAAAGAGTTATCAGAATGTGTGTGTGTTGGGGGAGTGTGGTTGTTTCGCTAGTGGAACTAAACAAAATATGACAAAATTTCAAAAAAAGCATTTTAAAATATTTCCTCTGCAAAAGATCATACATATTTTGCAAAAATTACAGACAAAGTCCAATTGTCTTCTGAATAGTTATTTTGCCAAGTTTGGATAGTAAATCAATCATTTCAGTGTGAAACAGAGGGATTTTAGTCCTACTTTAAGGGCAAATTAAATGCAACCTTAAGTATACAGTCAATATTGGTGCCTTCATATAATTAGCAAGCATATGCTGTTATTGGCCTAAAATGGCATATCTGCCTTTCACACATTTTTTCTCCTCAACATCTTTCCCAGAATGAGTCAGCCAATCTTCTTCTAAAAGTATTTTTATAAATGCTCTATTAGCTTTTCTGAAAGCAGATCCTAAAAAGTTTTGTTGTTTCAAATTATAGTGTCTAATTCTTCCAAATGAGAGCAAATTGGCTTGAAAATGGGAGGGAAAGATTTAATAAATGGAAAAGGATCACAGTACTCTTAAAATCTTAACAAGGAGTGCTAGGTGACATGTCTGAATAACTACTGACAGATATTTCTATTATGGAGTCTCAGGACAGTGTCAGTACTTGTGTACTGTAACAAATCACATTTTCCAGAGGTTTACAATGCAAACATAAAAAAAAAAAATCATTCTGGCTTGAAACCTAGCAAACAAAGTCTCAATGAAGAGGGAATTTCAGGAAAGTCTCTTCATTACCTAATCTGTGTATTGTCACTGTATCACAAAGTTCAGAGGATTTTCGAAGTCTCTGGGTTAAATTCAGCCACAAATTCTGACTATTATTACTATATTATTTTCATTTGGATTGCTGTAACACCTACAAGCCCCAGCCACAGACCAGGATTCCACTGTGCTAGTGCTCTAAAAACACAGAACGAAAAGATAGTCCCTTCCCCAAAGAATTTGCCATCTGCACTAGGTTTTCAAATCATTATTTACCTACATCCTCACATGGTTTTAAATCTCAGTGTAAACCAGGCCCAACAATTTGCCTTAAAACAACTGCCAAGATTGCAATGGCAACCGTAAGACTAGAATGAGGAAGAGCCCTGAGACAGACAGGGCAAGACATGGGATGACAGTTTACATAAGAGAAGCTGAAGTGAGATTACTAGTGAGGATCGGATTAGTGTTGGAAAAGATTTCTAGGAGTGGGGTTTAATAGGGAGTTTGAAAAAGAGAGATTATGCTTTGTGGAGAAGCATGGAGGGAAGAATAACGAAGGCACAAAAATGATAGCAGAGGAGACAAAGAAAGCAATATGGGAAACGGAATGTGAAGCTCTAACATGTATATTAATGGATGAAGGTAACAAATTTTATTAGTAACATAATTATGGCTATCAGAACTTTTCCCAGCCACATGAACTATCCTTTCAGCCTAAAAGACCTAGTCCAAAGACCATTAAAGTCACTGGGAGTTTCTCCATGGACAAAGAGCTTTGACCAAAGCCGAAAGTGCAGTTCTGCTTTGGAATCAATGTGAAACAATCAACATGGAGTCTCACTGCCCTTTTCACAGTCACTTTTCAGAGCAGAACTGCACTTTAGCCAGTACATAGGGGAGGCTAGGGTATGGATAAGCTGTGCAGTCAGGCTCACATAACAATTGGAACCTCACGTCACCTTTGTGGTGTGCGATACACACTCAATGCCCTCATGCCTCATTAAAGTGTTTCTGGCCTTGATCTGTTTCCTCAATAATTTCTTCTCAGACTTATTCCGTTTCAGATTGTTTTGACCGGTGCTGTCCATTTCTGCACTCGAGATTTGGAAAGACAAGGCCACAGCAGACGGGAGAAAACATTCAAGATTCCTAAAAAATAGAAATATGAATATGTAATTTATTCAAAGGCCGTTTTAAAATAATTTTTAAAGAGCCACTGACAACATAAAACTCCTTTGTAAAAAATCCATTATTTCTATTACTAATAACACCTCTGTTCTAATACCATGTTGAATACAAATCCCTCACAGATCTTGGGCAAATGTCCCATTTTTTTTCCCCATTTGAAAAATGGAGAACAAAATTCACCTAGTTCACACTGTTCCGGTGAGATTATTCACCTCCCTCACAATTCCTTTTTCAGGTAGGAATGGGGAACTTCATTTAGCTTACAATTTTGGAGGGGATTGGGGGAGAGGATCACAAAATTAACTTGAATGCAGAGACTGTTTTTCCCCTTCAATTCATCCCCACAGGATTTTTTTCCTGGGGGGTGATTCATACAAGATAAAGGGCAATCTATGCTACATATTAGGGAAGAAAAAATTCCCAACCAGCTAGGCTGCTATGAGGGGAGTCCTAAGTATAGTATATAATGCCAGATGTTTTTTTTATTTCAGTGTTTAATCTCTTCCCCATTCTGTTCCTTTATTCACAAGCTTGCGACATTAATTTTTCACCCTACCTGCTCCTCCACTATGGTTTTTAAGGGGAACTATAATTAATAAAAAATGGAAATAACAAATTTGGAACCCTGAAATGAAACAGTGCTGAAGAAATTCCTTTAAAAAAAAAAAAAAAAACAATTCTCTCTCTTTCCCTCCCCGCTTCTTTAACCCTAAGGTGAATTAAAATGCTTGTGAAAGAAAATGAATTGCCAGCACTGGAAAGTGATGTCCTCGATCAATACAACAAGTTCCAGTAGGGACAGCAGCAACAGCTCTGTTCTGAAAATGTGTTTCAACTGATTACTCATAGGGTTGAGGGGCGTAGGAGAATTTCCATGCTCATTCTGTCTTTGACCTCTTTGCCAAGTAGTGTCATGCAATCTTTGAACAGCCAGGTTCTCACATTTACAACTGAACTGAGAAAGGGGATTCTCTGCTGGTGCAGTTACTTTAATACCATGCTGGGGCACCAGTTCAGATGGGAAAAGCACTCCCTAATGAAATATGTCACTTACATGACCACAGAAACACAGATACAGAGGCAGAAAAGATCTATGAAGCTACCTAATCCATCTTCCTACCAGTGTGGGATTATTCCCCATTATACATTTATTAGTGGCAGTCCTATCTATTTTAAAAGTCCTGAGTGATGGGGCATTCACTGTATCCTTTAGGAGACTATTCCAAAGGATAACAGATCTCAGTTTTAGCCTATACTCAATTCTGATTTGCCTTTCCTGCATCCCAGTACTCCCTGTTTTACTAGTGTAAATGACCACTTGCCCTCCCTGCGGTCTCCTATGAATGAGAAAGCTAGAGGAAGTTGTGGGCTCAGTCCACAGCCATGTCCCTTGAAGGGCGCTCATATTTGCCTATGAAAACTGCAAATTCAGAATACTTTTCTTATCTGAAATAGATTGCAGTTAAAAACAAAACAAAACAATGAAACACGTTGAACATAGCAATGCCTGTAATGTGTATTTCAGAAAACAAGAATCAGCCAGGTAAAGACAAGGGAAACTCATACCTGCTTAAACAAAAGGTGCAGTGAATTTAGTTTTCACTTGGGAGAGGACAACACAAAGAAAAATATAAGAACAAAGTTAAAACTTCTGTTTATCTTTGTAAGAACACATTTTGAGAAATCAGTTACATAATTTTCCTGAGAGACTTGAAACTAGACTTCTTTTACTGCTGGAACGATTCTGGCCTGATTCACTAATCAACCACTTCAGAATCAGCCCAGGACTTGAATATCAAAGGCAAACACAGGTTGGGATTTAAGGACAATGGTATGGCAGACTCTCTAGGAAAGCTTGCACACTGTCTGCCTGCACATATTGGGCCTGATTTTCCACTGTCTTGTACATTACATTTCCATTTAAGGCTCTCAGTCCTATGTCTATTGAAAACAATGACAAAGCTCCCATTAACTTTAATGGTGCAAAATCAAGCCCTTTGTCCTTTGCATGGTGAGTGAAAAACTCTATCATTCCCATTTTGTAACATTTTTTTACCCACTTTGCACTAGGTCAAAATTACCATAAAAGGTACAAGGCAATGGAGACTCAAACCCCTTATTATGGACCTTAACTCATTTGCACTGAAAAACAACCCCTCAAAATGCATCAAAATTAAAACAAAAACACAGGAACAATCATGCTCTACTGGCAATTTTAGCTGTGAATATAATGATCCATATCATGCCACACTGAAATTAATGGAAACAGTTAATGGAGAGTTTTGCTCAACAATGGAGAGCCTGGACTGGCCCCATATGTTTTAGGAGCAATTTCTGAAGAGAACAGCAAGATTAATTTAGATTGTAGTTACGTGTGCTAGTTACCAGCAGATGGAGCACTATGCCCAGTTACAAAGTGACTGACTTCACTTTGCAGGTGCTCAGCACTTCTGGAAAAAGATTCCTAGACAGAAAATGGAAATAAAACAGAGAAAAGAAGAGAGGAGGGCGGGGGAAGCAATCCTTCAAATCCTATTATCTATTATTTCCATAATGTCTTGATGACGTTTTTAATACTGCCTATAAAATGTAGTGTATTCATGATAACATGCCATATATAGTTTCACTTAGTTAACTGTTGGTCCAATATATAACTTCTCATAGACACAACAGTCTTATTTTATACCCTTTAACCATTAAGGCCCCCATCCTGCAATGAGAGGCAACTCCTGCACCTGTATGGAAGTCCACTGACTTCAATGCAGGTCTACATAAACACATTGCAGAATCAGGGCCTTACTGTGTAAGATTGCTGACATGAAACACTAATGGGTGACAAGATGGACTTCGGTCTGAATCGCTAAAGTTCTGCATAATCTACTTTGCATTTATTTACAAAGTCAAAGATTATAATCGGAGATGAGCTCCAGATGCAAGTTTCGGATACAGATCAGGGCTGCAAATATCACAAAGTCTGCAGTGCTTTGAACCTCCCATTTATAAAGGTAGGGTCATTTGCAAAATTTGAATCTGGGTTTGTATTTTAAAAACTGACTCCCAACATTCAGGATTGGCCAGATCTAGAGGTCTGACCTGGGCTCAACATGTCACTAATTATAATAATTCCAGAAATTATTATTATTTATTCACATGTCAAGATTAGATTGGGTTCAGTCCCATTGTGTTGTACAAACACACAATAAGAATGTTCCCTTCCCCAGAGAGCTTACAGGCTAACTAGAGAAGACAGGAAAAGGGTGTGAACCAGTGCTTAATTTGTAACGCAAGAGGTGCCGGGGCTCAAGCAATTTTTTTTTACATTCGTAACTCCTGCAGCAAGCCCAGAGGTGCTGGGGCTCAGCCCTGGCAAAAATTAAGCACTGGTGGGAAGGGAAACAGAAAAATGAAGTGACTTGCCCTAATTTATGCAGAGATCAGTGGCAGACCATGAGTTAAAACACGTCTCCACTCTCTCAGTCCTGTGGGCTATCCACTGGACTGTGCTGCCAACAGTGAGTGACCTTCTCCTCCAGCACAGCGGCAGCATGGCGAGGCTGAGCAGAATTGCACTCTGCCCGGGGGGGGAGGGGCTGAGAGATGAATGGTCTCTCAAAGCCCCAGTTATCCACGTCACTGAGGGGGCCCTGAACCGGCTGCTGTCACACCAAATTCAGACGAAGAGTGACCACCCCCCCCCCCCGCCCTTGGCAGCACAGACCCTGACCTCCAGCCACCCGCAGGGACCGGGTTTGACAACAGGTCGTTACTCCTGCTCACGTTAACACGGCGACTACCATGGGCCACATTCGCCAGCGGCGTCCGCCCAGCTTTGAGCGTGGCCCCCGGAGCTCAGCTGTGACCCGCGCAGCCGCTGGAAGGTGGCAGAGGGAGCCACGCACGTTACCTTGCGGGAGGCAGCCATTCTGGGGAAACCTTGACTACAACTCCCATGAGCCTCGCTGCCTACAGCTCCCGTCATGCCCGTGGCGGGCAGCGTCCCTTGCCGGTTAACCCTCTCGTCCCCATGTAGCTGTGTGGTCTCAACATCTCCTCCTGCGCGTGCTCACCCTGCAGCATCCCTGAGGCAGTGCGGTATCACCCCCCCGCCCTGACGTGGCCGTGGGTGAGGCAGGTTTTGCTGCCGACCTATGCCAGGGGTCTCAGCCTTTTTCTTTCTGCAGCCCCCCAGCATGCTATAAAACCTCCACAGCCTGCCTGTGCCACAATAACTGGTTTTCTGCATTGATTCTGCAATAGATTAAAAGCCAGGGGTGGAGTTAACGGGGTAGCAGGCTGGGCAATTGCCAGGCGCCCCATGCCATAGCCGCCCCTTCCCCCCCCCCCCCCCAAGCTAAGTTGCTCAGGCTTTGGCTTCAGCCCCGCACAGTGGGACTCGGGCTCTGGCTTTCTTTCCTGGGCCCGCCCCCAGTGACTCTTAACGCTGGCCCTGCTCCCTGGTTTATTTTGGTGGACCCCCTGAAACCTGCTTGTGACCCCGCACAGGGCGCCGCGGACCCCTGGTTGAGAACCACTGGCCTACACCTGTGGTTTTCAACCTTTTTTCATATGTACAGACCCCTTTGGAAACTTTAGACATAGTCTGTGGACCCCCAGGCATCCACAGACGACAGGTTGAAAAAACCACTAGTCTACACCTTAGCCTTTAGATCTTTAGCTTAGAAACTGAACACCTAAGAGTGCAGGTTTGATTTCGAACCGGAAGAGTCTTCTGTTTTTCCCCAAAGAAAACCAAATAAATATACTTCCCACTAGGTTCTGAATCCTAATATGTAGCCTTGTTAATTCTTATTTTGAGCATGTGTTCCTCACTGATCTGGATAGCATCTATAAACGGAGAAAGACAGGGACAGAAAACTCAGTATCTTTGCACGCAGAAGCTAGGATTCTTTCCTCTTCATTGTCTATGGCATCTAGATACTAAGGTGGTAGGTGCCTTAGAGATGGTAATTATATAAATCCCCAAACACAGTGTTGTCTGTTTTGATATGTATTTGGGGACCACATTTTCATCGTGAAAAGCAAGGCTGTGGCGACGGTGCCTGGAGTGGTGGGGGGCAGAGTAAGGGAAGTGAAAGCAGAAGGAGTTTGGAGGGAAAGCAGGGAAAGGTGAGTGAGATATCCCACTCCTTTCACTACCCTTCTTAACTGGATACCCCACTTTCACCCTTTGGAGCAGCATAAAAAGGCATAGAAGGAATCAGATTTTAGCTTCTTATTTTTAGTCTCACATGGTCTGAATGGGACTTTATTTCTGCCCTCTTCTCTCTATATCTTTCCCTTCCTCTTGGATTTTATGTTCTTCATAATCATCTGTGCTTTCCTTTCACCTTTTCTTTTCTCCTCCTGTTCTCTTTTTCCTTTCCTCATTTTGTCCTCTACAGTGTTACCCAAACAGTGGGTGGTGGCAACCCAGCAGTGTGTCATGGGAAGATTCTAGATGGGTCACCACGTCCAGGGCTGGATTAATCTACCCCTTGGCCTTGGCCTAGGCAAATATATACTTCTCCCAGTGCAGAGTGGAGGGGATTCTCTAAGCGTGGTGGGGTTGGAGAGTGAACCCACCGTGCACTCAACCCACGGCGGTCCCATGACGCTGTGACTGGATCCCATCTCCAGGCATTATGATCTGGGACCAGGGTCTGGCTAGTGCAGCCAGGGTCTGGCGTGGCATGGCCAGAGCTGGGACCCAGGGCTGGGGTCCGGCCAGAGCAGTGCGGCCAGGGTCAGGGTCCAGCTGGTGGGGCCTGGGGTCCGGCATGGCCAGGGCCAGGGTCCGGCCAGCAGGGCTGAGGGCCAGCCAGTGTGGCCAGGGTTAATGGTTAAGGTTGGTTAACCAGTTAACCAGTAAGCATTGGGCTGGCTGGGGTTAATGGCTAAGGTCAGTTAACCAGTAAGCCTAATGCTTACCGGTTAACCAGTTAACATTTTACATCCCTAGTCCCATCCCTCTTAGAAAAACTCCTCCCTCCACTTCCTCCTGATTCCTGTTCTCCCTTCAGCCTACCTTTGCCTTCTACCTTTCCTCTTCCCAGAATTCTCTGTTGTCCCCATTTTCTCTCTGCCTCCCCCCAAAAAATTAATCACCTGTTTTGTCTCCCCATACCCAGATTCCTTTATGCAGCTCTTCCCTCCAGCACTGGGCCAGAGGAGAGGAGAGAAGTGCAATGTGGTAGCAGGGCTGAGTGTTTCCTACTCTTTCCAGCAGTACCTGACTCCTGGAGTTGGACTCTCCAGACAGGCTGGCTGCAGCAGAGGGAACTCCGGTGGGGATGTGGAGAGAAGGGGTGACAATGGCTATATACCAGAATTTCTGTGATCTAGGAAAGGCTCATCCGTTCAGGCATCGGCCTGCTATTTCATATGATCTTCTGCTGGCCAATGCCAACTGCATGCTGTTCAATGGAGAATGCATCCCAAAATGAGGGACACAAGAAAAATGTAACACATGCTTTAAACTGTAGAGGATTAATTTATATTCATAAACTGCATGGTTGGTAACATCTTACATTTTCAATATTTCTGACAGGAATAGTGTATATAAGTAAGACAGCACCAAGGGTGTGAGGAACAGTAAATGTGGGAGTAAATCTGTATCTATGGTATGGAACAGTGCTGAAAGATAGAATTCACACACAGAATCTTCACCTTCAAAAGACCAGACTTCATCTGGATCCACTTCAGTAGCTCAGATCATTACAGAGGGAAATGACATGCCAGCAGAGGGCAGTACAGCACACACAAACCAGTAGAACACTTTCTCCATTACACATTAGCTAAAACAGGTTTCAGAGTAGCAGCCCTGTTAGTCTGTATTCGCAAAAAGAAAAGGAGGACTTGTTGCACCTTAGAGACTAACAAACGTCTTTTGTCTTTAACAAATGTCCTTAGTCTCTAAGGTGCCACGAGTACTCCTTTTCTATTAGCTAAAACAGTTTCCTTGTTCTTGTACTGATTGGAAAATCCTAGCTGAACAGCCAGCCTCTTATCCATGTCCCAAATCCAACCTAAGGGAGCACTCACCCTGTGGAGCACCACAAGGATTTGTGCACAACTAACAAGCTTTTCTGAAAATCCCCTTAACACCCCTATGGACCTAAGCAGGCTACTCGTCCCATATGAATGTTCGTAAATTCCAGCACTGACCTCTCGGCTTCAGTTTTCCCATGCACAAAAGTGGGATGATGATAACCACCTACCTCACAGGGTATTGTGAGGGTTAGTTAACCTTTCACTGCGCTTTGTAAGTTGAAGTTAATAGTGGGGGAAGAACATCCAAACGCAATGCTGACAGCTGCTCTCTCGGGTAGAATTTTCTCTGAGAGCCACAGCATGGAATCGATGAAATCTGAAAAATGACTCACAAGGTGATTCTAATGACTTAAGATGGCATTTCACTGCCAATCTCCAGCAAGTGGGAAATACCTGCTGCCCTGAGGTTGTTTCTGTTTCATGGTTCTAGCCACCTGCTTTGCACCTCTGAATTCTGGATCAGAGAGAATTAACAGGAGCACATTTCTCCTGCTTTGCTGTGTGACACACCCTTTTATTCATAATCTGATCATTAAAATGCATGACTGGTAGGTACTGCTGGGAGAAACAGGATGATTGGGATTTGTGCAGTGTGTAAACAGCTAGATTCTTGCAGAGGAGCAGCTGGTCGCTCCGGGCATTTTCTCTGTCATCTTTTGGATGAAGATGGCTTTTCATCCTCCTGTGGATCATTGCCAACAGGAAGACAGAGGTATTGTATAGTTTGTCCTAGGAGTGTCTATTTAAGATTGGCATTGGTCACAAAATTGTGCATATTTGGCATTAAGTGTCTCAGTGTCTTCTTTGCAAACATATCAAGAACCTCTTGATAAAAAATGGCAGAATTTTTTCCACATGAATGAAAACTATATAAAAAACTACTTAGGATTACTAATGCCATATCCTACTCAACGCAGAATCACATATACCAGGAGATACAGAGTTAAGCCCTGAGGTACCACACAGCCCCTTTTTTTATAGTAACACCCCACCCATGAACACAGACACTCCTTCAGACACCAGATTCCTAGTGATCACCCACAAACAGGCAACTGCATATGTCCACCTACATTATCATTGACTAACACACAAAATCTCTCACAAAATACTGGGGATTAGAGCTGGCTGAAAGTTCATCTAAAGATATTTTCAACAAAAAATGGCTTTTCAACCAAAACAGTTTGTAAGTATATGTGTGTGTGTGTGAGAGAGAGAGAGAGAGAGAGAGAGAGAGAGATTCATTTTTGTCAAAATTTTCCAGTTTTTCAAAAGCTGAAAATGTTCTGGTAAAAAAAAATCAGTTTTCAGTAAATATTTTGGGGTTTTGGTTCATTTTTCAGTAATTTTTTTTAAACCAAAAATGGTATTCTACCAAAAAATGTTCTGTTTTTTGTTCTAGAAGTTCATTGAAAAACTGCAAACATTTCCCTTCTGAGGCACAATTTCCTTCTTGTTTCCCCCTTGCTCTAGGGGTGGGAAGTAAATTGCTGTTGGTGTGTCAGCAGAAAATTATGACACCCTTCACCCTGGCTCTGCTGCATTAGCAGGTGCCTTGGAAGGGGGCCTTGTCCATTCCCTGTCACACCCTGCCCACTTCATAAGGGAGTAAAGAAGCATGCAACACCACGAACATCTGTGCTCTTGGCCCAATGGGTAGTCCACACAAGGGTGGAAAGGGGTTCTAACTCCCCTGCCAGGGTGGGCACTCCAAGCCATAATTCAGCCCAATGCGACCCCACTATACCTGCTGTCATTTTCAAACCCAGTCAAAGAGAGACACACAAGAAGGTAGCATATAGGCCAACCATTTTTGCCATCTGAAATGAAATCCATTATCAGAAATAAGAAAAGACCTGAGACTTGCTTAGAACAACCCAAGAAGAATAGTGCTGAAGAGTATTACTATAAATGACGAAACAGAGGCAGATTGTTTCAGGAAAATGTTCATACAGTAGTTAGGAGCTTTGACAAATATTTGTTGACCTAAATTCAAAATATGTTACAGCTGCCAGTCAGGATAGTAAAATTCTCCATAACGAATCACTACAACGCCAAAGGCTCTTATTCTTCAGGAAGATATGAAGGGAGCTCTGTGCTGCATGTCAAGTTGATTATGTGTTCATGCTCTTCAGTACTAGACTTTCATACTGAAGGCTTTTTTGTTTTAACAATTTATTTATTTAGGAAGTTTTAAAAAGTTTACAAATCCTTGCAATATAAACACAAAACAACAACCATTACAACAGTGAACTTTTGTTTAAAGAACCATTGTACAGGAATGTAGTCATCAGAGCTCTTTGTTTAATCGGGTGTTACCATATTGCAGTGTGAACATCCTTACACTATCCATGACACGCTCTTTCTGGTGATTTTATTAAATTGAGTGAAGTCTCTGATTTCACATATTTTACAAACAAGGCATATCTATCAAATGTTCATATTAAAAAATAAAATGGGCAGGTGTGCTGATTTTTGGGTAGGTGAATGTACTTTGTCTGAGTATTGAATAAATGGTAACCACATATCTAAGTATCTATTTCTCCTTGGTCTACTTTGCTGGGTATGTGATTGGTGCATTAATTTTTTCATGACAATCTCCCACATTTTTTGAATACTTTCTCTGGAGTTGAAACTATTTTTTTTTTTCCAATGAGAGACCATCAATAGCTTAGCAGCTACTAGCAGATGAGAGATTAATTCTTCATTTCCTTTTGCATGACCACTTTGGCTAGAAAGCTCTCGGAGAATTACAAAAGGTTAATTTGGTAATAAATATTCAATAATTTGTGATATTTGGTTATGAATTGCATCCCAATATTCTCTAATGACTGGGAATGTCCGCCATATATGTATAAAATCCCCTCTCTCACATTTTCTCCAACACTTATCCCCATTCCATATATTTAAGCTGACTGGTGTGAGGTTCCATTGAAACAGTATCTTAAAGAAATATTCTTTTATTGTGCTACAGACTGAGGTTGCTGGTCCTCTTTTCCAAAACAAATCCCATTTCTCTGAGATAATTTGTCTATCCAGATCCTTTTCCCAGCATATCATATAGAGACATTTTTTATTTGGGAAGTTGTCTGCAAAGATTTATATCAATTATTTATATATTTTTTCTTTCTGAATTGACACCATCACTTCTATTAAAGTTAGCTTTGTGTATAAAACAACTTTCCTAGAAAGCTGAGAAACAAAATTCCTTACTTGAAAGTACTGATGCCATGGAAGAGTGGGCCAGCTGAAGTTAGTTTTGATCTCTAGATAAGTTAAAAAGTTTCTTATTGAATAGCTGGCCAACCATATGTATTCTCTGGTTCTCCCAGTTTGAAAGCTTTTCTGAAAAACAACTTAATTTTAAAACAAACAAACAAAAAACCCATTTAATTATTGCATAAATTAAGATTTATGATTAAGATTTAAATTAAGATTAGATGCGGAGAGAAATCCGAGCACTGCTTGATGGCTGGCCATAAAGGGTGTTGGCCGCACTCCCACCCCTCCCACCTTTCTCTCTGCCCACCTGCTGCAGTGGGGGAGTAATAGGTGTATAGCATTCACTTACCACTGTCCACCCAGATCTTGGGTTTGGGTAGCCCACACTGGGACATACAGGAGGTTCTGACTCCCCATTACACCCCGCACAAGTGCACAAAAAGCAACCCACAATCTAGCCCAACGTACAACACCAACCCCACTGCAGGGGGCGCTGTGAGTGTTGTGGTATGGGGTCCCCTCTAGATGTTTGGCGGCACGCTCTGTGTGCCACAAGTTTGGCCACAAGTGTTGGCAGTGCTCCAAACACGAGACCCTTGCCCTCGGTGGGTTCCCATAAACACAGCCTAAGGCTGCTAGAAACTAAAAAGTGCAAATTCCCTAGGCACAATTACTTCAAATTACTGTGACAATGAAGTTGAACCCAACGATTTCAAACCCAACCCCTAACCCAGTGGTTCTCAAACTTTTGTACTGGTGACCCCCTTCACATAGCAAACCTCTGAGTACGACCCCCCCTTCTAAATTAAAAACACTTGTTTATATATTTAACATCATTATAAATGCTGGAGGCAAAGCGGGGTTTGGGGTGGAGGCTGACAGCTTGCGATCACCCATGTAAGAATCTTGTGACCCCCTGAGGGGTCCCGATCCCAGTTTGAGAACATCTGCGCTAGCCCCACTCCCAGGAAGCTGACTGTAGCCAGCTGCTCCTGTTCACACACAACCTCTAGCTCTCTCCTAAGCCTAGTCCTCAATAGTCTCAGGTTAGTACTTCCTTTTCTTCTGCTCTAGGGGTTATGGAGTCCTCTGCTGACCGGGAGCTGAACTGGGTAACACATGACTTTCCACTATCTAGAAGATCCTTTCTCTCCAACTCAGCCAAGCTGGAGGAAGACATCCAGTAATGAGCTGGCAGGTTTATTAATGTATATTAGTTCACTTCTTAGTAAGGTCAGGAGATGTTTACAGAATTAGTGTGAACTAATGATTTCCCTCAAAATCACTATCCTCAACATGAGTAGCTTGTCCAGATTCTTATACCCATCACCAAATATTTTAGTTGCAAGCAACTTATTTGGAAAACACTAGTGTTTTCTTGGGCAGACCAAAGACTGAAAATGATTCTCCCTCCTTCAAAGGCTTGCTTGCATGCCACAGGTCCTTTACATTCTCCTTTTGCTCATTATTCTACATGGAAAGTGAGACATGAAGTATTATTTTGCAAAATAGCTGATTTTCAATAATATTATTCTCTTCTATCCCTGCAGTCAAATTCTTGCACTAACCTGACAAAACCCATTTCTGTCACAAACAATTAGGATTTGGTAGGCAGTTGGAAAGCTATGCAACCTTACCCAAGGATCCTCACTACTCTATTTGCTAAGAAAACATTCTGTTTTCCTCCATCTCTTTGTAAACCATAACTTCCCAGAGGAATCCTTGAGGGTATTCATATATCATAAAAATAGTCATGGAACACCATGAATTTGTCCACTCCATCAACTGAAATAATAAATTTTTTTAAAGATTCAGCACTTGCAGTCCAGACCACATATGCAATCTCAATTTACAAAGGGAACAATATTGTTTACATGCACTAGAGAACCGTATGATTTACATGTTAGTTTTCGGAGGTCTTTTGGACTTCCTCCAGCAGACAAGTTTCTCACTGAGTAGCATAAGGAGGTAGGGGAAATTAAGGCAATGTCGAATAAAGATTGGGATCTGGGGGGCCTATCCTCTCAATCCCCACTCACCAGCACTATATGAGTATCTCCATTGTTACTCATGAGATTTACTTATATTCTGTGGAGAAAGAACCAGGCCCCTGTATTATTATCCTGGCTCTGCAATTGGCCCATTTTTTAAGCTTGGCACAACAGTTAAGCCAACATTTTCAGAAATGCACACTTATTTGTGGTGCCCAACTTGAGATACCTGGAACCTAATTTTCAGAGGTGCTGTGAACCTGCAGCCCCCATTGACTTCAGCTGGAGTTGTGGGTGCTCAGCACCTCTAAAAATCAGAATGCAGGTGTTTCAAGTTGGGTACCCAAAAACCGAGGCATCCAAAATTAGTGGGGCATTTTGAAATTGTGGTTCTTAGCTTCTCTATGACTCAGTTTACTAATTTGTATTATGAGTATAATAATATTTACCAAATTCATCAATGATTGTGCAGTGCTTTGGGATCCTTGGATGACATATGGTATATAAATGCAAAGTGTGCATACTATTAATTATGGAGGAATAGTGGAAACAAGGATTCATACATATTTTAATTTCCCCCATCATTCAGAATCTGACTCAAGGACCATTCTTTATTGTAAATACCTTTTTTTCACATGTAAATAAATATCATGGGCATATTTCTTCACAGATACACAGAGGTGGAGGATTCAAGAAGGTTATGATGGTAACTAGCATGTTGAAGTTGGTTCTATTTATAATCACCTTTGTTAGAAAAACATTCATTCTTAGCAGAAGGAGTTATGAATTCATATTCGAATCCCTGGTCTTATCTATGGAAACTTTTCTACTTGGAAAGAATAAATGGAACAATTCATTCCATTCAATAAATTAAACTTTTTCCTTAATATGAAGAAATTATTCTTTCCAGCAGAATTGCTGACATTAACTGACACTACAGTCGTGATCAGCTCCCTGAGAATGATCCACTGGTGGTCGATTTAGCGGGCCGAGTGAAGAAGAAATTAATATGAAGAAATTATCCTTTCCAGCAGAATTACTGACATTAACTGACACTACAGCCGGGATTGACGCTCTGAGATCGATCCACCAGTGGTTGATTTAGCGGGTCTAGTGAAGACCTGCCAAATCGACAGCAGATTGCTCTCCAGTTGACCCCTGTACTCTCTCCCCAATGAGAAGAGTAAGGTAAGTTGACAGGAGAATTTCTCCCATCAACCCCCCATGGTGTAGACCCTGCGATAATTCGACCTAAGGTACGTCGACTCCATCTATGTTATTCACTTAGCCGGAGTTGCATAGAGTAGGCTGACTTACCACGGGAGTGTAGACATAGCCTAAGCGTCAAGTAAACTAAATGAGCATACTAGCCACTTCACTGAGCTGTCATCTGTCTGAAAGCTATTTGAGTAAGCTTGACGCACATTGTCTCTGACATTGTCATCATTTACATGCTGTTGTTATGGACTCAGCACCTGCTGGCAAGACCCGCAAATCAGCACCTCCCTCTCCCTCCCAGCGCCTCCCGCCTGCCACAATCTGCTGTTCAGCGGCATGCAGGAGGCACTGGGGGGAGGAGGGGGAGGAGCGGGGGCAGGAAGAGGCTGGGGCAGGGGCAGGAAGAGGCAGGGCAGGGGTGGAGGTTTGGGAGAAGGGAGTGGGGGCGAGGCCTGGGGCAGAGTGGGAGTCGAGAACCCCCCAGGAACTCAGGAAGTCAGTGCCTCTGTTTCTATTTATTTATTTAAATAGATAAACCAGGGTGAATAAAATCAATTATTTAACAACAACATACAGATTTAAAAATTCAAATAGGATTTTTTCATTTAAATTAAATTGGAAACTGACAACATATGTTAAGGCCTAAATTTCTTATAAACTATAAAATCATTTAAATTAAATACAAAAAATAAGATTAAGAAGCACGTTTGCTGCCAAGTTTTAAAGAAAGTCAGACCACAGAGCTGCTGCAAGTCACTGGCTAAGCATCTGGAACCAGAGTCTGCTGAAGTGCTAAACAAGCCTTTGACAGCAGTAGCCTCTTCTGCAGGTGCAAAGAGAATATTTTCTTCATTTCAATTTATTCTACTAGTTCAGTTCAATGACTAGTTCATTCAAAGTTAAGAAACCAGTTGGGAGTTGAAAAAGCAGGAAAGCTTGATATCCTTTTCCAATCTATGAATAGAAAATAGATGTGAGAGGATGAAATGTACTATTTGTAAAATCTTGAAGGACATGGTGACCAGAAACAATCAGTTCTATTCATTAATGACAGATAATGCTTCTTTTGTTTAACAAATCAGTTCATTTTAATGTAAAACATCTTTTAATAAACTTTCTCTTACATAATCAGCATTTTCAAGGTAGTTTTATTTTAGGGCTGTCGATTAATTGCAGTTAACTCACGCGATTAACTCAAAAAAATTAACTGTGATTAAAAAATGTAATCGCGATTAATCACACTGTTAAACAATAGAATACCAGTTGAAATTTATTAAATATTTTTGAATGTTTTTCTACATTTTCAAATATATTGATTTATATTACAACACAGAATACAAAGTTCTCACTTTATATTATTTTTTTGATTATTGTTACAGTGCAAATATTTGTAAACAAAAGAAATAGGATTTTTCAATTCACCTCAAACAAGTACTGTAGTGCAATCTGTTTATTGTGAAAGTGTAACTTACAAATGTAGATTTTTTTTTGTTACATAACTGCACTCAAAAACAAAACAATGTAAAACTTTAGAGCCTACAAGTCCACTCAGTCCTACTTCTTGTTCAGCCAATTGCTAAGACAAAAAGTTTGTTTACATTTACGGGAAATATTGCTGACTGCTTCTTATTTACAATGTCCCCTGAAAGTGAGAACAGGCGTTCGCATGGCACTTTTGTAGCCGGCGTTGCAAGGTATTTACATGCCAGATATGCTAAATATTCATATGTCCCTTCATGTTTCAGCCACCGTTCCAGAGGACATGCTTCTATGCTGATGATGCTCGTTAAAAAAATAATGCTTTAATTACATTTGTGACTGAACTCCTTGAGGGAGAATTGTATGTCTCCTGTTGTGTTTTACCCACATTCTGCTATATATTTCATGTTATAGCAGTTTCGGATGATGACCCAGCACACGTTCATTTTAAGAACACTTTCACAGCAGATCTGACAAAACACAAAGATGGTACCAGTGTGAGATTTCTAAAGATAGCTGCAGCACTCAACCCAAGGTTTAAGAATCTGAAGTGCCTCTCAAAATCTGAGAGGGACAAGGTGTGGAGCGTGCTTTCAGAAGTCTTACAGAGCAACACTCCGATGCAGAAACTACAGAACCCGAACCACCAGAAAAGAAAATCAACCTTCTGCTTGTGGCATTTGACCCAGATGATGAAAATGAACATGTGTTGGTCTGCTCAGCTTTTTCATAGATACTAAGGTCAGAAGGGACCATTATGATCATCTAGTCCAACCTCCCGCACAATGCAGCTCACAGAATCTCACCCACCCACTCCTGCGAAAAACCTCTCACCTATGTCTGAGCTATTGAAGTCCTCAAATCGTGGTTTAAAGACTTCAAGGAGCAGAGAATCCTCCAGCAAGTGACCCGTGCCCCATGCTACAGAGGAAGGCGAAAAACCTCCAGGGCCTCTTCCAATCTGCCCTGGAGGAAAATTCCTTCCCGACCCCAAATATGGTGATCAGCTAAACCCTGGGCATATGGGCAAGATTCACCAGCCAGATACCCAGGAAAGAATTTTCTGTAGTAACTCAGATCCCACCCCATCTAACATCCCATCATAGGCCATTGGGCCTATTTGCCTTTGGATCGTTATCAAGCAGAACCCATCATCAGCATGGATGCATGTCTTCTGGAACAGTGGTTGAAGCCTGAAGGGACATATGAATCTTTAGTGCATCTGGCACATAATATCTTGCGATGCTGGCTACAACAGTGCCATGTATACGCCTGTTCTCAGTTTCCAGTGACACTGTAAACAAGACATAGGCAGCATTATCTCCTGCAAATTGTAACCAAACTTGTTTATCTGAGTGATTGGCTGAAGTAGGACTGAGTGGACTTGTAGGTTCTAAAGTTTTACATTGTTTTATTTTTGAATGCAGTTATTTTTTGTACGTAATTCTACATTTGTAAGTTTATAACAAGACTGCACTACAGTACTTGTATTAGGTGAATTGAAATATACTATTTCTTTTGATTTTTACAGTGAAAATATTTGTAATAAAAAATAAATATCAAGTGAGCACTGTACACTTTGTATTCTGTGTTGTAATTGAAATCAATATATTTGAAAATGTAGAAAACATCCCAAAATATTTAAATAAATGGTATTCTATTATTGTTTAACTGTGCGATTAATCGTGATTAATTTTTTTAATCACGCGATTAATCACAATTCATTTTTTTAATCACTTGACAGCGCTAGCTTTATTTAATAAAAAAATGAACATATTGGTTTGTGCATTTTAATTGAATATGAATTTCCATTCAAAGAGGACTTGACACAAATCACAAGTAAAATACAAATCATAATCTAGTAAACAAGAAATGAATCACTCACCATTTTCTAACATAATAAAACATGTAAAAGTAAGCATAGGCGCCGACTTCCCCTCTACCTGGGGGGTGCTCGACCCCACCCGCCCAGGCCCCGCCCCCACTACACCCCTCCCTCCAACTCCCTATCCCACCCCACCTCTACCCGACCCTGGTCTTCTCCTGCCCCGCCTCTTTCCACCCCCTCCCCAAAGCGCTCCATGTCCCCACTCTTCCCCCTCCCTCCTGGAGCCTACCTGCACGCCCTGAAACAGCTGTTTGCGGCAGGAGGGAGGGAGGAGAAGTGATCAGTGGGGCTACCGGCGTGGGAGAGACGCTGGGGGGCAGGGGGAAGAGGGGAGAGCTTGGCTGCTGGTGGGTGCTGAGCACCCGCTAATTTTTCTCCGTGGGTGCTCCAGTCGGCGCCTATGAAAGTAAGAATATGCACATGCTAAATAAATAAGTAAAGTAAGAATCTGAATAAATGTAAGTAAAGATATATATTTGCTTAAATAAATGTGCACAGAAATAATGTGTCCTCCTGGGTAGCAAAATAGAGCACCAAATTTATGGAAAAGTTATAGTTAGGGGCAAATAATATGTTTTAATGGTTACCACCTAATGAGAATCCTTTTTTTTTTTTTTTTAGGAAAATAACTAAAAAGTACAAATGCAAAACAAGATTAAAATCGATGATCAAATCAAGGTTTCCTGATTGCTGATTTAAATCATTATTAAAATCAGTGATTTCAAATTGCTTTGATTTAAATCAGTCTACCCGGGTGTAAACTAAAGCTCTAGCTGCCTATGCAAATAGTAAAGAGCCTTAATATAAAGGACTTGTTATGGGAGAATGTAGAAGTCTTTCACTGCTGGAGTCAGGGGGCTGGTTATATTACAAGTGCTAGTCACTAGGGTATATGGCCAAGCTTGGCAGCTAGGAGTTGGGTTTGCTTTGAACCCTTTAAACTGAAGCTTCGGATGGTTAGGGTCCTTATTATGGGGTGCCTGGTCATCCTACCAGCCTCCTGGAGACCATACATTCTCCTCTGCAGTGACCCCTGGTGTCCTTTCTTCCTCTTCAAACAACGACTTGTGGCTCAGCTCTCTCTGTGCTGAGTGCTATTGTCAAGTGAATTATTGTACACACTCTGGTGTGAGATTCACTAAACCATAGTCTTTTACAATCTGGTGGGGACCTGGATTTGGGGTGCCTTAATTTCACCACACATCTGCATTCAGCTGTTGACTAGAAGGTCCCATGCCAGGACCAAGCATAGTTGCACCTAGTTTATCCTGACGTGGAGCTTGGGTTGGGTGGCTGTAGGGGAGGAGGAGCTGTGCATTGGCAGATGGGCTGAGGTCAGATGTCTGTTTAGATTGAAACTGGGAGAAAACATATTTCAACAGGCTGGGATACCAGGACAGACTTGCTAAAGCAGCACATTCCCTCAGTCTGGGAAGGCTGATCATCATCTTAATTTAATCTGTCTTTCACAGTTAGGGAACTGCTGCAATAATAAAGACACGAGCTGTCGGTTCAGCTGTGTTTATTCCACTGCTGCTTCTCCACTATCAGCAGTTTCATTGTATGTGGCAGCACACTTCTATTAAATGTATGATAAAACTGGGCCCAGTTGCCTATTGCATTAAGATCCATTAAGTCACTTATGACATAAAGACAGCAGATCTGGTCACTAGGGAATAAGGACTTCTGGATGGCAAACAGCTCTTGACACAGGGAATGTGTCAGTGGAATGACTGAGGAAGAGGGTGTGACCAGCTGTGCTCTGACTGTTCTCTGCTGACAAAATGCCCCCTCGAAGCATAGTAGCTCACTAAAGCTTATGCTCAAATAAATTGGTTAGTCTCTAAGGTGCCACAAGTACTCCTTTTCTTTTTGCGAATACAGACTAACACGGCTGTTACTCTGAAACCTAAAGTAAGAAAATGTATCTCCAGAGGGATGTACACTCCCTCCACGAAGGAAGGCATTTACACTCATCTAGTGTCACTCTTGCTTCCTCTCCCTCTTCTATTGCAGTTCTTATGAGTACTTCAGTGTTGGACAAAATATTTTCTTCTTATAGTATATCTGAAGTAACAGATTATACAACTAAAATATTTCAATTACAAGCTGTATTTGTTACAAAATGTAAAATGCAACTTTACACCTGACAAAGAGGAAATAAAAGCTATATAAGCGCTGGCTTCCCATGAAAACTAATTGAATAGCAACTTCAGTGTCTTAATGGTAGCTGAGTGGCACTGGCAATGAGGCAGGAACATTGCTTGTAGGTGTTAAAATCATGATAAGTTCTTCATAGGGGCATATTATACACAGTTTGTGTCAACCTTGTCTCCATCAGTCAAATGTGCAACAACAAAAATTTCCCATCCGAAATAATAAGTAGCTTTGGCTTTTGATTTACATTAACATCTGAGCTAGTTGTGCTGGTATATGCTTTTGTTGCTGCTCCTGTCACCTTCTTTCCAATAAGAAATTAATCTTGCGGGTGACCTTGCTCTTTCCTTATGACTCCCAGCAGGTTCCATGAGCCATTGCTGGGAGAGTGTGACATTACTCAACTACTGGGAGCTTGTATTTTTCTGCTGAATGTGTTTGTTTATTTTTACAGTTTTTACCATTTCTAAGTGCATAGGTGTAGGCAGACATTCCACAAATTTCCTGGGCACAAGATTTTATACAGATGGCCGGGGTGTTCTGTTTCTTATTGGGAGTTTTATGAACATCCTAGTAGCCCTGTTTACCTATCAACATCTGCTATGTTAGGGACCAGATTTTGTAGAATGGCAGGTCTGCCTTGGGAGATTTAGGCTGTTCTTTGGGCTGGAAGGTGGCCAATGTGATAGACTGGACCTGATTCTCAGTTATTTTGGTCCATGAGTTGGAAGCAGTGGAGGTTCGGTTGTGCGAGAAAGTGGCTCTAAGTCACATTTGTGCTCCCTGTAGATTCATGGAACCATTCAGGGGCCATTGTGTTGACCAGTGCAAATTAGAGCAGCACTGAGTTGGTTTAACTTGCATTCTGGTTCCCACAGCTTCCTACAGGCTTCAAGAAGAACAGAATCGCTGTAGTGCAGTGTGCTCCCCATCCCTCCCCTTCATACTCCTGATATGTCCCTTCGATGCAGGAGCTTGGAGCAAGGCTGGCATAGCACCCTTATGCCAGCTGTACAAGGGCTGAGGAGGCTCCATGTAGAGGGTCTTCTCGGGGGCGTATAAAGGGATTGTAGCAGTGTAATTGAGGGTCAGGCCCAGGGCTATCCCCAGCAATTCTGGGTGTGTGTGTGGGGCCCCAGGCCTCTGCGGGGGGGCCAAGAGGACTGGCCCCAGGCCTCTGGGTGGGGGGCGCTGGCTTGGGGACAGGGGGGAACCACCCCCCAGCACTCACCGGTGGCACGGCTGGGGCAGGGTCGCTGCACTTCCCGCTGCTGGTGAGTGCAGCCCCCGCCCTGCTGCAGAGCTCAGGGGAGTGGGGGTGGGGCTAGGGCAACATGCAGCTGCGCAGGGTGGTGCCCCAAATTTCCTGGTGCCCTACGCAGCTGTGTACTTTGCGTATGGGTAAGGATGGCCCTGATCAGGCCTATTGATTTTAATCTGTGAATGATTCATTATAGGAGGGCCTGGAAGCACCATCTATTTTTAAGGTGGCCAACACTTCCCATGGTACGAATCTGTTGTCAGTTGCTTATCACTTTGCCAAACTTAAACCATTTGGGCTGAAATTCTCCGTACCAGGTGTCTGCCTCAGGCTAAGGTTTTTTGTTTTAATTTCAGTTAAAACAAAGGAATGTATCTGAGAATAACATTAGGGAAAAATACTGTTAAATTGATTGGGTTAAACCTCTTCTAAACTATTTTGACCTCCACTCCTCATTTACAATAGATGAAAAATAGCTAAAAAGCCCCACCCAAAACAAGGGCAAGTGCAAGACCATCCAATAATTCGGACTTTGAGGAGAGAGCACCACAATCTTTGCGTATGTGAGTGTGTCTGGGTGGGACAGAGACAGAATACACAAGCAGAGGCAGACAGAGGCAAAACAGCAGAGCGAAAAAGCCAAGCAGATACAGCATGGAAACACAATGATGTAGCCGTGAGATAAAGCTAACAGAAAATTCTTTTCCAGTACAGCGTGTTGACTGGAAAGGCAGGCTTGGAACCACAAACAAGGGAACTGTTTGTATCCTGCTACTTGATTCCCTGTGTGTTCACAGAAAAAGGACTGTATGTTGCTTATAAAAAACAAGATTGCATCAAAGAAAACACAAGACTCCACTGTAAATTTCTATTCCCAACTGAAACACCTACAACCCCCCCAAATTTTTGGTTAGCCAATCAGGGGTAACACTACACTGTTTTGCCCATGTTAAAAAAAAAACCCCAAAAACCTTACAATCATTTTCGTGAGAAGCTCTAGCACATCCATGCTTTAGAACAAGGGCTTGACATTTCAGGAAGGGGTCGGGAGTGTTGCTCTGGTGTCAGGGATGTGCTTGTTGCTCTCTCTATGAGGACTCATTCAAATTTGACCAAGTTATAGGCCTCTGAAATATCCCAGTTTGTACATGGTCAGTAAAGATTTGTTAGAGTTTGGCAGCTAAATTCCTCAAAGTGTTCATCTGTACTGATTATTCTCCAGAGTCCAGCCTAGGCCTGCACAAGGCTGAACAGGGCTTTCCCTGCAATTGCTTCTCCCAGCTGCTGGGGATGAGGTATCAGAACTGAGAGCAGGACTCCTGTGGAAAAAACACAGTATGTGATTGTGTCATAATGTATACACACAAGGGAGCTGAATTAAAGTTGCACATGCAGCCTTAATTCTGGCATTTCCTAACTACTGAGTGCCTGATTTTGCAACCTCAACATTTTTAGCAAAGATTTGTGGGCGTAATATTTGATATAGAGAAAAAATAACTGGTAAAAATGGAATTAAAAGAAATATAAGCCTTGTCTCTTTAACAGGCAGGCAGAGAGCTATTTTCAAGGTCACATCTTTGGTCAGGGATGGGAAACATTTGAAAAGAGGTTAATTAGCCTCCCCAGGGACTTCCTCCAACACCAGACAAGCAATTGGACAGTGGATGGATACCAATGTGGGCTGAAAGTCTGCATGCATACAGCTTCAGAGAAATAGCTGGAGAAAACTATGTAACTGGAGGAAAAGCTGGAATCTAGATCTGTTTACCCAGTGGCAATTATCATAATAGTGAGAGACTTTAAAGCATTCTGTGGACATTTCATGAAAGAAACAATTGTCATCTTCCCTTGAAGGGGACACCTATGTAAATATCTTTGCTTGAATGCCTGGGATTATGTTGAACACGTTGACACTTTGAAGATCAAAAGGATCACATGCTACCATAGGGGTGGGGTGACGGGGAGGGATCCTTCGAGCAGGGGGTTGGACTAGATGACCTTCTGGGGTCCCTTCCAACCCTGATATTCTATGATTCTATGATCCAAGATACCTGATATGCATGGTGGTGGGACACAGGGGAAAGCAGCAGATGACAGTTTAGCTAGTGGGCAGGGGCATCTCACTGGCAGGTTAGCCAATAAAGGGGACATAGAAGAAAGGGACAGGCTGGCTAGAAGTTATTTGGTCTTTATAAATGCTGTAATGACTTGAATTGTACCAACATCAGTTTATTTTTTGCCAGCTGCAGGACTAGATATGCTATGCAGCCCATTTCTTTTGCTTTAATCCTCTTTTTCCTCTATCCTCATTTCTATTTAGAGCAAATCAATCCTAACCGAGCAGACTGCTGCACCCACTTGAAGCCCCATTTAAATCAATGGGGCTCTGCCTGGGAACAGCAGAATGCCTGCATAGATCAGAATGCAGAACTGTGACCTTCGATTGTTTTTAAGGTTCAGTCCCTGTGCTAGGTCCTTGAAGAGCAGAGAACCTTCTGCCCCTTCCTGAGAAGGGCACTTGGGGATACCTGTTAGAGGGTTGCCTTGTATAAGCGGGGGAATAGTCCCGCTATTGTGGGGAACTTTCCTGGCTTCTGCACTACCCCGGTGAAGTGGGCTAGCAAAAGGATCTGAGTCCTTGCTCTCACTTCCTTTACCCGGTGGCCTCCCTGCCTTTGAGGACTCCCCTTCCACTCTCCTGTCTGGCAGAGTCCTCGTAACCCCAACAAGGCAGGGGCCAGGATTCCAATCCTGCTGTGGTCACCTAGAACAGGGGCTAGGGTGTCCCCACTCGGGGGTACTCTCTCTGCACTGGGCACTTCTCTGACCCACTGACCATTACATACAAGTTAAAGCAAATGCAAGTTATTTAATCAACAATTAATTTTAAAAAGGAAAAATGGGAAAGGTTAAAGGAAACACATCAACCCCCTCTGTGGCAGGAAACATCACAAACAGTGTCTCTGGAATGTCAGGGCAGTTCACAGTCTGTTCCTTGTAAGTCCCAGACCTTCTTCTCAGGCCCTGGCTGTGCTGCAGGGGTACTGTGGGTTGGACACTTGCTCTAGTGGTGGCCTCACGCTCTCAGGCTCTAAGTGGCAGGAACCTTCTTCCCAGAGTCACCCCCGCCCTGTCGGGGTTACGATCCAAGCCTGGCCTGCAGAGCCTCTTGGCTGAGGCGTCTCCCTGTGCTGGGCCCGCTGCCCAGAGTCCCCCTCGCACTCCCCAGCTGCTCACCGCACCCAGCTCCGGACTGCTCCAGCCCCAGCTCCACCACTCTGTCTCAGCACTGCTGCTGCTCTGCCTCCAGCTCCCTGGGCTGCTTCTTTGGCCTCTCTGCCTCTGGTTGCTACAGCTCTGCTCCCAGGACAGGTCTGCTCTGCAGGCTGCTTCTGTGACTCTGCTCCCAGCACTGACCTGCTTCGTGGGCTGCTTTTCTGGCCCCTCTGGCTCTGGTTGCTGCAGCTCTCCTCCCAGGGCAAGTCTGCTCTCTCTGGGCTGTGCCTCTGGCTTTGGGGCTGCAGCTCTGCTCCCAGGATAGGGTCTGCTCTCTCTGGATCTGGCACAGCTCTGCTCCCCAGCTCAGCTTGCGCCCCTCCTTTCTCCGTAGCTCAACCCCACTCTGTCTGACCCAGACAATTCCAGCTCACATGGAGGACGGGGCCTCCTGACTCCCTGATTAGCCTGCCCGCCCTGTCATTCAGGCTGACCTGGAGCATTGGCCTCTCCCCATTGTTCCTGGGGACTACCAACCTCAGGGTCCTGGTTTCCCATAGACCCTTCCCCTTTTAGTACTGGGAGCTAGCCAACCAAAACACCCCCACTGAATGTTAGTAAGGGAGCAACAGTCCCCTTACACTTGGCTAAGTGTAAGTGCCACTCAGTAGGAGCACAGGGAAAAGGGAACCAAAAAGTCATATACAGTACAAAGTACACCAGCACATTTCTTGTGCCTGCATGCAGTAAGTATGACTAATGCAATTAAGACTGCTGTAGTCCACTACTCAAAGAATTATTTTTGGATGTAGCATTTTTATCATATCTTTGCTGAGCTTGCAGTTCAATGCCTACAATAAAGTGTGTATGCAACACATTGCCAGGGAAAAAAGCATGGACTGACAGTGGGCACAGAACAGTGAATGCAGTTTATCCCCAGTGCAAAACCGTGCCCATAAAATCAGACCCTCGCTCAGGCCTCAATCTTTTAAGGTGCTGAGCACCCTGCCCTCCATCCAGCAAAGCACCTGAGCACATGATTAACTTCAAGCAGGCCCATTAATTTCAGTGTTAGGCAGGTGCTTAAATGATTTGGTGGATGAGGGCCAGAACGGTCTCACCTTGCAGCCCTGATCCCTTAATGTCTGTAGAGCGCTGGGGCTAATGCAAGGGCTAATGTCAGCCAGGCAAAACCTCTCCCTCAAGGCATGTCAGTTTCTATCTTTTCTGTTGCCGGGGGGAGGTGCTATGGCAGGCGTTCCCCAGCGCACGCAGGGGCCCCGGGCAATGCCCCGCCTGCCCCAGGGCACGCAGGAGCCGCAGGCGCTTGACCCCCTTTCTCAGCCCCGCCGCCTCCGCCCTCGCCAGTAGGTGGCAGCCGCACCCCGTTCCCCGCCCGCGGCTCCTGCGCCCGCCCCGCCAGCGCTTGTGCGGCCCCGGCCCCGCCCCCGCCCCGGGCCCAGGCTGCTGCTGACCCACATTCAGGCAGCGCCTCCGTGCAGCCTGTTCCCGGGGCAGCCGAACCAGCGGCTCATTGCGGCAGCTGCCGAGGAGGGGTGGGGGAGGCTGGCGAGCGGCGGCGGCGGCTCCGCGGCGCTATGGGACCCTAGCACCCGCCGCGGGCAGGAGAGAGGTGAGGGAGCCGCACGGGCGCCTTGCAAATCCCCCCTCCCCCTGCACGCGGCCGCGCTGCCCTGGACGGAGCCTGGCAGCAGGGTGCCCTGCCAGACAGACCCAGCAACAGTGTGTACCCCCCCCCCCGCGCATTTTGCATTTCTCCCCGGTTATGGTTGTACAGCCTCCCGGGCGTGGTGCATTGTGTATCCTGTAGCCCGGTAGCAGCCGCCTCCCGCTCTTTGCTCTCAGTGGCTGGGGCTGGGCTCAGCAGCAGCAAGCCCAGCAAGCCCCGTGCCGGTCGCCTAGCGACGGTGTATCGGATCCTGGAGAGGCGCGAGCTCCTGGGGTGCAGAGGGTGCGGGGGGGTCTCGCCCGGCAGCACCCCGGTGCCATCCGCATCGCAGCCAGATGGGCAGCGGCTTCCCTGCCTGCTCCGTGGGCCGGGAACCGGGGGGATGCTGCGGTGATCGCTGAAGGCTTGTGGCAGGGCTGTAAACTAGTGCGTGGAGCAATTTCTTTGAGCTTATGATTATCCGATGACTCTGGTTACTGTAGTTCCAGCCTGTCTTCGTGCCAGGGCAGCTACTCACGGCCGTATCCTTTCCCAGGTCATTGTCAGGAGAGGGAGTAGCCAGCGAAGGTAAGTGCTGGAGAAAAGAGGGTTTTATTTTTATCCTTGGCAGAATGCTCTACATTTGTATAGTGACCGTGAGCGTCTAGCCCAGTGACACACATTCGTAATCCTCTAGAACTGGCATGAAAAATCTCCTTTTCTTTTGGAATTTAGTTGAGTAACTGTCATTAAAATCTTTGGAGTTAAAGTTTGTCCCTTTACATTTTGGACTTTGGGATTTCAGTTGGATTTTATGTGGTAGAGAAATTAGATTGCTTCTTGGACTTAAGCACACAAACAAAAAATCCTAAAGCACTGAGGGGACTATAGCAAATTCTGGGCAGATATCCAGGTGCCTTGCTCTGCAGCTCTGCAGTGTTTGTGTCATGCAGATGGTTTGACAACCATCCTAATACAAGTGGAGTTGCCAATATGGTGGAAAGCAGAGAGAAACACCTGAGGCCGGATTTGATCTCCATTACACCATTGTGAATAACTCCACTGAAGTCAATGGAAGTATACTGCTATGAGATCAGAATCAGGCCCCTTGGGGTGCTTATCTCATGCAAACCCCCAAGATATTACAGTCTTCATTCTAAAGTTTGCTCTGGAATCAACATAATTGTAATCTTCAGGTTTATATCCCCCACCAACCTCTACCCTTTTCCTTGATCGCTCCTGCCTTTTTAAAAAAAAGTATTAGAGGAAAGAGGCCACAGTGTATTCAATAATTGATGAGAAGTACTGTTACTGTCCGAGTCCCAGCAGCTCAACATTCAGATAACAAATAGTTCTGGTGACAAAGGCATTTGAAACAAAGGAGCCATTTTAGAAAATGCTTGAGAGAAATTATTTATCTCCATGCTCTTGTGGTTGTAAACCCAGCGATCACTTTTAAATTGGGGATACCGTTTTGGAGAGCGGAAAACTGAAGTAACATAGAAATAAAATAGAGGAAATAAAGTTAAATTTCCTTTCTCTGCGACATATATTTCCCAGGTGCACTGCTGCTAGTTTATTGTCATCTCCTGTTACAAACATCTGGTTACACAGTGAAAGAACTATTTTGTGTACTTGTCCAGCCATGAATAGTTGAAATGGTTCAATGTGCATGTGCTGCTCGTCTTGCTTAATTGAGTACTGATGCCTACGTGTAGTAATTTCTGGGAGGATGTATTGCGTGCTTTTCATCCTGTTACATGGTAATAAATAAATTAGATCTTAGGAGCAGTGATACAGTAGACAATAGCATCTTTCTGTGGTTACCTTTAAAATTATCTTTGGGATAGTCACATTTCTAAGCCAAGCATGAAGAATCCAGATGTCTTAGTTTTTAGAGTTGGTGTATTATTTCGGTGAACACTGTTGCTAGAAATGTTAAGTGTGGTTTTCAACTTCATCTTTTGGAATAGATTATTTATTGCCTATCTAGATTCTTGCCTGAAACTGCTAGGCATTGTTTTTCAGAGATGTTATATTTCACATTAAGACAAATAGCCATTTGTAGAAAAAACTTCAGGAAACCGTTGAATATGAATGAATGCTACAGATTTCCCACAAAAAATTTCCCGCTAGCTTTGTTGCATTTCAGGGAATAGGTCTGTATATCGAGTTATCATGTAGCAGTGTAGAAAGTGCCTCTTAACCCTTTGTGAGTCAGAGCCCACAGGACAGGTGTTGCACAAAGTTTCGGTAGATAGATACTGTCCTTAGTTCTATGTAGCAAAGAATTTTGTTAAATGACAAAAGATCTCTTTTTGTTGTCCTTGCCACGGAATCGTAACCTGATGAGACTAGTACTGCTAACACAGCCAGAATACTAAACCATACTTCAGCTATGGCACTTCAAGGCTGTGCTGCACTAGCTGTCTTTTCTTTTAAAATTCCCACTGTGGCCAGCTGCAGTGTAGCTCAGTAGTGGGAGCAGTAAGGTACACAAGGTTCCAGGTGGCTTATACAGAGGAGGTATAAGATGCACTAAACCAGACACAGGAGATCTTTATTTGCTCCATGGACCACTTGCAGCACTAGCACAAAGATGCGAAAAGAAAAATCTGGGCTGGCTGGAGATCAAGTCCTACTGGTTCTAAATGCCCACTGGGTCATTGGGAGAGTTGGTCTCTGTACCATTCATGAATGTCTGCTAAGCCTCATTGAGAAGAAGCTTTGTCTGATGCTCCTCGGTAGTCTTTGTTGCTTGATGGTATAGATCGGGGTGGGCAAACTACAGTCTGGTGGCCGGATCTGGCCCACCAGCCATTTTAATCTGGCCCTCAAGCTCTCTCTGGGGAGCAAGATCTGGGGCTTGCCCCACTCTGGCACTCCAGCCAGGGAGCAGGGTTGAGGGCTGCTTCACGTGGCTCCTGGAAGCAGCAGCATGGCCCCTCTCCAGCTCCTACGCTTAGGGGCGGCCGGGGGCTCTGCTCTGCACACTGCCCCCACCCCAAGTGCTGCCCCCGCAGCTCCCATTGGCCAGGAACCTCCGCCAATGGGAGCTGTTGCAGCAGTGCCTGCAGATGGGGCAGCGTGGAGAGCCGCCTGGCCATGCCTCTGTGTAGGAGCCGGAGAAGGGACATACTGCTGCTTCTGGGAGCTGCTTGAGGTAAGCGCCATCCGGAGCCTGCACTCCTCAGCCTCGCTCTGCGCCCCAACCCCTTGTCCCAGCCCTGATCCCCGTCCCACCCTGGAGCACCCTCCTACACCCCAAACTCCCCATCCACACCCCCAGCCAGAGCCCTCACCCCCCCACCACCCCTCCCCGGAGCCCCCTCTCGCGCCCTGAACTCCTCATTTCTGGCCCCAACCAGAACCCTCACCCCTTCCAGCACCCAACCCAATTTTGTGAGCATTCATGGCCCGCCACACAATTTCTATTCCCAGATGTGGCCCACGGGCCAAAAAGTTTGCCCACGCCTGGTATAGATCATAATAAGACCACAAGCCCAGGGAAAGAAGGATATTTTCAGGAGTTTATGGAAGGAAGGAGAGTCCTAATCCAGGGGGGCGGGTGTGAAAGCGGCTTGCTAGGTCCTGGGAAGGAAACCAGGTGATTTGAGGAGATCCAAAATGGGGAGTGAATAAAATGAAGGCGGATGATTGGACTTAGGTGAAATAAGATGGAGAGTGGGGATAACTGATGCTGGTGAGGGTAACCCTGAGAGTTGTAGGTTGATGAGGGTCTGAGAAGAAAGTCTGTGAGGTAGGGAGGTGATGAGAAGGAGCTGAGAGGTTCGAAAGATGGTTTGCAGACTTGATGTATGAAGAGAGGGAAATTGTGACATGTTAGAGGTGCTTGGAGGAGTAGGACTGACTTGGAGGGGGCCTAGCAGGTACAGGAGTGCTGGAATCACGGTTCTGCACCCAAAATGAATAGCACTTGAAGTCTTATACCTATGCCCCCCCCCCCCCCCCCCCCCCCCCTGCCCGGTGCTACAATACTTACAAAGTGGGATCTGAGTTACTACAGAGAATTCTTTCCTGGGTATCTGCCTGGTGAATCTTGCCCTATGCTCAGGGTTCAGCTGATCGCCATATTTGGGGTCGGGAAGGAATTTTCCTCCAGGGCAGATTGGAAGAGGCCCTGGAGGTTTTCGCCTTCCTCTATAGCATGGGACATGGGTCACTTGCTGGAGGATTCTCTGCTTCTTGAAGTCTTTAAACCATGATTTGAGGACTTCAATAGCTCAGACATAGGTGAGAGGTTTATTGCAGGAGTGGGTGGGTGAGATTCTGTGGCCTGCATTGTGCAGGAGGTCAGACTAGATGATCATAATGATCCCTTCTGACCTTAATATCTATGAATCTAATGTTGTTGGTTTATCCTCACAATAGCCCTGTGAGGTAGGTAATTGTAATTATCCATCAGCTATAGCTGGTGAGACTGAGGTGCAGAGATTAAGTGATTTGCCCAAGGCTACAGAGCAAATCCATGCTAGAGCCAGGATTAGAACTCAGGAACTCCTGGCTCGTAGCCCAGACCACAATCCCTTGGATCGTGCTGGCTCTTCATTAATTCATTGTTCATCCACAATTAATGCTTTTATGGAGGTGATTGGGGAAGGAAGACATCAACTGGGGAAAACATAGCATGCCTGTGAAATTTAAACCTAAATAAAAAGGAACTGCACTAGGTGATACCTTTTACCTCTTACATAATACATATAAACAAGTCTCTAATTACAGCCAGTAGTACGTGTCTGAAGTCATTCAATTTAGAGAAGGAAAAGAACGCAAATAGGTTCCAGGTCATCCTGTGCTCATGATGCTGCCCTGCATGAACCAGGAACAGGTTGCTTTATGGGCCATTTCCAAAATACATAGACGTTAATGGACGTCTTTGCATTGACTAAGTGGCCTTGGTATCCGTTACTTGCACAAACAATAGCATGCAAATATGATGGAAAAAGAAAAAAATATGGGATCTGCTTCTCACCCTCCTCCACAGTGTTTCAGGTCATGAGAGTATATCCATCTGTAGTGTGGCACCTTCTATGTCAACTATCCTTTATGATCACAGTGCCAACAAGGAGGACTGGTACATGCTAATGTAGTGCCCCCTCTCCACCCAGTTACCTTCTTTAATGCCAATCTGCTTACAGGTTTTGATGGACAGGTCTGGATCCTGCCACTCACTCAGCAGGGTGTATCTTCTTTATTTTTCCCTATGATTTTATTTGGCGGTGCCTCCACCCCTCTTGCCCCTTTCTGGCAGGGTCACCAGGGCAGCTTGGGAGGAAAATGCTAACCATATGGTAACCCCCACTTACTTGATAGTTGGAGACCCCCAGGAAATAGCACTAATATAATTACTGTGTTGAATACATTGTATGTATTTAACAGAAGACAAATATAACATAACAGGGTAACACACGATTCTTAGGGTCACTGGTGCCCATGCTGTTAATACCCGTGACTTTCCCCAGTCACAGGACCTGATGTAGCAAATGTAAAATTAGTGTCCCGTTGATACATGTACTTTGTTGGGGCCCTTGGTAACCTATGACCCCGATATCGTCTCTGTAGTGGTTTAGCAGTGTGGCTGACTGGGTTCAGTACAACCCAAAGGACTCACAAGTGGGAGGAGGTGGTAAGTCCCTCCACAGGTTTAATATGTTTTTATCCAGGTTATAAAATCCCCAAACCCTTACTCCCTGGCTTGAGGACACAGTTCAGGGAGTAGGGAGTCCCCAAAACAATTTCCCTGACTGACTGACTAAAAGATGGTGCACTCACAAACTCCATGAATGATCCTCAGGTTCAGAGATGACTCTGGACTCGGTCACTACTGAGGGGCTCATCTCTGCTGGCAGGGATCCTCTTCAGGCAGGAATCAGGCTGCTTCTGGTCCCAGGATTTCCCCTCACCACAAAGTGGTGTAGGGCTCAAGGTGCAGATTACACAACTGTACTAAAATCCAAACTGTAGTCTGCTACCCCAGCGTCCAGACTCGTTTATAGCAGGCAGCAGCCCTGGACTAGCAGCCAGAGCAGAGCTGACCATGTGGTAACCGGTCTCCCCTAGGGAGCTGGAGAGCTAACTCAGCCTGGCTGGGGAAGTTTCCCAGCAAAACTCTACAAACTGGGAGTCATCAGTGGAGAAGGAAAAGCCCAGCTGAGGGATCTTGCTTTCAGGTCCCTAGAGGCTAGTTCTAGGGGGAACCTTGCGTGCAGGCCTGGGACTCACCAGCTCCCCACACAGCCAGTCTTGCCCTTGCCCTGGCTGGCTCCAGACTGTCTCAAAAATGGCTTCTCCCCTTTCCTGAGTTTCCTGGGAAGGGCATCTCACTCCCAGGCAGACTCTGAGTCTGCCTTGGCTCCCCCTCCCTACCAGGGACAGCATGCCTCTCCCTGAGCGGCCGGCAGACAGAGCCCCAGGAATCTAGGTAATCTCCTTGGGGGTTACCCTCCACTGAATGCGTCCGATGAAGTGAGCTGAAGCTCACAAAAGCTTATACTCAAATAAATTTGTTAGTCTCTAAGGTGCCACAAGTACTCCTTTTCCATTTACTAAGAATGGAAACACTTTGGGTACAAATCAGTGCCTGTAGTTCTTGGAAGTTCTCAGTTTCTGTGACTCTGACATGGCGATCATCATACTAAACAGGACAGCTTTTTCTCCAAACTTGCCTTGACAAAACTACAGCACTGCTGATAACTGACATTTTTCAGTCACCCTGTTTCCTGCAGGTATCAATAACATTGGTGACCTGGACGTGTACAATGAAACAGGTTCTGGTTCTTTGGAACATAACCGAGAGAATTATTTCTTTGAGCAGATCTTTCCCCATTGTTAACTTATGGAGATTTGATAGTCCCTGGCACAGGCAATGGTGAGAAGACGTGAGGAGAGCTGGTTTGGGGGAGGGAGTGAGGGGAACTCTCATCGCACCAGTCAAAGAGGAGAGGGGAGCACAGCTTGCCCAAACCAGGGAGGAGAAGGGGAACTCTCCCTTTGCTTCTATCAGGAGATATGGAGTTGTGCTCACCCCCATATCTTTACGCCCTGGGCTTGAGCTAAAAAGGGAACAATGACTTCACAACAAGCCTCCCACGCACCTACTGTGTATAGAAACCACTCCGCAAGGGCACGCTGGTCAAAACTCAAGGGGCCTTTGTGAGGCGGCCATGTTTCTCTTTCCACCCATTGCCTGTCTTGTCTGTGTAGATTCCAGGTTCTTGGGGGCAAGAACTATCACTCTGTGTTTGTACCATACCTGGCACTGGATAAAGATAAAATGAAAAACCTTATTCAGCCTTGTTTGTATTGTGCAGAAGGGGAAATGTAGCTCTGAAACATTCATTGTGTTATATACAGATTGCATGGTGCAGCTATAGCTGCTTCCTATGAAAAAGAGAAGGAAAAAAATCATAGTGTGCAGAATGAAACTGAAACTTACAAATGAAGAGAGATCTCATCCTTTCTGTGGGGGAAATCCAAGTGAAAGGGAGGGAATTCTGTGAGTTTCATCTTGCAGAGTTTCCTCATCACAAGAGCAACTGATGGAACATAGCTCATGTCATGTACATTATCACATAAGCTATTGTAAAAGTTCATGGGATTTTCCCTTATGTTATATGTGAACCTATGTGAGTTTTACTGTTTTGCATGAATACTGTGTGCCTCAGTTTCCCTGTGTGCTGCACAAATACCTCAGTGGTGGGAATAGGGGTATGTGACTTTGGCTGAGACCTCTGGGGCAGGTGAGGCTGCACCAGCTGTCTGCAAGTATGCTATGACCGGTGCCCTTTGTAACCTGAGACCCAATAGGTGGATGCAACCAGGTGACTCTTTGCCCTAGGAAGCGAGACAAAGAGAATAAGGAGGAGCAATGGGGTGTCTGAGGTTGGGTCGTTGGAATCTGTCAGTCTGCTGTGGGGAACTGGAATGGGGGGAGTCCCGGGCATCTGGCCCAGGACTCCCCAAGATGGACTTGGCTGAAAGTCACTGATTTCTGTGGTAGCAAGTTCTGTTGTACGCTGTTCCTGTCAACTAATAAACCCTTCTGTTCTACATGCTGGCTGAGAGTCACTGCTGACTGCAGGAGTTGGGGTGCAGGGCCCTCTGGCTTCCCCAGGAGCCCTGCCCAGGCGGATTTGCTGTGGGAAGCGCTTGGTGTGGAAGGGGATGCTGAATGCTCTGAGGTCAGACCCAGGAAGGTCAAAGCTGTGTAAGCTTCTTGCGCTGGAGACAGTATGCTCAGCGAGAGGAGGCATGCTACCCCAGAGTCCTGACTGGCTTTGTATGGAGTAGTTCCAGAGCATTGGCCTGGTGACTCCATGACACAGGCCCAGATCACTTTCCCTACAGATATTTGTGAAGTGTTAGACTCTCTTTCACAAGCGATGTTGGTGCTCATAAGAAATTCTACCCTCCTATTCTTGTGAAGTCTGGAAATTCTACATCAGTGTTACTATGTTCTATGAACAAATTATTTGGTTGTATATACAGTCCAAGAGGACTCATTCCATAGTATGACAAAGATGCAGGATCACAGCTGTCATTCGCTACAATGCAACTGTAAGATCTTTCTCCGCCAAGGTTATCGCTATCAGCTTCAGCACGTAGGTCACAATCTCGAAGATGGCATGGACTGTACATCCTTACTGAATTCTCATCATATTTCCTCTCATACATTTTCTGGAGACTTGGGCTTCTGTGGCTGTTCACTTTTTTTCCTTTTCAATAAAAAAGACAATGAAACTAATGTTGAAAATACAGCTATGTAATGTGATAAAAAGACAGAGCTTGAAAATTTTGCCCAATACCTACCTACTAGTGGGCTGAAAATATCTTCACCTACATATCCTTTGCAGAGTAATGGTTCTGTTTGTGTACAATTGGATTTTGAGTAATATAATGGTAATGCTGTCAATCAACTTTCTATTTAATGAACTTTTTAAAAAAGTCATTTACTGCTGATTCTCTTGCTTTAATTATAGCTTCTAAGGCCACGTCTACACTACCTGCCAGATTGGCGGGTAGCATTTGATCTATCAGGGATCGATTTATCACATCTAGTGTAGAGGTGATAAATCGATCCCCGATCACTCTGCCGTCAACTCCGGAACTCCACCACGGCGAGAGGCGGAAGCGGAGTCGACGGGGGAGCGGCAGCCGTCGATCCCGCGCTGCGAGGATACGAAGTAAGTGATTCTAAGTCGATCTAAGATACGTCGACTTCAGCTACGCTATTCTTGTAGCTGAAGTTGCGTATCTTAGATCAATTCCCGCCCCCAGTGTAGACCAGGCCTTACTCTTCCTGACTTTACTCCACTTCTTCTTTCCTTCAGTAGATCATGTTGTATTTCTTATATTCCTTTTATCTCCCTTTAATCACTTACAGCGTTCTCTTTCCCCTGCCATATTGTGTTCTTTGTCTTCTTCCTGACTCTATTTACACTAAAAATCTATTTGTCAACACAATATCTCCCCCCCCACACACACACCAACTCTCACATGTAGCTTGGAAATTTTACCAGACACTTCACAGCGTAAGAGGGGGGTGGGAGTGGGAATAGTCACTGACCAGAGGTAACACCCTGATGAGAAACAGCCCTTTCTTTCCACACATCCCTTTCCCAGTTGCTGGCAAAGGAGCATGGTGTGTGACTCCTACCAGGGTGCTGTTCCTGGACCCTGCTTGATGACTTTGTATTTCATATCCGTCTCTGCCTATTAGTTGATTGACAAATTGGAATCTCTTTCCTGGTCTCCAAAACCTTCTTTCTTCTCCAGTGGAGACAAAACGGTCTCTGTCTCTGCTCTTAGCCCCCTCAAGCCCCACTGAGGTCTCAGTTGCCTGGCTGCTGTGAGGGTGGGCTGTTTCTGCTACTCTCTGTAAATGTTCCCACTACCCTACTCAACTCATAGCTTCCTTGTTCAGGTTTTCTTCTTCTATGACTAGCTTCAGTGCCTGCCTCTGGTGCTGCTCAGGGCGATCTCAAGCAGTAGAAGAGTGAAATTGACCTAATTCGCCTCAGTTCATGGTTAGTCAGAGGGTTGTGAATAGGGACAGTGAAAACTGACTAGACTGTGGTGACTGCTGCAGGTTGGGGAAATGATCAGGAGCAGCAGAAGCACTGAGCCTGTTTGCAGCCTTGGGAAGATGCCCCTAAAGCAGTTTATACCAGGTTCACATTTGGCATGTTTGCTTTACAATCTACAAACATTTAAAATAAAATTAAAGCTTACAGTCTGCAGAAGTTGAAGACACTTGCTTGGGAATACTTCCTACTCACCATAGGCATATAGATCTCTTTCCAACCCTGTTAAAAGACTTAAAGCTTGCTCGACAATGTAATCCATAAAATGTGCTTTGCTGTGCATTGTGCACACAGTCAGGGCTCCCAGCAAGGTCACATACATACACACAGAATTGTTCTGGTTTCCGCGGCATGCAGAACAGCTCATTGAGCACCAAGTAGGAAACAAATCAATAGGCCACAGAATTTCCTAAAGAACTGTTTCTCATTTCTGAGTCAGCTCAACTGCAGACTCATCAGGAGAAGTTCATTGTATATTGCTCGTTAGCTGTGTCTGGAGTCCTGCAATCCACCGAGGCACTGTAGTAAATAGTTAGCACTTTCCACCAGAGGATATCAGTGCTTCAGAAACATAAAGCTCCTCGTGCCATCCGTCTGCAGAACTGTTGTGTAGTGGCTGACTTTACTGGAGTAAGGTGCATCCTGGGTCCTGCTGCAGTCGTTTGGCTCCATGAAATGTTAACACAAGGATAGTTTTCTCTCTCGCGCCCCGTTTCAGCTTGTCTGCCTCCTGTAGCATCAGGGTAAAGTTGTCACTACCACAAAAGCATTCCGGATGCAATGGTAGGAGAGCTTTTCACTATATGAAGGATTTCTGCTCGATCAACATGATTCGTGTTGGAGTTTCCCTGAATTTCTAGATGGTGCTGTTGCATTATCTTCCTTTCACCTTAAAGGGCTGTCCTGCATTGTCCGGTTGCATCTCTTTGGTAAGACTTAGATGTTCATGTCAGTTGTTACCCAAAATCAGTGTGAAGGCAATTAAAGTGCTTATTGACTGGCAACTTGTTCAGCATTGTGCTAATCGAATGGTTAGTTTAATCCTGTTTGCTACAAGCAAACCTCACAGAAGATACTTGTCCTTTGTATAATTCCACCAAATTCAACTGAGTTACACCAGGGATGCATTTGTCCCTTTGACCCATTGTTATCGGAAGGATGCCAATGTTTATCATTCCCATAAACTGTTGTGTACAAGGAATTGTCAAAGATCTCAGGCAATCCTAGAATTCAGTTGCTTTTAGGAGTCAGTAATGAGGACAAAACTGGAGCAAAGGTACCATGGCCTTCAACTCTTGTCGACAGTAAGCAGAGGACCAAGAAAGCAAAATAAATAAAAATTGGGCAGCAGCATTTTGCAGTTTGGAACAGTTGTCCAAATGGCTGCTTGGTGCTTGTGATGGTATCCCCGTACCGCTGTGCTTCGCTTTTGCCAGGGCAATCTTTAACAGAGGACACAATGAAGTTAGAGTAAAAGAGGCAAAATTCATGGACGTATGTGTGTATATTTTTAAACAAGTCAAATCTCAGACATTGTACGCAAAATACCATTTATCATTCCCTTTATATAAATACAAATGACAGGAATAATGCACATTGGATGATCATTGTTAACTTTTTAAAAACATACTGTTGTGAACAAGCCATGATAACAATGAACTGCTGTGAGTGCATCTTTGTGACTTTCGTAAATGAAACCAGATAATTTTGAAATGTCTTTATAAATTACTTAGCATGGGAAAGAAGTTATGAAAGAAGAGTGTTGAAATTGTCAGGTTTTGAAATTTTTGCTGCTTTCTGACGAATAAACTTTCATTTAGGCAAGTTTTGTCCTTTGCAAGGGAAAAGAGTTTGATCTCACAGTGTAAAACCTGGTCATGGTTACTCAGCTTCCTGTTCCAGTCAAACCATACATCACCTGTTCTTCTGCCATGGGAAAATCTGCATAGGGCTAGGAAGGATTGAGTTTAAATCTGGCACCATCTGTGACGTTATATGTACCACCTGACAAAGGGGTGCTCTGGAAATGCAGTGTTTGAACTTAAGCTCTGATGCTGCAGGATGAATTTGAAATGCTCAGTCTTCTACAGATTCAGGAAGTAGAAGATTGAATGAGTCAAAATTTAAGCTTTGATTTCTCAGTTTACTGCTTGGTGTTGCTACCGGAGATCCCTAGATTGTTTTTGTTTGTTGCCTTGGTGGTAATATTGTATCCATTTTGAAGCAACTAATACAATGTTTGCTCAGGAGCCAAATTGAGGGAGGGGGGAAATTGTGTAGTTTTAGCTCCATCCACAAACCATGCTGCTGCCAGCCACTTGAGATGCCAAAACACCATTGCCTGCAGATTGTCTTCGTGATAAATCAGTTCCCTGTTATATCTTGCATGCAGTGATGTCAGCTGACCTCTCTTCTTTTTTTTTTTTTTTTTTTTTTTTTTTGCTATTTGTCAAATAGTTAATGCTGTTGGCATACACACTAACACAGGGGTTCTCAAACTTCGTTGCACCATGACTCCCTTCTGATAACAAAAATTACTACATGACCCCAGGAGGGAGGACCGAAGCCTGAGCCTGCCCGAGCCCCACTGCTCCATGTGGGCGGGGGGCAAAGCCCAAGCCCCACTGCCCTGGCGCCCAAGCCCAAGGGCTTCAGCCCCAGGCAGCGGATCTCTAACCTGAGCGCCGCTCCCCCACACCCTGAGCTAAAGCCCTCAGGCTTCAACCACGGGCAGTTGGGCTCGGGCTTCAGCTATGGTGACCCCAGTAAAACAGGGTCATGACCACTTTGGGGTCCCGACCCACAGTTTGAGAACCACTGAACTAACATCATTAGGTTTCAGTTATGTGCCTATCTAAGGTTCTTGCATGGCCCCATTGCCATAGTATCTAAACGCCTCACAGTCTCTAACATATTTATCCTTGCAATGCCCCTGTGAGGCAGGGAAGGGCTGTTATCCCCATTTTACAGATGGGGAATGGAGGGCCGGAGAGATGAAGTGACTTGCCCAGAGTGTCAAAGGATGTTTGTGGCAGAGCAGAAATTGAATGCAGGTCTCCCACGCCCTAGGCTAGCACTCTAACCAATGGACAGCCCTTCCTCACAAACACTGTTGCGGTGAATGAGGGGCATCACACCTTTTACAGATATTGCTCCAGACCATCTGCAGACAGAGGGCTTGCCTGCACTTAAAATGCTACAGCAGGCACCACTGCAGCATTTCAGCATAGACGACACCGATGCCAGTGGGAGTAGGAGGAGTTCTCCCATCGGCATAGGTAATCCACTTCCCGAGAGGTAGTAGCTACGTCAACAGAAGAATTCTTTTGTCGTCCTTGCACTGTCTACACGGGGACTTAGGTCAGCTTAACTGTGCCATTCAGGGGTGTGTAGATTTTTCACACCCCTAATTGATGTCGTTAAACTGACTAATTTGCTAGTGTAGACCATGTCTGAGGCAGAGATCACGATGTTGGTTAAACTCAGTTCATGATGTGACAGTTACTTTGCAGCCATAAGGACTAGACTTAATACTTTTTAAATGAAAATGTTTAGATTCTGGAGATTCTAAAATGGCTGACTCTCAAAACCAAAACAAACAAACAACCTTGTACAACTCCCATATTTTCTTTAGCGAGGCAGTTTCAACAACAAATGACATGATTTGTGCTGATTATCTACATCCCATTAAAAAAAGAGACCAGCAACAATTACAAGTTTTCTATTGATGTGGAGTCACCTCTACATCTTCATCATGGGTCACCTGTGTATTGTCAGTACACTGCATTTTCAGCACTGATGTTTTCTTATGACTCAAACATAAGACTTTGAAACTCTACAATAAGCATTAGTGAATCAGATGAGTTTGCTAGTCAAATGCATGCTTAGGCCTCTGTGAAACAAACAAAACTGTGCTGGTTTTTTTTCTTTTTCTTTGTGAAATTAAATTGTATTTGAATAGGGTGATTTTCTTTCTTCAGTTGTGTCTAGGGGACCCTTTTTTTTCTTAACAAAACCAGGACTTTAGAGTTAAGATGTGAAATCTAGCAGTTTACCTTTGATTTATCTCTGCCTCTAGCAAATCTTAACCTTTCAGACTGCTGTTTGTTTCCATCTAGCATGGCAAGATATAATCAACCATAAGAATCATTTAAGAGCTAAAAGTCAATATTTGCTATAAAAAATATTTTTTCTTTAAAAAGTGTCTCATTGCTGCTAATCCAAGATGTGCTGTAAACCTTTATTTATAGCATTTTCTTCTCTGGCTCTTCCAACAAATCTGGTAGTGTGTGCTGCCCTTGTACCATGTCGCCCACAGAGGTTTTTGTTTTTTTGGCACAGACAGAAATGTAAGCATTCTTGACTTGCAGGCAATGAACTTAAAGAGAAATTATCAATTTCCTTTTGATATTTCTTTGATCAGAAAACAGGAGACCACAAGCTGAGTCTTTTTCACAATTGCAGGACACTTTCCCAAACCTGGAATTACATTTAGCTGAAATGTTTCAATCTAATTGAATCACATTGTTCATAAGTAGCATACTTTGGTTAAAATTACGGTGTGTGGCTTTTAAAAAAATCATTGACATGTTAGTTTTGCTGGAAGCAGACGATATACTATTGAGTTGTTACATTTTTGTGGAAATGTATTATAAAGATTCTGGCGAAAAGAAATTGTAAGGGGATAGTTCTGGCTGTTCTAATTTGTTGTAATTTCATTAATAGCCTATCATGTATCCAGTCAAGACCAGGTACGTCTTCCTGTAGTGTAAGAAACCACTTTCTAGAAGTGAATGCTGCTAACACTGCTGGGCTCCTCAAAAATAACAGCATTTAAGGGGGTGATCTAGCTAAGAGGAAAACTTTGTAATTCTGCTTCTTTGAAGATACCATTTTACAGAACTCTCAGCCTAGTTTCCCAGCATGGCGGCAGTCTCTTAGGTCTTAGTGTCGTGGGGGTGGGTTAACTTGCTTGAAGGCAGCAAGAGCAAAGTCTGGGTCCCTGACTGGCCATCCCATGCTGAGTATGGATACTGCCTGCCAGTCACAGTAAGTTTCTACACCTACATGGGAGATGGGACTCAGGACCAAGAGACCCCTCTGCTGAAAGGCCCTCTGCCTGCTCTGCTCTCTTTGGCCATTTGGATGGAGTCTGGCTGCCTGCCTGTAGCTAAGCAGAGCTATAGATGTGCATCCTTGAGGCAGTAGCCTTTGCTGCCATCTCATTCACACCAAAGGCTTCCCATACTTGGTGTTGGGCCAGGTCTATGCATTTGGGTCTATAGCTTTTTAAAGTTCCTAGGGTGAAATCTTGGACCCAGTGAAGTCAATGAGTGTTTGCCATTGATGTCAATGCGGGTAGAATTTCAACCCTAATCTTTCTTCTTTTTTTTTCTAGAACTGGTTTAAAAAAGAAAAAAAACTAGTTTTGTGAGTAATTTCAAAACCGTTTAAGGTTCAAATGGTTCTAAGTGGACCAAGGTCTAAGTTTTTAGACATTTTTATCTAAAGCAGCAGTTCTGAAACTTTAGCAACCTGAGGACCCCCATTTTGATTAAAAAATGTTTGGGGACCCCCAACCCCCCCCCCCGCTCAGCTCTGGCCCTGCCCCTGCTCTGAGGCCCTGCCCCTCTCTCCCCTCCCCTCCCCCTCCCTCACTCCCTTTCACCAGGCTGTGGCAGGGGGTTGGGGTGCAGGAGGGGGTGTGGGCTGTGAGCTGGGGTAGGGGGTTGGGGTGCAGGAGGGGGTGTGGGCTCTGGGAAGGAGTTTGGATGCGGGGTGCAGGCTCTGGGCAGGGGGTTGGCGGGGGTGAGGGGTGTAAGCTTCGCCGGGAGGTGCTTACCTCAGGTAGCTCCTGAAAGCGACTGCCACATCTCTCTGACAGTGGCTTCTAGGTGGGGGGCCAGGTGGTCTCTACTTGCTGCCCCTGCCTGCAGGCACTACCCCCGCATCTCCCATTGGCCATAGTTCACGGCCAGTGGAAGCTGCGGAGTTGGTGCTCAGGGCGGGGGCAGCGCACAGAGACCCCCTGTCCCCCCACCCCAAAAAGGGCTGCAGGGACTTGCCGGCCACTTCCGGGAATGGTGCAGAACCAGGGCAGGTAGGAAGCCTGCCTTAGCCCCACTGCACTGCCGGATTTTTAGGGTGCAGGAGGCGCAGGGAGGGAGGGGGAGGAGTTGATCAGCAGGGCCCGTGGACCCCCTCGGAAACCCCCAGGGGTCCAGGGACCCCAGTTTGAAAAACACTGATCTAAAGCATTATCAATAGGGCCATGAAAAATGTGTCATGGACTGTGAAATCTGGTCTTTGTGTGCTTTTATCCTATACTATACAGATGTCACAGGGGAGACCAGCGTTTCTCAAATTGGGAGTCCTGTCCAAAAGGGAGTTGCAGGGGGGTCACAAGGTTATTTTAAGGCGGTCGCGGTATTGCCACCCTTACTTCTGCTCTGCCTTCAGAGCTCAGCAGCCAGAGAGCGGCAATGTTGGCCGGGCGCCCAGCTCTGAAGGCAGCGCTGCCGCCAGCAGCAGCGCAGAAGTAAGGGTAGCAGTACCGCAACCCCCCACCAGTAACCTCGTGACCCCCCCCCCCCAAACTCCTTTTTGGGTCAGGAACCCTACAAATACAACACCATGACATTTCGGATTTAAATAGCTGAAATGAAATTTACTATTTTTAAAATCCTATCACCGTGAAATTGACCAAAATGGACCGTGAATTTGCTATGGTCCTAATTATCAATATTTTTCATCTGCCAAAACTGAGTTTTTCATAAACATATGTTGTTGAGGTGTTTGCTTTTAAAATAATAACTCTGGTATGAAAAATGGAAAACAAACAAACCCCAAACCAATACTGACCTTTTAAAAACCACTTTTTGGAACAGAACAATTTTTAATTACAAACTTTTCAAAAACTTCAGACCAGCTCTACTTTTTCCACAGGACCTGCCCTTGGCCCATGAAGACAGAAAGTTTCACAAACCCGTAATACTAATGATTCCTACCACTGCGACTCTGAATTTTGGGTTGCAGAACCATAAGTGCAGTTGATCTTCCCTCTGGAGCTCTGGTAATAGAGAAGCACGGTCTCCAACAGGAAGCTTCTTCACTGACCAGGTTCAAGAAGGAGCTGATTGGGGATGCTCAGAGGGCAATATATATGCTTAGCAAGGGGTGGTGTATGATAGCCAGTAGAGGGCCTAGATCGTGTCTTGTTCCTGCTCCTACTGTCATTAAGGGTCAAAATATCTTAAGACTAAAGGCTGTTTCATTTATCTCATGCTAAGACCCAGCAGTGAGACTGCTGTACGAATTATATCTTTAGACAGAAAACTATTGTGGGGGAGGGGGCAGTTTATGTCCCCTCCAGTCTTTGCACTTCTCCTCCCATTTCACCTGCACTTGATATTGTCTAAGGAACATCAAAAGCTTCTCTAGGGAGCATTAGAAGCCTGCTTGCTGTGTTCATTAATGAACCAGAGTTTGTTGTTAGCCTCTGTCCATCCTTTCAAGCAGGTGTCACAGCAGCCAGTAGCAATTACAGCTGTATTCAGGGGACAGCAGCATGATTCAGCCAGTCAAAAACAATCTAAATGGAATGAAGCTTTCACAGTTTAGGGATTATATATTTTTAGCAAGCAGCATGATGTGATCCAACCAGATAGCTGTGTTTTTATAAATGGAGCACTTGATCTTTTCTTTATAGCAGGTGACAGTATAATATTCAGAGAGGTCAACAAGAGGAAAGGAAAATGATCGCTAGGTGGAAGAAGGAGAGTTGGGGAGGAGGAAGTTTGCATCAGATTAGCAGTATCATTTGGTCCTGCAAAAGTACAGGGTGTCAGATTTTCCAGGGTTCAGCTCCCTTTGAGCCCCAAACTAAGTTGTAAGATTTTCAAAAGGATGCTGAAAAGGATGCTCTTTTCAAAATGTTGGGTGCCCAATTGTGTGAAAATCTGGCCTTTAATCAGAAGCCTAAATGAGAACTGAATTCTTCTGAAAATCTGATTTGTAGGTAATTAGATTTTTTTTCAAGACATTTTTGCTTCCTCTGCCTTTTAAAAACTGTGATCTAGTTATTACTGGAACAGAATGTGCTACCTTGTTGGTGGTTCCCTTTCGGTAATGGATGAATGGTCCCTATATTTGAAGTCTGTAAAGTGTTTTTAGATCCTCCTAGATGAAAGGTGGTAAATAGGAGATGTTTTATTGATCCTTTTGAGTATTTTGCTGTGTAAAATTGATAGTTGAATTCTACATCCTATTAGAAGTGTTATTTCAGGGTGAAAACAATGCCACATTTTAGAAGCTTATGGAGAAAAGAGGTTGCTGGGGAGAGTCCCAGAAATCTGTCGTGTACGGGCTTGCTTCCCAGAAACAGACTTCTTATCTGAATTCCACCCACTACTTTCAGCTAGCTGGTAATCACAATGGAACTTTAACTAGGCTTGCAGGTCTGAGAAGAGTCTAGTGGAGATGCTGAGAAAAATGTGAGGAAATAAATTGCAAGACAGTAAACATATCACCTCAGGGGTCTTGTTGCCTGGAAGGGTAGTTACCTGTCTCATGTCTCCCATGCATGTCTCAAATCAGGATCCAATTATAATGCTTTGCACTTATTTAGTGCTTTTCATCCAAGGATCTTCAAATACTGCTACAGATACTTAAGAACAGAGGATAATGATGCCCATGTGAGGTGAGGTGCATTTTTTTTGCAGTTACAAATGGGAAGGATGTTGCAACTTCCCAAGTTCCAAGGAAGTCTATGAAAGAGTTTTTGTTGGGAATCCAGGCATTCTTGCTCTTAGTCCAGGGCTTTATCTAAGAAAATCTGTAACCTGAAAAAGTCATAGAGCAAAGTATTATATGTAAGATTTCAGGCTGAGGACTTGAACATAAACTTACTATTTTTGTTGGCATTAGAATTCATAAAACAATTGCAAGAGGTATGTAGAAGAAATACACTGACCAACTGAGAATGTTGAGACACTATTACATCTCTGTTAGTCAATATGTCTTTTTTTTTTTTCTCCAGCATCAGTTATTTCTGCAAGAACAACTTTATCTGTGATCGGTTGAGAAGGATCGTGTGTCTGGAACATCAAAGCCACCACAATGAAGCACTTCCTGAGGTAACCCTTCTCCAAAACCATGTCTAATGATAACTCGTTTCATTGTAGAACAATTTTGCTGTATTTTGGCCATAATCTTCCATGTTACTAGTGGAATATAACTTATTATTGGTTGCTTTTCAGCCACTTTGCCACTACCATTTAATTAAAACTGTCAAAATGTTAGATTTTATTAAAACTTCATTTTCAGTTATACAGAATATTGGAACTGGCCTATTGAATCACATCAGTGATCCATCTAATCCAGTGGCATGTCACCAGTACTTGATGTTTCAGAGGAAAGTTGAAGAAACTCACAAATGGACAACTAAAGAATGATCCGTTAATGGCAGAGAATCCCTTTGGTACTGCAGATTTCAGTATTGTTACTTGAGGTTGATCATCCGTAATGATCTGGTACCTAAGCCATACTTGCTGCCATGACTCTCTTGTTTAAATGGGTTTCCTTCACTACTTCTGTCAGCAGTGATGTAGTGCTAAATTTTATAGCGTAGGAGCCCTGTAGAGGGGATCTCAAGTTAGTAATTCTGTCACGTGCAATAGGGTTTGAATATGGGTGCTTTGTCTTATGGTGACACAGGGATTTTAGATTTTGGAGGCTAACGTTTTACCGAGAAATTTTATCTAATGGAAAATCTGCACAACAGCAATTGTGAGCCTTCATGCATTGGTAATAAATACACATACGTCTCAACATGAAACACGCACAACTCCGGTTTTATTTGCCAAACTTCTTATTGGCCAAACTAGGTAACAAGGCACATTCAAAGCACACATGTTGTTAGTCAAAAAGCCCACTGGCACCACATGTAAAATACTGTCTTTACAACATTCATGTTCTCTGCAAACTTCATATGAGGGGAAGATTCACTGGTTTGCTCCAGCTACTTGTGAGCTACTCCGTAAACCTGATTTGACTGGCTAATCAGACCAGGTTGACAATGGTTTTCCACAAGCCCCCACTTATCCTGACAGACATCCCAGCAGCTGTGACACACACCCTGTTCACTGCAGCCCCTCATCCCACAGGCTCTCAACACTCCCCGTTCACCCCTTAGCCCACCGACAACTCTCCCTCCTGCCGCTCACCCACCGCCCCTGGGACTTTCCTGGCCATTCACCACCACATCCCTGGCTCAACACTCTGCTTCTGTCCCAGGCTAGAAGGGCTCCTCTCAACCACAGCTACCCAGCAGCTTCGCTAGCTGCCATCGCCCAGCTAACACACGCACAGCACAGGCCAAATTTGAGTGATGAGTGGTATTGCGGCCTTGCACATGGGATCACAGTGCCAGTCCAGTTTGGTGCAGGCAGAGGGAGGCCAGGCCAAACCTGAGCGGCACTGACATTGAGCGCCAGGTTGCACCGTCACTAGGGGTTTGGTCCAGGAGGCTGCTCCTCCATCATGATGAAGGAGCTGCTAGGCCAAACCTGAGTGACACTACAACCTTGGTGCCAGGTCGCAATGGCACTTGCTCAAATTTGGCCCAGCTGTTCCCTGCCCTGAAGGAAGGGTGGCCGGGTCAAATGGGAATGCCGTTGGAACCCCGTTCACCAGGTGAAGTGCCAGTGGGCTGCTCTGTCCTGGATTTCAGGTGCCGGAGCTACACTCCGGACCACTCCAGCACCACAACACCCCATCTGTCACTGACTGTATATAAGCTCCCGGGGAGTGTTACTGATGATTTTGATTTGTATGCACGCAGCCAGCTCTGATTTTAATGTGCTGTTAGTAAAGCTCCTGTTTTAGTCAAGCCCAAATCAGATAGACAGTGCCTTCATTTTGACCCATATAACCACTTCCCCGTTGTTTCTGATTCTTTTCCTGTTGGGTGACTAATTAGAGAGGGTTGGCATTGCCCATTGTGAGCATGGTGATGGGCACACTAGAAACTAAAATAAATCCCTGTGGATGCCCAGAAGGAAACTGCCATCTCTCTACTTCATATTATGATGCTCCAAAAGGCAGTGAATGGCGAGAGAGAGTCTTGTTTACTTACTTGGGAGGCACTCAGATACTATACTGGTGAGAACCAAATAAGTACCTGTTTGGGAAACAATTTTTCCCTTTCATGGAAAAGTCTAACATTTTGAAATTACTTTCCATTCTCATTTGGATTGAAAAGTCAAAATAGCAAAAAGTTTTTCTCAGAATTTTCCATTTTGCAAGTTTCAATTTGGAAATGTTGAAGTGGAAAAAGTGGACAGTTTTGAAGTATGTTTCAAAATGAAATCTTTCATTTTTGAATTGACATTTCAAAATGAAACGTCTCATTTTGAATCTCCCCCATCATAAAATCCAAAACATGAATCTAAATTGACATTTTTCTCTGAATTTTTTTGTCAAAATAATTTTCCAGTGTTAACACGTTTTTTAGTTGAAAAATTTCAACCAGCTTTGTTCAATAGACTTAGGGTGATAGTGAGCAGCAAACTAGATACCAGCATATAGTAGATATGACTGCAAAACTGCAATGAAGTTTGGAGGTGATCATTCCCGTTTGAATAGCACTAGTGAGACAACACGTAGAAACTGTGCACAATGCTAGACATCTATGATCGAATTAAGAGTGGCAGAACAGGAACTTTCCAAAGCTGATATCTACTGTTTGCAAAGGTAAAAGAACTGCCTCCTAGTGCAATCATTTTTCCAGGTAGGCTCTAGGGTAGTGCTTCTCAACCTACTTACCATTGTGGTCCATATATGCAGCTCTCTATGCATTATGGGGACCACATCCACGCAATATATATATATTACCTGTGTGGCCCTGAGGATGTCACATGGGCCACAGCTGTGTGCTGATTGGGCCACAGCTTGAGAACCACTGCTCTAGAGTAAGGAGACTGGGTAGAAAATGAGGGTGACAGAGGTATTTTGAAGCTGCCTCTTGCTGAGGGAGTTCATTTGAAGCGAAATGGAAACTACTCCATCCCTGTGGACTTCCCAGAGTGGCAGCCATTATAAAGACGACTTGGGGAGAGAGACTGGGAGCCAGAATAGGCTCTAGAAAGAGCAGATCATATGATAAAACATGTCTGTGTAAGTTCAGAGCCTGTGGCATGAGCGATTCTCTCCATTAGTTACGGAGGTAGGTTTAGGGTGTGGATGTGGCTTGTGTATTAGAAGTAAAACGTTAGAGTGGTCTTGTGGAAAGGAAGGATGACCTGGTGGTTAACACACTGGACTGGGACTCAGGAGCTCTAGTCCATTCTGGCTCTGCCCCAGACTTCTTTGTGTGACTGTGGACAAGTCACATAATTGCTTGATGTCTCTTCTCTGTCTGTAAAATGAGAAGTACAATTCTTGCTTTCTCCCACCTTCGTCTGTCTTGTCTACTTGGACTGTAAGACCCTCAGGATAGGGGCCATCTCCGATTGTGCTAGGTGCTGTACATATACATAGCAGGGCCTCTAGGTGCTACTGGAGTACAAGACACTAATTCACGTCCTGATGGGCTAAACAAGACAAATATAAGTGTCGATATAGGACAAGTTTTCAGTAAGGATGAAGATGTTGTAATTTTCATATTGGGTTCTGTGTGGTTTTTAATCTGTTCCTTTTCTGTTGATGTATTGTTTTTGGGTTATTTTTATAATCTGTTTAAAATCCTGACCCATTCCTTTGATGTGGTGATTGTTGTAAATATGGTTTGTTTTAATTAAATATCAAAATTTTCAGGGCATACTATTTAAAGCGTATTCTGTCAAAAATAGATTTTAAAAAATTGATCCCTTTTAAAAAAAAAAAAAAAAAAAAAAAAGGCAAAGCTTAAGAGGAAAATATCCTTTAAAGGCGCTTCTTACCCACAACTCAGAAATGGCTGAACTCAAAAATTACCTTTCCTCACTGTGAAGCAGTCTGTCTTCCACATGGAGGGGGGATGGTGGGTTAGTGTTAGAAAAGTTTTCAAAAACTTGGCATTGTATGTGAATGATAGTGACTCTTGCTGACATTGAGACTAAGTTGTTATATGTAGGACTAAGGTAGAAAGATTCCTACGAAGAAATTAGTTATGATGCTGCTTAGTGACACTTCATTTAATAAACTGAAGCCTTGCAATGCTTGAGAGATTAAAAAGCACAATCAATCTTTCTCTGTATAGATTATATTTGATTTTAAACCCTTCCTTCAGTCATTCCTTGTCCACTTGATCAACTCATCCGTTCAGGCCCTTCCCATGACCCTGCCAGTGAGAGAGAATGGACTTTATGGCATGTTTGGAAGGGTAATCAATTTGCCTCTGGCGAGCCAAAGGAGTAGCAAATTCCAGAGCCAAGGTTTCTCCTGGAGAATGCCCTGCCAGCAGTCCATCCTATTTAAAGCAAGGGGACTCCACCTTAAATGTCTCTGCTGATCACAGTTGTTGTAGTGCTGCACCTTGGGTTTCTCAGGTAACCAAACCCCAACCCATTTAATGACCATTTGGCAATGCTGAAACTCTTGCAGATTTTGCGGGGTGAGTGGTAGAAGGTACCATCTGCTTGTGAAAGCGTGAGGCTGTTCCACATTCCAGCTGTGGTCCAGCCAACTAAAGACAATGTAGTATTCATTGTACATAAGGGATCTGCTTGGGTCTGCAACTTTCCACGTTCTGTCTTTTAACATCCCTTTTGCTTTGGGAAGACTTCCCTGAGAATTTAAAAACTGGACAGGTGCTGTTCCTGAATTGGGACTGTCCATATGGTCAGATTTATTTATGCACCTGAACCTTCACTCTCTTATTGTGCAGCACCAACAGAGGACTTATAAATATTGCAGAGAGCATTCTCATGGAGGGATTAATATAACCTCTCCAGAGCTGTCTTTGTTTTCGTTAGTTTCTCGCCTTCATTTGTTGGACAAACCCACGTGAAATGCTCATTAGATCTGGGCACTCAGTTATCAGATAATTTAGGAGTAAGTGTGAATTTGATAAGCCAACCAGAAGGGAGGGTTGTTTCTTGCTCTCACTTTCTGATTCTTATCACACGTGCATAGTCTGGGGTTTGTTCTGTTTGCTTCAGTTTGACTTCCTGGCTCAACACAAAAGCAGGAACATTTTGGAGAATTTCCTGAAGTTTGAAATTTTGGCAAAAACGGGAAAAGATTCTCATAGAAAACGTCTCCACTTTTCAACCAGCTCTGCTCACAACTGGGTCTTGGTGAGGCTGCCAAGATGTCACTTCCTTTTATTGTTGTTTATTATTATTATTATTATTTATTATTATTTCAGATACTAAAATATAATTAGTTACTTACTGTACTTAACACCTGCTCAAGTTGGTTGGAGTGCAGTTTTTCCTCAGTAAATCTCAGAAATTTGTCACCCTCCCTGGGTCTACTGGTAAACAGCCTCCAAGCACTAGCAAATTTTTACAATATGTTATATGTCTTGCCCTGATCCCATCAAGTAAAATAAAAATCACCGAGGCAGTTGAAAGTAGGGAATGCGAAGGTGCAGCTCCCAATATAGAATGCTTTTGAATCACTCTGTCCTGATGTGTTCCTTGGTTGCTATAGTGATTTTCCTCCATGTATAAGCGGATGGGCAAATTGGAATTCAGTCTTCCTTATGTCTGAAAAACTGTCTGATATGTCGTACAGTTTTTTTAAAAAAAGGAGCTATCAGGTTTGTGTGGGGCAGACAGATAATTCTCCTTGTAACGATGGCCAGCAGAGAACCTTACTGTTGATCCTTATTTACAGCTGAAAGTTACACAAATAAAACGAGGACCAGTCAAATTGAATTGTTCATAAAAGTACAGTATAACATTTTAAAAGGGTTTTTCTTACTTGGACAAGCTGCTGGTCTGTGGATGGAATATAGAAGTCTTATTTTTCCAAGCTAAAATCGGAGTGCAGTTACCCAGTAACGGTACAGTGAGCAGCTCTCAGTGTATTGCACCAGCATCCAGCAGACAAAATGAATAAACATCATCCATTATCTGATGTGACAGAAATAACGTCTTTTCCACTGATTTGTGTATGTCTGCAGGGAACAAAGTAGTTGCATAGGTCTCTTGTGTATCTGCAGTATGTAAAACTAGGCATGAAGGGAAGATAGTAAGGGTGGCAAACAAACTGTGGATCTATGGGATGGATTTTTAAATTAGAACGTTTGTTTTAATTTATATCAAACTTAGTCATCAGCACTGGGCATCTAATTAAAAAAGCCAGTTTACCAAGGACTCAGGCAGTTGAATTTGTTCAATACTGATCTGTTCGTGGCTTTGAAAATACTAATCTTCCTATGGCTCTGAAAAATCATTTGAGACCAGAAGAATCGGGCTTGTTCCATTCATTAATTTAAGGTGGGATTTTCAAAAGCTCTCCTCACTGGCCTGAGTTACTCCCACTGAAATCATTGAAATGCTGAGCTTTTTTTGAAAATCCCACCTTTAAACTCCTGGGGGGTTTACTTCCTGCAGGACAGGATTTTCTCAGACGTAGTAGGGAATTTGGGAAATCTTTGAGCTAAAAGAGGATTTGATCTTTTAAACATGGATAAAACAAGTACTCTTGTCTGCAATAAGAGAACTCAATCATGATTATCTTGCATTTTTCATGCCTCTCGTAGTATTTGAAAGGCTGAACAGGCAGTTAATTCACCAGTCATTGACATTCAGCCATGTTTTGGATGGGACAGAGCATGGGCATACAGTAGAACCTCAGAGTTACAAACACCAGAATTACGAACTGACCAATCAACCACACATCTCATTTTGGAACTAGAAATACACAATCAGGCAGCAGTGATGAAGACAATACAGTACTGTTAAACGTAAGCTAAAAAAAAAAAAAGGGGAAAGCAGCATTTTTCTTCTCCACAGTAAAGTTTCACAACTGTATTAAGTCAGTGTTCAGCTGTAAACTTTTGAAAGAACCACCATAATGTTTTATTCAGAGTTACGAACATTTTAGAGTTATGAACACCTCCATTCCTGAGGTGTTAGTAAATCTGAAGTTTTACTGTATTGCACAATGGTTTAGGACCAGAGGGAAAGAGCAAGGAAACTTTGGATAGATTATTAATCAAGTTGAGATGTGGCTTCAGTATTAATTTTGGTTGAGTCTTTTCTCAGATTTTCAGTCTGTGTTTGACATGGTCCCCATGTCTTGCTATGATGGAGAAGATCAGCAGAGTTAAATTACCCTTTATATAAAAGTCTGACTGACCTGATCAGAAAACACCACATCAAGCACGCTTTTCTATGACGATTATCAAACTCCGAGGACACTATCCACTCCATTAGGATAATGATGTTTAACACAAGTTGAAAGGACCATGGGGCTAACTGAGAGAAATATCTGACACCCTTTGCAAGCTCAGCTGAAAATGCTCATGTGGATAGCTTCAGAGTGAAGAACATCATCTACTGAGTTATCACCACACTCATGCTGAATAGGAAAGCTTCCTGAGAGCTTTCCTATTCAGCTACTCTTCAAACTACTCGACTTAGTTTGTGAGATCATAATAGTCTAAGGAGTTAGCTACATGGGTAATACACGCAAGTTAAAGCATGTTAAACCCTCATTTGGAAGCTCTAATTCAGAAGTTGTGTCCTTAGTTTGCTGTAACCTAATCTGAGGAGGAATACGTTACAGTTTACTAAGGCCACTTTACTTCTGAATGAGAGCATCCACATGCGGGTTTAACGCACATTAACTTTGCGTCTTTAGTTAATTCGTCTTAACGTCACTGAATGTCATTAGTAGATGATACGGCTTACAGGCCTGATTGGTTATTGCTTCCCATACTTTTAAATCTGACGTCAGATTGTAGGAATTCTATAGCTTCTAGCACCCTCCTTTCTCCTCTCCACTTCCTCGCTCATGGAAGAGACTCCATGGTTAGCATTATCATTGCTGTGCTCCTTCACAGTAGCTTTTTGGTTTCATCGCGCTGCTGGTGCTGCAAGGAAAATCGAGAACAACAGCGTAAGGCTATATGCCCAATGCCTTTCTTTGTTGAAGTAGCTCATGGCAGAAAATGAATGTTGAGAAGACCCAGAGAAGAATAGTGACATGCAGAAAGGAAAGCTTGAGGGAGTTGAAGACTTGATGAAGTGGAAGAGCAAGAAAAAGAAAGAGGTGAGATAGGGATGCGATACCCATGGTCAGTCTAGTGAGTCAAAGAAACCCCAGAGAGAAAACTCCCACAGAAGTTCCCTTGTCATCTGAAATAGTATGGGAAAGATTATAGTTAAAAATTATAATTAAATCCCTGTAACATTTCAAACCACTGTGTGGTATTCTGCAGCTATTAGACATTGCTGTGTGAGCCTGTTCCTAGGTACACAGTATATCTTAAGGGGTGGGAAAGCATAGTAATGTAGGGCTGGAAGAGACCTCAGGAGGTCATCTAGTCCAGCCCCCTGTGCTGAGGCAGGACCAAATATACCTAGACCATCCCTGAAAGGTGTTTGTCTAACCTATTTTTAAAAGCCACAGGTGATGGAGATTTCACAACCTTCCTAGGTAACCTGTTCCAGTGCTTAACTATCCTCATAGTTAGGAAGTTTTTCCTAATAGCTAACCTAAATCTCCCTTGCAGCAGATTAAGCCAGTTTATTTCTTGTCCTGTGCTCAATGGATATGGAGAGCAGTAGATTACCATCCTCTTTATAACAACCTTTTACATATTTGAAGACTGAACATGTTCAATTCTTTCCTCATAGGTCTTGTTTTCTAAACCTTCAATCATTTTTTGTTGCTCTCTGGACTCTTTCCAGTTTGTCCACATCTTTCTGAAAGTGTGGCACCCACTGGACACAGCACCCCAGTGAGACCTCACAACTGCCTTATGAATGAATGACTTCTCTTATAAAATACGTACGTTTTTTACCTCTTTGAATTTCTATCTTTGCTGAGAGCAAGCGCTTGCCCGTGTGGGTATCGCTGTGTCACAGGAAGCTGTGTGCTAGCAGTGACACCCTATTCCGCTTCCTTGCCATTCAGGTAGAATCAGTGCGAGGCACCGGCAGGTTCTTAGAATTCTAATACGTAACAATTCATGTGCAGGTTACAGTTTATCAAACTGGTTTTTGAGACAGAATGGGAGGCTTGATACTGGTGCTTCCCTTTGAACGCTTGCTGATCTTGAAGAATTCTAACCCTTCAAACTATAAAGTATTTGCGGGAGGCATGTTGGAGCTGCTGTGCCAGGAGGAAGGCGTGTGTGTGGCAGGAAGACAATGGACCAGGACAACATTCATGGGTAAAGGGGGAGGTGGTGTGGGAGGCAGCAGCAGGGGGTAAAGAGAGGAAGAGAGTTCTGAGTAGTTAACTCTGCCTAGGGTGACCAGACCGCAAATGTGAAAAATCAGGACAGGGGGTGGGGGGTAATAGGAGCCTATATAAGAAAAAGACCCAAAAATCAGGACTGTCCCTATAAAATCGGGACATCTGGTCACCCTAGCTCTACCCCCAAACCCCCTTTTGGAGCCCGAAATAGAGATGAAACGTTTTCTTAGGGTCAGAGTAACCTTTTCTAAGCCATGTTATCCCAGTTACGTTGAGCTTCATTAATATATTACTCTGCATGTAACAAATCACTTTGAATACTCAAAATTTTTGGGCTAAGGGATGGAGTTCCTGTGTGTGTGCGCGCGCAAGTACATACGCTCGCACGAGAGATTTATGCAAGGTAATGTGTGCGTCTGTATACACGTGTGTACTAGTATTAATGCATCATTAAGGTTCAGGCATCAAGCACTCACAATTAAGACATTTACAGTTACTAGTTTACGTCTGTAACATGGCCACATGCATATTATACAGTATTTTCTTTTTGCGTTTTTCCTGATTAAATGGTACTGCTAACTTACGTGTGAGGCCCTTCATTTTATTCGTTTAAAGTTTCCTAGGAATTTATCAAAAAATTTTAAAAGGTGAAAATCAGGGCAAAAAATTAACTGAATAGTTTTCTGGGTAAATAGGGTAAATATTGGGAACAGGAGGACAGAAAAAAGCAATAAATAGAGATGGCATCTTGGTACTGAGTGGCACAGGTTGTCAAGCCGCCATCTCTCCATCCAGACTCAATCAGCAATCTGTGCATATGACACACACGCATGCATGTGTGTGTCTTGCAGTACATTGCCTTAGTTTAACAGACTGCCTTGCATTTACACTTAGACTAATTTATTATTAACATAAAATCTTCTACCTAATGTAACATATTGGATTTTCATAATATAATCAGTATTTTCATAGACTTCAGTGGTCCAAAATAAGAGTGAAAATTGGTAAAAAAGCAAATAGCTTTTTGTAAAACTAGGAATTTTGGGTTAAAAAAGACAGAAGGCTTTCCTTCTGTGTTAAGTATGCATAACGCAGACTGTACATATGTGTGTGATAATGTGTGTGTGTGTGCAGTGTTGTGGAGCTCATGCTGTGGGGGAACAAACCCTACTTTTTACTTGGTTTTCTGAACCTTAATGTTGAATTAATACTCACTTGAGTGGAGAAGTTTGATTATCATTTTGGAACCACTTTGAGCAGGTGTAAATGGCTACACAAGCCAGTGGCGAATCAGGCTCTACATTTTCTGTGCAAAGAAAACATGTGCCAGACCTAGAGCAAGCTTGGGGGAGGGGAGGAAGGGGAATCTATTTCCACAAGAATTTGGAAGGTATTGGCATATGTTGCCAGAGGCAGTCGTGTGTGTCATCCAACCTAATTCAGTGATCATACTGTAATGCCGCGCTAGATATTTATTTATTTATTTTTATTTATTTATTTAAATTCTCAATCTCTTTGTTTCACTTGGTGGGTGTCTAGGAATTTGTCAGTTCACTTTAAAATAAAAACCTAGCCCATTTCATCAGCAGTGTGCTTTCATTACAGGATTTCTGCAAGCAAGAATTCATTTTTATTAAAAAAAAAATAATTGAAAACAAATTTCAGTAACTGTTCATACCATTCTCGTTGTAAAGAAGACTTCCACTATCACAAGGTTAAGATGGACGAGTAGTATAACATTACAGGTATCTACAAAACAAAGATTTTTTTTTTTACTTTAGGTTCCTAGTTATAATTAATGCAGTCTGCTTTATTAAAAACAGCCACTGTCAAACGTTTTATGGTAAGTCACATTTGCAGTATCTTTGTCATTTCTTTAGCACTGTGGTCTATTTTTAATAGCTGTACTTTTGGTTAATAATAATAAAAATAACCTAGCATTTATTTAGCTGTTTTCATTTGTAGATCTCAAAATGCTGTACAAAGGAGGTCAGTATCATTATCCCCATTTATAGGCGGGGATAGCCATGCTTAGTACAAGCCATACACAAAATTATAATGGTGAACATAAATTGGAACGAGGGAAAAATAGCTGTGAAGTCCAAACTCCTTATACCACTATAGGCATGTTTCATCATTGAACCTAAAGGCAGTGCCAGAATAACACGTCACGACTAGCAAGTTTTTGAGACTTTATCCATTTCCAGGAACACTTGTTTTCCATAAAACCAGATTTTTACCAGTAATGAAAGATGGATTGTCATGTTTAAGCTCCAAGGGAAGGAGTTAACTACAACCATAGAGTTTTTATAAAGGAGCTATGCCGTTTGTAAGAGAAAGTCTCTGCATTGGAAATAAACATTTTGATTGAGCAGCTTGCTTGGAGATAAATGGATCTTTCTTCTATATGCAAAGAAGAGATGACCACTGTGGGCTACGGACATTGCTGCAATAGAAGTACATTGGAATCGTAAAATGCACTGCACACCAAATAGTATATGATATTCATTTACAGCACATATCAGTGATCAAAAAGCAAATTTTTTGTCTTACTCCATTTGGGTCCCAGCCAGCAGTGCTCTCAGATAGAACTCCCGTTTACTTCATTGGAGTTCTTCCTTAGTAGGAATGCAGATGAGCACTTTAACGTTCCATCAACTTCATGAGGTATCTGTTGCTGAGTTGTGCTTGTTTTGTTGTTTGAAGATAGTAACCTAATCCAGGATAGCAACAACCACAATGACTCATGGGGCATATGTGACTGCTGGAGTACTGAAATGTCCAGCTTTAGAGTCTATTTTTGCAGGAGCAGAATTGAAGATTATGGATGAACACATTGGCTGCCTTTGTATGACACATTTTATTCTCTCCTTTCGCCTGATTTATACTTCTGACTGCTGCAAAGACCTTAACAATATCTGTGCATCTGCTTAGTGGTGGGATTTTTTTTTTCCTAACTGCTGTTTTGTTTGCTCTCTTAATACTAAGAAGTTGGTTGCCTGGCATATATTGGAGTAAATCCTCACTTTTCTTTTAACGTGCAAGAACATTTTAGTGCTAGCAATTGGGGTATTCTCCATATCTGTGTATATTTGATTCCAGAGGGGACACATCATTTAGGCTATGTTTACACTACAGCTTATGTCCGCATAATTTGTGTCTCAGGGGTGTGAATAAACCACCCCCCTGAGGGACATAAATTACACCACCATAAGGGTTGGTGTGGACAGCACTATGTCGGCAGGAGAGGTTCTTGACATAGAGCATGTTCACCTGCTGACATAGAGCATGTTCACCATACGTGGCACAGCTGCATCGGTGTATGTGTAGACAAGCCCTTAAAAGTCATCAGGCTTTCTGACTGAATCCAAAATACAGACTTCCTGTGGCATAAATACTAAGGGCGCGTCTACACTAGGACACTTAGGCAAGTTAAGACAAATTAACTAATGGTGTAAAGTCAAAGCTCATTAGTTCAGGTGCATTTAACCCTCATGTGGATGCTCTCATTCAGATGTAAAGTGGCTTTCCTTGGTTTTCGCTTAATCCTCCTTCAAAGAGGATTAAACTAAACTAAAGGAAACTAAGCACCCACACAGGGGTTTAATGCACCTTTTATCTTCACACCTTTAGTTATTGTGGCTTAATTTTCCTTAGGGTATGTCTACATTTAAAATGCTACAGTGGCACAGCTATAGCCCTTCAGTGTAGACACTACATATGCTAACATCGGCATAGGTAAACCACCTCCCCCAGAGGAAACTAGGACTAGATCCACTTAACTAGGCCACTTAGAGGTGCAGAATTTTTCACACCCCTGAGTGACCTAGTTATGCTGCTCTAATTTTCTGGTGTAGAGCAGGCCTTAGCGTCTCTGTGTAAATGTGCTTGTAGGGACTGATCTTGACCTGTTGTGAATTGATACTGCTCTATTAATGCTGAGCCAGTTTACACTGGTTGAGTATCTTACACAGTGGTCAGGTCTACACTACAAAGTTTTGTTGGCTTAGCTGTGTTGGTCTGGAGTGTGTTTAAAAAAAAAAAAAAACACTCTAGCTGGTATAGCTATGTCTGCAAACCCCCAGTGTAGATGCAGGTATGCTGAGAGAATAGTTCTTCTGTTGGAATAGCTGTTGTCATGTGGGGACATGGTGTTACTGTGTCAACAGAAAACTCCTTCTGGCAGCATGAGTCACATTTACATTAGGGACTCTGCTTGTATAGCTATACTGCCAAAGCATTTGAAGTGTAAACAAGGCTTTCGTATTTCAATATAACTAATTTCAAGAACTTGACACATAAGCTTAAATTCGGGATCTGTTGCCAACTATGTAAATTCTGTATAATCTGTTTTCCAAATATTCTTGGCACTTACATAGCATTCATCACATTACTTCCTTTTATATAAAATTATAGTAGAATGAGAGACGTGGAACTTAACGGGTTGCTCTTCTTGAGCCCTTTTAACATAATACCATTGAAAACTAGTGAGTCATTCTCCCAATTATCAGAACTAGTTTTGTAATTAGACTGTTGCTTCCGAAATTAGGGTCTGATCCTTTGGAGTGCTGAGTGCTTCCTGCACTTCCCTCCACTCCTAGTGAAGCGAATGGGAGTTAAGAGTTATTTGACACTCTGCAGGATCTGGTCCTTCAGATCCACAGCAGTAAAAGGACTACATGGATGATTTGCTCAGAGAATGCATTTCTTGGGTCTGAAGGTTTTTCTGCAGATAATAGTCACAGTTCTGTGGAAAAAAAATTTAACTGCAGGCATGCTATTGTGGCTTTACTTATCTAATCCCCTCCTAACTAAACACAGCAAATAATAATAATAATTGTGGAACACTTGCTGCCATCACATAGTTCACTCTGTGCGTTATATCCCTTTCCCCACCTTTGTCTGTCTTGCCTATTTAGACTGTAAGCTCTTCGGGGACAGGGACCATTTATTACCCTGTGTTTGTACATCCTTGATTGGTCCTTAAGCAGTACCGTAATAAATGCAATAAAACATATTGTTAGAAATTTTTATTTTAGTAACAAAATATTGACATGAATGAAAAATAGAATCCTCTTCAGAACTGCAGCGTACCTAGACTTCTGTGACCTTGTGATTATTATAAACACTGCTGTGTGGCTGCTCCCCATCTTCAAAGGGCTGAACAAACGTTGGCCCTTCTTCAGGAATCATCCTTGTTCAGGACAGCCACTCAAATGCATGATTAAAGGAAGATTCAGTGCTTTCCCTAATTAGGGCCATTCATTCTCATGCCCTGGGAATTAGGTATCGTCGTATTAATCAGTATTAATAATCCTTTAACTTCTCAGTCAAGATGAGAGGTTGAGTGACTGGCTCAAGGGGATAGAGTTTGTATCAAAGTGGGATATAGAATTAAGGGGTTGTGGCTCACTAGACTTTACTATAATCATTCTGAGCTCTGTACACCCCTTATTATGTGGGCATAATTCCTGTTGACATTAAGAAGACTTATGCACACAAACTCCTATATTAAGGCGGGGAAAAATTTCATAGAACTAAAATTCTTTTGGGGATTCTTTTCTGAGCTGATTCGTGGTTTGGCTTTTTCTAACTGGGTAAAACTGAAGGGCCTGATTCTGCAAAAGTTACTTGTATAAGTAATCTATTGCAGAATAAGACTCCATTTGTTCCTTGTATAAAAGTTTTGTCCTTCAGATACACAGTTAGGCATCTTAAAATCTTGCCTGTTTCGTTTAGACAAATTCAGTTCCAAATTCTCACTTTAACGTTTCCTTTGACAGAATGTTTGTCCAGGTGTGCCTGTACTTCTACTGTAAATGTTTGTGGCGCTGTCTGAAATTTGTGGTGAGGAAATTAACAGGACGATGTGAATTACAAAGAATCTGTTACAATATCAAACCTGGGGCCAGCAGAACTATGAAGATAGGTAAGTGTAAAATACCTGGTATTCCTCACGTTTCTGTTCTTGTCTATAAGTGTGGCCACTACACACACACAGTGTATGTTGTTTGGCTTAAAAGTGAACTGAACTAATTACGTTTTTAAATAACTGTTTCCTTAACAGAGACATCACTGAGGGGTTCAAAAAATAAGGTGAGTGAACTTCTCTCTCCCTCTTTCTCTCGTATACTTTTCCACTCAGCATTTCACAGCATGCCTCTTTCCAATTTGTAAAATGAAATTTAACAGTCGATGACAACATGTTTGTCACGGGGTGCAACCCTTGTCCCCAGACTGGCACTGCTGCCTCCTAGTCGTGCTGCAGATTAGCTCAAGGCCAGTGCCCATGTCCGTGGTCTGTACACCGGCACTCTCTTTGCTGCTCCGCTCTCGGCTCCCAGAACTGCAGCATCCTCTTTGCAACTCAGCCCTCAGGCTATGCCATAGTCTGTGTTTCCACCTTCCGAGGGAGGGGAAGGGAGAGGATAACTGTCCAACAGTCCAGCCATTTTTCTCAGTGGCGAGGAGGGATCCGGGCCTGCCCGCTACTCTGCACCCCAGCCGAGGGACTCTGTAAATAGCAGCCTCCTGCTGCTCCTCTGTAACCTGTGTCAATGCTGCTATGTTTCCCTGGGCCACTTTCCCCATGGCCCCAGCACCTTCTTCGCCTTACCTCAGGGCACTGAGCTGCTCAGTCCCAGCAGCCAGCCAGAAGCTCCCTCTCACTCCCCCAGTCCCTGCTGGTAGTTGCTTTGTCCAGGGTGCGTAGTTCTTTCAGCCCTCCAGGGACACAGTCCTTTCTCCCTGGGCTCCCAGCAGCAACTGACCTTGCAGCTCCCCTTTATCCCAGCCTGCCGGGCCTAGATTGGGTGCTCTTTGCAACTACTCTCTGAATGGCTGTGCTTCACACAGCCTCTCTGGGATGCTCTGAGGACTCACCTCCCTTGCTCCTTCTGGGGCAGGGCATGATTAACCCCTTCTATGCTTTTGTGGGGTAGGCACCCCATCACAGTGTTCACTTGTCAAAATTAGCACACTAGTTTTCCCACCTCACAAAACCTATATAAAGACTGACACGCTTTAGCATAAATAGCAACCTCTCCTCAGGAGAAGTCTGTGGCTAGAGTAGGAGGTGGTTTTGCAAGATAAGATTGAGTTCAACAAAACTATATTGGGAAACTGTTTGTGTTTATAAAATGCTTAGTGCATTGTAGACAGTAATGGAGACAAATAAGAAAAGGGAGATAGGATGATCTTGTGGTTAAGGCACTGGACTAAGACTTAGGAGTCCTTGGTTCAGTTCCTGATTTTGCCAAAGACTTCTTGGGTGTCCAGGGGCAATTCATTGAATCACCCTTTGCCTCAGTTTCTGTATATGTAAAAATGGGGATATTACTTCTGTACCTTATGGTGATTGGGGGACATGTAGAAGTACCTGGGCAGTGTGGTGTTTGTCCCTCACTTTTATGAATGTTCATACAAATATTTAAAACAACCTCTCAGTCTTTTCTCCTCAAACTGTAAAACTAGAATTCTGTTATTCTAAATACATTGCATGAGTTAAAGAGAAGAGCATGAGAACATAAAAACTATATTTTCAAACTATACGCTTCTGTCTGGGAAGGGAAATCTAGTGTCATTGGAAAGCATGCTATTTATATCTGCATTACAAAAAAATTGCACAAAATAAACTAAATGGCATCTACTCTATACATGTTACAGTGCCGCTAATGGAAAGTATGAACCTACATTGTGAGAAGTTTTGAAAATTTGACCTATGAGGAAAGCGTGAAAGAATTAGGCATGTTCAGTCTAGAGAAGAGAAGACTAAGGGGGATGTAATAACCGTCTTCAGATATGTGAAAAGTTGTTATAAAGAGGACCAGTGATAAATTTTTCTCCAAATCCACTGACGGTAGGACAGGAAATAATGGTCTTAGTTTTCTGCAAGGGAGACTTAGGTTAGGTGTTAGGAAAAACTTTCTAACTATAAGGGTAGTTTTAAGCACAGAAACAGGTTATCTAGGGAGATTGTGGGATCCCCATCCTTGGAGGATTTTAAGAACATGTTGGATGCTGTCAGGGATGCTCTAGGTATTCTTAATCCTACCTCAGCATGCGGGGCTGGACTAGCTGACCTCTTGAGGTTCCTTCTAGACCTCGTTTCTGTGATTCTGTTCTACATACTGAATACCTGCATATGTGCAAGTGACAAGTGAGGTTGCCAGAGCAGATTCTCAAAAGATTTAATCCATTTTGAACTTCTGAGTTCTTGCTAGATTTTGATAATTTGATGGTTCAGAGGGTCTTTCCTATTAATTCACTGTAGCGATTGTGCATCTCTAATCTTGCTAGTGGGATCACTTGGAATACATGGGGGAAAAAACATTTTTCTTGCTTTATTGCTGTATGTCTGGAGTGTGTCCGTTTACCTTACACAAAACTCGTTTACCATATACTCTGGTATTTTAATACCGTATGGAGGCCAGAAATGCAAATATATTTTCGGAGTTCGTGGTCTCAGTCTAGTTCGTATTAGACCAAAGTCCACAATACAAAATATCTTCACAGTTGGTAACCACCATAGAGATGTACAGGATTGAGAGAGCCTGGGAAGGTAACCTGGCTCCTCACTAGGAGGGAGGATGATCAGGGTCAAGGTATGGGAATTAAACACACTGGAAGGGCTGCCCAGGGTGTATTTGTTCTGTGTGCATATAGAAAGTTGGGTTTCCTGAGCTGTCAATCTAGAAGTTCTCATGTGCATCACATTCCACCGCAATGAGTATCCACTAAATATCATCTTATAGTAGTTAATTTATGTTAAAATATATTTCCAGCTGCTGCAAACTTCAGTAAGTGTTCATCCAGATGCCATTGAAAAAACTATAGATGACATCATGGAACTGAAAAAGATTAATCCAGATATAAATCCACAGTAAGCTTTTTTTATTTCTTTATCAGAAAATTTGGAACTGTTGCTGTCTTTACTGCCTGTCTCCATGGAGAATCAGGCCTTCATGCTTAACTTTATTTCTCAGTGTGAATCTGCTCTGTGCTTCTTGTCCAAATAATGCTACTGAAAAATAAGTAATCTTTTATGGTGCCTATAATTGGCAGCAGTCCTGTGCCTCTTTACTTGGTTGTTTTCTGAATCTTGCTGTCTTTTATAAACTGATATACAAACTATATAGTGGTCACTTTCCCTGGGATGAAATGCAGCTGTGGTTGGTGTTCATGGCAATAAAAATGGTGGCTGTTTAGCAATGCACAGCAACATTACCTAGCGGTTTAGCGCAGGGAAGAAAGAAGCATACCGTAAGCAATTCAAACAATATTCTGATTTCTAACTAAAATTCTCCTTTAAATTACCCAAGTTGGAATTTTGACTGGGGCAACGTGATTAACACTCTCATTTTTTGTTTTTATGTAAATGCCACAAGATGTCATTGACCAAAAATGGTCAGGACTTTGGTTTTATTTCTCATGCAAAAGATGGTATTTCAAAAAGGAGTAATGATTTTCGGGTTACCTCGATTTTCTGGGTGTCCAATTTATGACACCCTACAGGGGCTTGATTTTTAAGAAAGTGGCAAGCACCTTCTGAAAATTGGATCCCTGTAAGGTTTTCTTTTCTTTAAGCCAAAAATTGGATGCTTCCTGCAAGAGATACTGCGGTTGACCACAGGTGGATGGACTAGATTCAGGAAGCCCTGAGTGAAATAATGTGGTCTGTGTTATGCAGGTCATCTGTATAACACAGATGTAGCCTGCAGGTTATGTAGACTGGAGCATCACAATGGTCCCTTCTGATTTTAAAAATCTGTGAAGGTGACTCAAACTGGGTGACCCAAAAAACACTAGCCGCTTTTGAAAAATGTTGGCCAATGTGTTCAACAGCACAATACCCCTGGATTCTTGGCTGGGAGTACAGTAAGAACTCGGAGGGAAGAATGCCATCATGTTCATCACATGGTAGGTTCAAATCCTGTCAGTGAAAATGGCAGTAATTAGGGCAGTATGAAAATATGGCTTCACCAATTGCTGGGGAAATAGGGATTGAGCTCTGGCGCTTAATTTGAGAGAGAAAATAAATTTAAATTGGCTTAGGTATTAACACTATCCATGTGGACTGAAAACTGGCTAAAAGACCATAAACAAAGGTTAAAGGTAAATGTCAACGAATTCAGCTGAAAGAAGATGCCTAGTAGGGACCTGCTGATTGGTATTTGGTCCAGTGTTGTTTAACATCTTTATCAATGATCTAGAAGGGGTACACTGATTAAAATTCACAGACCGTGTCAAACTGAGAATTGTTGAAGAGAAGGATGATATGATATGAGAGATTGCATTTTGAGGCAGTGTGGTTCAAAGAATAGGGCTGGGGCTCAGGAGGCTTGCTTTATATTCCCAGACATGGCACTCACCTGCTGCTTTATCTTGGGCAAATCACTTAACCTCAGTGTGCCTGTCTTTGGCCTCCACCTCTTTGTCTGTCTTGTCTGTTTGGGGACTTTCTCACTATGTGTTTGTACAGTGCTTAGCACAATGGGGTCCCAGTCTCTAGGCACTATAGTAGTGATAATACTTGTGATATGATAGCATGTTCCAGACTAGGGAGGCAATAGCCCCTTTCCCACTTAAATTCTTCCTCACGCCTCATATTTCAGCTTTCCCCAGGCCTTACATTCCCTCCAATCTGACAGCAACATCAACCGTGGGGAACAGGAACTTCTGGTCCATACTTTCAACCAGGGACCTGAGGGACATTACAGTCCATATCTCCCCTTCACTTCTGGGAACATCTGATGGGGAATATTCCCATTCCCAGTGGTTTTAAACCCCAGGGATCTTAGTTAAAACAAATTTCAGAGTAACAGCTGTGTTAGTCTGTATTCGTAAAAAGAAAAGGAGTACTTGTGGCACCTTAGAGACTAACCAGTTTATTTGAGCATGAGCTTTCGTGAGCTACAGCTCACTTCATCGGATGCATAGCATATCGTGGAAACTGCAGAAGACATTATATACACACAGAGACCATGAAACAAAACTTCCTCCCACCTCACTCCCCCGCTGGCGGGAGGAAGTTTTGTTTCATGGTCTCTGTGTGTATATAATGTCTTCTGCAGTTTCCACGATATGCTATGCATCCGATGAAGTGAGCTGTAGCTCACGAAAGCTCATGCTCAAATAAACTGGTTAGTCTCTAAGGTGCCACAAGTACTCCTTTTCTTTTTAGTTAAAACAAAGTGCCTAGAAAAGAGGTGAGAGAAAATCATATCCAATAAACTGTGATCAGTGTAAAATTCTCTCTCGTAATAACAGGTTTCAGAGTAGCAGCCGTGTTAGTCTGTATTTGCAAAAGGAAAAGGAGTACTTTTGGCACCTTAGAGACTAACAAGTTTATTTGAGCATAAGCTTTCGTGAGCTACAGCTCACTTCATCGGATGCATTCAATGGAAAATACAGTGGGGAGATTTATATACATAGAGAACATGAAACAATGGGTGTTACCGTACACACTGTAACGAGAGTGATCACTGAAGGTGAGCTATTACCAGCAGGAGAGTGGGGGGGAACCTTTTGTAGTGATGATCAAGGTGGGCCGTTTCCAGCAGTTGACAAGAATGTCTGAGGAACAGTGGGAGGTGGGCGGGGGAATAAACGTGGGGAAATAGTTTTACTTTGTGTAATGACCCATCCACTTCCAGTCTTTATTCAAGCCTAAGTTAATTGTATCCAGTTTGCAAATTAATTCCAATTTAGCAGTCTCTAGTTGGAATCTGTTTCTGAAGTTTTTTTGTTGAAGAATTGCAACTTTTAGGTCTGTAATCGAGTGACCAAAGAGATTGAAGTGTTCTCCGACTGGTTTTTGAATGTTACAATTCTTGACGTCTGATTTGTGTCCAGTTTGACCAATGTACATGGCAAGTGGCATTGCTGGCACATGATGGCATATATCACATTGTTAGGTGTGCAGGTGAACAAGCCTCTGATAGTGTCCTTCACTACCCCTCAGACAGAGACAAACACCTACAAGATCTCTATCAAGCATTCTTACAACTACAATACCCACCTACTGAAGTGAAGAAACAGACTGACAGAGCCAGAAGAGTACCCAGAAGTCACCTACTACGGGACAGGCCCAACAAAGAAAATAACAGAACGCCACTAGCCATCACCTTCAGCCCCCAACTAAAACCTCTCCAACGCATCATCAAGGATCTACAACCTATCCTGAAGGACGACCCATCACTCTCACAGATCTTGGGAGACAGGCCAGTCCTTGCTTACAGACAGCCCCCCAATCTGAAGCAAATACTCACCAGCAACCACGCACCACACAACAACAACACTAACCCAGGAATCTATCCTTGCAACAAAGCCCGTTGCCAACTGTGTCCACATATCTATTCAGGGGACACCATCATAGGGCCTAATCACATCAGCCACACTATCAGAGGCCTCGTTCACCTGCACATCTACCAATGTGATATATGCCATCATGTGCCAGCAATGCCCCTCTGCCGTGTACATTGGTCAAACTGGACAGTCTCTACATAAAAGAATAAATTGACACAAATCGGACGTCAAGAATTATAACATTCAAAAACCAGTTGGAGAACACTTCAATCTCTTCGGTCTCTCGATTACAGACCTAAAGGTTTGTTCAGTTCTTCAACAAAAAAACTTCAAAAACGGACTCCAACGAGAGACTGCTGAATTGGAATTAATTTGCAAACTAGATACAATTAACTTAGGCTTGAATAAAGACTGGGAGTGGATGGGTCATTACACAAAGCAAAACTATTTCCCATGTTTATTCCCCCCTGCAGCCCCCACTGTTCCTCAGACGTTCTTGTCAACTGCTGGAAATGGCCCACCTTGATTATCACTACAAAAGGTTCCCCCCACCCCCGGTGGTAATAGCTCACCTTAAGTGATCACTCTGGTTACAGTGTGTATGATAACACCCATTGTTTCATGTTCTCTATGTATATACATCTCTCCGCTGTACTTTCCACAGTATGCATCCAGTGAAGTGAGCTGTAGCTCACAAAAGCTTAAGCTCAAATAAATTGGTTAGTCTCCTAAGGTGCCACAAGTAGTTTACAGCTCTTGTAGTGACAGCACAGTGATTTCAGCAGGTATTTACTTTACACCTTAGGGTTCGGTTGTTTGTGTCGTATGAAATCAGGATCTTTCTCTCTCTCTTCCTGTCAGCAATTCAGTGTCTCGGTAGCTCCCCCACTGAGTAAGTGTTCTACCCTCTGTATGTCCCCTCCGTGCGCCTCAGCCCTGCCAGATATAACCTTCCCACTGTTTCAAACAGGCAGGTGTGAGCTTGCATTACTATATTATCTGTGGAGTCCTAGCTTGTATCTGTGTAGTCACCCCAATGTTTGCATAGATGTAGCGTGTTGGTCAGTGCTTTAATCTGTTCTCAAAACTCCATTTTGAAAGCTCCTTTCTACTGTACGGTTACCTGCCTTTCTCCCCCTCTCCCCTTCTTTCACTCTCACTCTCTCACACACATAAGAACGGCCATACTGGGTCAGACCAAAGGTCCATCTAGCCCAGTATTCTGTCTTCCGACAGCGGCCAATGCCAGGTGCCCCAGAGGGAATAAACAGAACAGGGCAATCATCAAGTGATCCATTCCCTGTTGCCCATTCCCAGCTTCTGGCAAACACAGGCTAGAGACACCATCCATGCCCATTCTGGCTAATAGCCATTGATGGACCTATCCTCAAGGAATTTATCTAGTTCTTTTTGAACCCTGTTATAGTCTTGGCCTTCACAACATCCTCTGGCAAAAAGTTCCACAAACTGACTCTGCGTTGTGTGAAGAAATACTTCCTTTTGTTTAAACCTGCCGCCTTTTAATTTCATTTGTTGACCCCTAGTTCTTGTGTTATGAAAAGGAATAAATAACACTTCGTTATTTAGTTTTTCCTCTAGACCTCTATCATATCCCCCCTTAGTCATCTTTTTCCAAGCTGAAAAGTCCCAGTCTTATTAATCTCTCCTCATATGGAAACTGTTCCATACCCCTAATCATTTTTGTTGCCCTGTTCTGAACCTTTTTCGATTTCAATACATCTTTTTATGAGGTGGGGTGACCACATCTGCACGCAGTATTCAAGATGTGGACATACCATGGAATTATATAGAGGCCATATGATATTTTCGGTCTTATCTATCCCTTTCCTAATGATTCCCTACATTCTGTTTAGCTTTTTTGACTGCTGCTGCTGCACACCGAGTGGATGTTTTCAGAGAACTATCCACAATGACTCCAAGATCTTTCTTGTGTGGTAACAGCTAATTTAGACCCCATCATTTTATATGTATAGTTGAGACTGTTTTCTTCTCCTCTGCTTGGGGTGTTTATTAATATGTTGTCAGCCCTTCATGTCCCAGACTGACCTGTGAATCTCCAACCAAATTAACATTCTCTTTCCCCTATCCCCCATAGGGTGTCTTTGCAGCCCCTAGAATAATTGTTAGGAAACAGGTCAGCCTCTGCATCAAAGCCTTAAAATCTTCAGTTCAGTAACTCCATCTGTAGCAAAAATGATGTATTGATGGTTGCTACCTCATTTGTCACACCTTCTGCCTATGTATGCCTCGTGAGAGTACACCTCAAGTACTGAGCAGTGCTCAGAACACCTCAGTATCAGAAAGACCTTGACATTTTGGAGTAAATTCAGAGGAGCAAAATAGTAAAGGGTTAGACAAGACTGAGTAAATACCACAAGAAAGATAGGTATGGCTTGATTAACTGCTGATATGATAGCCAGGCCAATTCTGGCATTTCACTTTTCTCACGGACTAAGCAAGCCTTTTTGTTACTTTGATGGGATAGCTCCAAGGAAAACCCAGGAACTGTTGGTAATGGTGTTTGGTGGCAGAGACGCAACATGACGTTATGGGATCTATGCTACTGGAGATGCTGTCTTTCAGAAGAGATGTAAAGTCAAGGTCCAGATGAGCAGTGGTCGCTCAAACCAGGGCTTCAGGGCTCCATCTTACAAAGCACTGAGCACTGGTCCCAATCTACAAAAGCATTTAAGCACATTTTAAACTTTGCCCAGGGGCTACTCACATGCTTAACTTTAAGCATGTGCGTAAGTGATTTTCTGGATTTGGGTATGCTCCATACTTTGCAGGTCTGAGCCCTGAATATCATTTTTCTAGCCCTTGATTAAATATCTCCTCTGAAAGAAAGCGCCTCCAACAGCATGCATATTTTATAGAGGGGTGTGTGTGTGTGTGTGTGAGAGAGAGAGAGAGAGGCAGCACAGGTAGCAAGGACTATAGTTAAGGTTGCCAAATGCTTTCCATTACAAGATCTTGCTTTTAGTTGCTTATAACTTAGTCAGATTTTAACCATTTGGGCTGAAAATTTACATGCCAGATGTATACCTTGGGCTGAATTTTGTTGGGGAAATTTCAGGAAAAATTGTTCAGCCATTTCTCTGAATGAGATGAGGAAAAATATTATTCTGTCCATGTTAAAAAATCATCTAAAAACTATGTCGCTGAGGAGCTCTAGTGCCCCAGTGCTTTGGAGCAAGGACTTATAATTTGGCAGTGGAGGGAGGGGACTTGTCCTGGCACTGGAGATATGCCTTTTACCATCTCTGTAAAAAATCATTCAAATTTGGCCAAGTTTATATGCCTCTGAAAATCTGTTTGCACATTTACTCAGTAGAGACTTGTTAGAATTTGGTGGCAGAGTTTTCCAAAGATTCCATCTCTGCTGGGTGTGCTCCGTCCCAGGGCTGCAGAGGTGAATGGGACTTTCCGTGCAATTGCTGTTCCTGCCAGCTAGGTGCCAAGAAAAAGAACTTAAGAACAGAAAGATTCCCAGTCCTTTGCTCTAAGTGCTCTCCCTGCTGTCACCCAAGCAGCAAGAATGAGAAAGAGGAAAGAGCCTGATTGGAATGCAAAGGTGTGAGGAGCCAGCCCTAGGGGGTCTGGAAATGGAGAGATGAGGGGGAAGACTGGGACAAGGGGCTGAGGGGATGGAAAAGAGACTTTTTGTGTATACAGTGTTTAGATTCTCATCACTGGCAATTTTTAAATCAAGATTGGATTTTTTTTTTTTTTAAAGGTATGCTCTAGTTCAAACACAAATTATTTTGGGGAAGTTCTATGGCTGTGTTATACCAGAGTTCAGACTAGATAATCGTAATGGTCCCTTCTGACCTTGGAATCTATCCATACATCTATCTATAGATAGATATAGTGTGTGTATACTACAGATTTTAAAAGTGTGTGTCCGAAAAATTGTATAAATGTTAATTTAAAAAAAAATAATTCTAATTTGAATAATTACTTTTTGTCTATCTAAATTAGCCTTGCAGTTTCAGCTGCCAATGGTATTCTTAGTTCCCTGCTCTAAACTGCGATTTGTCATTGCTGTGGTTAAGCCCAGTTGTGGCAGCATTTTAGCAGTGAGGTGAAAGCATTCACATGTAGTTTAATAAAGCATGTTTTCATCCTTTGGAATGAAAGGTACTATAAAAATGAAACGTATAAAAAGTGAAGCATGTAAACACCAAAGGAGGAGAAGACACTTGTTTAGGGTAGACCAAGAGTGTATAACTAGAAGTCCTAGTATGAAACTGAGGCAAGGAAAAATATCCTAGTGGTGATATCTGTTATACTCAGTGGAATAGTCTTCAAAGATAAGAAGTGGAAGTCTTTATGCTCAAGTCATTTAATACTACAATAGATTAAACGAAGTACTGAACAGGACAGTCTTGCATTTTTAGAGAGATGGACAAGATAACCTAATAGGTCTTTATCATCTCTGATATCTATGATTTAGTGGCATGCAAACAGCATTGAAATTAAGCTGATTGTGCTTTCCTTACTCATGTTAGGGATTATATTAATTTGAGATTTTATGGAAATATTTTTAAAATATCTGCCTAAATATTCATAGCATGTTTCCATATGAGATGCGAAAGGTATTGCTATTCAATAACATTCAGTATATAATTGCATTTAATAATATGCTGTAGACTGTCCAACCTAACACTTGAATAAATTGCCTTAATTTAAAGCATTGGAAGCCTAGTGACTTTTAAATGGTGCATAAAAATCTAAAATGTTTTGACTTACAATACAGAGTGAAAACCGAACCATTATAGCAGTTCTCAGCATGTGAGGCAAAAAATAACAACCTAAGGGCAGAGCCCATAAAGCTGCATAAGACGCATTAGTTCAGGTTTTTCCTGTATTGTGTGGGCTTTTGTGACATGGAAACAAAACATATAGTTTTAGTGATTAATTCAATGTGAATTTTTTAGTTCATTGCCGGTCTCAGGGCTTTTTTCTTTTCTCTCTTTTTTTTTTTTTTTTTTTTGAGAAGTTGTGGTTTGCATGAAGGGAAAGATTTGATGCAGTCCTTTCAGCAGGCATCCACATGGCTGCTGTATACAGTCAGAATGGGATGTTAACAAATAAGAGAGATTTCACTGCTGTTCGGGGTGGGGGTGGGGAGGAATATTAACTTACAAAGAAAGTCCAAATACTAAAGAAAGCTAGTAAATGGCAAAATTGTGCAGTATACACGATCTCTTTAAATATAGTTTTTCTGGTGAGAAGAATTGACCCCATTAAAATTCTTCCACCATAATTAAACTTATTAAAGCTTTTGATTCATTGAGGATATTCATATAAATTAAGTGGCTGTGTACAGTATTCAAAGTAGCAGCAGTGTTAGTCTGTATTCACAAAAAGAAAAGAAGTACTAGTGGCACCTTAGAGACTAACCAATTTATTTGAGCGTAAGCTTTCGTGAGCTACAGCTCACTTCATCGTTGTTTGACTTCTTTTTGCTTAGGTTAGGAGTATCTCTTCAGGCCTGTCTCCTACAGATTGTAGGGTACAGAAATCTGATTGCAGAGGTTGAAAAGCTGCGCAGAGAGCCATATGACTCAGAGAATCCCCAACATGAAGAGAAGCTTCTAAAGGTGAGTGCTGGAATCACTTTGGCATAGCACACTTGATTCCTGGTGATTCCACGTGCCCTATTTGTAAAAGTGTCATACACAGTTTCCACAGGTATGTCTTAACTTCCTCCATACTCTCCTAAAATGGCATATTACAGCAGTATTCGTCAACACAGGTTGTAAGTTGCTAGGCATGCAGCTACATTGCACTTATTTATGAACACTGTCATGGATTTACAGGCTTTGTGGTATGCCCCTGCCTTTAAACAGTCAGACCTTCAGGGGCTCACGATTTTCCAGAATGGTTGGCCACATGGCCTCAACGCCTCCGAGACTGGCCTTCGGGATCCAACAATCCTTGTTTCTCAGCATGAGCTCTGAACTGTGAATCCAGTTGAGGTAGACTCCTGTTCAGAGACTTTCCGCTCCCTTTCGGGATCAGTGCACGTTAGTAAGTAGAACCATCAACAACAGGAAATCTTTTCCAAAACAGGGTAGGTTTTAATAGTCAACTGGAATACAGTGTTGGGAAGTCCTTAGGTTTGTACAGAGAACCAAAGGTTAAGACAGAATTCATATTGGCTAAAGCCAGGGCTCCATTAGGCAAGCTTGTACTGGAATCCATTTTAGCACTCTCACACTATCCCTTTGTCTCTCAGTCCCAAGTGAGAGCACCTGTATGTCTGAGAACCCTGTGTTTGTCACAGGCCCCTGACACCTTTACTCCATTGTTCTCTGGTTAGGGATTTGAGCTCTGCTTCCCTTCAGAAAGGTGGAGGAAAGGAAGTTATTTGCCCTAGGAATTAATCTTCAGTCATGGCGGTTTTCTGTAGAATCTTCCATTCAAATATGTTGATTCCAGCCAGCTCTTGATGGTGAATTCATACCACCCCAGACACCTACATGATCGAAGCACCTTATGCCTTTCCTCTTGTCAAGCTGTCATGCTGTGGATCAAGAGCGTGAGTACCAACCACAGGGCAGACTGTTACCAACTAGGGCACAAACCCCAAATTGGTTGTGGGTTCTGTAATTAGATTTCACCAACAAATCATCAAGTGTAAATTCCTGAGGCATTATAACAGCCTTAACATGGAGTCACAGACTCTCATCTTGGGTACTCCAATCTGTCTTGCCACCCAGGTAAGCTTTCCTTTGTGACAGAGATGGTACCTTACATTGTGAATCACAGCAATATTCAGGCTACTCCCAGTCCCAAAGGACGAGTCACTTTCCCCAGGTCAATTGCACCTTAGATCTCACACCAAAGACAACGCTTGTAGCCAGTCCTGTCATAAACTATGTACAGAGTTAATAAAAAGAAAAGGAAATAAGAGAGTTACTTACAAGGTAAAGCTGATAAACATAAATAGACAAATGAGTTCCAATCTTAAGTTTCAAAAAAGTAATAGAAACTTCTGTGATAAGCAAGCTCTATATGTCCTTTAGGGCTAATCCAGGGTAAGCACTGGGGATCTTTTGCTTATGCCTAGTAATTCTTGCTCCCTAGAGTCCGAGCGGCATAAACATACACTTCTTCCTTGTTAGTGGTTTTTATTCCTTTCCCCCCTTCTGCTCTGAGCGGCAAACTCAGCTGATGGGAGGAATCCACTTGCAAGATTCATCTTCATGGGGGAGCGAGAGTAAACAACCAAGTCTTTTGTCCTCTTTAATGTTCCGTTGTAACCCTTCTGTCCTGCCCAAGGAGGAAGGTCCATTGACACCAGAACACCTTCTATTGGAGACCAGCATTTCACACTACAATAGAACCTCAGAATTATGAACACTTCAGAGGTGGCGGTTGTTCGTAACTCTGAAATGTTCATAATTCTGAACAAAACATTATGGTGGTTCTTTCAAAAGTTCACAGCTGAACATTGACTTAATACAGCTTTGAAACTTTTCTGTGCAGAAGAAAAATGCTGCTTTTAACCATCTTAATTTAAATGAAACCAGCACAGTTTCCTTCCATGGTCAAATCTTGTTTTTTAAACTTTCCCTTTATTATTTTTGGTAGTTTGTTTAACACAGTACTGTGCTATAGAGTATTTGCTTTTTATTGCGTACTTTTGCTTCCAAATGAGGTGTGTGGTTCACCAGTCAATTCATAAATCTGGTGTTCGCAACTCTCAGGTTCTACTGTAGTTAATGTCTCTCTCCTGTCTGGTGATCTACACAGTTAAAAAGACTTACAGTGCAAATGCTTAAATATTACTTTACAATGTGGGATACAGATGTTATAAGTGAGATTAATGCATGCAGCAACTCACAAGTATTCAGTAAAGTCTAAACACATTCTTGTAATTCTCACACCTATTTTAACATTACTAACACACAGGTGAGCCAGACTGATTTCAGCTGTGTATTTGTCAGTGTTCAGTTGAGGCCTGGGGACCTTGGCATGGCCTGGCACCTGGTCTGCCAGTGTCACACCTCTGTTCCAGGAGAAGCATTTTAACCCCTCTGCTCCCAGAGGATAAGAATGCAAAGTCTGATGGGGGAGACACATGTTCACAAAAACCATGCCAAAAATTCCCACTTTTGTCACAAACATAAAACCTAGAAATAGGTTCTGCCATTAGGACGAGCCCACAGATGTCTGTCACTTACCTGACTGACAATCCCACGCTCTTGCTTACTTTGGCAATAGAACTGAGCTGTCATTTTTGTAGTGAAGGACTGTGAACATTTCCTTCAAGAAAAGAACCGAGCTTATTTTCTCCAGCATTAGGCAAAGTAAATTCTCTTGTTTTTGAATGTGTTGGCCTCCTACACCAGAAGCAGATCTCCAGCTATCATTATTTCAAAATCAGGTACGTGTGTGGGCATTGAATAGATGTATAAAAACTCGTATGTAATAATATACAATTAAAGTAATATTGGAGTCAGTCAGTTCTGGTTTCTAGGTTACGTAGATCCAAAACTGACGAGTTTAGTGAGTTTTCAATGCTGCTCTTCAGAATCATTGTTGGCAGCAGTGAAACTGGAATCAGATCAGAATCACTGTGCAGTTCTTTGGGAACAGCCCTGTGCTTAAGCAGAAGCAGGCAGCAGACACCCCTTCCTTGTAGCAGTCAGAGCTGAAGAAGGGGTAGAGTTATAGGGAAAGTATCTATTGCCATAATGATTCGTCCCAGTGTTTCATGCAGTCCAGTATCCTGTCTCCGACAGTGGCCAGGACCAAATGATTCGGAGAAGGTACAAGAAGCTCTGCAATAAATGGTATGGGGATAACCTGCCCCCAAGGAAAAACTTCCTCCTAATGCACCTATCCCACCCAGCAAACTCCTGAAATCGAAAGCTCTTCTCATCATGAATAAACTTGAACAGGCTTTGAAAAAACAAACATTTGATTATTTTATAATTGGTGTTTCTGAATAGCAGCACCATCCTCTGCAACATCATTTGTAACTTTGTAGAATGATAGCCAAGGGTGAGTCATTGTGGGTAAAATTTTCACAAATGCCTAAGTCCCATTTTAAAAGGAGTCACCTGGGAGTCACTGAAATCCATGGGAGTTAACTGCCTAAGTGCTTTTGAAAATGCCAGTAGGCATTTATCTGCATCTTTAAGTCCCTAAATAATTTTAAAACCCTGGCCTCCCCCAGGTGACTGAATCTCTTTGGGATATAGGCTCCTAAATCACATAGGTGCTTTTGAATTTTTTTCTCCTAAATTAGAACTAAAGCCAGATGGAAACTGATGATAATGAGAGAAACATTTGTGCATATTTCCTTTTAAACAGTAAAGTTCTTCCTGTTTTTAAAATAAGGACTTTGATGTCCCTTCTCCACTATTTGCCTCCCATACCATATATCAAGCATCAGTTTACAGCATGCTTTCGACATAAGAGTTAGTGAATACCAAATAGCGGTCTGTCTGGGACTTTGATTTGTTTTCAGTTCACATCAGGGAAGATTAGGTTGATGCCTCCTCATTGTTTCTAGACATTCTGATTAAATGATCTCTCCAGTGGGAAATTGTCCAAGTTCTTAATGGTTATTATTTATTCATGTTACTAGAAGGACATTTTGTGAGATAAGATAAAGATTTATCTAATGTGATTGAACTAGCGAAGAATAACATTGATGCATTGAATACTGTTGCTGGCTGTATAAGCAAGAATTAGGAAATGTGCTTAAAATATCTCATGCTATTGCATACCATGATAAAACAGGAAATGTTAACAAAGATAAAGCTTAATTTTTTAAAAGTTGAACAAATGGTTTTATAAAGTTTTAAAAATTAAAATGCATTTTGAATTCTAGAATGTGAAATTTCTGTAATATTATAAATTATGAGTTCTGGAATTTCATCCCCTCCCCCCGTTTTTAATGACTTTTTGCACTTCAGGAATACTTTTTCATGAGTGTGCTCCTTGAGACATTGGTCAAGAGTATATGAGTGAGCTGATGATATGGTGTCAGTAGATTTTAGATTAACAGTTGTCTTATTCACATCAGAATGAGCAAATGTATTGCTTTATACCATTGTACATAAATATGTACGTTGTGTGCCTCTTATTTGAATAATCCTGCCAATTTAAGCATTTTATTGGGTGCCCATCACAGTTATATCTAGGCATGGTATTCACTGTGGATGTACTTTCATAAACAGCTTTAAAATGGTGACTGTAAAAAGATATGTAGGAGCAAAGGCATCTAAAATGCCTATGAAAATGACCAGTCTTTCCGACTATCTGTACCCACAACTAGATACTGTGGGCCAGTGAAGCTAGGTTTATTTACACCAGTTTAAATCATGGTAATTTTTCCTTTTGTTGTTTTTATGTGAGCTCAGCGAAGACCTCGTCCTTGAATTAAGTATGGAGGGTAAACTATGCCATTCCTGTTTAGGTTTTTCTCTTTTATATTTTCAGTGCAGTGTTAGTGCAGCACTTTCAATTTCCGATAATTCTAGAGTATTGCAAAAGATGTCTGAGAAAAGATTCCTGCAGAGCCTTAGGGAACTGAGAGGGCTGATTGCCTGCTGGCATGTCAGTTATTTTCAGCAAAATGCTAACGTATTTCTGACTCTGCTTATGCATCGAAATAGAAACTGCCTCCATAAAGTATAAAGAAAGGAGTGCTTGTGAGGGTTTGTACAACTCTTGTATAAGGTCAAAGGGGGTTTCCTAGGGTAGTATTTGAACTGTTCGCAGGATTAAAGAAAAACTTTTAGGGGCTGGTACCTGGCCACAGGCTCTAGTTGCTGAATGCTATGCATAGTGATGCACTTAGGTTGCATGGAGAATTTCATAAAAATGAAGACCAACTATATACACGAAAACTTAATCATTAACTTCTCTGTAATATTCCTAGTTATGGAAATGTTTGAAGCCTGATTGCCCATTGGAAGCTCGGATTTCGAAGCAGTGGTGTGAAATTGGTTTCCAAGGAGACGATCCTAAAACAGATTTTAGAGGGATGGGCCTACTGGGATTATATAATTTGTTGTAAGTAGATATACAGATACTTGAGTTTGAAGATGTAATGCAACTTATACTAATATAACACAAATGTTGATATTGTTAACAGTTTATAGGCATAATTGCTGAAACACTGAAGACTCTTATCTCAGAAAACTGTGCCAAAAAACCCCAATTTTCTCTTGAGATGGAAATATTTCTTTAAAAAAAACAAAACTTTTTTACTTAATCCATGAATCCTGAAATTTAGACAATCCCCCATGGTTTACTGTAGTAATTGTGTTTATGTTGTGTTTGGACGCATTTGTGAAACATAAATTAAACATGAGAACAGAAACATTTCCGTTAGGCATATAGCATTTATTTTGCTTTATAGTATTCTTTGTGTGTAAAGATACACTCTGTATAAAATATAAAAAACTTGTCTGTCTGCCTACATATGTTTGCTCCTTTTGGGAGTTTTGTTCTGACTTCTTGGTTGGAACTGATCAAATGCAGTCCCTGTTGGTTGTTGTCTGCAGTTAGAGCACATTCAACCTTAGAATTAGGTGCTGAAAGAAATGTAGCTATGATTGTTTTGGTGAATTTTAAATAGCCATTAATTTTTTCATTATTTGCAAACATAATATCTGGCCTTTTGATTTTTGACATCTGTCAGTATTAAATAAAAATCCTGTGCTTCTCCCGTTCCTCGATCTAAAGATATCTAAGTATTTTACAATTATTTAATAAACTAAGCTTTACAGCATCCCTGTGAGGTCAGGGAAGTGTTTACTTCATGGTACTGAGTGGGAATTAGAGAGGTTGAGCGACTCAGCCATGTCGGTCTGTGGCAGAGCTTACCTTAGAATTCCGGCTCCTGATTCCGAATTCGGAGCTTTAATCACAAGAGAAATCGTTCCCATTCTACTTCTCATTGTGATATTGTGATAGCCAATATCTTAGTTGAAAATTTGGGAATTGAACTGGGGTTCTCCAGAGTTAAAAGCAGGAGCTGCTACAATTTGAGCTCAAGTGCCACGGCTCTGTAGCTGGGGCTGTAACAGATGCCTATCCTGTGTGCATCAGGGACAGAGGTGGGACATGTAACACGCACTCCTTAATATGTACATAAAGATATCTGGATACTTTATATATATACACACTGATAGTTTTTAAAATAGATTATCAATATATTAAAGCATTTTATATACCATCGTATCTATGCAGAACTGCCCTTGGCAATATTTGAAAGGACTGGGACAATTGTATGAGTATAGCTTACCAGCATTAAGAATTTCCTGACTTTGTTCACAAATTACATTAAGTATTTAAATGTGTGCACCTACAGATATTTTGCCGAACGGGATGCTGCAATAGCTCAGCAAGTTCTCTCCGATTCCCTTCAGCCGAAATACAGGTAATGCTTGAGGCTAACAATAAATTGGCTTCAAATAAATTTTTGTTAGACTTGCGTGCTTGAGTATTGCCATATGCTGTCTCTGGGGCTGTCTATGTGGAGAGTTAATGCACGGCAAGCTGGGGTGTAAATCTTTAGCACCCTAGCCTGCTGCACATTAACTGGCCGTACGGACCCTGCTGTCATGTACTAAAAGTTCCCTAGTGTGCTTTGACTTATTGCTGTTTGAAAAGCTAACTCGCCTTATAGACAAGCCCTGTCTCTAAATTAACATGGCTAGCTACTGTAAATTAATCAGATTGAGAGGACAAACTCATGTATTTCATGTACTGAATCAGACATATAGTTTATTGTATTGCTAAATATTTTCATTTTATTCCATATTCTTTTAATTTTAAGTTACTTATCTTTTTATGTGCTTTTCTTTAATTCTCTCTTGTCTTTCACAATGAAGAGAAGTCACTAAAGAGGAGCTAAGGTATTTTTTTCTTTCCTTTCAGTTTTGTAAGATTTTACATGTAAATAAAGATCAAACCATATTTGGAGTAAACCCATCATTTATGCAAGCATTCTCCAAGGGTGTACTTGATGTATTCCCTTCTTCAGCTCAGTGCTGCAGTGGTCACCAAATCTTGCTGGCTGCACAAGGATATGATGCAATTAAACATGCTGATGTATATAAGATCAAATGTCAGCCTTGCTTCATATTTATAGAAGATTCTGCATATTGTAGCTACAACTGGTCAAATTATTTGTTGAAAATAAAATGTGTGACAAATTTAGCTCTTTAATTAAAATTCTTAGGTCGTGCAAATGGTTCCAGACTTCTGTGTCCCTGACTTACTAGTCATAAGTATTTGCCAAATAGTTTGGGCTAACAGTTTTAAGCTTACAAGTAGTTCATGTCAACTGTCTGGTATTCCTTAATTGTGATCACCTGGCTACATTGGCACTGCCATACCAGATCAGGCCAGTGGCCAGTGTCAGATATATTAGAAGAAGGTGCAAGAAGCTAATGTAATGGCTAATAATGGAAAAGACTATCTGTAGGAAAAGTTTCTTTCCCCCCTCCCACCCTCCATACCTGCAGGTAATTAGTTGCCCAAAAGAACAAAAATGTTTATCCCTTGTGTTCTCATTATCCACGTAAAGAATCCATTTTTTAGTCCTGCTAAGCTCTTGGCCTCTGTAATACCTTGTGACAATGAGTTCCACATCCATTGCATAAAAAAGCAGTTTGTGTTGTTTTAAAATTTGTTTTGTGTCAATGGACATTCCCTTAATCTTGTAGTAAGAGAATACGAAAATTGGAGCGATCAATTAACTTCTCTAGGCTATACCTTAATTTATATACATCTATCATGTGTCCCCTTTAATTCATCTCCTCGCTAAATGTTTGTGTTGTATACAATGGAAGCGCAAAGTATTATGAAGGCCTGTCAGAACCAGCAGTAGGAATTTGAGACCACCTGGCACCTAGGCTGGTAGTCTTTGTATCTTATTTATTTTGATTTAAGCTATAAGGGGGGGAAAGTCCATACAGAAGTTATAGGCACCCTGACAGTTAATTATTGTACGCGACTTCTTTTTAATCTCTTTATTAAGTTTAGTTTGTTTTATTTTTAGCAGAGTTTGCTTCATTTCCTGTTGGTCTTACCTAATCTTTATATTGCCCACCTTGTGGATGGGGGACAGTGTTTTTTTTGTGTTTTTGTGTTTTTTTACCATTAGCATCTTCATGAAAGGAAACTTGTATTTGCTAATGAACAGGGTATGTCGGGTTTATTTTTAAATGGTTTTGTCCTTCAATGTGGAAAAAAAAAAGATCTTAATCAAAATTTTCATTAGTTTACATGGCAAATTGAATCTGGATTATGAGCCTTTCAATGCTAGGAAATTTCGCACCAATGTAGCTACACGAGCAATATGTATATTCCAATGGCCCATTTGTGAGACAGGGAATATCAGTTCCATTAGTATTCTTCATTTACATGTTATGTTACTTAGAAACCTTTTGGAATGCATGCTCCATCCTTGAAAGAGCACCCACAGAGAGTAAAATGCTTCTAGTGATGCTCTTTGTGTTTGTTGATGTGCTTTTTTTAGTGGCTGTGCTGGTGTTCGTGTGATGATGATGATGAATGTTGTTTGTTTCTATTGAATTGTATTACTGGTCTATCTTCTCATTTAGCAATTCATTATCCTCATTTGAAGACACCACTGAGCCTGTTTCACCTTCCACTATGATAATATGACACTAAATGTGAACACCTTTTAAATAGGGTGTCTCCTTCACTGGGCCAGGAATAAACCCCCTTCAGCTTTCACCACTTGCATGAGATGAGAAACAAAGTTTTGTAGATTGGGAAGATAAGTGGGTCAGCATTCTGATGAATGTGTGCAGGAATCCTTGTTCTGCTAATATCTTTAATATCTTTTGAAGGACTAAATGTGGATATTTATAATCATGCAAAAATTATTCTAAATTATATGTACATGGAAGTATGTACTGTATAATATAGTCTGAGTTCTCACAATTCAGGTGCAATCTAAACATGGCATGTGGCTGTATTGTTTGCACTCAAGTATATTTCCCTATAGTGGGTCCAAACTCTGAAAACTCTCCTGAGTGCTTATTCCGGCAAAACTCCCATTAACATCATTGGGATTTGGCATATACAGTTCAGCTATGGCCAGTGAAACCTCAGTTAACTGACACTCTGTAAACTGTATCAAATTAGCTTTTCTACAAAACTTTCCATTGTCAAATCCTCGTTTGTATTATCTTTCATCCTGAAAGATAAAGAAGTTCCTTTGTTAATTGTCTGTTTTGAGTGATGCATAAGCATCTAAAAACTGCTCTAGACTTGTAATTATTAGGCATTAAACATGGCTGCTTTTGAATGTTCCTTAAATTGTAGCTGCTAATTTACTCAGATTAATAAAAAGCATATTCTTTAAGGTAACATTTCCCCTATCCGTTCTCTATTGGAGAAGTACTATTTTTCATGTTTGTTTCAAGTGGTTCATGTCATGTATATCTTGGAGAACACCAAAGGCTAAAGTCATCCTTGATCAAAGTTAAAAAGAAATGTAGGGTTTTCAGCACTTGTTCAAGTTTGAGAGGTGGACCATCTTTTTGAAGAGGATACAGAATAAATTGATTTTGACTGGGAGAATAGCATAGCCACAGCCTCCTTTCAGATTGCACTGATGAGAACAATACATGGATGATGCTATAAGTCAAGGAAGCTAATCTCACTTCAAACCTATTATACGAGTTTGATCAAACTGCGGCAAAATCATAGAAGCAAAGAAAAATACTACTAGACAGCTCCGCTGCACTTAAAGTACCCAGCCTGTGCTAGATAACATTACAGTATAAAACAAATTGGAAAGCAGTGTATGGTAACATCTGAATTCATTTTTTCAGCCAATTCAGCAAAGCTGAATGGGAGAAGAAAAAGTTTGATAAGGCAATTGGGTAAGTACAAGATGTTTAAAAAAAAGTTGACATAAGCACAATGACGCTGATTGATGTTGTACATGTAAAAATTTGTTCTCTTTATAAAAAAACTTTTTTAATTCAATTTTTAATGAAATGTCAGTATTAACACCATTTGCTATTTTATGCTTATCTTAGCCATACGTTGATTATCTAATGTACTACTTTTCTAATTGCTTCTTAGTAACTGGAAGGACTTCTTAAAATGATAAGCATTTACTTGTGACTGTGTGTAACTGCACATATGAAGGGTTGAATAAACCTCATGAGGTGGGGTCTCACGTTTGACTGTGGCACAGACAAGTTGTGATTTATTAACAGGCCACTTGCCACCAACTGTACTAACAGGATGTGTGGCCTGGGATAAGTGATGTGGGATTTCTTAGCCATGATTGAGGCATGACTGCATTACTTCCTTTGTTTAATGAGGATCACAAATCAAGGGATAATGTCCTTTTTCTTAACACAAGGACCATATTGACTGCTTATTAAAATACATCTTCCTTGATCATTCACTTTCTTGACTGTGTAGGATGTTGCCCCATTATGCAGATAATTCATTTCCATTTCAAACAGGTCTTTGATCTATAGTGAGGTAACTTAATCATTATACTAGAGATTTATTTACATGTTGTTTGGGATTTTTCCAACAGCAAAGTAAACCTGTGGGCATTCAAAGAATATTTTATCCGTTTTTATCATTTCCAATGTCTGCTAGGACAAGCAGGGAACCTATGCATATTTTCAACTGGCTTTTTTTTTATATGTTTAAAGAGACTGTGTACTACCCTTCTAGGCAGTTTTGTTAATCTCGTGCTGGTCCAGAGCTGACATTCTTCACTATCGGGGTAACTATGTATGTACAATACAAGTGGTGGTTTAAAGTGTAGCAGGGCAGTAATAATAACAAATTACTTGACATAATGAAAACTGTGTCATGTGTGGCACTCCCTTTCTACAATGAGTTCAAGAACACCAAGACGTTAATAAGCAGGTCTTACTCTTCTTCCACAGAAATATTTCCATGGTGCTTCTGTGGAAATGATTAGCAAGATGATGAAACTCTTATTTTCAGTGTGGTACAGGCAGATATCATAATGTGATACTGCCATTAAAATGTACAGAATACAGAGGATAAATCATTTTTTGTTCTCGGTTACTTTGTTCTAAGAGCCTTGTCAGATAAGGGAAAATAACCAATGTCAAGGATTATTCTTAAAAGCAAAATCTGTGGTAATTTACTTCCCCCAGCCTTTTAGTTTCACCAGCATTTCCTATAAATCCTACTCTTTACTCTTCTTCCAGCTATTCTTTTGCTATTGTTGGCATTAACATAACTGACCTTGCGTACAACCTGCTTGTGAGTGGCGCGCTGAAGACCCATTTCTACAACGTTGCTCCAGAGGCTCCAACGTTATCCCATTTCCAACAAACATTCTGTAAGTTTTTGTTTTGTTTGCATTACCAGTAACCTTAAAATCACTTAAAATCACAGTAGCCTTAAAATCACTCCGGGATGGTGAATTGCAGTGAACAACGTTGGTGCAGCACGGGTGGGCATCATCCTAATCTTATTATTTTATCTTTGTGATGTTTGGACCCCGGAGCATACTGTGTATGTTGTTGTGCAAAACAGACAGGTGAACCAGTTCAGGAAAAAGATGGAGGGGGGGGATGACAGAATCATACAGAAGGACTCCTCCCATCTATCCAAGCCAGACCCCTCTCTCTCGATATAATCTCCTATCCACTCTGCAGTGCTTACCTGCAGAACATCTATGATACGGATACTACAGAGCAGGAACTCAGCACTGTAAATAGGAGTGATGAACTGATGCATTGGCAGCTGGACCTTTTTCAGAAGTATAGGGCCTTCCACTACCTCAGCACAACTGGTGAATTAGGATCTGAATTTAACTTTAAAGAAAAATTAAAAATTGAACTTACAAAAAGGGGCTTTTCAGGGTGAGAAATCCTGTAAATGGTTTGGAGCTCCTGATGGTACAGGGAAAGGAGAGTCTGCCTGAACTATGAAAGAGTAAGATCTGGAGTTAACTAGTAGGCAGCATTTGGTAGCACCTGATGGTTGAGGTTAGAGAAGGGAATGAATTAATGGATGAAGTGTGTGTGTTGGGGGGGGACATGGGTGAGAAGGAGCTGAAAATAAAATGGAAAATAATATAAGCAAGCATTTGACAAGAGGAAGTTGAAGGTGTTAGATTTTTTTTTTCAAGTAGGATCATCAGAGACAAAAGGAATGGAAATAGTGTCAATAACTATATTGCTTGTTCCCTCTTTCTGATGTTTTTGGTTAGATTACAATAAGATCTTTGGGGCTGAGACCAGTCTTATTTTATGTCTGTAAAGTGCCTAACATGCTTCTGGCTGGTAGATATAGTAAATAATAAATCTTAAAGTGCTTAAAATATTCACTAATGCTCTTCAGAACTGTGCTCCTGTATAAGACGACTCATTACCCTGTGGGCAAGCTCCATACACCAGCAAGGATCAGCCCCTGTGGTTTTGTGATGGATTCTGGGTTGTCACAGCTGGCTGGAGCAGGCTAGCATAAATTCAGGGGAGCTAACCTTCTTACTGTGTGGTATGTGACAGATACAAAGATTCCACTATAATCTCTGCAGACTACAGCTGAGTGTGTGTGTTTAAGGTAAGTTTACAATGAGTTGTTTGCCAAACAAAGAGGAACAGATACTTCAACGTTTCAAAGGCTCTTTCTCAGCGGATTTTCAGATTCTCTTTCTCATTGACGCTGTCCAGTCAGTTTCTGCAAATCCCTTCTTGGCCAGTGTGCCTTAGTTTTTTGAGTGAGTGAGTGGATCTTTTGGATAGGCTCATGTTGTTTTCACATTGTCTGTTATCTCCAGTGTTGCTGCATCCTCAAAGTCTTGTGAAATCTACAAAGTTTTAAGTAATTTTTACACTTTAGAAAGGCCTTTCCAGAGGTGACTGCTTGTTTTCTGTGCACCAGTGCTCAGCTCCAGCCACCAGATGTCACTGTTCTGCTTGGTGATCCCATTGCAGATGCTTCTTTCTGCTCCCATCTTTACTGACCCTACAATTCCATCTTATTTCACTGCCTGCCCTGTGTGCCTACAAAAACAGGGGAGCTCCCTGGCCAGACATGGAGACCGTTTGGGAGCAGGCACAATAGGGCCAAGAAATTACATTTACCACCCTCTCCTAGCTTAATGCTGCAGTGGGATAAAAACCACAGGGCTAAGAATTCCATGGTGGAGTAGACTTCCCATGCTGATTGGGGAGGTGGTGGAGCTGCTGGGGATGTGGGGTGGCTGGAGTCATCCCAAGGTGGTGGGATTGTGTGTGGGAAGAAAGTCAGGATATATGTAGGGAAGGAGTGCTGCTTTCTCTATGATCAAATATCTGACAGACTGACCACGCCAAACATACATTATTGTTAAGCCAGTCTCATTGTTTGGGAAGTGGGGGGCATTATGAATTGGTTTTTTCACGCAGTTTTTCACTCACACAGTTCTGTATTCTTCCCCACTACACACTCAGACAGTTTTCCCCCACGGCCTTAGTCATCCTAGGTTTCAACTAATTGAATGCAGCTGAGAAAAATTGAAACACAATTAGGCTGCAGTAAATGCCTGAAGGCTGTATGTCTGATTCTGAAAGTCAAAATTACAATGCACAGCAAGTACTCTTTCTAGGTGAAAGAATACAATAGCTGTACTGATTTGACCTTCCAACGCTGGGCCAAATTCTGCTCTCGTCTGCACCCATTCAATCCTCCTGGACTTTGGTGGGTTTGCCTGGGTGTAGCTGAGTGCAGAATTTGACTCACCATTCCCACAGCAGCACTGAAATCTCTTGATACTACAAGCAATGCACTCAATTCTATATCGTTCATTAATATGAAGTTCCTTTTGATGTAATAAAAATAACCCTTCATGCTGAACACCAAGCCACTTCTCATGCTGTATAAATAATAATACTTTTGAAACACCTGGATCATGAGAATCACAACCATAATATATTTCCCTTTAATAATAATTTTTAAAGGTGTTTTGCTGAGCTAGGTTTTTCCTTCAAAGAAAAACCTTCCAGCTTTAGGAGGAGTATCTGTCTGCCCCAGTACATGAAAATGGTATTGTTTATAAATTACCCATGGAATCCACTGTGTAGCTTGTAAAGTCTAGCAATAAGGTACCATTTTGCAAGTGAATAGACTGGGTGAGATGTTTATCAAACCAAAGATGGAATCAAGTACCTAACAAAAGTGTCCGGGAGTAAGTCCTGATTGAGCAAAGCCCATGGCATATGCTTAAGTCCATCCCTATTCGGGAAAGCACATAAGGCTGTGTGTAAGGCCTGTTGGCTTCAAGCACATGCTTAAGTGCTTTGCTGAACTGGACTACACAACCCATAGTATTTCTTGACACAGAGCTGTTTGTTGACAATGTTCTACCTCCAGACCACTGCTGGGAAAGTGATGCAGAAATCGCAGAGGGAGCAAAGAATAAAAACAATGCCTTTATCAGGGCAGGTGTCATAGGGTATATGTTTTATCTCATGCCTTTTCCCTACACAAGGCGGGTTTTCCAAGGCCAATTATTTCTTGCCCCTGGCATTTGTCTAGCCACGATTATGTGCAAAGCCAATATGGTGGAATCCTTTATTCGTGTTTAGAAAGACCTGTGTAAAACTGAATGTTCCTGGCAAAGATCCAGTAACTAGTTGTTTTCAGACTGTAAGTTAGGTTAACTCACAATTCATAAATTAAATGGTTTTTAAGTGTAGGGCTTGTTCAGTAAATATTTTATAATCGACACTTCCCTAGAGGCTGTTTATAATATACAGTAAGTGTTGTTGCATAGATATTTGAGCATGAGAATAACTGAATATAAACAAAAGACACTTGGTAAAGACTGATTCTTATTAATAATGTCATCTCTTAATACTTGTAGCCTGCAGTTGAATATTAAAATATATTTTGTATTTCACTTGGTTTATCCAGGCATAAGTTAACAATTTTATAACTGCATATCAAGAGAGGAGAGATCTAGTAGTTTGAGATTTCTTTTAATTATTTATTGGTAAAGTTAGGCCATTTCATTGATATAGGTAACAATAAAAATCTTTAAAGTTTGCATTAGCAATTGAGTAATCTTTCAAAAGTGCTTCTCTAAATTCAGGCCTTAATTCAAGACAACATCCCAATTTGGGAAAGCTTTAAAACACATGAGTAAGTGTCCTCCTGAATGGGAGCTCTTGGTGTCATAAAATTAGTATATTTTCTTCTGTTAAGAAGTACATTATAGTAATTCCATTACTATTGCGAGCACATCTTTATAAGTTATTTCATTTTAATTATTTGAAGATGCCTCTTAAAGGCTTGTTTTAATATTGTATGCTGTGGTGCTTTATTTCTTAGTATGATTAACACAGCTTCATCAAATAATACATCAGACTTCAATGGTACTAGTTTCACCTACCCCACAGTATGCATTATGATGTCTGATTGCAGTGCTTGCTATTCTGTAGACGAGACAACATCTTTACCTGTGTTCCAATTCTTTAAATATTGAATTTTTTTTAGGCTATTTGATGCATGAATTCCATAAATTCTGGATTGAAGAGGATCCACTGGACATAATGGAGTTTAACCGTGTGCGAGAGAAATTTCACAAGCAAATTTTAAAACAGCTCCAGAATCCAGACATGGCTCTGTGCCCTCACTTTGCTGCCTCAGAAAGCTTAATCAACATGTAGTCATTCACTTGATTTGATTTGAGAACACTGCCTCACTCTTCTCTTAGGTCACACTTTAGATCATCACTAACATATTGAATGACCATGGCGATTGTATGCATGCCTTTTGGTGCAGTATTCATCTATTTTTGTCATAAATATTAGATCCCCTTACACGTCTCTTTCCAGGGGATTTCTCATTAAATGGGTGCTCATATTGCGGCATTATGCAGTGTTACGTTCTGAGTTGATGTCCAGGTATCAAGAGTTTTCTATTTTTTTAGACCTTTTTTTCCCCATAATTCGGCATTGAAGAATTGTATTTCTCTAGCATTGTTTTGTATATGTGGAATAATTATCTGAATCTTGTATTGTGAAAACCTTTTAACTTATTGATATGTTTTGTGATAACTACTGACATTTCAAGTAAAGTACATGTTTGGATTTCATCTAGAAGATAATGTATGTAACTTTAATCTAATGCACAAAAACACATTAAAGACCAATTTTTTCCATGCAATCATATATGCTTAATGAAAAATTAATGAGGTTTGAGACAAATGTCAGTGGGAACAATTTATTTAAAATATGCAGAATTGCAATGGGACTCCACAGCTGCATGAATACGAAAAGAGCTCAAGACTTTGCTGCATTCACACTGAAGAGCAAATATATTCATAATGACTGAACATCTCGGGTGGTCTTTACAAAAAGTTACATGGGGTTATAGCCACCCAGCACCCACTAGCCCGTCTAAATTCCAGTGCACTGCTTTGAAATCAAGGGGTTAATATGTCACATGTCTGAATGCAGCATGATTTGATCATGTGTTGGAAGTACTGAAAACTTTACTTTGTGTTGTCAACTCAATTCCCAGGAGGGAATTGGGGGGAGGGATAGCTCAGTGGTTTGAGCATTTGCCTGCTAAACCCAGGGTTGTGAGTTCAATCCTTGAGGGGGCCATTTAGGAATCTGGGGCAAAAATTGGGGATTGGTCCTGCTTTGAGCAGGGGGTTGGACTAGATGATCTCCTGAGGGCCCTTCCAAACCTGGTATTCTATGATTCTATGAACTGAGAGAAATAGTTGATTAGAAGGTTTAGAAGAAAACCACACAAGTTTCCCAGGTCACTTTAAAAAAGGGTGTCTGTCACTATGATTGACCAGTGTTTACCAGGGCATTTCATACCCTGGATATTTTTTTACCTTCTGAACAATCAATTTTAGTATTAGTCCAAGTTTGTTACCACTTGCGTATTGAGATAAAATGTAGAGTATTGCCCAACTATGTGAATTATACAAATAAATTATCTGTCATTCTCAACAGGGAAACAGCATGGGATTTTATTTCTAAGGTACCTACACGTAAATTAAAATGAATGTTCCTGTGCTTTCAGGGATGTCATTGGGTGAAAGGGAACATACCCATCTCAGCAGCGCTTCTCTCTGGCCGACATGAAAAGCAATATGGGCCTGATCCAAAGCAGATCTCCCATTGACTTTGAGGCTGCAATTTTTCCCCAATGACTTTAGAAACTAGAGAGACTCAGAATACCCTCTGTTGCACACAAGGTGCATGAAAATGGGAGAAATAAGATATTTGTTCAATTCTTTTGGTACTACTTGGTTAGCACTGATTTGGAGAGAGATTACTTACAGTATTGGTGAGGACAATGCATGTAATGCCAGCAACATTATATTTAAATGATGTTTTTCTGTCTCAAACTCAAAAAGCATCTAAAACAGGGTCTGGATTATAACTTTTGATGCTTTACAATTCTGTCTTCCCCGTTCCCCACATTTAATTGAGCAAAGCAATCAAATTCAGGCTGCAGTGTTTTGCACGTAGTTGCAGCCTGCTGAGATTTTAAAAGAAGACACAATATTTGATCCTCTACATCTGAATTTGCAAGAGAAAATCCAGGTCAGTGTTACCTTTCTAAGGGCTGGTCTTCACTACTGGGAGATCGACACTGCTGCAATCAGTGCAGCAGGGGTCAATTTAGCAGGTCGAGTGAAGACCCGCTAAATAGACAGCAGAGCGCTCTCCGGTCGACCCCGGTACTCCACCTCTCTGAGAAGAGTAAAAGAAGTCAACCAGAAAGCGTCTCCTGTCAACACAGCGCAGTAAAGACGCCAAGGTAAGTCGACCTAAGCTATCTTATTCACATAGCTGGAGTAGCGTAACTTCATAGGCGCTGACTCCATGGGTGCTTCAGGGCTGCCAAGCTCCCCTCCCCGCATCACCTCCACTGAGTGCGCCGTGTCCCTGCTCCTCCACCTCCCACCCAGCATTTGCCCTCTGTGTAGCAAGCTCCAGGAGGGAGGGGGGAGGAGCGGGAACGTGGTGTGCTCAGGGGAGGAGGCGGGGCCTGGGTGGGGATTTGGGGAAGGAGTTGGAATAGAGGCAGGGAAAGGGTGGAGTTGGGGTGGGGACTTTGGGGAAAGGGTTAGGGTGGGTGCGGGGCAGTGGTGGAGTTGGGGCGGGGCCGGGGCAAAGGAGGGTCGAGCACCCACCGGCGCCAGTAGAAGTCAGCACCTATGCGTAACTTAGGTCGACTTATACCAGTAGTAGTAAACTCACCCTAATAGTGTGACCTTCACAGCTATGGTATGTCTTTTCTCCAGGTGCCTATATGTTCAGAAAATAACATCTAGTTGTGTGTTAGCATAATGATGACCCAGCTGCTTTCGTGATACTTCTGCTATCTTCCAGCGAGAGTGGTATGCAGTGTTGTTGTAGCTGTCTCAGTCCCAGGATATTAGTGTGACAATGTGGGTGAGGTAACATCTTTTATTGGACCAACTTCGGTCCGTGAGAGAGACAAACTTTTGAGCTTACACAGAGCTCTTCTTCAAGTCTGGGTTAGTTTCCCAGACCAGAAGAAGAGCTCTGTGTAAGCTTAGAAGCTGGTGTCTCTCACCAACAGAAGTTGGTCCAATAACAGTGAGTAGTGTGCAAAGAGATGGATTCAATGGTGCTAAACATGTAATTTCCCTTTCCCTTGGAGACCCATCATATCCCCTTTGCCGCCGAGGAAGCCCCACTATTTTTGTTTTGTGTATTTTATTTATTTATTTTTGCAGTCCATGTTTTCCTCAGTCTTGACGGGCAGCACCCTTGTTCTTCCTGTTCTTGCCCTATCTGCAGCAGAGTGGCTCCATCAAGATGACTGTGAGCTATTCGGAGAGGGTGGCTCAGGGAGTCTGTGTGCTTTCTCCTATTAAGATCTGACTTCAGATCCTGCCGCACAAGAAAACGAGCTCAGTCTTGCTCCTCTCCATCCATCCCCTGAAATGGTGCAGTAGCTGACTTTCCACTGAGCTTGCTGAGAAGAGGCCATTTATCTTGTTTTGCACAGTGCCCTGCACAAATGGTCCCAACCTAGTTGTGCCCTTTTAGGTGCTACCACAATATAAATGATAAATATTGAGATCTTAAAGCCACCATCTTTCTAGCCCGGAAGGGTTTTCCATCACAGTCTGTCACCAACGTTCCAGAGAGGCCGTGATGACTGGAAGGCTGAGCGCTGAACTGTGAGCCAGGATCTTCCCAGTGTGAATTGTGCCTTTGCCTCTTCGGCTGTGTGGGTCTATCACTTAATCTCCGTGTTTCCCAGTCTGTAAAATGAGGGTCTTGCTTACTCTTGGTCATGGCTTATAATTAAAAAAAAAAAAGTTTGTCTAACACTTTGAAGAAGTAAAATGCTGCATTTGCTAAATGTTCTGATTGTTGGTACCTTGCAATCTCCAGCCACTCCTGCAGCATTCCTAGTCCTTGTTGCCAGTCATGGGACCAAGAGATTGAATTGATTAAAAATGTAACATTGGGTCCCTGTGTCTTATCAGCATAGAGCACTGCAACTAAGCCGCTAGCTTCACATTTGCTAGTAAGAGTGAGTTATGTAGACTACATTGTCCCTCTCTTTTCCTGGAAATACTTTAAATGATTTGAAAACTAATTGGTCAGCTAGATCATCTTGGGTTACTATTGGTGCAAAGAAACAAACCATTTTACTTGTAGTATTTAGCTTAAATGACACACTGTATTGTGGCAATTTAGCTGAGCTAAGGGTGGTGAAGGCAGACTATTGGCAGCGCAAATTATAACATGAGTGTGTTTAGCTAAGGGATACTGCATGAGCACTTTGCTGGTGGAATCCCTCTAATTCGACTGTGTATCTCTATTCCCCCACACTGTGCATGCAGCTCAACCATGTTCTTTTTCCAGATATACCATGAACTATAGAAAATGGCATTTGGCCCTGATCCTGACAAGTGCTGAACTGTCAAAATTCCCATAGATTCCAGTGAGATTTGTGGGTGCTCAGCATCTCAGGACAAAGAGAGAGGTTTCTATTGCACTTGAAGGGATGCTGTCAAATTGTATTGGGTCAGATTCTGCTGCCTGTAATCCTGTTGAGTAGTTCCTTACCCTACAAGTTGCCCAGCTGAAGTCAATGGGACAATTTGCAGAATAAGGTGGTATTAAACATGGGTGAAGGAAGCAGCATCTTCACCTCGGGAGACGGGGTGAACCCACATTTCTTGACTTGATATCAACACCTTTTAGATTAGACTGAAATAATTTTGAAATTCAATTCCCTTGTCACTGATGATGCTGTTTTCCTGGCATTTCTTGCAGCTTGTTTTGCTTCTGTTCATAATCATTTTCACTTTCAGGTTCTCAGTGTTGCAGTGTTCCTGGGGGAATTCTGCACACGCTATTTTAAAATTCTTCCAAATTCTGCATATTTTATTTGTCAAAATAACACAATATAATCACACCAATTTTAATTATTTGTGGTCATTTATTTCAAAATACTTGTCAGCAAGTATGTCTGTAATGATACAGATGAAAAAAAAGATTCAGGAAGTGTTTTTTGACAAATAGGTTCCTTACTAGGCATATTAATATAGAACTCTGAGTAATAATTTATTTAAACTACAATACAGAACTGTATTTCCCGCACCCCTCAGAAGTAGTTCAAAAGTTTGGGGGAGTTGGGAGTAACAGAGGAACTGAGGCAGAGGGAAGTAAATTGCTGGGAAGGAGCCTTGATGTGAACTTGGAGGGTTGTTGGGTATGGGTGGGGAAAGTATGGAACAGTTTTTTGGTGGGGGGCGGAGAGGGATTGTTAGGGAGCTTCCCCCATGCAGACCCTGGCTGACCCCTAGCCTCTCCCATTCAGTCAGGCATATCTTCCCCTGTCCCCATGTGTCCTTGCACCCCCACTCAGTCACCCACTCCCCCATCCCCTATGTGTCTCTGTGCCCCCACTCAGCCATCCTCAGTCCCTATATGGCCCTGCAACCCCTCCACCATCACCATGTGGCCCTGCACTTCCCCTCCCATTCAGCCCCTGCCCCAGTCTGTCCTCCCCCATTAGCCCTTATGAGCACCTGTCTAATCCCCCCCACAGCACCCCATGCTGTCTGTCTCCCCATAGCCCCTGTCTTCTGACCTGGCCCAGGCAGGCACTGTGAAGAAGGCAGGCTCTTTCCCTTCCCTAGCTGGCTGGGAGCAGCTGCTATGATCTATTGCCACAGCAATAGGTGGGCAAAAGGCAGAACTGCAGCAACAACACGGCAGTCTCTCTTTTCTGCGCAAAAAATTAAAAATATGCATGGCTCATTAATTGTGTGTGCACAGTAGCACAGAATTCCCCCAGGAGTACAGTGTTTAGTGTATACAGTGTTGGAGAATACCTTTGAAAACAGGGTTTATAAAAAATCATGGAAACTTTCCTCTTAGTTTTAGGTTTTGTTGTGTGTTTTAAACAAAAATTGCAAAAATTGGCCCAAATTCAAATTGATGGTGTCCATTTGTTTTCTGTGATTTTACTTTCTGGTGTTTGTATTAGACTTAAATTAATTCTTGTTTTTATTTTTCTGACCTCTTCAGCGCTTTGTTTCTGGGGCTGAAAGTTTGTTGTTCTATGCACTTCCCTATTGTGTTCTATTCTGTTGTGTTTAACCTTCTTTACAGGAGACGTTTGACTGGATGCTAGCTTCTTATAAGCAGGGAGAGAAAACAGAGAATGTAAGCAACTAAAGGGTTTGTCTCATTTTTTGCTGTTGCCTTCTATGGGAACAGAATTGGGCCCATTTTGCTGTGCTGAAAATATCTCAAACTTACTCATGGAGTAGAGAAAAGCCTTAGCTGTGAAATGCTAATTTCACTTACTATTATCGGATGTCTTAGATCCTATCTTTCTCGATATCTATGGCTTTTGCTCCTTCAATTTGAATAAAAGATTTTAAGGGACTGTTGTAATCATCTGGTCTGCCCTCCTATATACCACAGGCTATAGAATTTAACCCAGTGCAACCCATAACTTCTGGCTGAATTGAGGATCTCTCTTTAAAAGATACCCAAGCTTAGATTCCATAGTTTAACACAAGTGCTAAATAAGTCCTATGTATTTTTATATCCAGCCACCGTGCTGGAGTAAATAGGATGCTGAGACAGATCCCAGAGGCTGTTGTTGCCAAGTGCTCTACAGCAGCACCCCAGCGCTGTGAAAGGCCTCAGTGCCCATAGGGCTTCTTTCTCTGTCAGTGCACTGGCAGATAATTACAAACTGCTTCATGTTACGTGCCACACCCAGGGAAGGTTGTGGCTACGGGAAAACCACCCTGGCACTGAAAGGTTTAGTGTGGTGTGCTGCAGAAACGGAAGCGTGGAGCTACTGATGGAAAATGAAGAAAGGGCCATAGGAAATAAGTGACATCACGTTAACTTAAGTCCGTGTGAAATAGCATGGGGGTTTCCAACCTTTCTGACCATGCCAAGATTAATTCAGCTGCCACAACATAAACCCCTGGACTTAAATGGATTTGGTTGTGCTCTGAATTCTAGCTGTTGTCAGGGCTCCTACAGCATTGCAGGGAATTGACTACTACAGAGCTATGACAGTGTGAGGCTCTTGTTTTGCTTATAGCCCCACAAAGATGATGCGTGGGAGTGGGAGGTGTTGCTGTTAGGTATCAGCTTTTCATCTGGAGTTCTAGCTTTCTTTAGGTTTTAGTAAGTTGTTACTATTTTGTCCAATAGCTCAGAGTTAGTTTCACTTTTCTTTGATTGCTTTTCTTTTCCAATGGAATGTAGTTTTTACTCATTTGCTGGCACAAGTCTATACATACACGTCTCCAGAAGGAGCCTTAGCTCTTGGAATCTGCTATCCCTTGGCTTCTTCCTGCACCAGAGCTGCATTGAGAGTTGCCCAGGGTGGAGGGAGGAAGGTGGAGGATGTTGCTCTACCATAGGTTTGAGCATTCAGCTGATTTTAAAGAGCCCCTGTGATTGGTGTACATGGGAGATGCTGTGCCATCTGCCCCAGGAGACCTTGCAGGGGAGGTGGTGGAGTGGAAATGCTGGCCAGAGTAATTCCCAGCCAGTAGGGAATTTTCAGCACATTGTAAATTGGGATTGCTGTAGACGTTTGGAGTAGGGAGTGTGTGTATAAACTATGGTGAATTAGGCGTCAGGGTGGCTGTGATCTTTTTCTTCCCACCCAACCTTTGCAAAGAGAGCCATTCTGGAGGAGGGGCACCTGCGTATCCATGAGGGAGCAGAAAAGAGTTGTTCTACATGAAAGGGTGTCTGGGCAGCATCCCCTCTTGTGTTGCTCCCACAACGATCAGATGCTTTAAAGCAGATGGGTCAGCTACTTAGCAGGAGCTGTCAGATGCTCCCTCCCTCCCACCCTGCATCAGTCCTACCTGGGGGTCACAGCTGTAGTGTGGGCAGGAGAACTGCTGCAGTTCAAATACCTTGGTCCCTCTGTTCCCTACTTCCTCTCAGGGCTGGTGCACCCTACTGTTCTGCCCACCTCACAAGAGCCATTGGCAGCTCAAGGAGTTCAGAGGTTCCCTTGGAGTCGGGTAGGATTCCATCATGGACGCTGCAGGCTGTGTGGCACTGGTGGTCACACACCGCTTGGTACTGCCCTGCCCCTCCTCAAGCATCCTCATGCCCTGAGTAGTGGGATGTCAGCCCTTTTCAGCAGCTGAAGAGGGGACTCATTCTTCCAGTCCATGAGCCAACTCCTCAGCTAGTGTAAATCAGCACTGACTGCAATGGAGCACTGCCAGTTCACACCAGGTGCAGATCTGTCCTCTTATCAGCAGCTTCAGGTGATGGCAAGGTAATCCTCACTTAGCTCATACCTGGAGCTGCAGCTCCATAAGCACAGGAATATATTTAAGGAGCAGCGTTCAAAACACAGCACGCTCGTTCCCTTGGGCAGGTGAAAAGTTACATTCCCAGGCAATGATAGAAATGTCAAATATCTGCTCAATAGGGCAGAAGAAGTTCCCATCCCATGATTAGCAAATGAGTGTCTCTGAGCTGCAGTGTGAGAGTTGAGTATCTCATGAATACTTGATTTCCCCCTTGAAAAGCCATTCAGCGATTCAGGTATCCTGTAGGAATTCCAGTGCTGTATGAATGTGGAACTCCTTTCAGATTCAATAAAGAACCAAACATTACCTTGAGACTTGGCAGTGCCGTTGGAAAACTACAGCACTCACATGTCTGATCTGCGGAATTGTGCAGAGACCGAATCTTTGTCACCTACTCTGCTACCTCTTCTACAATTCATGCAGATGAAACACCATTTGTAGCAGAAGCATTGTACATAATTTCCTTAAATGTAGTATGGATGTCTATAATGATTATCTACCATTCTCGTGTATTATGTTAAGTATGTTCTGTTCCACATGTTCTATTCCATAGAATCATAGAATATCAGGGTTGGAAGGTCATCTTGTCCAACCCCCTGTTCAAAGCAGGACCAATCTCCAACTAAATCATCCAAGCCAGGGCTTTGTCAAGCCTGACCTTAAAAACTTCTAAGGAAGGAGATTCCACCACCTCCCTAGGTAACGCATTCCAGTGTTTCACCACCCTCCTAGTGAAAAAGTTTTTCCTAATATCCAACCTAAACCTCCCCCACTGCAACTTGAGACCATTACTCCTCGTTCTGTCATCTGCTACCACTGAGAACCGTCTAGATCCATCCTCTTTGGAACCTCCTTTCAGGTAGTTGAAAGCAGCTATCAAATCCCCCCTCATTCTTCTCTTCTGCAGACTAAACAATCCCAGTTCCCTCAGCCTCTCCTCATAAGTCATGTGTTCCAGTCCCCTAATCATTTTGTTGCCCTCCGCTGGACGTTTTCCAATTTTTCCACATCCTTGTAGTGTGAGGCCCAAAACTGGATACAGTACTCCAGATGAGGCCTCACCAATGTCGAATAGAGGGGAACGATCACGTCCCTTGATCTGCTGGCAATGCCCCTACTTATACATCCCAAAATGCCATTAGCCTTCTTGGCAACAACGGCACACTGTTGACTCATATCCATCTTCTTGTCCACTGTAACCCTTAGGTCCTTTTATGCAGAACTGCTGCCGAGCCATTCAGTCCCTAGTCTGTAGCGGTGCATGGGATTCTTCCATTCAAAGTGCAGGACTCTGCACTTGTCCTTGTTGAACCTCATCAGATTTCTTTTAGCCCAATCCTCTAATTTGTCTAGGGCCCTCTGTATCCTATCCCTACCCTCCAGCATATCTACCTCTCCTCCCAGTTTAGTGTCATCTGCAAACTTGCTGAGGGTGCAATCCACACCATCCTCCAGATCATTAATGAAGATATTGAACAAAACCAGCCACAGGACCAACCCTTGGGGCACTCCATTTGATACCGGCTGCCAACTAGACATGGAGCCATTGATCACTACCTGTTGAGCCCGACAATTGAGCCAGCTTTCTATCCACCTTATAGTCCATTCATCCAGCCCATACTTCTTTAACTTACTGGCAAGAATACTGTGGGAGACCGTGTCAAAAGCTTTGCTAAAGTCAAGGAATAACATGTCCACTGCTTTCCTCTCATCCACAGAGCCAGTTATCTCATCATAAAAGGCAATTAGATTAGTCAGGCATGACTTGCCCTTGGTGAATCCATGCTGACTGTTCCTGATCACTTTCCTCTCCTCTAAGTGCTTCAGAATTGATTCCTTGAGGATCTGATCCATGATTTTTCCAGGGACTGAGGTGAGGCTGACTGGCCTGTAGTTCCCAGGATCCTCCTCCTTCCCTTTTTTAAAGATGGGCACTACATTAGCCTTTTTCCCGTCGTCCGGGACCTCCCCCGATGGCCATGAGTTTTTGAAAGATAATGGCCAATAGCTCTGCAATCACATCCGCCAACTCCTTTAGCACTCTCGGATGCAGCGCATCCGGCCCCATGGACTTGTGCTGGTCCAGCTTTTCTAAATAGTCCCGAACTACTACTTTCTTCACAGAGGGCTGGTCACCTCCTCCCCATGCTGTGCTGCCCAGTGCAGCAGTCTGGGAGCTGACCTTGTTCATCATTCTACAGATAACATGGTGACTGCGCTTGGATAGTAAATTGTCAGGTGTTATAGGAAAAAAAACCCTAAGATAGAATGGCAGTAAGTGTGTAAAGCAATGTGAAGAAATGCAGCCTACTCTACTTGGGGGAATATAATTTGATACTACTAAAAATGTAATCACCTGTATAAAATTGACATCTAGCAGAGTCATGCTGTGACATTTTTAGTCAGGCATGCAATTAAATCCTTGCATGCAAACAGGCATTCTCCATGCAGACTGACCTTACATATAAAGTGCGTGCAAAGTCACACTGTGCGGAGGATGCCATTTTGCAGAATTAATTTTTTTTCTTCAAAATAGCATCTTCCATGTATGTTCAGAGGCCATATGGATTTAACCCCCGGGCACAGCCAGTCCTGGGGCATGCAATGTGTGCCTTGCATGCACAATGGCATGCCATTGATATCTGATGTCCATTTGGGTCAGATCAGAAGTTCTGGTAATTGTTTGTGTCTTTAAAAGAAGGCGGGTTTGAATTATCCATAGGCAAATTGAAATGGCAGATGATGTATTATCTGCATGCTTGAATGTGACAGTTGCCATTCTATGCCTGCTTTGAACTGCCAGGAATTAATTCCAGGACACTTCAACTCACTGCTTTTTAGAATCAAAAAAGATTGTGGAAAATTAACTTCCTTCTTATTAAATTACCTGCAGCAAGCCCTGCAGCAGAAAAACATGCGCAGGACCTCTGGCAATAAAAGAAAGCAGGATTTTGAAGTAACCTGGCTAATATAAATAAACATAAATGTGCGCGTTAATTTATAAAGAATAATACTGAGCACTTACATGGCATCTTTCAACCAAGGACCTCACCTTGCTTTACAGCTGGAAATTAATTCAATGAGTACCAGTTGCATTTTACAGAGGGGGAAGTTTCATAGATTCATAGATATTTAGGTCAGAAGGGATCATTTTGATCATCTAGTCTGACCTCCTGCACAACGCAGGCCACAGAATTTCACCCACCACTCCTGCAAAAAACCTCACGCCTATGTCTGAGCTATTGAAGTCCTCAAATCGTGGTTTAAAGACTTCAAGGAGCAGAGAATCCTCCAGCAAGTGACCCGTGCCCCATGCTACAGAGGAAGGCGAAAAACCTCCAGGGCCTCTGCCAATCTGCCCTGGAGGAAAATTCCTTCCCGACCCCAAATATGGTGATCAGCTAAACCCTGAGCATATGGGCAAGATTCATCAGCCAGATACTACAGAAAATTCTTTCCTGGGTAACTCGGATCCCACCCCATCTAATATCCCATCACAGCCCATTGGGCCTATTTAACATGAATATTTAATACCAAAACCATGTTATCCCATCATACCATCTCCTCCATAAACTTATCGAGTTTAATCTTAAAGCCAGATAGATCTTTTGCCCACACTGCTTCCCTTGGAAGGCTATTCCAAAACTTCACTCCTCTGATAGTTAGAAACCTTCGTCTAATTTCTAGTCTAAATTTCCTGGTGGCCAGTTTATATCCATTTGTTCTTGTGCCCACATTGGTACTGAGCCTAAATAATTCCTCTCCCTCTCCGGTATTTATCCCTCTGATATATTTATAGAGAGCAATCATATCTCCCCTCAACCTTCTTTTAGTTAGGCTAAACAAGCCAAGCTCCTTGAGTCTCCTTTCATAAGACAAGTTTTCCATTCCTCGGATCATCTTAGTAGCCCTTCTCTGTACCTGTTCCAGTTTGAATTCATCCTTCTTAAACATGGGAGACCAGAACTGCACACAGTATTCCAGGTGAGGTCTCACCAGTGCCTTGTATAAGGGTACTAAAACCTCCTTATCCCTACTGGAAATATCTCGCCTGATGCATCCCAAGACCGCATTAGCTTTTTTCGTGGCCATATCACATTGGCGGCTCATAGTCATCCTATGATCAATCAATACTCCAATTACTTCCTCCATTACTTTTAATTGATGCGTCCCAGGCTTATAACTAAATTTCTTGTTATTAATCCCTAAATGCATGACCTTACACTTCTCACTATTAAATTTCATCCTATTACTACTACTTCAGTTTACAAGGTCATCCAGATCCTCCTGTAGGATATCCCTGTCCTTCTCTAAATTGACAATACCTCCCAGCTTTGTATCATCCGCAAACTTTATTAGTGCACTCCCACTTTTTGTGCCAAGGTCAGTAATAAAAAGATTAAATAAGATTGGTCCCAAAACTGATCCTTGAGGAACTCCACTGGTAACCTCCCTCCAGCCTAACAGTTCACCTTTCAGTAGGACCCGTTGTAGTCTCCCCTTTAACCAATTCCTTATCCACCTTTCAATTTGCCTGTTGATCCTCATCTTATCCAATTTAACTAATAATTCCCCATGTGGCACAGTATCAAATGCCTTACTAAAATCTAGGTAAATTAGATCCACTGCGTTTCCTTTGTCTAAAAAATCTGTTACTTTCTCAAAGAAGGAGATCAGGTTGGTTTGGCACGATCTACCTTTTGTAAAACCATGTTGTATTTTGTCCCATTTACCATTGACTTCAATGTCCTTAACTACCTTTTCCTTCAAAATTTTTTCCAAGACCTTGCATACTACAGATGTCAAACTAACAGGCCTATAGTTGGAGGGCAGAGGGCAAAGTGACCTATGGTCTATGGGTTAATTTGTCCATAATGTACAGGGAGTCACTGGTAGAATCAGGACTAAAGCCCAGGATTCCTGACTGCTTTAGCCATGAGAAAAGAAGAGTGATTAGGACTCTCTTCAAGGGCCATCAGTTCCGCTTTATGATCATCTGGAAAAGTCATTGTTAAGGCAGGTAGAACTCTTATCTCCTATCTTGCTTACTGTAACCACCTCCTCTCTGGATTTCCCAAAGCTCATGTTACCCCTGCCCATCTATACAAAATACAAATGATGATTTTTCTTGACCATCATTCTGGTCATGTCCTCTCCCCCCTTAATCCCCCTCAAAAAAACAACAAAGTTGAATCCCTCCCTTGAGTAACATCTAAAATTTAGATTATAAGATCCTTCAGATAGGGACCATGTCTTTCTATGATTTCTGTTCATCATATTCTTGGAGTGCTAATAAATAATAATCTAATTATCTCTTTGTCTCTCTCATCCACTCTTGTTGCCACACCTATCTCCTGTAGTCTATATGCCTGGAACTTGCTGCCTGAACTGATTCACCCTCTCCTCCTTCAAGGATCAAAGAATATAAGCCATACTTACAGGATAGGGGACTGTATCCTGGGAAGCAGTGACTCTGAAAAAGTCTATAGTCATGGTTGATAATGATTTGAACATGAGCTCCCAGTGTGATACTCTGGCTAAAAGGGCTAATGTTGTCCTGGGATGCATACACAGGAGAATCTCAAGTAGTAGTAAAGAGGTTTTTACCTCTGTATTTGGCACTGGTGCGACCACTGCTGGAATACTGTGTCCAGTTCTGGTGTCCACAATTCAAGAAGGATGTTGCTAAATTGGAGAGGGTTCAGAGAGGAACCACAAGAATGATTAAAGGACTAGAAAACCTGCCTTACAATGCTAGACCAAAGAGCTCAATCGATTTAGCTTAACAAAGAGAAGTTAAGGGGTGACTTGATTACAGTCTATAGGTGTCTACATGGAGAACAAATCTATGTTAATGGTCTCTTCAAGCTGACAGAGACAGGTATAACATGATCCACACTAGGGGTGTGCACAAGGGGGGACAAGCAGGGGCGCGCACACACACACCCCAATAATCATTGAGGGCACTCCTCTGGCCCCAGGGATGTGGGGGAGGGAAGAGCGAGCTCCTGCCAAGGCGGGGGTGAGGAGGGGGGCAGAGTAAGTTCCTCCTGGGGCAGGGATGTTGCCCTGGGTTTGAGAGGTGTGTATACCCCAGAATGTGATCAAGCTAATTGCAACCATATCATGTGCATTCAGTCACCTTGAATTAATGAAATAGAACACCACATAGTTAAGGGTTAATTTGAAGAGAGGCTTTCAGAAGCAAGGTCAAAATTAGCTACAGTTTCTGTTAATCAGAATGGGAGGAGGGGACAGACAAGTAAACAATTGAGACTGAAAACCTTGGTGGCTGGAAAACCTTGAATCTAGACACCTCTAATATTAAGTTTATTGAAAGTTAGGAAAGTGATAATCCAGTAGAGGTCATTATGACCTATGTGGTTTGTAGAAGTTAGTTATAAAAGATTAGCTAATACAGTGTACTTTGGAACCACAGTGTACTCTGAAGAAGCCATCTTGAGAGATGTTTTTCCTGACACCTTTTTTCCCCAGTGGATGAGCAACTGGCCACTGTGAACCGGCTGTTAATTATTCGATACCATTCCAGATGTTAAGTAAATATCTAGGTAAATAGGTGTTCTAAACCTATTGCTTATGTCTGTATGTGCTTAAATCTAATAAATTGCAGTGTTAGACAAGAGCACGCTTACTTGCATTTAATCCTTGATCAGACAGAATTGCTGAGTTGCTGTTCATTTATTCCTGACACTGCCTGGAGTGAAATAGTTAAGTTACCATTGTTGGGGGTTCTGAAAACTCCGGGTAACTGGGGGGAGGGGTGCAGAATGTGCCCCTTCAAAAGGGGGTCAAATTTAAATTCCTGTGCATGCCCCTGAATTAGACAAATTCAGACTGGAAATGAGGCATAAATTTATGACAGTGAGGGTAATTAACAATTTACCAAAGGTCATGGTGGATTCTTCTTCACTGATCATTTTTAAATCAAAATTTAATGTTTTCCTAAAAGATATGAGCTAGGAATTATTTTGGGAAAATTCGATGGCCTGTGTTTAAACAGCAGGTCAGCCTAGATGATTGCAAAGGTCCCTTATGGCCTTGGAGTCTACTAATCTATAAGTTCCTTCTCAAAACACATTTTCCTCTCATAGGGCTCCAAAATCTATTCTTTCCATTTTAGAATGGGTGTTTGGGTGCATACACTTGAGAATGTGTTGAGAAGCAGTGGTGCTGCAGCTGTGCTGGTCTCAGGATATTAGAGAGACAAGGCGGGTGAGGCAATAGCTTTATTGGGCCAGCTTCGGTTGATGAAAGAGACGCTTTCAGGTGTAAGCTCAAAAGCTTGTCTCTTTCACCAACAAAACTTGGTCCAAGAAAAGATATTTTTTGTATGGCAAATAATGTAACACACCACTTCCAAGGTGCACGCAGCAACATTTTTATCAGCCACATTATCTTAGCCCTTGTCCTCTTTTTCCCTTCTATGGCTAATGCTTGTGTGTACAATTATATATCTTGTAATCGTGCTGAGATATATATTTTGTTCTCTTGTCAGTAAAGTGCCATGCTTATTTATTGCACTACAAAAATAGCCATAACAAGGTAGCCGTTGTATTCTTTGTTTCAGCACCTTGGACAGCTCTCTGCCTTATTGCTGCAAGATGAGAGCAGCAGTACCATCTCTAACAGGTAGGAAATCTGTGTGCAGGTGGAACAATCACATTTCTAAATATTTGTTTCACTGTTGTATGCGAAAAGGAATATTTTATAGCTACATATTATGTTCGAATCTATGGTAGCTAATACGTCTGCCTTAGACTGGTTGCTTTTTGGATTGTTTGTTTAGTGTCTCATGAAGAAGTCAGCCATGTCAAATTAGATTATTTTCTGATGTTGCAGAAAATGACTGTCAATTAGCTAAATGCTTGTCCAAACAATCAAGAAAACTGCAGTCCTTGATCATCCTATTAGAATATTCAGTGCTCTGGTTTAACCCATTCAGTGCCGCTTTCCCTTCATATACTTCCCTAGCCTCAAATATTCCCCTCTCTCACTCTCTTGCTAACTGAGTTGGTGGGATCTGGGACCTTTTAAGAAGCTGAGTGGGTTACCCTTGCTATTTGCTACAATGACACCTGCAATAGCATCCTTTGTTTGTGAGAGCAAAGCAAACTGCTCTCATCCTTTCTAAGCTGCCTAGAAGGAATAATCAAACATCTCCTTTTATGCTTACTACCTACTTCTGAACACAGTGAGTACTGTAATGGCTGTAATCAGCTTACACTGAGGTGGTCTGGCAATATTTATGGGGAGAGTGTTCTCCAAGAATAATGAGTCATTTTCCCACCCCTGTTACATAAGAATGGTCATACTTGGTCAGCGCAATGGGCAATCTAGCCCAGTGTTCTGTCTTTCCACAGTGGCCAAGGGCACCTGCTTCAGAGGGAATGACCAGAACAGGCAATCATCAAGTTATCCATCCACTCTTGTCTACTCCCAGCTTCTGGCAGGAAGAGGCTAGGAACACCCAGAGTATGGGGTTGCATCCCTGACCATCTTGGCTAATAGCCATTGATAGACCTATCCTCCATGAACTTATCTAATTCTTTTTTGAACCCCGTTATAGTTTTGGCCTTCACAACATCCCCTAGGAAAGAGTTCCACAGGTTAACTGTGTGTTGTGTGAAGAAGTACTTCCTTTTGTTTGTTTTAAACCTGCTGCCTACTAATTTCATTGTGTGGTCCCTGGTTCTTGTGTTATGTGAAGGAGTAAATAACACTTCCTTATTCACTTTCTCTACATTCATTATTTTATAGTCTTCTATCATATCCCGCCCCCCTCCAGACACATTTCCTAATTTACTTATGATGTTGGCTTCTCTGAAGCATTTAGTGCTGGTAGAAAAAGAAACCCATAAAACATTTTCAATCCACACCACCATTCAATGTGCAGTGAGAACTATTCATCACAATATCATGATGGTTATTCATAGTAATCATCTCCCTACAAGATATTTTTTCACCAGCGTACTACTTGCTGTGGTTTGTTTGTCCTTGGGAAATTTCTTACTCCTACAATGCTTCCCTAAATTATCTTTTCTTTGTTCAATGCAAGAAGAAAATACTAGGAAATCAATATATCTAGTAGTTTTCCAGCTCTACAATGCCATCTATCATGTCAATGGACCATTTATTAACAATTACTACAGTGCTATTTTAAGTTCTTACCATGGCAAGAAATTTATTGGAACTGGTATCCAAGAGTTATTTGAGATTAATGTTTTAATATGGATGCTTAGTAATGAAGGTAGAACTGCAAAGTATCTCATAATATATAATTAAGTGCACAATATATTAGAAATCAGGTAAGATTTTTTTTTAATGAAGATAATTAACCTTTGGAACAATTTACCTCGGACTGTGGTGGATTACCCATCACTTGAAGTCTTTCACTCCAGATTGGATATCTTTCTAAGAGATATGCTGTAGCTCAACCAGAAGTTGTGGACATGATGCAAGAATGACTGGGTGAAAGTGTGTGGAATGTGTTATGCAAAAGGTCAAACTAGATGATGATGATCATGGTCCTTTCTGGCCTTAAGAGCTAAGAATCTACTCCCACTATAAATAGTGATACACCTTCCACCAGAAGCCATCACAAAGACTCTGAAGTTGAACATATTTTATTCAGCATCTAAACATGTACCAAACAATTCAAACTGAATGAGAATTTGCTTCCATGACATAAGCCAAGATCTGAAATTCAAGAAGGATTCAGGGCAGCAGGAGTAGGTTCATTCATTAAAATATTAATGAATTTAGCTTAATGAACACAGGGTATAAGAGTTCCTATAGTTAAATCCTTCTATTCAACACTGCATTAAGCAACAAGTCTAATACTACATTCTAGCCCAAACTACCTCCTTCATTTGATGTATGCATAGACTTCCACTGAAAATAAAGCAATACCACAAAAAGACAAATGCAGAGATCCACAGCTGGTGTAAAATAGTGTAGCTCCACTGAAGTTAGCTCAGGATCTGGCCAATTGTTCATAGAGATGAAGCTTTCCCATCACTCTTGAAAGGCTTAGATTATTCATACTGAGTTATGCAGCCATCAGCAAAACTACAAGTCAGATATTTTAAAAATGATGTCACTACTCTGAAAGCAGTAAATAAGGACACAAAACTTAATTTAAATTGTATAAATACTTCAGCAAAGAGTAATTCATCCTAGATATTTATTACTCAGTCTGTTTCCATAGCTTAGGTTGAAAAGTTGGGTCACTCCTGCTGATTAGTTAGAATTGTTTGCCTAGGCTGGTTTGTTTCTGAAGTACAGTGAAATGCCAGTGTCACATAGTGAGTCTGAAGGAATGTACAGATTCCAACAGTCATCCAATGGGAAGCACTCCAGGAGTACATAGCTCTAGGCACAACTTTGTAGACTAGAAAACCCCTTTTAAGGAAGTGAGAAAGTTACTGAATATCTAGGTCAATGATGAGTGCTATGATACAGTTGAATTTCAAGCTATATGCCATCTGGGCTGCACTCCTTCTGTACCTCATTATAAGTTGGCAGGGCTAGCAGTACAGTGATGTGAATGGGATGTGGTAGTTCAAAGGGGTGGATCACATACTTCTCTTGGCTGATGTGCTGATTTCCTCCTCTCAAGGCAGAAAGTTACAGAGCTGTTGACTGCTTTACAAAGGCAAGGGATATAAAACAAAATGAAAATGGGCATTTTGGACCAAGATTACAATCTTCTTAAGCTCATGCTCAGCCCATGTGTTCACCAAAATAGGAGCTTAAATTAAAAGTGGCCCAGATCTTTCAGTCTCAGGTTCGTCTCCTACCTGTATCTATCACCGGGGGCTTGTAATCGTTACATAAAAGTCAAACCAATAAAGGTACAACAGAATTCATTAAAGGGGATGGCAAGAACTCCCAGGATAAACCAGATAAACAGATAATGATCAGGCAAATTACAAAATAAGGCAAGCTGTACCAATAAGGGAACTGTGGATACAACCAAGTGATGGTTACTATACCATTTCTGGCAGCTTGATTCACTGATGTCTTCTCCTTAGGGTAGCACAGCACAGCAAGACTGCTGGATCCCTCAGATGGAACCAGGGAACCCGGAACAGGATCGGATGAGTGCTTCTAAACCCTCCCACTCCCTATCCTGCGTCATTGTGCGTGTGGTGAGTAAATCCTATACCGGTGGGTCAGGTGTGTGTAGGTAAATATGACAGGTAACCCTTGTGGGGTGAATGGCCTACCCTCAATTACTGAGTTTGTCTCCACCAGACACTACCACTCAGATGGGCAGCCCCGATCTGATTTGAACACTGCCTTATATAGACTTTTGGTCACTAGGCAGATTAGGTAATTGACAGCTACTGTTATTTCCCGCCAAAACAGAAAAAGCGCCAAACTACAGCTAGGAGGGGACAAGAAGAGCTTACAAGATGGACACCCAGTTGCCCTTTAGAGGAATGTTCTGGGTATGTGGAGAAACGTGTACAAAGTTAAATGATCTTTGCGCCTGAGCTTCTTGTATACGAAGCTCATATAGCAAAAGTACTAACTGCGTAAGAGAAAATATAATAGCAACCACAGCTAAAATTTCGATCTGCACTAAACTATCACTCTTCTTCTTCATCCTAATCCTTAAAAATGAAGAACTATTGAGAACCTATTCTGTATGAAGGGCCAGCTGATGTAAAATTGGTGTACCCCCCGCCATTCATTTCCAAGGCATGCTGATTTATACCAGCCAAAGATCTGATTCATGGCGAGTAGAAAGGAGAGTCTTGTAGCAAGTTACTGGCCACAAAAAACTGTTCCTGCTTTAAAAATAGAAGCTGAACCTTTAAACTGTGAAGTCAGAGTTGATTGGCTTGCACATCTGTATTTTATGGCCTTGGGAAGAATGCCAAATGGTTTTTCAGTCCAGACTATTAAGTTGCTAATCTATGAGCAAGCCCTGTGCACAGAGGACAGACCATCTCAGCTGTATGAGTGAAGAATGATTTAATGCCCCTTGCCATATAATCCAAAAGAGTCAGCATTTGTCAGACTTCTGATCTTACTTAACTCCTGGCCCCAGTAAAAACAATCGATTGAATCAGCAAACAACTTTGCAAAGCAAAGAATGTTCCAATGCCTTTAAGGCATTTACAAACAGACCTGTATAAATAGAACCATGCTTGCATTGTTTTGTACCACAGTAGTTTAATGGTCCAGATCCTGAAAGGTATTTAGGTACCTAGCTCCCATGGGCTTTAATGGGCATTAGGCGTCTAAATCCTTTTGGGGAGCTGGACCAAGATAGTCAACATTGTCTTGGTATGGTCCAGAAAGAAACGATATACCTAAACTGCAGTGATATCTTGATATGTCCAGTGGAAGTGGTCAGAAAGTTGGGGGTCAGATGGAATTGTGTGTGAAATATTTTGCCAACCCCCCCCCCCCCCCCCCATTCACACACACACAATATTTTCCTAAGCTTTCCATGGTAAAATTTAATGAAACTTTGAAAACTTAAAAATTTTGGCCAAAAATCAAAGTTTCTATTTGGAAATACTGTCACAGTGCCTCATGGGAGCTAAAGACTACATGCTTCATGGCCTTTTTCTTCTCTATAGGCGAGGCTCCCTGGTTGGACTATATTTCCCATGATGCATCATGGTTTCCTTTTCTTGGAGCAGGGAAGCAGTTCATCATGGGAGTCACTGACCATGTTGCATCACAGGAAATGTAGTCTGGCTGCAGGGGTTCAGCCCATAGAAGAGAATGGAGATATGAGACAACTGAACTACAGCTCCCATGAAGCACTGTGGCACCATATTCAAAGCCGAATGTTTCCGTTTTCAGGCATTGAGTGTTTCAAAGAAAAACTGAAATTTGTCATAGAAAGCAGACACTTTTTGCAAAAAAATTAATTTAGTCAAAAAAAACAATTTTTCATTGAATATTTTTGATGGAAATTTTTTGACCACTCCTATTGTCCAGTTTCATAGCCTTTGGGAAAACATAATTGAAAAAGTAAGCTAAAATTTTCAAATATGGATGCCTAACGATTGGCCATATTTAGGCACCCAAATCAGTCAACTGATTTTCAAAATCACTGAACACCCTGTGCTCCAGAGTACTTCAGCTGAAGTGATGAGTGCTCAATACTTCTTAAAATTGAGCCCTGAGACCAAAACTTTGAAACCTGGATGTCTACAATTAGACATCTAGGGTCTGATCCAAAGCCTGCTGAAGCTAATAGAAAGACACTCATTGAATCAATGAGCTTTGGATCAGGCTAATTGATCCATATTTAGGCACCTATATAAAAGTGGCCTGATTTTCCAAAGTAAATTCCCATTGACATTGGCAGCTGCAGATGTTCTGCACCTCTCAGAAAAATCTAGCCACATCTATTTAGGTGCCTAAATTTGGATGCTGTCATTAATATAAAGGGAAGGGTAACCACCTTTCTGTATACAGTGCTATAAAATCCCTCCTGGCCAGAGGCAACATCCTGTTACCTGTAAAGGGTTAAGAAGCTCAGCTAACCTGGCTGTTTTATGTGAATTTTCCCTGTGTTAAGAGGGAGGTTTATTCCTGTTTTCTGTAACTTTAAGATTTTGCCCAGAGGGGGATCCTCTGTGTTTTGAATCTGAATACCCTGTAAAGTATTTTCCATCCTGATTTTACAGAGGTGATTCTTTTACCTTTTCTCTAATTAAAATTCTTCTTTTAAGAACCTGATAGATTTTTCATTGTTCTTAAGATCCAAGGGTTTGGGTCTGTGTTCACCTGTACAAATTGGTGAGGATTATTATCAAGCCTTCCTCAGGAAAGGGGGTGTAGGGCTTGGGGGGATATTTTGGGGAAAGACTTCTCCAAGTGGGCTCTTTCCCTGTTCTTTGTTTAAAGCGCTTGGTGGTGGCAGCATACTGTTCAAGACCAAGGCAAAGTTTGTACCTTGGGGAAGTTTTTAACCTAAACTGGAAAGAATAAGCTTAGGGGGTCTTTCATGCGGGTCCCCACATCTGTACCCTAGAGTTCAGAGTGGGGAAGGAACCCTGACATGGTGGCAGAGCGGTGGGATCATTTTGAACCAGAGATCATTTTGAACCAAAAGCACACACCCGAAGAGGTATTTTTAAGCTGACGGCAGCTAGAGGGTTTTCTGTCTATTTGCCTGGAGACAGAGGTGTTAGTTTTTTTACAAAGGGATTTTTCTTTTTTGAGCTGGAGTTTTCTCTACCTAAAGGCAGGGTAGTTAACCTCCTGCAGGGAAATACACACGTTTGTTTGTTTTTTCCCCCTAACTCTCAGGTATAGCTAGAGTTAAGCACAAGAAAGCAGGAAAATGACTACCAGTGAAGCAGCTAATAAACTAGAGCTGGCCAGATTCGAAGCTGAAGAGAAACAAAAAGAGCATGATAGAAAGATGGCTTTAAGGTGCTTGGAGGTGGAGGCAGAAAAAGCCAGGGTGGAGGCAGAGGAAGCTGCCCACAAGAGAGCTGTGGAGGCAGAGGAAGCTGCCCACAAGAGAACTATGGAGGAGAGGGAAAAAGAGAGGAAGCATGCACTGGAGATGGAGAAGGCAAGGGCTCAGCAGAATACGCCAACCAATCCTAGCAATTCTTCTCCAGGTACCGCTTCCCATCCCAGAAAGTTCCCCACCTACAAGGCAGGCGATGATACCGAGGCCTTCTTAGAAAACTTTGAAAGGGCCTGCCTTGGGTACAGCATCTCTACAGACCAATACATGGTAGAGCTGAGGCCGCAGCTCAGTGGACCCTTAGCTGAGGTGACGGCTGAAATGCCTAAGAAACACATGAACAGTTACGAACTTTTAAAAACCCAGGCAAGAGTCAGAATGGGGATAACACCCGAGCATTCCCGTCGGTGGTTCAAAGCCCTAAGGTGGAAACCAGACGTGTCATTTACTCGACATGCCTACCACATTGTGAAACATTGGGGTGCCTGGATATCAGGAGCAAGTGTTAAATCTCCAGAAGAGTTGCCCTTCCTAATGCAAATGGAGCAGTTCTTAGAGGGTGTTCCTGAGGAAATAGAAAGGTACATCCTAGATGGGAAGCCCAAAACTGTAATCAAGGCACGGGAGATTGGAGCCAAATGAGTGCAGGTGGCAGAAAAGAAAAAAACCTAGTAGCAGTTGGAGCGAATATCAGAAGGGGTAACCTGAAACAAAATCCTATCACCGGGGGCAACCCAAGGCCCCACCTACATCCCAAGGAAAACCCCAGACACCTTATCGTCCCACCACACCATTCTCCAGCAACCCACCTCGCCCCAGTGACCAGTCAACTGGGCGATGTTTTAAATGTAATGAGCTGGGGCATGTGAAGGCCAACTGCCCCAAGAACCCGAACAGATTACAGTTCATTGCACCGGGGTCACACCAAAGGTCCTCAGGCGCAGATGCCTCCCAGATACCCTTAGAGCGAAGGGAAACTGTGAGTGTGGGTGGGAAGAAGGTTACAGTGTGGAGAGAGACTGGAGCACAGGTGTCAGCTATCCATCAGTCCTTAGTGGACCGCAACTTAATCAATCCAGAGGCCCAAGTGATGATTCAACCCTTCAAGTCCAACTCTTTCGATTTGCCTACAGCCAAGCTGCCTGTCCAGTACAAGGGCTGGTCAGGAATGTGGACTTTTGCAGTCTATGATGATTATCCCATTCCCATGCTGCTGGGGGAAGACTTGGCCAACCAGGTAAAGCTGTCCAAGAGGGTGGGAATGGTCACCCACAGCCAGACTAAGCAAGCTTCCACACCTATCACTGTTCCTGAGCCTTCCACCAGCCCCCCGTCTGTGTTACCAGAGACCCAGATGGAGGCGGTGGAATCGGATCCCCTGCCAACAACTACAACGGCCGTAGTGGAGCCAGTCCCAGAGACCCAGCCAGAGCCAGTCCCCGAACCGAAACTGGTGAAGCAACCAGCACCAGAACCATTGCCAGCACTGAGTCCAGTGCTTGTAACCCCATCCACAGCTCCAACACTAGAGGGCACCACCGAGCCTGCACTGGCAGCAGCAGCAGATGACCCTACACAAGAGGCTCAGCCAGAGCCTGAAATACCCCATAGTGCACCAGCAGAGAGCGGTTCACCATCAACGGAAACAGCCCCATCACCTGCATCGCTTCCAGAGGGACCAAGCCCAGGTCCACAATCCACTGAGGAACTGATGTCTCCAGCATCAAGGGAACAGTTCCAGGCCGAACAGGAAGCAGATGAAAGCCTCCCGAGAGCTTGGACAGAGGCACGGAGCAACCCACTGCCTCTCAGCTCTTCTAATCGATCCCAGTTTGTTGTAGAAAGAGGACTTTCATACAAGGAAACTCTTTCTGGTGGGCACCAGGAAGACTGACATCCTCCGAGACAGTTGGTAGTTCCAACTAAGTACCGGGTCAAGCTCTTGAGCTTAGCCCACGATCATCCTAGTGGCCATGCTGGGGTGAACAGGACCAAAGACCATTTGGGGAGGTCATTCCACTGGGAGAAAATGGGCAAGGATGTTTCTGCCTATGTCCGATCTTGTGAGGTATGCCAAAGAGTGGAAAAACCCCAATACCAGGTCAAAGCCCCTCTCCAGCCACTCCCCATCATTGAGGTTCCGTTTCAGCAAGTAGCTGTGGATATTCTGGGTCCTTTTCCAAAAAAGACACCCAGAGGAAAGCAGTACATACTGACTTTCATGGATTTTGCCACCTGATGGCCAGAAGCAGTAGCTCTAAGCAACACCAGGGCTAAAAGTGTGTGCCAGGCACTAACAGACATTTTTGCCAGGGTAGGTTGGCCCTCCGACATCCTCACAGATGCAGGAACTAATTTCCTGGCAGGAACTATGGAAAACTTTTGGGAAGCTCATGGGGTAAATGACTTGGTTGCCACCCCTTACCACCATCAAACAAATGGCATGGTGGAGAAGTTTAATGGAACTTTGGGGGCTATGATACGTAAATTCGTAAATGAGCACTCCAATGATTGGGACCTAGTGTTGCAGCAGTTGTTCTTTGCCTACAGAGCTGTACCACATCCCAGTTTAGGGTTTTCACCATTTGAACTTGTATATGGCCGCGAGGTTAAGGGGCCATTACAGTTGGTGAAGCAGCAATGGGAGGGGTTTACACCTTCTCCAGGAACTAACATTCTGGACTTTGTAATCAACCAAAAACCACCCTCCGAACCTCTTTAGCCCTTGCTAAAGAAAACCTAAAAGATGCTCAAAAAGAGCAAAAAGCCTGGTATGATAAACATGCCAGAGAGTGGTCCTTCAAAGTAGGGGACCAGGTCATGGTCTTAAAGGTGCTCCAGGCCCATAAAGTGGAAGCATCGTGGGAAGGGCCATTCCCGGTCCAAGAGTGCCTAGGAGCTGTTAATTATCTCATAGCATTCCCAACCTCAAACCAAAAGCCTAAGGTGTACCATATTAATTCTCTAAAGCCCTTTTATTTCAGAGAATTAAAGGTTTGTCAGTTTACAGCCTAGGGAGGAGATGATGCTGAGTGGCCTGAAGGTGTCTACTACGAAGGGAAAAGTGCTGGTGGCGTGGAAGAGGTGAACCTCTCCATGACCCTTGGGCGTATGCAGCGACAGCAGATCAAAGAGCTGTGCACTAGCTACGCGCTGATGTTCTCAGCCACCCCAGGACTGACTGAACGGGCATACCTTTCCATTGACACAGGTAATGCTCACCCAATTAGAGCCCAACCTTACTGGGTGTCTCCTCAAGCTAAAACTGCTATAGAACGGGAGATCCAGGATATGCTACAGATGGGTGTAATCCGCCCCTCTGACAGTGCATGGGCATCTCCAGTGGTTCTAGTTCCCAAACCAGATGGGGAGATACGTTTTTCCGTGGACTACCGTAAGCTAAATGCTGTAACTCGCCCAGACAACTATCCAATGCCACTCACAGATGAGCTATTGGAGAAACTGGGACTGGCCCAGTTCATCTCTACCTTGGACTTAACCAAGGGGTACTGGCAGGTATAGCTAGATGACTCCGCCAAGGAAAGGTCAGCCTTCATCACACATGTCGGGCTGTATGAATTTAATGTGCTCCCTTTCGGGCTGCGGAATGCACCTGCCACCTTCCAAAAACTTGTAGATGGTCTCCTGGCAGGATGGGGAGAATATGCAGTCGCCTACCTTGATGATGCGGCCATATTTTCAGATTCCTGGGCAGAACACCTGGAACATCTACAAAAAGTCTTCGAGCACGTAAGGGAAGCAGGACCAACTGTTAAGGCTAAGAAGTGTCAAATAGGCCTAAACAGAGTGACTTACCTTGGACACCAGGTGGGTCAAGGAACTATCAACCCCCTACAGGCCAAAGTGCATGCTATCCAAAAGTGGCCTGTCCCAAAATCAAAGAAACAGGTCCAATCCTTCTTAGGCTTGGCTGGATATTACAGGCGATTTGTATCTCAATACAGCCAAATCGCCACCCCACTGACAGACCTAACCAAAAAGAAACAGCCAAATGCCGTTCAGTGGGCCGAAGAGTGTCAGAAGGCCTTTAACCAGCTTAAAGCGACACTCATGTCTGACCCTGTACTAAGGGCCCCAGTCTTTGACAAACCGTTCCTAGTAACCACAGATGCGTCCGAGAATGGTGTAGGAGCAGTCTTAATGCAGGAAGGACTGAATGAAGAGTTTCATCCTGTCGTGTTTCTCAGCAAGAAGCTGTCTGAGAGGGAAAGCCACTGGTCAATCAGTGAAAAGGAATGTTACGCCATTGTCTACGTTCTCGAAAAGCTACGCCCATACGTTTGGGGACAGCGTTTCCACCTGCAAACCAACCATGCTGCGCTACAGTGGCTTCATACCGCCAAGGGAAATAACAAAAAACTTATTCGGTGGAGTTTAGCTCTCCACGATTTTGATTTCGACATCCAACACATCTCAGGAGCGTCTAACGAAGTGGCTGATGCACTCTCCCGTGAAAGTTTCCCAGAATCAACTGGTCCAAATCGTCCTTGAGATGTGGGAAATATTGTTAGTCTTTATACACTTGGTAGTATATTTAGAGATGCATGTGTCTTATTAACTCTGTTTTTCCTAGAGCTCCAGGAAGAAATCCCAGCCAGTGTTTCACCCTATCTGTGATTTGGGGGGCGTGTCATAAATATAAAGGGAAGGGTAACCATCTTTCTGTATACAGTGCTATAAAATCCCTCCTGGCCAGAGGCAACATCCTGTTACCTGTAAAGTGTTAAGAAGCTCAAGTAACCTGGCTGGCACCTGATCCAAAGGACCAATAAGGGAACAAGATACTTTCACATCTTGGGGGGGGAAAGGCTTTTGTTTGTGCTCTTTGTTTACGTGTTTGTTCTCTCTTGGGACTGAGAGAGGCCAGACAGAAATCCATCTTCTCCAACCCATCCTAATCCAAGTCTGCAATATTGCAACCAGTATAGGTAAACCAGGCAAGGCGGATTGGTTTATCTTTTGTTTTATGTGAATTTTCCCTATGTTAAGAGGGAGGTTTATTCCTGTTTTCTGTAACTTTAAGGTTTTTCCCAGAGGGGGATCCTCTGTGTTTTGAATCTGAATACCCTGTAAAGTATTTTCCATCCTGATTTTACAGAGGTGATTCTTTTACCTTTTCTTTAATTAAAATTATTTTTTAAGAACCTGATTGATTTTTCATTGTTCTTAGGATCCAAGGGTTTGGGTCTGTGTTCACCTGTACAAATTGGTGAGGATATTATTCTCAAGCCTCCCCAGGGAAGGGGGTGTATAGGGTTTTGGGGAGATATTTTGGGGAGAGATGTCTCCAAGTGGGCTCTTTCCCTGTTCTTTGTTTAAAACGCTTGGTGGTGGCAGCATACCGTTCAAGGCCAAGGCAAAGTTTGTTCCTTGGGAAAGTTTAACCTAAGCTGGTAAAAATAGGCTTAGGGGGTCTTTCATTAGGGTCCCCACATCTGTACCCTAGAGTTCAGAGTGGGGAAGGAACCCTGACAGATGCCCAGTTTGAAATTTTTGGCCTAGATAGAGTTGAAGGAGCTTTCACATAAACATGTCTGAGTTTGTGACTTCAGACTCAAATAAATGGCCTTATCTTTATTTGAATGTTTTCAGATTCATAGAGGATGGCATACTCTCATACACTACATAAATGCATGCACCGTATTCAGTATATAATGCTTCCAATAGCTGCATGCACTGCACCTTTATCTGGAAATGGCTAAACTGTGTTTGTAAAGCAAATTTACAAATTTACAAATTTCCTGAAAGTATTTTTCCATGTCAGGCCAGAAGTTTTAGAAATAATCCATTGGGAAATGAATAGCAGACAGCTTAAGTGACTTGGCAGAACTGATTGTAGATCCGAGTCCTAGTGTTAACCACTAAAACATCCTGCTTTAACTCTGGTCAATTGATAATATTCCATTTGGTCTTTTTTGAACTACTGCATTTTGAAAAAATGACCATTTTCAAAGACAATTCACCTCTGCGCTGAGAATGTGCATGAGGAATTTCATCCAAATTTTTCCAGAAAGTCAGAAATGCCTGAAAAGCGAGGCACTTATAACATATCTATTTACTCATATTGGCTGATGTCCAAAGGTGCTATGCACCTAAAGCTCCCACAGACTTCAGGGAGAGTTGGGTTGCTCTGCAGTTCCAAAACTCTGGCCAAAATAGTTAGCAGCTTCTTCAACAGTGAAGTATCTGTAATTTTTTATCACTGTGTCTTGTGACAAGACCAAATGTGTTAGATGGCTCCGTATCATATGCCACTGAAAGTGTTGCTATGCAGTAGACTAATCAACAGGAAAGATTCTTCCAACCCAAGTGGTGCGCAGTGTGTTTCTTACCACTGAAGTGGCAAGAGTTGGGTGTACAGCTGCAATGTCCTAAGCCCTAAGCTGTGATGCATGAGAGAATCTGAAAATCTATTTTTAAGCCACAGTGTAGATCCGATAATACCGGATGAGAGAGGCACAGGCGGGGTAGAAAGGCCCAGTATGTGAAAGATGAGAATCATATTGAATTATCAGGTATTCACTATATTTAAAAATAGATTTTCCATGTCCTTCCCCAGACTTGGCTGCCTGTTTCAGATGTGCCCTTGGAATGCAAACAAATTGTGTAAATTAGCGGAATCGTGGCAGCTCCTGGTGGCAGATGGGTCAAAACCCAAGGTTGCGGCTTTTGTTGGCACAGGCTAATTTAATGCCATCTCAGCTTTCTCACAAGAAATTTCACATGCCTGAGACCATATCTACACTAGCACTTCTGTTGGTAAAACTTATATCACTCAGGGGTGTGAAAAATCCCTATCCCTGACTGACATAAGTTACACCAACAGAAGCGCTGGTGTGGACAATGCTATGTTGGCAGGAGATGCTCTCCCGCCGACATAGCTACCACTGCTCATTGGGGGCATCACAGCAAAATCAAAATGATCAACACCCCAGCAACCACACCCTTTTAAAGATCCATGGATCCTACTCATGCCTATCACAACATGTGGTGTACCTCACCCAGTGCACGAGATGCCCCAGTAACAACTATGCGGGTGAAACCAGACAATCTCTAGCCTCTCAAATGAACTCACACAGGAAAACAATAAAAGACAAAAACACCCTGTGAGTGAACGCTTTTCACAAAACACTCACTCTATATCTGACTTATCAGTCCTCATCCTCAAAGGAAACATGCACAACACTTTCAAAAGATGAGGCTGGGAGCTTAAATTCACAATTCTGCTAGCCACTAAAAATCATGGATTGAACAGAGACTCTGAATTTATGGCTTATTACAACAATCTGTAACCCACTAACTCCCTCTTTTTGTCCTATGACAGCAGAGGTGTTAACGGGCCTCTCTACCTTGAATGGTCCCTTAGGATTATGTGATAGCTATGCTAAGCTATGTGACAGTTTATGCTAAACCATCTGTTCCACCTGGCATTTTGCTGTGACACACGGAATACCTTTCCCAGACCTGAAGAAGAGTTCTGTGGAGCTCGAAAGCTTGTCTCTCACCAACAGAAGCCGGTTCAATAAAAGATATCACCTTCCCGACCCTGTCTCGCTAATATCCCAGGACCAACACACCTACGACTACACTGCATAGTTTAACAAGCGTCCTGCTAAAGAGAGGATTTCTTTACAGGAGAGGATTTAGTCTATTAATTGCAGAAACAGCTTTGCAATCATCTTTGAAACAGAGGAGGAGGAAAACTATAGAGCAGCGTGGAAAGTACAGACTAAACAGAAAAATGACACTTAATATCCACTTTTTAAACAACAGATAACTGTAGCAGATGGAATAATGCCATGCAGCCTGAGATTTTCAGTGTTGTCCTTTAAAGCACTAACCTGATTCTCAAAACATGCTTACCATCATGCTTCTAAATAAAAGTATAACAAATCATCCTTGGATAACATGCACCTAATCTCCTGACCTTTACTCATTCCTTTAAGTGTCCTAGCCAGGAAGCAAGCCAATGTAAGTACAATGAGATGTATTTAAATGATCCAAACTTCTTAATGCAAGCCTCATTTTATCTAAAATGTTACATCTTTTGAAGCCATTAGGATGGCATGTTTGAATTCTTGGGAAGACTTTAGCTGCTGATTGACAGATGAGAGGGTTGGAAGGGCCTGCCTGGGTCCAAACCCAAGCACTGCTGTGTAACAGTCCCAAAGTTGGCCAAAGTAGATAACTGATGCGTCCTCTACTGCTGGAAGACTCCAAGCAGCATAAAACCAGCCAAGCTACTCTACAGCACTCCCTCGCAGCCTTTTGCATAGGGGAGGTGCTGAGGGCAAGGAGGCACAACTGGAGTGCCTCTGTGCTCTGGTGATCTCTGGCTGCTGCAGTGGAACCTTTCAGACTCTTGAAGTTAGAGCAGCCTTGGGGCTGCTGTAATAATTTATACCAACCCATGCCCCTGCTCCCTCTACCTCATGTGCCAATCACAGTTTGGTGACTAGACTAGATGCCCCCTGCACAGCCTTCTAACCCTATGATTCTATGAAATCAAACAATTAGACCCTAAAGGTGACATCCAAAATCCATCCCTAGAAGATGCAATTATATGGCAATGCCAGCAATAAGGTAAAGGATTTCTTTAAAGTCTAAGTTCACAGAACTGGTAGCATAAATAATGGTCTAGCCATGAAAATTCTCTGGCCATTTTACTGTACTAACTATTGTGATGAACTCATTTGGTATTCATGTAACTCAGTATGAGTTCCACTGGGACTCAGTAGCTATTAACTGGACCTTTATTTGTACTTTTTAACTAAAGGCAATCAAGCCACCAAACTTCCCTGGCTGTTGTCCTGTATTTCTCAAGTAAACACACCATATCCTTCCCTGAAAAGTAATCAGATCAAGGAAAGGATAAAAATTACTACAAAACATGTCTTACATTTTCTTCTTTATTCAGGAGAGTACAATGGTGAGCAAATGAAAAGGTTCCACATTTTTCATCTCAGTAGGTTTGTGCTTCTTTTGTCTCTGTTTATGGAGACAGTAACTGTTGGGGGGACAATCACATGTAACAACTACTGAAGATCTTGCCTTGTACATTTTACAACTGGATTGCCAAAGAATAAAATAATTACATCATCATAGACCCATGTAAAACACACATTATCTCAGGTAACAGGTGTTTTAGAGTAAAAAAAAGCTTACATTCTAGATCTACATGAAGCTAATCACACAATTATACAGTAGATGTCACATACTTCTGCAGACACAAACTTAAATTCATTCACGGAATATGCCACAGTCTTTTATTCCTGATAAGATTTCACCAGAATCCACATGAGGAGCACAGTTATGAGGACAATCATGAAGTTGAGGAAAAGCTCTTGCGTGGATCGGTCCATTTTCAAGAATGATCAGAGGAAGCACGGAGGCTAACAGTTGAAGCAAAGGGAAACCCTCAGGGAATCCTCCAAGAGTGTCCTTGAGATCAGCCTCCAGGTCAGAGTCTCTCCTGGAAAAAAACACACCAACAGAACAGACATATGAAGCTAAGAAGCCTAATAGCTATGTATATTACTATAAGTAAATGTTATTTCTATTGCTGAAAGTTAGTGTGCGCTGCAGAAGTTAAAAAGCAAAGAGTATCTCTACCAGCTTATCACCTTCTTTGATTTCCACCATTTGAGAAAACATGTTCTCAGTGTCACCCCAAAATACATCTATCACATAACAAGCAATCCTTGGAAGTCAGCTTTGACTTGCACAGTTATTTTTTTAAAAACTTCTGCCATATTCTTTTGAAGTGATACTTACTGCAAGCATATTACTATTAAAATTACTAACATTCAAATATTTGTTATTGTATCATTTTAAAATAAGATAGCTAGAAATTTTTCTCTGATATTCAGATCTTAAACTCTACATCTCTCTCTCTTTCTCTCTCTCTCTTCATTCCATACTACTAGTTTTACTTTAATACTGCAAGTATAACTTGGAAGAATCACTAAATTCAGCCTTTCTTTGCAGTGCTTGGAAGAGAAAACAACTTGAAGGATTTTTGTTATGACTAAAAAGTGAGAGGCGCAGTTATACAGTTTTGTTTCTGAAAAACATCACAATTCGTGGGCTAATGCTAGTAGATTAAATAGGTTTTCTCTGAACTCTTCTGACTCACCTGCACTTTCAAGTTGCTACAGTTCTCTTAAATAGTAATGCCTCTTGAGCTATATTCAAAAACTTTTAATCAGCTATTGTTTTTATGTGAGTCACTTTAATCACAGAAAGTCCAGATTTGTGTATGTTTCCCTGGGCACACACAGCAAAGTGATAACATTTGTGATGAGTACCCTGTTGCCTAATCCTATTTGTGTGCTGTGTAATAAATATGAAAACTGTTTTAAAAAACAAAAAGAGAACTAAGCTCTGGGCAAAAAAAGAAATGCAGCAATGCAAACAAACTCTTAAAGGAGAAGCTAGATTAGAAAGTAACATCTATGATGAACACAAGAGCAAGTTCAGTATCATACCATGATGAAGACAGAAGGCTTTAACTGGAAATTGTCTTAGTTTACTAATGAAATATTAAAAGCTCAATATGTGGTAATGCAGTTATGCAAATTCCCATGTCCTCACATTGCTCTATCAGCTTCATATTTTATTTGTACAAAGGAAAAGTAGATCTAAAAAGTAGCCCAGGATTTACCTGAAGAGGATAAATGAAATGGTATTGCAGCTTCTGGAACCCTAGGTCAATCAGATACTATTTCTTCCTCAGCTTCTGCCGATCTCCCAGTGCAGTCTGGATTCCCAGTCTCTGTGTTGGAACTAAAGTAGTCGGAGGGAGGAGAGCAACAAGCGTATTGGCAACAAAAGTGATGACATCACCAACTAAATATTTTAAAAAGGCTATGCTGGGCCTCAGGATTCAATTAGGGCTATTTATGCATTTGGGCATATGGATGGATTTGCATATGACCATTTCATTTCTTCCTCTGATGAGTTGCTTTAATGTCAGAGACATGTACAAACCCTTTGGAACCAAGTGGATTTCACAAATGTTTCTTTTGTGCTTCAAGTTCACCAGTTAGTATCTTCATCCATACTGCAAAAAAAGATGTTTGAAATACTCCATATTCATTTTCAGGATCTGTACAAGACGCTTTCCAGTCTTTAGAAACTGAACAAAGTCCGGGCTACATTGTTTACTTTACAAGTACAGTCACCTGTTGCTGCCTTACATAGTTATTATAGTCTCTACAACGTCTCATGTTCTTATACATTTAGTCTGAGAGAGAGACAGCTAGAGCAAAATATTTTTGCACTTGGATATGCAGTAATTAAATAATATTTACTGGACATAAGAATTTGGGAATAAAATTAAAGTATTTGAAAATCATGGACAGTTGCATTAGCCATGCCCCATTAACTGCCTCTCCTGCACTCTGCCTATTAGCCCATTTCCCCGGGGACTTACTCTAACATTCCAACCCCCTGAGCTACTTGAAAGAGTTGCCAGTAAAAAAAATTGCAATAAAATATATTCTCACCAAATGTGGAATTTCTTCCCCTAAATTACACCGCTCTAAAGTCCAGCCAACTTATATTACCTTAGCTTTGCTCCTTGGCAGCTGTAAAAATGGACACACATCAACAAAAATATTATTAAAATATAAAAAAGCATTTTTCTCAAATAAATTTGAAAGAGAATAGAACAGTATGACATAATACAGAATTAGGGCAAGATTCTACCATCCTCACTCCATTGGGCCAAATTCAGACACCTCAATTACACTGAATACCTTACTCCACAAATATTTCTATTAAGTCAATGCGACCACTACTGAATAAGGAGCTACCCAGCATGAGTCAGTGTATCAGAATCTGGTTCAAGTTCGGAAGGATATTCAAATCGGTCCCTTGCAATTATTTCCAAAAACTACATATTGTGGATTACACAAATTTTTTACAAACTCACATGGCTGTTGTGCATTTAAATTAATAACTTTAATGTTTCACTGACTTTTTGCATTTAATAGCTATTGACTCCCAGTTTGTACTCTATAATTTACTGACATTATTTCAGAACAAGTAATACAGTTCCATCCAAGTCACACAACTAATCACCAGCCCAGCCCATAGGAGAGGATGGGGGATATGAGAGACCCAAACTATAGTTCCCACATGGCACCAGAGGGAAATGCAGTTTAATGTAGACCTGACTCAAAATGACATTTCAGGTCACTTCAACACACTAAAATATTTCGATTAGAGTCAAACCAGCCCAAAACAAAATATTTCATTTTGGTTTTCCCAATAGGGAAACATTGAAATTGAAAATTTTTGGCAAAATTGAAATTTTCCCATGGAAAATTTTTATTTGCCAGAAACTATATTTTCCATCGAAAATCATCATTATGATGGTAAAAGCAACTCTAGCCATCACCCTCATCTCCACATCTTCTATGCCGCACACTATTCCTGAAATTCCTTTCCTGATTTGGCCTGCCATCCTTTCTGCCTCTAGACCTGCTTTAAACCACAGTTCCTCTAAGATCTCTATATCTAGCCCTCTCTTCCTCCAGGTGTTAATGAAACACAAAATGTTATAAATGTGGAACTAACCAGTCACATGCTAAACATCACCACTTCTTTTGCATTCCTTCCGTTATTTCTATAGTGTCTAAATAGGATCAGATCCTTCACTCTTACTTGTGTGGTATAGGACCTTACTCAGTGAGCTTTCGCTGGGATTGCTTACAGAATAAAATACTAGTCAATGCAAATAAGGTTGACAGAATCTGATTTTAAGGTCCAGTCCTGCAATCAGAGGCATAAGAGTCAAGGCTTATGCCCGCCTGGAGTCCTATTGTGTTCAATACAAGGGCCCACCCCTGCAGCTCTGCTAGCAAGATTGGGGCTTTACACTGTAAACCTTCCAGAGCAGGGACCTTGCCCATATATACGCTTGTCTAGAAAGTATCGGGCATACTTTTTGGCACTATACAAAATATAATTCAATAACACCCTAATTAGGACTTTCTGCTTTATATGTTCATCAAGGCAGAAGGAATTTATTTTTTCTCCTGCAATGGGCAATGTTGAGACAACTCATTTGACAGAACTTTTTATATCACCACAAGACACAGCTGGCAAAGGAAGAACATTTTTGATTGGCAGATATAGTCCATAGTAACTTTAGAAGAGACAAACTACTGTATTACATTTAGATTTTGTGCCATCTGGCAGGATACCTACAAGGCTTGCAAAAAGACCTTAAGCTTAATGAGCACCATGTTACATATTATTAAGATGGGGAACATTTTTTGACTTGAACTGTGAAAGAAAAAAAATCAAGCAATGTTTGGCACTTTTTCTGACTTATGTATGCCACAGCTTAGTCTGCAGTCTAAAATCACCTCTGAGTTCAACCTCTGAGCCATCTCACTAAACTATATCCCTGCTCTTTATGAAGTGTGAAAGACCTTAAAGGCAGTAGCAAAAGAGGATGCTTTATTTAATCTAGTGAGTTAACCTCATCTAATGACGAAGGGAAAGAGGAAGGAAGGCAAAGGATGAGGTAAATGATTATATTTTAAATACTAGTCCTGGGTTTTGGTGATGTATTAAATAGTTCTTTTGTTGGCCATTTGATTTTCCTTTGACAGATTTGGTTGTTCTAAAATTTCACATACACCCTGCCAAAGTTCCCTCCTCATGCCTTACATATTCAAACTTAAGGCTCTGGTCTATATTTAAAGTTGCTGTGTCTGTCTCAAATTCTTTCTAGACTACACATCAAGTACCATGTAATCTTTCCAAGTAATTCTTATATAACAAGGCTGCATTCATTGTTGCGGGGGAGACTGTCTTAAGATTTCTTAATAAAATCTCATTAAGAGGTTTTTTTTAAATGTCAATGTCTGGGCAATGGTGGCCTTGGAATCTCTGTTCTGAGTGTAACAGAAGTGTATTGCCGAAAGATCCACTTGAAAAAATGACCTCTTACTATACAGGCAAAGGTAAACATGAAGCCGTTGTAAGGTACATAAATCAGTGGTGTGAGTATGTTGCATATAATTACCATGTCCGGGTATAAGCACATAAAAATACCCACCAAGTTAGATTACTCAGCGTATTAACAATAGGCAATAGGTCTCTGAATTTGCTTTGACAATTAAAAGTCCTTCTAAGCTGACAGCACCACATTATTGAAAAACCACCATGTCAATATGATAAAATGAAGTATATGTACTTCATAATTTATTGACTGGTCCATTTGATTCCATTATATAGCCTCATAAACCTGTAAGCCTCACAATTAGGGCCCAATCCTGCTCCCACTGAAGTCAATAACAAAACTCCCATAAACTTCAAAAGAAACACGAGCAGGCCCTTAGTGTTTGCCACTTACCCTCTCTCTCTTTCAGGAAGCTACTCAAAAATCCTCTCAGTGTATGAGGCATTACAGTTTCAAAGACCCCAGCCCATGCTATGGTGCCCCTTCTCTTGCGTATAGCTGTTTTGTTCTGACCTGTGCTGCTAGAGCCAGGCCCTTTCCCTGTGGAATTTCGGAGTAAGTGGCAAGGTGATATGGTCAGAGTGGCGGGAGGGGGAGCAGCAGTAATTTTAACAGACTGGAGGAGACGAGGGTGAGAAGCAGAGAGCCTCAGAGTAGGAGGTTACAGCAGAAATGACCAAGGCATGGACAAGGCATGACTCAATATATGTCCTACTCCTGTAAACCAAATAGCCACCAGGCCATTCACTTACATTCAATACCAGGCATGCCTAAGGCATTAATACTCCCCATCTCCCAAATGGCATAGCTGGGAGAAAAACCCCCACTCCATCTTCATAATGTAACTCTCCTGCAAGGTGCCCACCATTTCCCCTGTTAACAGGCGTTGCAGCGTTAAGATTCAGACTCCAGAATAATAAGTAAGCACAACTATACCAATTGATTTTTTTCTTTATCAGGAAAACTTATGTGCCACCAGTTAAGAGAACAGAAAGAAATCCTCAGAAATATTTTAAGGTGCCACCAATATGTTATCTTTCCCCCCTTCAAACAAGTTAAAAAGAACTAAATGACATGACAAGAATAAGAAGCACATATTGCCTCACCCTCAGCTGCAGCTAACTCTCTTGCCTCAAGGAAATTTGAGACAGTGGATAGCATTTAGGAAATTAAATATCAGAGGAAGAGGCTTCCCCTGCTGTGGAAAGTCTAGGCAAAAATATGTATTTTACATCTCATGTTGTGAAGCTACATATATCCAGCAGAACTGAATTCCAGGGGCACAGAAACCTGCTCTCATCTCACTCTCGGTGGGGGAATAAGCCGGAAATAATCTCTCTGATAGCTGGGTTTCAGACCTTTCAAGGTTTCATAGATCATGATCAACTCATAAATTTTACCCTGGAAGGTAACACGCAGTTAGCAGAGTGAACAGAAAACTGCCGTGAGATGCTCCCTCTGTGCTTCCTGGCATCACACGGGCATGCTGAATGCTGCATTGGTTGAAGCTGTTGACAGGCACTCAGAGTTAACCCTTAGAAAAGCAAGTTTCAGTAGTCCAGATTTAAGGGACCAAGGCACAGATTACTGCATCCAGGAAAAATGGTTGCAATTGTCTTGACATGGTCTGGTCAATGGTGGTTACTTGGAACATGGGCTTACTAGGAACAATCTCAGCAATTGTACAATGGCCACCAACCAGTAGGCAGAGCAGGAGTGCCCATTACATGTTATCATCAACTATTTGGTGCTATTTTACTAGAAGACGTGAGGGCTGGGAGTCACGAGATCCTGAGTTCTAATCCTGGCTCCACCAGTTAATTGTAGGTTTGAGCCACCTCTTGGCCTTGGTTTCCACACCTTTACAATTGTGACACTAATACTTAATTACCTATCCCCCTGTACTAGTCAATATCTGTAGAGCATTTTGAACAGGTAAAATGTTCTGGAAATGCTAAACGTTATTTTTAAGCTCTGATTTATTAAAGTATTTTCATGAACAAAGTTAAAAAACTTGGTAGATTTCACTGTTAGCACCTGAAGCTAGTAATGCCTCACAGGCAGGCACATTTGCATTGTTATTATTTACAAGTACCCAGAATGGTGTGTGGTGCATACGTAAGTAAAATTTGGAACTAAAATGGTCTTATTTACTAAGACCGTATACAGCAAGTTTTCACTCAAAAAGTAAATAAAAGAGAATTAGTGGAAATGCTCTAAGACCTGTAAAGGGTGCTGGTATGGGGATCACCAAAATACGGAACAGGATTTGTGAGGAGCCACCCAATGGGGTGTACTCTACCGGTTGAGGGAGAAATAGCAAATTCCAACATTCACTAAGAGCAAAGGCAGGGGAGGGAAGGAGTTGTCTTTCTCCCTCATCGATCGCATGCTACTGTGTCCTTGGCACCAGCCCTGCTCTGGCTCCCACCAAGAGCTGGTCGTAAAACCAACATTTTTCTTGTGAGAAACTTCAGGTGAAAAATCTAGGTTCAAAATTTTGGGGATTTCCTTCAGGAAGTTCTGAATTAATTTGTACGAAAAATGTTTGTTTAGAATCAACATTTTTAAACAGACCAACAATTTTTATTTCATTTCAACTCAGAATGTCATTTCATTTTTCAGTTTTAAGAAGAAATAACTTTTTAAGTCAAAATAGTTTAATTGAGTATGAGGCCAGAAGGGACCAGTAGATCATCTAGCTTGACCTCCTGCATTGATTTTCACCCGGATACCCCCATATTGGCCCTAGAGATTTTAGTTAGGTTAAAACATTTCAGTCCTCACAAGACTAAACTGTGTGCCACATGCGGAGAGTGGGAGAGAGCAAAGCACCACCAAAACTGTCATTTCCAATCAACACTTCATCATAAAATGTTGGTTTGTGTCATTTTTTTAAACTGAAAAGCCAAAAGGAATCAACAGTTTAAGTCAAAATGAAAAATCGTTGTTTCATTTAGAAAGATCAGTTCCAAATGAAACCTTTAGTTTTGAGATTTTCCATGAGAAATATAAAAATTTTTAATCAGAATTGACATTTTCCTGTGAAAAATGTTGGTTTCAACTTTCTGCACACAATTGTTTGACCAGCTCTACTGACATGCAAGCCTGAGGCTGCTCCTCTGCCTCTCCATCCCCACTCTCACAATACTCGCCTCGGGGAGGGGAAGCAGTGCTGCTGTCTCTGAGCAGAGTGCTCAGAGGACAATGTGGAGTGGGAAGGAAGAGAAGCACTTGCAGCACAACTCACCCCCCCTTCACTCCAGCAGCCAAAGCCATAGGCACCAACTCCATGGGTGCTATGGGGCTCAAGCACTCATGGAAAAAAGATAGTGGGTGCTCAGCAGCCACCAGCCACAGCTGTTCGGTGGGGCCGCCCATCAGCTGTTTGGTGGCTGGCAGGAGGCGCTCGGGGGAGGGAGGAGAGCAGCAAGCTGCAGGTGGGCACAGGGCGGGACGGGAATAGGCAGAATGAGAGTGGGGCCTCGGGGAGGGGACAGAGCAGGGATGGGAAGAGGCAGAGCAAGGGTGGGGCCTCAGGGGAAGGGGCAGAGCGGGGGCGGAGCACCCACGGGGAAAAATAAAAGTCAGCACCTGTGACCATAGCACCCCTCCATCACCATTGCAATAGCATCTCCATTCCCCAATGATACTATAGGACAGATCTCTCCACCAGCATTCTGACCCAAGATCTATCATTCCCCAGCATTAGCTATCCCCTCCTGAGGACTTTCTACCTTCTTTCAGCACCAGCATCCCCCCACCTATGGTTTCTTATCGTGATCCATAAGCTTTTACAGCTGCAAAGGATTGTGGGATTTAATTGATCATAAGATGATTTTAAATCACTCTTTAGGTCAGACCAAACAGGGTTGCGAACCACTCATAGCATATTTTAGAAGTCAAATTTACAAAATACTGGTCTTTAAAATTCTGTAGATAGCCTGTTTCATTCTCTACTATACACTAGTTGGAATCTAAATATTATGCACCAAGTCTTGTAGTCCTTGGTTTTCATGGACATTTTTACTGAATAAGGACTACAAGATTTGTCCAAGAAGTTGTAATAGTTCACAGATTCATAGATTCCAAGGCCAGAAGGGACACTGTGATCACCTAGTCTGACCTCCTATATAAGAGAAGAAGAGGCATTTAGAGACAAAGAGACATATTTTAAAAATTGGAAGTTAAATCCAACTGAGGAAAACAGAGAGGAGCATAAACTCTACTAAGTCAAGTGTAAAGGTATAATTAGGCAGGCCAAAAAGGAATTTGAAGAGCAACTAGCAAAAGACACAAAAGCTAGCATCAACAATTTTTTAAGTACCTCAGAAACAAGAAGCTGGATAAACAATTAGTGGGACAACTGGACAATCGAGATGCTAAAGGAGCACTCCAGGAAGATATGGTCATTGCAGAGAAACTAAATGAATTCTTTGCATCTGTCTTCATGGCTGAGGATGTGAGGGAGATTCCCACACCTGAGCCATTCTTTTTAAGTGACAAATCTGAGGAACTGTCCCACATTGAGGTATCAATAGAGGAAGTTTTGGAACAATTTGATAAATTAAACAGTAAAAAGTCACCAGGACCAGATGTTATTCACCCAAGAGTTCTGAAGGAACTCAAATATGAAATTGCAGCACTACTAACTGTGGTATGTAACCTATCATTTAAATCAGATTCTGTACCAGATGACTGGAGGATAGCTAATGTGATATAAATTTTTTTAAAAGGCTCCAGAGGCAGTCCTGGCAATTACAGGCCAGTAAGCTTGACTTCAATACCAAGAAAATTGGTTGAAACTAAAGAACAAAATTATCAGACATGTAGATAAATGTGATATGTTGGGGAAGAGTCAATAGGGCTGTTGTAAAAGGAAATCATGCCTCACCAATTTACTCAAATTCTTTGAGGGGGCCAACAAACATGTGGACAAAGGTAATCCAGTGGATAAATAGTGGTGTCCCCTAAGGGTCTGTACTGGTACCAGTGCTGTTCATAAATGATCTGAAAAAAAGGGTAAACAGTGAGGTGGCAAAATTTGCAGATCATGCAAAATTACTCAAGATAGTTAAGTCCAAAGCTAATTGTGAAGAGATACAAAGGGATTTCACAAAACTGGGAGATTGGGCAACAAAATGGCAAATGAAATTCAGTGCTGATAACTGCAAAGTAAAGCTTGCTGGAAAACATAATCCCAACTATATATACAAAACGATGGGGTCTAAATTAAATGTTACCACTAAAGAAAGAGATCTTGAAGTCATTGTGGATAGTTCTCTGAAAACATCCACGCAATGTACAATGGCAGTCAAAAAAGCGAAGAGAATGTTAGGAACCATTAGGAAAAGGATAGATGACAAGACAGAAAATATTTTAATGCCACTATATAAATCCACGGTGTGCCCTCACCTTGAATACTGCATTTAGTTCTGGTCGCCCCATCTCAAAAAGATGTATTAGAATTGTAAAAAGTACAAAAGCTAAGGAACAGGTTCCACATGAGGAGAAATTTAAAAGACTGGGAATGTTCAGTTTAGAAAAGAGATGATGAAGGAGGGATATGATAGAGGTCTATAAAATCATGAATGGTGTGGAGCAGGTGAATAGGGAAGTGTGATTTATCCCTTCACATAACCCAAGAACCAGGGGTCACCCAATGAAATTAATAGGCAGCAGGTTTAAAACAAATGTAAGGAAGGCTGCTTCATACAATGCATAGTCAATCTGGGACAGCCAGGGGATGTTGTGAAGACCAAAAGTGTAACTGGTTTCAGAAAAGAGTTAGATAAATTCCTGGAGGATAGGTCCATCAATGACTATTAGCCAAGATGCTCAGGAATGTAACACCCTGCTCAGGGTGTTCCTAAGCCTCTGACTGCCAGAAGCTGGGACTGGACGACAGGGGATGGTTCACTCGATAATTACCATGTTCTGTTCATTCCTTCAGAAGCATCTGGTACTGGCCATTGCTTGAAGACAGTATACCAGGCTAGGTGGACCGTTGGTTTGACCCAGTATGGCCATTCTTACGTTCTTATATAGTATGCTCACTTTCAATGAGGTAGATATGGACATTGCGTGCCCATAAAGGTACAAAGTCTACAGGTACCTGGTGAGGTATAAATGCCCTGTCACATGCATTCTTACAGGAAAAGATGTTTACCTTAGGGATGGCAAAGCACTTAATGGCTTCTCTCAGGCTTATGTAGAGAAACACTGGGAACGCTGAAATGCTTCAGACAATCATTGCAGAACTCTACATATTTTTCTCCACACTTTCAGCATGTCTGCAATGGCGATAAAGCAGAATCTAACACTGAGAAATTGTTCTAGTTTGGGCTGAACATTATTGGGGATAGCTCCCTCATATAGCTCACAACTCTCTTCCACTCCTGCAGCACTTCTGTGGGGACCATCTTGGTGAATAACTTCACAGCATAGCTCACTGGTTTACCCTTTGCCTTTCTGAATAAGGTCTTTCTCTGCCTCCTAGTCTCCTGACTCTGTGTAACTTCTTCAAGAGTCAGGACAGCCTAAAGGGGATTTAGAGATAATTACTATCCAGTTTGCCCCTCACTATCCTAGCCTGACAGCATATAAGCAAATCTGCAAACCCAAACTGAGAACATATTCCCAGCCCCCCTTCCCAGCTTCCCAGATACAACAGCAAACCCAAATAGCACACACTGCACAGACAAAAATCCCAATGCAGCCGTTTTCATGCACACATCATTTCCCATCTCTGAGGTTCCCCAAGACTATCACAGCCCCTCTGGAATATGAACAATAATCACTTGTGGGATTTTTCCTACTCTCATAGCCATGGCTCCTGCCGCAGCCAGACCCTCAAGGCTGAGCAGCTGGCTAACTTTGGGGCAGGGGAAACTGAAAATTCAGGATGAAATGTTCATGGACATCACTGCAGAGTCCCAAAGAAAAACGAAAACAGCAGAACGGTGGAGGCAGTGCTTGAGGTCAGAGAGGGATAAAAAGATGGAGTTCTCCAGAGAGACTGTCAGAGTGGCCAGAGACAGTGTCGTAATAGCCAGGTATAGAGTAGTCATGGCAGAAGACACCGTTGAAAAAGACAGGGAGATGGAGTGGCAACTCTAGAGAAAATACAGAGCCAGAATGCTCTGTTGCAGCACATACAGCCTTTAGGGCAGCAGGCAATGCAGTGCTGTAAACCATGACCCAGCCATGTTCTGCAGCCCTAGACCAGTGGCTCTCAACCTTTCCAGACCGCTGTACCCTTTTCAGGAGTCTGATTTGTCTGTGGACCCCCAAGTTTCACCTCACTTAAAAACAACTTGCTAACAAAATCAGACACAAGAATACAAAAGTATCACATCACACTATTACTGAAAAAAATTGCTTGCTTTCTCATTTTGACCATATAATTATAAACCAACTGGAATATAAATATGGTACTTACATTTCAGTGCATAGTATATAGAGAAGTATAAACAAGTCATTGTACGAAATTTTAGTTTGTACTGAGTTCACTAGTCCTTTTTATGTAGCTGCTTGTAAAGCTAGGCAAGTATCTAGATGAGTTGATGTAGCCCCTGGAAGACCTCTGCATACCCCTGGTTGAGAACCAGTGCCCTAGACAATACAGGAGACTGGGAACACCAACTCTGCCCTGCTATAAGGCTACAGCAGTGCTCCCAGAGGCCATTCTCTTCACAGACTTAAGTTCAGAATGGTGAGATCAGCTACACCTGGGAGCCCAGCTCTTTTGTGCCATCTAAGGCCCCTAATAACTTGCCACTCATTGTCAGAAGGCCCAAGAACAAGAGGAGGCCGAGACACAGTCTGGTATATACTCACCTGTGACTTGAATTCCCCATCCCTTTGTAGTGTTTTGCCTTCCACTGCACAACGTCACTTTCAATCTTGATTTCTTTTTTTTTTCTTTTTTTGCACTTTGAATTTTTGTTTCACTATTGTTCTCATTGAGGTTTATTGAGGTTTGCAATATAATGCAGCATTTAATAATAAAAACTGTTGAAAATTCATTTATAGAGTCGTCAATCCATAGATTCTAAATAACTCACAGAGCTTTACAAACGCATCTAGGCACAGACACAAGGTAAAGGCTGCCACAGTGTTCAACTTCTACCACCCATGAACAACACTGCATTGCTCACAATCCATCCCAATCCCCCTCCATAGGTTAATGGCTGAATGTATAGCTGCACATTTTCATCCCTGAGACTCAAAGTATGAACACGAGGCATCCCCGATAGTATTGCCCCAGCTGTTTCTATTTCCTTTTGGATGTTTTGCTGGCTGCTCAAACTGCTGAGTAAGTCTCTGCTCCTCAGCCTCCCACCCATCCCTAGGTCCTTCTCCCTTACTCTCACAATCATTGCAAAAAACAACATGCTGCTATGATCTTTGGCATGGTTTCTTCTCTTGCTTCCAACCTGTTCCACAAACAGGGCCATCTTCCTTTCAAAAGGCCAAATGCCCACTCCACTACCATGCTGGAACTACTGAAGCAGTGGTACTATCAAAAAGGTGATTTCATACTAAGAACAGGACGCTAGGAACAGATTTGGTTCCCTGACAGGACAAAAGGTGGGTGTGTAACAGACAACATTTTGGCACTACATAGAATTACAGTTTTTATCCTCATGAGTAGCCACATCAGCACTACTCCTATGTGTGGCTCTAACTCATACAGCTGTCATGCAAGCGTCTTAAATCTCCAGAGTCAGTTACAAGGCAGCCTGTAAATACTTGCTGCATGGAAAGGTTTGCACTGGGTTACTATGTACTGTAACCTTATCTATAGTTATGGATTACTTTAACCAATTACCCACCCAAAGGTGAGGGTTTACACCGACTTGAGTCTCTAAGCGTTCAGCCCCCAAGATTGACTACAGAAGAGAGGTTATCAGTAGAAAGGGGAAGCCCTGGGTGCACAACAGAGAATGCATAGTGCTCTTTCTGTAATAATGCCTTTTATCAACCAAACCAAACAAACAATATACACGTTGCGATTTGCTAAAGGCGAGCGAGACCAATATAGAACGCATAATATAGGCATTACTCACACCATGCCTTGTGGAAAAACCAACAAGGATTGATGAGGATGTTAGTTCTCATCCTCACCATCATCACCAGTGATTGCCAGCCTGGTATCTCCCCCCACCACGGCATGCAGGCCAGGAAACAGCTTTTATCATGTGTTATGCTGACACCCACTGGAGTCAATACATATTTATGAAGGTTTTAACCCCTTTTCCTTATTTGAACTTCCAAGCCCCACTACTTTTGGGATGCCCCATATTTCATAGACTAACTCATTAGTTCCCCTTATACTCATTAACATTTATGTGACCATATCACCCTAGTACCAGTGGGTTACCTTAAGGAAGTCTCTAACATTTCTCCCTGGCTACCAACAGTCCTCTTGTGGTGTCTGCTGGTCTCTCGTAGACATTATTATCCAAACTCAGCAGTTAATTTCAAAACATCAGCATACCACAACATAGACATAAGCTTAGTAGGTTTTGTTATTAACTTACTTATGCTAACTTATCCTAAGCCCTAAGGCCTAATTTTGCTAAGATAAATATCTTACAGGCCTGAGGCCTGTGGGCCCTGTGTTACAACATTAGTTAATCCTTATACTTCACCTCTATATCCTAAATATACTTGATACCTTTTATCCTTGGCTACAGTAGCCACCAACTGCTGTGCCAATGCAGAGTGATACACTCAGCCTGTAATGTAAGGGCTATTATGCAGATGGATAAGCCTCAGCCATATTGCAAGGATGACAGTGTCCGCAGGTATTCTGACTGTGAGGACACAGGCAAATAGAATGTCTCAAGGGTGCTACAGGGACCATGCCAAGAAATAGGGCCTACAGTTTTGGAGATGTAATGTCTGCATCAGTCTGGCTTGCCAGCCAATGTGGATGGGGTGAGGGTTATGGCCCCACACGCAATCCCCTCTTTGGAGTGACTATCATCATTGACATTACTATGATCCCCCCTCTTGCTTCTGCTCAGGGAGTATAAACACTGGACTTCTGGCTTAAAACCTTTAGAGGGTGAGGAAAGAACTGCCGGCACGCTTTCAGCTACACAGGGCAGAGCCAGAATCTAGGACAGAGACAGAGAACTTTATAGTAGAATGGCTAATGGTGCCTATATTGTTGTAATGAACCAGCTAGCTCATTCCTTCCCTTCGTGGCTGGGCAGAGGTCACAGCCTGCAAACAGGAGATGGGGGGGGGGGGCAAATGCACGTGCCCAGCAGGAGGACAGTGCAGTGGTGAACTCAATTATTCTGATACCTTTATACCCCAGTACTGCACAGCCCTAAGGACAGGTTTAGGAGCTGTTGGGATGATCTTTATTGTTACAGTAATTGAAGTAATTGTGCCTAGGGAATTTGCACCTTTAGTTTGAGGCAGCCCTAGGTAAGGTATCCTCTGGACTCAGAATGGACTAGCCTAGTCCTTGGGGTGCTAAAGAAGTGCTTTACACATGATGTGTTGGTATATATGTAAGTCGTTAATAGAGAAGGTGGCAGTAGATGGCTCTGAAGAACTATGTACCGTAGTTCATGGGCTTTCTGGGATCAATTACATTTCTTCCTGTTGTGCACCACAAGTGGCATCCTCTGTGCAGCTCTCTACTGCTTTAATGCTTTATTATGCCTGTCTGGAGGCACTGAGTCAGATTAATAATGGCTGTGAGCAGCATTCCACTGCCTTCTGCAATGCAAATGCATGGGGACGTCTGTGAGAAGTTGGAGCTTCTTCAGGCCACCTGGACAAATTATGAAGTGGCTCAGAGGCTGGACAAAGACAGCATGGCAATCAGAGTGGCTCCGAACACAGAAGTGGGTGGACTATTGCCTCATTTGTCAGCACTTACAGCTAGCAGATGGAGAGAAAGGCAGATGGAACCAAAATCATAGATGCTTTAGAAAAATACTTGTGCCTAAAAATATAGATAGTATGTGACATTCCCTAGAGGGCTTAGCTACAAGCTTGTGATAAACGGAGCACACTACCAAATACCAGAGGGGGCCAGTATCTCACAACACTCACTGAAGTGGCGTTAATTACAGTGTTACTATTACATTCCCTTTTCAATTACCAGGCCAGATACTCAGCTGGTATAGATGGGTATAGCTCCAGAGAAATCAGAAAAGATCATAACTTATATTATGAGCCCAAACCAAGTGGGAAATTACCTCAGTACCTGCAGTATTCAGTTGATAGATTTGAGCCATTCTGGAGATCTTTGCTACAAATAATGCCATATTTCTATGTTTTGTTTTTTAACTGCCTACAGACAGTATTTCCCTGATGGACTGAAATGGATACTTTTGAGCAACAGTAACAAGTAACTATAGCAACACAGAAGCCAAATAAATGAGAGAAATATGAAATGCAATAGCAAACATGACCTTAATTTAAGCAGCCATGTTTCAGTCAGCTACATTTATCTTCCATTCATGCTTATAGGCCTGCCTCCCATTCCTTAGCCCACTAAGAATATGTCTACACTGTGATAAAATCTCCACAGCACTGAGTATCTGCTGACTCAGGTCTGCAGGGCTCAGGCTGCGGGGCAAAAAACTGCAATGCAGACGTTTGAGCCTGGACACGGGGGCAGGGAGCCTCGCGGGGGTCTCAGAGCCTGGGCTCCGGCCCAAGCTTGAACATCTACATTGAACTTTTATAGCCCAGGCCGGCTGTAGCCATGCAGCATGTGTGTAGCATGACGTAGGCTCAGGTTCTAGTGGTATGAAGGAAAACAAGGCTGGAGCTGAGCTTAGCTCAGCAGTCATTCTCTTCCCTCTGCCATCCTTCAGGTGTTTAGATACACCCAGAGATAAAGTCATGGGGGTGGGGGGTGCATTTTAATGCTTGTCTAGTCACGTAGCTCATTTACCCTGAGCGAGCTGCATGAAGTCTGAAATGAAACATGCTGCCCCAAGTGATGTGAACTGAAGATTTGTATTTAAATATTAAAATAAACAATCCTCTTCTCTCTCTGCGTTATTATCAGCTAACAAACTAATGCGATTTGCAGACAGTGCTTAGATATTAGAGATTGGCCAGGGCAAAAATTATAGATTAGATTAGAACACACCTGGGCAGTCTCTTGCCACAGACGATGTTTAGGGGGTGTTGAAAATGGAACCCAGATACAAATTTTGCAAATGGCCTCAAATTTTACCCTATGCCAAACCAAAATTTCAGCTCTAAATTCTCCCGCTGCGCCTGTCCTTTGGTGGCGGTGGTGGTGGGTTTCACAATCCAAATCTACCCTATGGTTGCATTTCCCCTCCCCAGTCCATTTCTCAGGGTTTCCCACCTTTTGACTCCTCTGTAGCTGCTTTGGGGATGAGTGAAACAAGACACAAAATTATACTGGGGGATGATGACAGCCCTTGGTGCTTGTTATTAATGCAGGTAAGAGGCAGTTTACAAGAGAGCTGCGGTGCTCATAACATGCATCAGGGAAATGAGAATCCCAGCAGACTGGGGCAATGCTATTAGCATCGCCGCAAGAGAGCAGCTGTTTATAATCTATGAAATATTTATAAAATAAGCTTCTGGATTTTGATTAGGATTTTTAATAAGATGGCACTTCGTCTGGTGGATGAAGCACTGGAAAGGCATAAGGTCATACTCTTGCAGGAAAGGCTGACTAAGAAGAAAAGCACATTGTGTTCAGCTCTCTTTTATTATTATTTGTGTCGCCCTAGTGCCAAGGAGCCCTAGTCATGGACATGGACCCCCTTATAGGCTCTGTACAAACACAGAACCAGCAACAGTTACACAAAGTTCCTAGGAAATACATACTGGACCCAATCAGACCTCATCAATATGCTTAAAAGGACAGACAAAAAGTGAACACCGAACCAGGTATACATTAAGGGCTTGATTTTTCCTGGCCCTTGTACAATTATGCAGATAGAGGAGAGCAAAAGGAGCCTTTATTTCCCCTGAGGATGGCTGCAGATTGCTCCATCCTGGCAAGTTTAGGGTTCCAGCTGCTTCAAAGGGAACAGGGAGGGCAGGGTGTGAAAAATACAATCAGCCAAATTTGCCTTCTTTAAACTACAGTGTGCAGTTCACACAAACAAACAATGGGCCAGTCAAAAGAGCTATGCCAATGTATACCACCTGAGGAACTGGTGGTGCCCTCCTCCCCCTGCCCACTGCTTCCATCTTTTCTCAGGAATACCTGCCAGAGTTTGGAGTAGGTAGAAATCTATATATAACTTCATGTGGGAGTAATTCACTAACCTCTGATGCACAGAGAGCATGGGAAGATTTATGGAAACAAGTGTAGTTCCACTAAGGATTGGTAAGGGTAGGGTGACCAGATGTCCCGATTTTATAGGGACAGTCCTGATTTTTGGGTCTTTTCTTATATAGGCTTCTATTACCCCCCACCGTAGGTAAGTGAGTGTGTGCATAGATTGCAAAAGGTACCGCTGGACTAAAAATAAACCTGAACGTAATGATGATGATTATTGTTAGTAGCTACAGAAAAGAGACATTATCCTAAATAAGGAAAACATTGGGCAATTAGTGTAATGATACATCCTATTTTGGATCCTAATCCCTAACGAGACTCAGCAGGGGCATCAGCATCATCCGGGCAGACCCCTTTTCAATATGAGTACTTCCTAAGCAGAGCGATGCAAAGAGAGAACAGAAGTAACCGTGCATTAAGGAAGATGAAAGACTAGAGGAAGTCATTGTATTTTTCAGACAATGATCGAGGACAGTGGTTCTCAAACTAGGGCCACCGCTTGTTCAGGGAAAGACCCTGGCGGGCTGGGCTGGTTTGTTTACCTGTCGTGTCCGCAGGTTTGGCCGATCGCGGCTCCCACTGGCCGCGGATCACCACTCCAGGCCAATGGGGGCTGCGGGAAGGGCGGCCAGCACATCCCTCAGCCTGCACCACTTCCCGCAGCCCCCATTGGCCTGGAGTGGCGAACCACAGCCAGTGGGAGCAGCAATTGGCCAAACCTGCGGACATGGTAGGTAAACAATATTTTTCATGAAATGCATTGAACATATCTCTGAAGGAGATAGTAGGCAGAAATACAATGTATAGGCTTCTATGCCAAAGCAATGTGAGCCTAGTACTCTCCAGTTTCAGCCTAGTGACAACTTTGTAAGACTTCTGGGGCACAGACTATGTCTTCCTCCCTGGAAAGCACCTAAATACACTTGCACTGAACAGAGTCTCTGCCCACTCTGCTTGTTGAAAGGGTCTTGGAGCTATGAGCAAAGAAACTACCCCCCGCTGTTTCATTCTGTCTGTGCTCAAGAAAGAGACTTGGCATATTCTTTGTAAATAAACAGGATTGCATCAAAAAAGCGCCTGACCCAGTCATCAATTTCTCCTTCTAACGGAAGCAACCTGCAGGGCCTCAAACTTTGGCTAACCGCTCCAGTCACAAAGGGGTAACCCTAACAATAATTCCTAAAGGGTAATGACTAATCAATCTTTGTAACACCCCTCTTCCAGAATCCCAGAGAGAGGTTAGCTTTTAGTACTTGGTTAGAACTGCATTCAGAGTATCCTTGTCTTTGCTGCTTGTGGTTACATGTATTCACATTGAGTCTATTTCAATATATGCATGTGACTTGGCTGATTTCCCAGACTGTTCGGATCCATAAGTCTGAAAGACAACTCAAATACAACTTGCAGCAAACGCACACTCTGAGTAATAGGGCTGTGATATCTTTTTGCCATAGCTACTGTATCTCTTTACGCTATAAAGTTTCCTTGGTAACAACTTCATAACTTGTATTTATTTCACAGACAGCAGAATGCCTGTCACTCTCGGCTTCAAGAGCTCATTAAGGGCCAGGTGGACATTATCTGACTTCAGAAGGACTTGTCTGGATGAATTATTGTTACAGTGGAGAACCTGTGGTTTAATATTTCAGGTAAAGTTTGGTTTAATTGTTCTTTCAGATGACAAGGCTATGTCAAGAAACATTAGAATGGTTAGATGATCTGCAAAGGGTATAGGAGAATAATCCACTATAACATTTTACTGAAGAAAAACCTGCATTTCCTTATGTGGTATTAATAAATGTAGCTACAAAAGGTCAGCTCACAATGTACTTAGTTGATGTGGCTGACCTAAGTGACAAGAGAATGAGTCCATATATGGTCTGAGGACTGCAACGAAAATCTCCCTATGCAGTAGAGAAATACATCTGAAGAAATCAGAAAGATACCTTAATTGTTTGTTGAAAGAAATTAGGATCTTTAGTGCTACATATGACTGCATATAGCCAAATATAGATGCTTAAGGTTAGACACTTTAATCAAAGGTGCCAGAACAGGGGGCCAGAGGGCCATGGCCCCATCACTTTTTACCAGCCGTAAGGGTGAGTGACAGGGTGTGAAGGGGTGGAGAGAAGAGAGCGGGGGGTGGGGTCTTGGGGGGAAGAAGCAGCATGAGGGTAGGGGCTCAGGGAGAAGGAGTGGTGCAAGGGTGCGGTCTCAGGGGGAATGGGCAATGTAACAGGAGGGGCCCAGGAAGAAGGGGTGATGCGGGGGTGGGACCTCATGGAAAGGGACAGCATGGGGGATGGGGCCAGGGTTCAGGCGCTAGTGGCCCCCCACTTTTAGGGGGCTTCCGCTGCTCCTGACTTTAATCTATGTTAAGGCACTTAAATAAAAAATGTCTTGATTTGCCGAGGTTCTGAGCAATCCAACTCCAATTGAAGTCAGTGGGAGCTGGGGTTGCTCAGCAATATCAAGTCACTTTTATTTAGGTGGCTCATTATGGAATTTTATGCCTAAACTTGACTGTTTTTGCCATCATGCTGTAAATATACAGGTTTCCATACTGTGCCATTTCATCCAAGCAAAGCATTCCAGGGTGGTGAACTGATCAGGTGTGATGGTTTGAGGAGGGGAGCTGTAAACAAGAGTTCCCTTGAGGTAGAGCTCTGGGGAAGGATATGCCTAAACTCCAGGAGTGCCGTGGGGCCAGACTTCCAATGAGGGGTATCAGAGCGAGAGTCTGTGACAAGGAAAAAGAAAAGGAGTACTTGTGGCACCTTAGAGACTAACAAATTTATTTGATCATAAGCTTTCGGGAGCTCATGCTCAAATAAATTTGTTAGTCTCTAAGGTGCCACAAGTACGCCTTTTCTTTTTGCGAATACAGACTAATACGGCTGCTACTCTGAAATGTGACAAGGAAGTGGGCCAGAGACTACCCAGTGACCAAGTGGTGCTTTAAAAAGCACATAGGCCCAGAGTCCAAACACAGAAGCCCGGTGTGAGTGTCCAGAACTTACAAATGTAGATTTTGTTTGTTACGTAACTGCACTCAAAAACAAAAGAATGTAAAACTTTAGAGCCTACAAGTCCACTCAGTCCTACTTCTTATTCAGCCAATTGCTAAGACAAACAAGTTTGTTTACATTTATGGGAGGTAATGCTGCCCGCTTCTGATTTACAATGTCACCTGAAATTGAGAACAGGCATTCTCATGGCCTGTAGGAAAGGGAAAGGCTCACATTTTAGGGGTTCTCCCTGCACCTTCTCACTGCAACCTTGTCTAGATTAGGAAAATAGGCTGTTTTGGGAACCTGTTTTCTTTTTCACATGTGCTTTGAGCAGCAGTGAAATGATTAACAGTGTACACATTTTGTCAATTGGCACCTGAGTTAACACCTCCTTGAAGTGAAGAGGGCAGTTCATACCCTCTGTTGCTTCAGGCTCTCAGCAGACTCAGGCACACATCACAGTGTCAGTCACATGCTGACACTCAGGTCACATTTTCAGGGGTTTGCTGCAACAGCTAGAAAGTTTGGTTTTTAAATGAAAGCTGAGACTTTGGAGTACAAGCCTGCAGCCAAACACAAAGTATTCAGGTTGCATTACCCAATCCAAGCAGTGGACTGAGGTCTGGTTTAAGGATTCTGCTCTGGCAGTATTACCAGCCCCCTGTGTCGGGCACATTGGGATTGAAGTTAAGGAAAAGAAGTCTCAGAATGGGAAGGTAGCCACAGCAAACTGTCCTATGGTTAATCTCAGTTACCCAGGACTCCTTGGAGGCATGGAAAATGGAACATAAGTAAGAGCAGCCTTGAGACTAACTGCCTGGGGCACCAGTAGCCCCAAAGGCTGAGTGCTAAGGTGGCTTAAAGCCATGTCCCCCACCTCCTTCCCCTCCATTCCCCATTCCTTTGCTCAGTGCAGGAATGGAAAGCTCAAAAATGGGCCCCCTGGTTTTAGCCAGGTTGTCATGTTGCTGGTTTATTAATTTTTCAAAGGATGCTGTTTCCCATCTACAGGTCTCTTAGTGTATGGGAGAGGATGCGCCACCTGGGCAGCATTAATCATTTAACACATTATATTGCACTAGCTACCAACTGTTTTCTTGGGGCAGAGAGGCTTGTGAGTTGAGTCCTAGTAGGCATTTCAGAACTTCACTCATCTAGTTCTATATTAAGTTTAGGCAGGGGCACGCCCAGAGTATATGTCCAGTGTCACACTTGTGCTTCTCACATCTTCAGCACTGATAGTTATTCATCAGGTCACATTGCCACAGAAAAGCAGGAAACTAGTCTCTGCAGGATGTATTTTATTTCAGATGGGGCATTTTCAAGCCCCTCTGATTGAGTGACAAGGTGTTTATAGGATTCTGTCCCACTCTTTGTATATTAAACATAGACCAGTGGTTCTCAAACTTTTGTACCGGTGACCCCTTTCACGTAGCAAGCCTCTGAGTGCGACCCCCCCCTTATAAATTAAAAACACTTTTAAATATATTTAACACCATTTTAAATGCGGGAGGCAAAGCAGGGTTTGGGGTGGAGGCTGACAGCTCGCGACCCCCCCAGGTAATAACCTTGTGACCTCCTGAGGGGTCCCATCCCCCAGTTTGAGAACCCCTGACATAGACCAAACAAAAAGAAGAAAACAAAATCATCATCAATAAAGTTTGCTGATGACACAAAAATTGGGGGTTGGTAAATAATGCAGAGAACAGGTCACTGGTACAGAGCGATATGGATCACTTGCTAAACTGGGCGCAAGCACACAATATGCATTTTAAGATGGCTACTTGCAAATGAATGCATGTGGGAAAAAAGAATGTAGCCCATACTTACAGGAAGGGGGCCTCTCTCCTGAGAAGCAATGACTCTGAAAAAGATTTGGGGGTCACAGTGGATAATCAGCTGAACATGAGCTCCCAGTGTGACATTGTGTCCAAAAGAACTATTGCAATCCTAGGATGCATAAACAGAGGAATTTAAAGTAAGAATTGAGCAGTTATTTTACCTCTATATTTGGCACTGGTGCAACTGCTGCTGGATACTGTGTCCAGTTCTGGTGCCCACAATTCAAGAAGGATGATCGTAAATTGGAGAGGGTTCAGAGAAGAACCACAAGAATGATTAAAGGATTAGAAAACATGCCTTAAAGTGACAGACTCAAGGAACTCAATCTATTTTTTTAACAAAGAGAAGGGTAAGGGGTGACTTGATTACTCTCTATAAGTATCTACATGTGGAACAAATATTTAGTAATGGACTTTTCCAGCTAGCAGAGAAAGATATATCATGATCCAATCTCTGGAAGTAGTAACTAGGCAAATTCAGACTGTAAATAAGGCATAATTTTTTAACAGTAAGAGTAATTAACCATTGGAACAATATACCAAGGGTCGTGGTAGATTGTCCATCACTGACAATTTTTAAATCAAGATTGGTATGTTTTTCTAAAAGATGTTATTTTGGGGAAGTGCTATGCTCTGTGCTGTACAGGAGGTCAGATCACAGTGGTCCCTTCTCACTCAGATGCTATGAATCTATGAAACAGCTGTTTAGGTTACTTTCCCATAACTGTCAGGTTGTGCTTATTTAACTTTTATTACACACGAGCCCTCTTCCTTTCCCAAGCTTGGTGACGATTTAAAAAATCCAAAATGCATCCTTCAATAAATACACAGTCAAGATATAAAAGTACATATATATAACTTTTAGTAGTTAAATGATTTAAACTAACTGTTAACTAAGTTACCAGTGCCCCTTGTCCTATGAAGAACATTAGTTTCAAATGATGTGCCAAGTTTGAATGACCTATGCAGTGGAGAGGCCTGATTAATGTGGCACTGACCCCACCCTCTCACCCATAATCCAGGGCAGCGTGATCCATACAGTACCTTGTCTTTAAATATGTTGATTCAATATATTTTATGCTGAAGCCATACTCTCACATTTCAGCTTTCTGCCGATTCCTGTCACAGCATCAGAGAAGCTGCCAAGGGAAAAGCCGGAGGGTTTGGCAGATGGGTAGACACGCCTCTACTACCCAGGAGGGGATGTGTCTTCTCTTTTTTGTCTTGGACAGGGCCAGAGGTGACCTTAAATTTGGCAACTGGGGTTGAGTTTGTCACTCCATTCCCCACCAAACCTCGATAACAACTACCTATCCCACTACACCTCTTCTCAATATCTTCCACTACGTCACACAACGGTAGGAAAATGTGTTGTCTTGGTGTTTCTGCTATTATGAAAAGCAGTGACTCATTAATAATGTTGACATCATTAAGCTCCACAGTTACCGTTCCGTTGAAATGAACGGGGTTATCTGTACCTCTCTCAGAAAGGATGGCCACACTGCAAGCAGTACAGTGGCACAACCGCCATGCTGCAGCTACGCTGCTGTAGTGTAGACTCTACAGCAACAAAGGAGGTTTTCCATCACTGCAGTAAATCTACCCCCTTGGAAGACAGTAGCTGGGTCGATGGAAGAATTCTTCCATCAACCGAGCTGCGTCTACTCTGGGGGTTAGGTCGACCTAACTGAGTCACACAGGGCATGACATTTTTCACAGCCCTGAGCAATGTAGCGAGGTCAAATTAAGTTTTAGGTGTAGACCAGGCCAGAGTGATTTTTTCAGGCTGTCTATAGACTTGGGTGGACATCACTGCCTTGATATATGTTCATTTCATGTTTTGAAGGTTATCTTTGCAACTATAAAGGCTAGAGGTTTAATTTTTTTAAGTGAAACCTTTGATCCTGGAGCACAATTATGCAGCAGATTCAAAAAGGACAACTAGGCAGTACTTTGAACAGCTGCATCATCACCTGATGCAGTGAGCTCTGCCAATAACTGCTTGCTTCTTTCCTATGCAAATTAATAAGTGATTCAGTTCTGTGTCTCCTGACACTAGCAATTTCCATGTTCACAATAAAAACTTGGAATAATAACCTACTCTTGAGGAAAGGGCCACACTTTAACCCCTCTGACTTGTGAACAAGGCTGTTTTTGGAATTTGCCACTGATGAGCTGACCTTTGTCGGGTTTAGCCTTAGCTGGTTTTTGTTTGCTCATCTGCAGAATTTTAGCCACTTGTGCTGTGATCCTCTCAGGCATTCCGATACCTATTTTGGTGTCATTTTCTTTAATATTCACAAAAGTTCCAGAATTGTACATTCTTGTAGTTGTAGTTGAGTCTATATTTACTTCTGTTGCTTGAAGTTGCTTTGTCTGTACATTTGCCTGTTGGTCTCATCTACACTACAACTATATTTGAGACAGGGTAGCTGGTTACTGCACAGTTGTTCCCTCCCCTTAAAAAGCTGTAGTGAAGGGGTTCTCAGACTTTTGTACTGGTGACCCCTTTCAAATACCAAGCCCCCTTATACATTAAAAACACTGTTTAATATATTTAACACCATTATAAATACTGGAGGCAAAGCGGGGTTTGGGGTGGAGGCTGACAGCTTGCGACCCCCACGTAATAACCTTTTGACGTCCTGAGGAATCCCGACCCCCAGTTTGAGAACCCCTGAGGTAGTGTGACTTGGCTCTACCTGGGACCTCATCATTACAGTATTGCTAACCTCAAGACTTCAAAATATCATGAGATTTGAAAATAAATAAATTTGGGATGCTCTTTATTTGCATTCAGGTTTTTGAGCCCCTAAGATTCATATTTTGAAGTTTTTCTCTGCAACCATGAGGGCTAGAAACTTATTTTTTGTTTAAAATGATATCTGACATTTATGATGTAATAACATGACTCTAAGAACTGGAACTTTAAGGGAAAACACTATATATCATGTGACTAATAATAAAATCCTCAAGAGTTGGCAACTCTGTATCCATATGAAAATCCTGGACTGTCAAAGACTTTAACTGGGTTTCTGGGATACATTTAGGTCTCAAGTGTGCTGCAGTTTTAACTATGTTTTAATGAGGGCGAGGAACAAGCTGGCTGTAACTGGGTCACTTGATTCAGTTATAATAGTAGTATAAGTATCAGTCACAGAAAGATTTTGCTTATTTTTCTCATGGTGACTTGTCCATCTGGATTACTTTGAAACATCCTTCTGGAGTGATATTTGCTTGTACTCCTTTGCCATTAAATACAGAAGTTCTGTCTCATGTAGTTTCGCTTTTGCACAGGGTGATCCCAACAGATGCAAAACACTGACTGATGTTCCTGGGTCACTGCTTCTTTCAAGGTGACTGTAAAGGTCTGAAACATTAATCTCTGTCTTCTATGTCTGTAAGTAAAAAATAACAGTTGAGAATGCATAGCTGCACATTACTTGTAAAGGGTCTCATGCCTATTGAAATGCAAGCTTGAGAAGAAGTTAGGTAATGCCTGATCTAGGGAGAGGAGATCCCTGAGGTATAATATAACACAAAAGAGAAATAAGAATAGAAGCAAAATTTTAATGGGTAAGAAACTAGAAAACGATTGAAGAAGTTTGCTGGAAACAGCCTAGAAGCGAAGAGATAAAATATGGAATAAAGCCTGGAAATAAATGAAAGCAGGCAGGGTTAAAATCTATATCCAATTCACTGTGGAAAAGATTACCATAAACTTAAAATAATTTAAAATACTTCAATTTGCAAATGTTCCTATCAGGTCTATATGTCGAGGAGCAAGCAGGAGGCGTAATACATGGCCATGAAAAAGGAAGCAAGAGGTGAGAATTTGCTGACTCTCTGTTCAAGCCCAGTCAAGGCTGAGTGTGTCTATTAGAACTGATAACGGGAGCTGAATAACAGCATTAACTTTATTTTCAGCCTTGGAATTTTGCTGATGGTAGATTCTTGTAAATGCGTTTGAATGCTTCACACTGTGCAGAATGCTTGGTTATCCTGGAGGCTGTGAATCCATCTCCTCCCAGTAAGGAAGTGTTGGATCAGAGGCCATTTCCCATTGATTTCAATGGAGCACATAGCGTTTAGACACAGCCCATCGTTAGGGACAGTGCAGAACTGCACCACCCCCGCTGGGGCATCAGGAGGCATTCTGTTTTAGAGGCACATTGACTCCTGAAGCTCCCTGGCTGTGCTGAGGGAGTAGGAGGGGGTAGTTTGATACAGCACTTTAAGAGGTGCAACATACTCTTTCCCTGTGCAACCAGCCAGCCGTGCTGACCAGCTTTCTCAGTCTGTTCCTGCCCCTAACTCCTCCTTTTCTGGAGACTTGGTCCAGGTGGGCAGCCTTACATGAGCAGCCCCTGTGCCCCTACAGTTCTGGCCAGATATTGCACAACTAGAAGGTATAAGTAGCTCAAAATGTGTTGGGAGACTGACTGGGATGGGAAAGTGAGAGATGATGTATAAGTGAAGGGGAAAGGAGTCCAGAAGAGCTGGCTGTATTTCAAGGAATCCCTGTTGAGGTTACAGGGACAAACCATCCCGATGAGTCGAAAGGATAGTAAATATGGCAGGCGACCAGCTTGGCTTAACGGTGAAATCCTAGCGGATCTTAAACATAAAAAAGAAGCTTACACGAAGTGGAAGTTTGGACATATGACCAGGGAAGAGTATAAAAATATTGCTCGGGCATGTAGGAATGAAATCAGGAGGGCCAAATCGCACCTGGAGCTGCAGCTAGCAAGAGATGTCAAGAGGAACAAGAAGGGTTTCTTCAGGTATGTTGGCAACAAGAAGAAAGCCAAGGAAAGTGTGGGCCCCTTACTGAATGAGGGAGGCAACCTAGTGACAGAGGATGTGGAAAAAGCTAATGTGCTCAATGCTTTTTTTGCCTCTGTCTTCACTAACAAGGACAGCTCCCAGACTGCTGCGCTGGGCATCGCAACATGGGGAGTAGATGGCCAGCCCTCTGTGGAGAAAGAGGTGGTTAGGGACTATTTAGAAAAGCTGGACGTGCACAAGTCCATGGGGCCAGACGAGTTGCATCCGAGAGTGCTAAAGAAATTGGCGGATGTGATTGCAGAGCCATTGGCCATTATCTTTGAAAACTCCTGGCGAACGGGGGAAGTCCCAGATGACTGGAAAAAGGCTAATGTAGTGCCAATCTTTAAAAAAGGGAAGAAGGAGGATCCTGGGAACTACAGGCCAGTCAGCCTCACCTCAGTCCCTGGAAAAATCATGGAGCAGGTCCTCAAGGAATCAATCCTGAAGCACTTACATGAGAGGAAAGTGATCAGGAACAGTCAGCATGGATTCACCAAGGGTAGTCATGCCTGACTAATCTAATAGCCTTCTATGATGAGATTACTGATTCTGTGGATGAAGGGAAAGCAGTGGATGTATTGTTTCTTGACTTTAGCAAAGCTTTTGACACGGTCTCCCACAGTATTCTTGTCAGCAAGTTAAAGAAGTATGGGCTGGATGAATGCACTATAAGGTGGGTAGAAAGTTGGCTAGATTGTCGGGCTCAACGGGTAGTGATCAATGGCTCCATGTCTAGTTAGCAGCCGGTGTCAAGTGGAGTGCCCCAGGGGTCGGTCCTGGGGCCGGTTTTGTTCAATATCTTCATAAATGATCTGGAGGATGGTGTGGATTGCACTCTCAGCAAATTTGCGGATGATACTAAACTGGGAGGAGTGGTAGATACGCTGGAGGGCAGGGATAGGATACAGAGGGACCTAGACAAATTGGAGGATTGGGCCAAAAGAAACCTGATGCGGTTCAATAAGGATAAGTGCAGGGTCCTGCACTTAGGACGGAAGAACCCAATGCACAGCTACAGACTAGGGACCGAATGGCTAGGCAGCAGTTCTGCGGAAAAGGACCTAGGGGTTACAGTGGACGAGAAGCTGGATATGAGTCAGCAGTGTGCCCTTGTTGCCAAGAAAGCCAATGGCATTTTGGGATGTATAAGTAGGGGCATAGCGAGCAGATCGAGGGACTTGATCGTTCCCCTCTATTCGACACTGGTGAGGCCTCATCTGGAGTACTGTGTCCAGTTTTGGGCCCCACACTACAAGAAGGATGTGGATAAATTGGAGAGAGTCCAGCGAAGGGCAACAAAAATGATTAGGGGTCTGGAACACATGACTTATGAGGAGAGGCTGAGGGAGCTGGGATTGTTTAGTCTGCAGAAGAGAAGAATGAGGGGGGATTTGATAGCTGCTTTCAACTACCTGAGAGGTGGTTCCAGAGAGGATGGTTCTAGACTATTCTCAGTGGTAGAAGAGGACAGGACAAGGAGTAATGGTCTCAAGTTGCAGTGGAGGAGGTTTAGGTTGGATATTAGGAAAAACTTTTTCACTAGGAGGGTGGTGAAACACTGGAATGCGTTACCTAGGGAGGTGGTAGAATCTCCTTCCTTGGAAGTTTTTAAGGTAAGGCTTGACAAAGCCTTGGCTGGGATGATTTGATTGGGGATTGGTCCTGCTTTGAGCAGGGCGTTGGACTAGATGACCTCCTGAGGTCCCTTCCAACCCTGATATTCTATGATTCTATGATAAGTGCTTAGATACAATAGTGATGGGCACTATTAAAAAAAACCCCTGTAGGTAGGTGCATAGATCACAGCTAATTGTATTTATGGAAGGGATCACCAGAAAGGAAAGAAAAAACAGCTAATTTCTTCAGAAAAAGAGTGTGGTCTGGCCTGATAATAAGACTGGGAACTAGGCATTTCTGAGTTTTAATCCTGTCTCTGTCATTGACTGGCCATGGGCAAACCACTTAAAGCCAAATTTTTGCCACCCTTATTCTTCTAATTAGTACCTTACTCTATGAGGAGGCTAATCAAACCTAAGGAAGAGTTGCAGAATCTGGTCCTGGACTTCACTGTGCCTCAGTTTCCCCCTCTGTAGATTGGAGTCAGTAGTTCTTGGCTGTATCACAACAGTGCCTGCAAAGAGCTAAACTTTAAATTTCCAGAGGCAGGTGAAGAATTTAGAAGAGCACCAGTATAGATATCATAAAATAAGACTCTGAAGTGCCGTAATTAATATGGTTGTTACAATCCTTCGGGCATTATATTTTGCTAGCAAGCATCGAGTAGTTATAAAGGTGCAACTTCCTTTTTGGTCTGTTTGATCTCTTTGGCTTTCCTTTAGGTTGCTAAAATAAACAAAACCTCACCAAACCATTGTCCCGATTGCCTCAGTGAAAGCGCGGTGGTGTAAAACTTTCTCAGACTGTTCCATTGCAGACAGAATATGAAACAAAACTAATTTGGTAAAGTTTGAGATTAGACGGAAGGACGGATATTTTAAGACTAAATCGACCCTGTCATTCTTTCCTCTCTGTACTCAGCTTAGTAGAACTTTCTGACCTTGTATCGGTTTTTGATTCTCGTGGAGATGATGTTTACAAGAACCACTGTAACTTGACCTACTTATATTTTCTTGATCCAAGAATAGTACATTCTAGGCTTCTTGCCACCTGCCAGAACTGACAGCTGTTTATGAGATCACTATCTGACATACTTTGAAGAGGGGGATTCCACTTAAGGAGAACTACAAGAAGTCTTTTTTTCCCTTTTTTAGGTTTCTGTTACTGAGGGGAAAATGTATTAATTAAAAACAACAACTCTGACCTAAAAATGTCCTTGTACAAAATCCAGTGAGGTTAGTAAAAAAAGGGAGAGACAGCAAGAGAGAAATTATGAAGAAGGTGACTCCCTCTTCTATTTCTTCACCATTTTTTAATTTGTGGGACTCCTCTATCAGCTCCACTTTTTCAGACAGATGACTGTGCCCCATGCCTCTCTCCTCACCCCTCTGTTGAATATAAATTTTCCTTCTTGGACAGGCAAAAAGTGTGTGTGTGTATCTGGGTCTGTGCTTGTGTATGTCTGTATGTGTTCTCTGTCATACCCTTCCCCCCCCCCCCCCCCCCCCCCCCCCCCCCCCCCCCCCACTGGTAAAATAATAGATTTTTCATAGAAGCAGCTAAGCCTCTGTACCCAGAGTAAAGCTTCCCCTGGAACATAAGAAATGCTTTATTAAAATCAAATGGATGCTCTGTGTGTCTCCCTATATCACCACCTCCCTTATATAGCATTCAGGAAGCCTCACAAACATACAGATGACATTCCTGATTGCTCAAGGCCTGCGCAGCAGAATATATGTATATTCCCTGAATGTAAAGCCAAACCTCATCTCATATACTGCAATTCATTTCCATTCCTGCTCTGTTCTTTGTCATCTCCCTTCTCCTCAGAGCAGCACCACTTGCAACAAAGACTGCAGCACAGAAAAATAAAGCTCATATGGGATTTGGATTAGAGAAATCAGCATTTGCATAATTTCTTTGTGTGCAAACCACTACACCCCACAACCTGCAGCAGCTTTTGCTTTCAATTCATGCTCACCTTGTCATTAGAGCACTGGTCTGTAAGTTTTAACCCATTACTACACCTACATTACAGATATAGTCCATGATCCAACCCTCATTAAAGATTTCCACTGACTTCAACAGAAGTTGCATCAGGCCCAGATTTTGCACTTGTCTTTCCATTGTTAATTTCTATTTTTTGGAACTTAGCTGCAACAAACATTTGCCCTGAGATAAATCACACTTTGGGTTTTCTGGTGACAACTAAAGAAATTACATTTGCTGACTTTTTAGTAATAATGTTTATTTTTTCTGCCTGTTTGCTCATACGGCACCTTCCAGCTGCGGTTCTCTGAACATCTCTTGTGCTTTAAAAAAACCTATGACTCGAAAATAATAATTATTATTATGTATTTATATTACTGTAGCACCTACGCGCCCATGTCATGAACCAGACCCCATTGTCCTAGGTGCTGGACAAACACAGAACAATATAGACAGTCCCTTAGCTTATGATCTAAGTATAAGGCAAGAGACAACAGATAGATAGGTGTAGTACAAGGAAATTATGAGACAGAACCAATCAGCATGACAGGCTGTGTCTCAGTGCACCATTAGCCTAAAGTCTGTCAAGTTTTTTTAAGTTGTGCTTTAAAAATGTGATTGGTTTTCCAGAAACAAAGCACAAACACATACTTTCAGTTTGGATGGCTTGTATTTTAAAGGAAAACAAAAAGAAGGAACCAATGGTCTCCATAGGTCTGACTCACACTGTGGCAGCTTGAAAGGACTCCTAGGGAGTGCCCTGCAAATAGGTCAGTGAGTCCATTTTATTTTTTAATGTGTGAAGTACACGTATGGTGAACCACATGTACCATATCAGAGATGCTTTTTTTGGTCCTCTGACACCTCAAAAACTGATTTAAATTTTTAAATGTAGATCACTGGTCCCGAATGTGAAAAACCACTTCCCACATATGAAAATAGTGAAACAGAATTACAGCAAAGAATTACTGTCCAGGGGTGTTCCAATTCCACTCATTCTACATGGGAGTTCCTGCCTCAGATGTTCTTGTCAACTGCTGGCAATGGCCCACCTTGATTATCACTACAAAAGTTTCCCTCCCCCACCCCCGGCTCTCCTGCTGGTAATAGCTCACCTTACCTGATCACTCTCGTCACAGTATGTATGGTAACATGAAACCCATTGTTTCATGTTCTCTATGTATATAAATCTCCCCACTGTATTTTCCACTGAATGCATCCAATGAAGTGAGCTGTAGCTCACGAAAGCTTATGCTCAAATAAATGTGTTAGTCTCTAAGGTGCCACAAGCCCTCCTTTTCTTTTTGCAGATACAGACTAACACGGCTGCTACTCTGAAACCTGCCTCAGAAGGTGATTTCCAGTGAATGAAACTGGGTTCTGGTAAAAAAAGACATTCTCTTTGCACAGGACAGGAGGAATTTGGTGTCTCCAGAACAGCGTTTGGCTGTTGTGCTGTCTTTGATTGCAGACTGGCATGGGGGGGGGTCCCAATTCCTGGAATAGCTCCCTGAGATTTCCAGATCAAAGTCATTTTTCACCATGTAGATAAGGCCTTAGAAAGGCAGGCGCATTTCTTTGAATTTACATCTGCTGAATTTACAGCCCAAGCATGAGGAAGAGAAGAGAAAGAATATGTGGCATGAAGTCTTAACTACAAGGGCCCAAGAATCTGGTTCTACATTATTATTTATCAGAAGATGGGGATTTGTGTGTGTGTGTATATATGTGTATATATATACACACATACACACGCACTCAGATATGAAAAAACCTCAATTCCTGGGGACATTTGTCACCTCTTTGTCAGACATATCCCTGGTGACACCAGATTAGCATTGACAGAAGGAAGCAAGAGCATTAATTAGCACTACCACACTTCACCATTCTTACAAGACACTGTGGTCTCCCTGAATCTAGTCAGACTAGAAAGTATTTACAGCCTCAGCTGAGCTGCCACAGACCACAGTGCAAAGGCAGAGGTTATAAATTAGTTTGAAACTGCAATGACAATTGCTCACATCTCTGCCTTTCCCATAAATTTCAGAGGCAAGAGCAATTAGTCTGATTAAAAACGTGAATGTGAACCGGGCAGGCTGGATTTTAATAAGCAATTACATTTTTCCATTAAAAATGGTTTGCATGATTTAATTGCAATGCATTATCCTAATTTCCAAGCCCATTTGTGATTTTGGTTACTGAGCCCCATATTAATCATTAAGAAAAATCAGAGCAGCTGGCCTCAGTTTTAAGGTCCTCCTTCCTTTTGGGAACAAGAAGCTCAGAGGCAGACGTAGTTTTGCTAAGGTAAATACACATTCTAAAGTAGATTAGTAACATTTTGACTGCCTAAGAGAGATGTTTGCCAGTTTGAATGGGGAATTCACTTGCTTCTGTGGAAGAGGAGGAGGAGGAGGAGGATCGGTATTACATGTAACCCTCTGCTTGCTATCAAGATGTTCTGTATTGTGCATTGCTCTCTATAGATCATAGCCCAATTTTCCACTCTCTTGCAGCCCTGAGGCTGCTCTATCTAGCACCGGGGGGGAATGGCCCCCAGTGAGATCAGGATTGGGGAGGGAAGAGATAAAGATGCAGCCCTTTCAGTCCCTTCCCTCACTGAGTCTGACTTGTCCCAAGGATCTACTCCAGTATGTACATTTCTTGTCTCCCAGCTTCCAAAAAATATATTGAAAAAAATCAATGCATCCGATGAAGTGAGCTGTAGCTCATGAAAGCTTATGCTCAAATAAATTGGTTAGTCTCTAAGGTGCCACAAGTACTCCTTTTCTTTTTGCGAATACAGACTAACACGGCTGCTACTCTGAAACCAGTAAAATATAAATTATTCGACCCAGGTGTCCACACCACAAACCCCCCAACACAACAACCAGCACTATTGTTAGACTCAGCAACAGAGCAAGGAGCAATTCATGAATGCTGAACTAGGTATTTGTCCTGCAGAGGGCTGAGACTAGAACTGGGTAAATACAACAAAAAAGTATTTGAGAGTATTCTTGAGAATGAAACTTAGTGATCCACTTCACTGCTAACCAGGCCTCCCTTTTATTTCACAAATATTTGGGTGAGCAAGGTTTTAGCTGCAAAAATATTTAAGAAAAGCAACAACAGTATGAACACATTGCTGGGTCACCGGTATCTCATGCTGACCAGTATTGTCTCATTGTACTTCCCTGTCTGTTTTATTCACCCATGGCTGATAGTCTTATATTTAGACAGTAAGTTCTTTAGACCAGGGACTCTCCCTTTAGTATATGTTCATTCACTGCCTAGTTTAAGACCATAAGAACATAGAACTGGAAGGAACCTCTTGGGTCTTCAAAACCTGTCCCCTGCTATCACACACAATTGTTTTATAATCCCATTCATAAATTTATCAAGCTCCATCTTGGTTCCTAGCACAATGGGGCCCTGCCTCTAGGTGCTGCCATAACACAAATAAATAATAATAATAGGAAATACTTGCAAGAATGTTTAAGCTGGAAATTCTTTTTAGCCATTATGAAAACCTATGATTTAGTCACAAAAAGATTCATCAGAAATTTACTAATAATGGTACCTTTGTAAAAATCACACCTTGTTTGCAGATAAATTATGAACTGGAAAAGGGACTCCTAGTTTTAACACAGAGGTCATCCAGTCAGGAAAGAGAGATAAGCACCTGTGATTCAGATGAGACACGATTTGCTATTTTTGCCATATCATAAAGAGAAAATACTAACAGAAATTGTTTTGCAAAAAAAAAAAATTGCACAAAGCAGTCAAACAACTGGGAATAACAAACACTTTAATAAATATACTAACTTTAATATTAATAAATATCACATTAACACATATCACATTCCATTGATGGATTATTTGCATTTATAGACCATTTAAAAAAAATATGAGTTCCCTTTCTTGCCAGCGCCTCTAAAGGACAATTAGAATCAGAATAATTGGATGGAGAATGAATTTGGATTGTGTATGGTTCAAGTTTATTGCTCCTAGTTCATTTATTTATTAGTAGCACAAACAAGAGAATCTGTAATTGAGATCAGCTAGCTAGTTAAGCTATCAGGCCTTATTTAATAGGCATCAGCAGGTGCTGTACGTTAATCTTGATAAGCCCTTGATACTCTGCAAGGCCTGTATTTCCAGGTTTGTTAGAAACACTTAGGCCCCAGATCCTCAAAAGTATATAGGCTTTTAACTTCCAGTAGGCTTCCATCTCTGTAGTGTTAGGAAATGGAGGGGTTTGCTCTTATTTTATGCTGTTATTTAAATATTCCCATGCTGAAGGAATTCTGTGAGTGGTCAGGACCTGGGAAATGGCTTAGCACGCTACTAAAAGGGACAGTGGCAGTTCTGAGAATACTTCAGAGGCAAAGTTTGGCTATAGGTCTAAAGACCAATATTCTGTTTATGTGTGAAAGGACTGATGCTGTCAGATTCAGGCTCAAACTTGCTCCCATTGACATCAATGAGACTTTTCCCTTTGGCTTCAGTGGGAACGGCATCAGGCACTATTTGTTTTTAAACATGTTTTAAAGTTTCCTAGGCAAATTGGCATTGCCACTGTGCAGGGTGGACACACCTCATGGGCACCAGGTTTGTATAATTTTTGTTGGTGCCCAGAATGGGTCCAAGCAGAGGCATCCCGTCCATAGGATGGACCAGGGCAACCACCCCGGGCCCCAAGCTTTGGGGGGCCCTGTGCTTCAGGAGTATTTGGGGTCCAGGGTGGCCTGGTAGGGTAGCAGGGGGCCTGGTGCCAGCAGCAGCAAGTGACCCGGCCCCAGCCTTCCCCGCTCTGCCAGGTCCCAGCGTCGCTCGGGAGAGAGGGCAGAAGCCAGAAAGAAGCAGGGCAGGGACTTGGGGGAAGGGGTGGAATGGGGATAGGGAGGGGGAAGAGCAGGGGCAGGGCTTGGGGGAAGGGGTGAAATGGGGGCAGGGAGGGGGCAGAGCAGGGGCAGGGCTTGGGGGAAGGGGTGGAGCAAGGGCGGAGCACGGGCGGGAAGAGGCGGAATGCAGCAGGCTGCTGGCAGATCGCTTGCTGCTGCCGGTGCCAGGCCCCCCGCTAATCCCCCAGGCCGCCCTGGGCCCCTCATCCCCCTGAAGCGTGGGGCCCCCCAAAGCACAGGGCCCAGGGTGGTTGCCTCAGCCCATCCTGTGGATGGGACGGCTCTGAAAATATAAGCCCAAACATTGGTGGAGCCGGGCCCACGTTCCTGAATATTGGTGGAGCACGGGCACCATGGGCCCATATAACTATGCCTGTGCTATCCCACAATCCCATGGGCCAGTGTTCCTAGACATTCTATCTCAAGACTAGCCAAGAGACCCTCCGGAAACAGCAGGAACCCCCTGGTTCGAGTACAGCTGCTTGATGTTTAACCCTTCCATTTTATTCTGATCACAGAGGGACCTCTCTCCTGCATATGGCCACCAATAAGAAGGCCTTTGCCAAGCACGCTGCCACCTCTCACGAAACTACAGTCAAATTCTGGTAAATATGTGGTGTGAGGTGAGCAAGACATTCGACTCCAGTGCCAGAGTACCCGAAATGACCATGTGTACCAAGAAATAGACAAGATGGTCGTGTTGGGGATTCACTGGATTAAGTGGCTCAGGACAACTACCAGAAAGCCAGGGATGAGAACTGCACCTCTGGGAACTCCTCGTCATGTGCCTCCCTTATGAGGAATTTGACAAGATTCGGGATGCTGCGCTATGCACTGAGCCCCCAGTGGCTCACACCAGCCTGAACTGTGATCTTGTGATGCCAGAATCCAGTTTGGGACTGGAGGGGAGCCAGTAGGTGATGGATCAGGCTACTGAAGTGACTCTACTGCTCACACTGATTGCCGAGGAGGCTTTGCCACCACAGCAGCTGCAGCAATCCTGGGTCCCTACGCAGAGGAGCTTTTAGATGCCCCCGCCCACCAAAGGAGCAGCCCGCTACATGGAACTGGCACATAAACACAAGGGGCAGAATTAGTCCCAGAGCCTGATACCTTTCTGGCTCCATGGCTTTTGTTATTATTAATGGATGGGAGGGATTTCTGGTTTATGCCCCAATACAAATTTATTACAAGTTGCAGGCAGCAACATGTATCCGCTAATGGCAGATTTCATGCCAGCGCCCCCGTCCTCATCGTCACCACGTGGAATTCAAAATGGAAGCATAACTAACAGTGAAACAAGTATTCAAAACTAAATTTTTAATAGAAACTCGCACATTCCCACAAAGATGTGCTGAGGTGTTAAAAGTGAGAACCTTGTATTGCCTTCCCTTTTAGTATGTCCTGCCATACAAATCAACCAAACCTCCTGTAAACAGTAAATTTTACAGGAGGTAGGTGAAATATAGTTAATGTGCGAAGTATGGCTAGGGGTTTGTGTGGAGTCAAGAAATACGCTGGGGGGAAGGGAGGGATGTCTGTGTAGCTCTTTTAGAGTCCGTATTATCAGGTGTGTTTGCATGCATTCACAGCAGGCTGAATCAGAAACCAAAGGGAGGCAGTAATCCATAGCCATCCTGTTGATTTCCCCCATGCATTTTGACCCAATCCCGGGTGCTGATAGCTGCAAACTTTTCCCATCGTCGGAACTCCAGATAGGCGGTCAAATTACAGGGATGATGGGCATATCTTCTGGGCCCACCTGTTTCGGTCACCAGCCCACTCCACTCACACATGTGCTGCTCAGTCACCATAAGTGTGAAAACTTCTGTAGCGTACACAGCTGAGCTGCCCCCAGAGGTTTGGAATGAAATGTCTCTTTGCCTTTCGAGAACCTCCAGAACTGTTATGTCCTCCAGATTGTGGAATGCCTGAAAGGACAGAGAAAGCTCAGGTAGTAAGTTGTGCCCTCCCTGCTCCCCTCGTCCCCATTCCCCACCTCCCAGTCCAAAATGGTCTGCAATTTTTAAAGAAAAAGCAATTGTATATTTTAACTCATGATTGTCTGTGCACTCTTTTCACTCTCACTCTGTTGTGTCCATGGAGCTCCTGGGAACTGAAGAATCGCTCACACAATCTAGTGACCCTCAGTTTTACAAAGTTTCATTTTTTGGCCTTGAGACTTCACCAGGCGCTTTTCTCTGTGGATAAAGTGAACCTGTTTTGAAGCACTGAGACAATAATGTACTGTTTGACGTCTGCTTTCCAGTCCATCCACCTCTGCAAGCCCTTGTACCTTGGCAGCGCAGCCACACTTCAGCAGGACCCTGGGACTCCAAACTATCACAGACTGATCCAGGTGTGTTTGTACCATACTGCGTACCAGGGGTTCTGGTACCACCCTTCTGAAAGGTGCTTGCGTGAGTGTCCTGTGCCTAGTACTTTTTAGGAATGTGGGTGTTTTTGCAATGCCAGCCCTATTCTTGCCAGCTGCTGTGAATTTGAATGTTTTATAACAGGGCCTGACTTCTGCTCACAGTCTGACTTTGCTTTATATTAGCACGGTTTGACCACTACCTTAGTTCAGGCCTCATACCAGCCCTCATGTCTCAGGCTCTCTCTTTCTACTACAGTAATATGTCAAAAAACATTTCCAAAGAGTTCTTGGAATGTATTGGGGACAACTTTTCATTTCAGAAAGTGGAGGAAGTAACTGGGGGACAGCCATTTTAGACTAGATTCTGACCAACAGGAAGGAACTGGTAGTGAATCTGAAGGTGGAAGGCAATTTGACTGAACGTGATCATGAAATGATAGATTTCATGATTGTAAGGAAAGGAAGGAGTGAGAGCAGCAGAATGAGGACAATGTAATTCAAAACACAAACTTTAACAAACTCAGAGAACTGGGATAAGGTCCCATGAGAAGAAAATCTGAGGGCTAGAGGAGTTCAGAAAAGCTGGCAGTTTCCCAAAGAGACAATAATAAAGGCACAACAGCAAACTTTCCCAGTGCAAAGAAAAGACAGGAAGAATAGTAAGAAGCCAATATAGTTCCATCAGGAGCTCTTTAATGAGCTGAAAAATCAGAAACAAATACTATTAAAAGTGGAAACATGGACAAATTGTTAAGAAGGAGTACAAAAGAATAGCACAAGCATGTAGGGAGAAAATCAGAAAGGCTAAGGCAGCAAGTGAGTTTCACCTAGCAAGAGATATAAAAGGCAGTAAGAAGAGGTTCTTCAGATACATTAGGAACAAGAAAAGGATGAAGTTAAGTGTAGGTCTTCTGCTTAGCAGTGAAAGAGAGCCAATAACAGATGACACTGAGAAGGCTGATGTGTTTAATGCGTATTTTGTTTCAGTCTTCACTAAAAACGTTAATGGTGACCAAATACTTAACACAATTAATATTAACAACAAAGAAGAAGAAACATGAGCCAGAATAGGAAAAGAACAGGTTAAAGTGTATTTAGATAAATTAGAGGTAGTCAAGTTGGCAGGGTCTGATTAAATGCATCCTAGGGTACTTAAGACATTAGCTGAAGCAATCTCGGAATCATTAGTAATTATCTTTGAGAACTCATGGAGGACGGGTGAAGTCCCAGAGGTCTGGAGAAGTGCAAACATAGTACCTATCTTTAAGAAGAGAAACAAAGAGGACCCATGGAATTATAGACTGATCATCCTATTTTCGATACCTGGAAAGATACAGGAACAAATTATTAAACAATCAATTCGTAAGCACCTGGAGGATAATAGGTTTATAAGGAACAGCCAGCATGGATTTGTCAAGACTAAATCATGCCAAACAAATGTAATTTCGTTCTTTGACAAGGATACTGGCCTAGAGCAGTGGTTGCCAACCAGTGGTACACGTACCCCTTGGGGGTACGCAGAGGTCTTCAAGTGGGTACATTAACTCATCTAACTATTTGCCTAGTTTTACAACAGGTTACATAAAATTCATAGTGAAGTCAGTACAAACTAAAATTTCATACAGATGACTTGTTTATACTGTTCTATATACTATACACTGAAATGTAAGTAATATATTTATATTCCAATTGATTTATTTTATAATTATATGGTAAAAATGAGAAAGTAAGCAATTTCTCAGTAATAATGCACTTTTTTGACACTTTTGTATTTTTATGTCTGATTTTGTAAGCAAGTAGTTTTTAAGTGAGGTGAAACTTGGGAGTACACAAGACAAATCAGACTCCTGAAAGGGGTACAGTAGTCTGGAAAGGTTGAGACCCACTGACTTAGATAATGGAATGGAGAATATGCTTATAACACTTGCAGATGAGCTGGGATGCATTCCGAGCGCTTCGGTAGATGTGATTAGAGTTCAAAAAGTGCTTGAAAAATTGGAGAATTGATCTGAAATGAACAAGATGAAATTCAGTACTGATAAGTGCAAAGTACTTTACTTTGGAAGGAAAAGTCAAATGCACAACTACAAAAAGGGGAATAATTGGTTAGATTGTTGTACTGATTAAAAGGCTTGGGAGTTATATGATTCAACTATGTGATGCAGTTGCAAAAAAGGCTAATATTCTGGGATATATTAGCAGGATTGTTGTACCTAAGACATGGGAGATAAATGTCCCACTCTACTCAACACTGATGAGGCCTCAGCTGGAATATTGTGTCCAGTTCTGGGTGCCACAGGTTGGAAAAGATGTGGACAAATTGGAGAGAGTCCAGAAGAAAGCAACAAAACGATAAAAGGTTTAGAAAACCTGACCTATGAAGAAGATTTAAAAAAAACTGAGCATATTTAGTCTTGAGAAAAGAAGACTGAGGAGGTACCTAATAACAATCTTCAAATATGTTAAGGGCTATTATAAAGAAGACTGTGATCAATTGTTCTGCATGTTGACAGAAGGTAGGACAAGAAGTAATGGCTTTAGTCTGCATCAAAGGAGATTTAGGTTAAATATTAGGAAAAACTTTCTAACTATAAGAGTAATTAAGATCTGGAATAGGCTTCCAAGGAAGGTTGTGGAATCCCTATCACTGTAAGTTTTTAAGAACAGATTGGACAAGCATCTGTCAGGGATGGTCTAGGTTTACTTGATCCAGCCTCAGTGGAGAGGGCTGGACTTGATGACTTCTTGAGGTCCCTTGCAGCCATATATTTGCATGATTACATGATTCTGCAGGGCTTAATTAGTGTGAGTCATCAACACCTGAGTGAATTTCACCCTTAGGCTATGTCTAATTAGGAAAAAAAGATGTATTAACTAGGGCGGTCGATTAATCGCAGTTAACTCACGTGATTAACTCAAAAATTTAATCGCACTTATAACAATAGAATACCAATTGAAATCTATTAAATATTTTTGAATGGTTTTCTACATTTTCAATATTGATTTCAATTACAACACAGAATACAAAGTGCACAGAGCTCACTTTATATTATTATTTTTGATTACAAATATATGCACTGTAAAAATGATAAACAAAAGAAACCGTATTTTTCAATTCACCTCATACAAGTACTGAAGTGCAATCTCTTTATCATAAAAGTGTAACTTACAAATGCAGGATTTTTTTTTTTTTGGTTACATAACTTCAAACAAAACAGTGTAAAACTTTAGAGCCTATAAGTCCACTCAGTCCTATATCTTATTCTGCCAGTCGCTAAGACAAACAAGTTTGTTTACATTTGCAGGAGATAATGCTGCCCTCTTCTTATTTACAATGTCACCTGAAAGTGAGAACAGGCTGTTCTCATGGCACTGTTATAGCCGGCGTTGCAAGGTATTTCCATGCCAGATATGCTAAACATTCATATGCCCTTTCCATACTTCGGCCACCATTCCAGGGGACGTGCTTCCATGCTGATGATGCTCGTTAAGAAAATAATGCGTCAATTAAATTTGTGACTGTACTCCTTGGGGGGAGAATTGTACGTCCCCCGTACAGAAAGGAGAAAGCTAATGCTGAAGATCAGGGGAGAAAGTCTGGCAGCTGTGACTTATTAAACTGCTGGCCTATGCCTGTGGGAAGCCATAAAAAGGCATTGGTGATAGAAGCGAGTTAGTCAGAGAGTAGTAATCCTGAAGAGGGAATTGGTTGCTTTCTAACTCCTGAGACTGCTGAACTAGGCCCTGGCTGAGTGAGAAGAGGAGCTGGAGAGTTATCTGCTTTGCTTGTATTGAGACAGATTAGATGCCAGGCACTGTAACAATGGTAAAACCTATTTGGGGTTGTTCTCTCCAATTGTCTGAGGCTGAAGAAAGGGGAGCTTTGCAATTGTTTCGGTTCATTTGGCCCTGTAGCTGGGGAAAGATTTTTGACTTTATGTTGTTTTGCATGAGACTATAAGGGTGTTTTGTGTGTGTATATCACCTTCTCCTTTTTGACTTGGCCGAAAGGGGCCGCAGCCCCCAACCTCCTGCCCAGTTTCCCCCAGGGAAGGCAATGGTCCTATTACAAAGTGCTAAGTAAACAGTTTAGCGTCTGATCCTCTGTGTCATCACACTATCATGAGTCTGGTGTATCCCAGGAAGTTACACAGAGCCAGCACTAGGCATAAACAGATTAAGCAATAGCTTAGGGCCCCGAGCAGCTCAAGGGGGGCCCCTATTTGCTTTCTATTATATATTGGGGGGGGTCACAAAAATATTCCTGCTTAGGTCCTCCAATGGGCTAGCACTGCCTCTGGTGTTACAACAGCATAAAACTGATGTAACAGAGTGGAGAATTGGGCCCATAAATAGGCTATGCGTGGGAGGAGGAGTCACAATAATGTGACTATATAAAGCTGACTCTTAGAAACTAAGTGTTTCATTAACACTTCAAATCCATTCTTTAGACACTTTTGAATAAGCATTAATAATACTATTCACCTTTGTGGTGCTTTGCATCTGTATCTCCAAACATTTACCAAAGAAGGTTGGTATCCTCATTGACTCTTTTACAGATGGGGAAACTTGAGGCAAAGAGAGGCAAAGTGACTTCCCATGATCAAACAACAGGGCCATGACAGAGTTAGGTCTCCTGGTTCTTATTCTGATGTCCTATCTGCTGAAAGAGGGTCAGACAAAAACAACCTGACCAGACGGTAAAATTATTTCAGTGCACATTTCACTGCATTGTATAAGAAGCCTTATCAAAATGACTTGTTCATAGATATTTAAGTCAGAAGGGACCATTATGATCATCTAGTCTGACCTTCTGCACAATGCAGGCCACAGAATTTCACCCACCACTCCTGCAAAAAACCTCACACCTATATCTGTGCTATTGAAGTCCTCAAATCGTAGTTTAAAGACTTCAAGGAGCAGAGAATCCTCCAGCCAGTGACCCATGCTACAGAGGAAGGCAAAAAACCTCCAGGGCCTCTTCCAATCTGCCCTGGAGGAAAATTCCTTCCCGACCCCAAATATGGCGATCAGCTAAACCCTGAGCATATGGGCAAGATTCATCAGCCAGATACTACAGAAAATTCTTTCCTGGGTAACTCGGATCCCACCCCATCTAATATCCCATCACAGGCCATTGTTTCCATGACTCATACATAATCTTCACTTAACACACCTTAGTTGTTTCCTGATTGTATACAGTACACTTTGTAAGGCTGCACTGAACCTTACATTCACAACCAGACAGTAAAGTAACCCACAATGTGTAAAGTGGCTTTATTATACTTAGAACGTGGTAGCTGAATATTGCTGATGTTCTCTGATAAGTAAAAGCAATATAAATTGTTCCCCATGGTACTGTACTGATCAGTGAGAAACACATCTCAAGAAACTCCTTAACCCTGAAGCTTTATGAAAAGAATATAAGAAAGCTGTGCCATAAATAATTAAATATATGTATTTTTAATATTAATGCAATTCGTTGATAGCTTGTGTTCTGCGTCTGATGTTCCAAAGATGTTGACTGTAGGCAAGTAAAGATCTTATTTCTGATGAGAAAAGCTTTGAAAATAGGACAATGTCTTTTATGCTAAAAAGTGTATTTCCAATTGTGGGTTTTTAACTGAAGTGTATTGGCTGCTGTGCAGTGCTCCTAGGAATGGGTCCTGAAGATCAAAACCAAGCAGATGATAAAAGGAACGGCAAATACATTTAGCTGTTTTTTAACTAAGTAATGTGTCAGCCATTTAAAGACTACAACATTGTACTCTATGACAAGGCTGGTGCCAGAAATGTGTCACTATGATTTACCACCATAAGATGGTATGAAACAGATGCTGGCCACAGCAGCTTTGCAGATCTATTAAACAATATTTCTTGACATTGTGGAAAAAGCTGAGTTTTCTATGTTGGTTAGATATATCGATGTTATTTTCAAACTAGCGAATATGATAAGTGGACTGTTGCCTTTCAGTGCTGAGAAAAGCACAGAACATAATAAGTCTTTTTCCTTATTGGAATTCTGCTCTTCTTGGGAAGACCTTATGAATTTAAAGGATGTTGGCAAATGAGGAAAATCCAGATTTCTGGAGTCAGTTGTTACATTGAGTGAATTAGAGCTGGTCAACATTTTTCAAACTCACAAAAATGTGGCAAAATTTTTCTGATTAAATTTTGTGAAATGTTAAGGGTTTTTTAAAAAATCATCTTATGTTGGGGTGAGGGAAGGGATTCAAAGCACTTCCAATCCTTATTGTTCTTTAAAGAGAGCAGGACAAATGCCCACCACTCTTGTTCCAATTTCGTAAGTCAGAATCCATCTTTTGACAGAGTTTGGTCTTGTTTATTGGTCAGGATTTGAATCTGGCTGGTGCTGAGCACCTTTTATTGGGTGCTGAGTGCCCTCTACTTCCAGTGACTTCAACAGAAGTTGAGGGCACTTGTTTAGAAAAAGGCATGATAGGACCCTTCTGCTGTAATTCTATCCATCACCAGTATTTTTATACAACCTATTATTGGCAGAAGCCTACTCACTCGGTGAGATTTGAATGGCTCGGCCTGATTTATCATATGCTAGGTATTCTATTAAAAAAAAGCACCCTTGTATTAAAGTAAATCCAGAACATAAAGATGAATAACATAAAAGTGTCCTGTTAAAAAGAAATAGCTAACAGCTACTAGCCTATAAAAGAGAGCCCCAGCTACAGAAAGGAGCCCATCTCCTAGCCCCTTGTGCCACTGCCAACAGACTAAAGTTTATATTTTCAAAATGCGTACTTTAAATCAATGCTGGTTATTCCAATACAGCTGCAGAATAGCTTGACTTATCTGTGTAGGGAATATATGGTTTGCATTATTATGTGCTGTGCACAGATATTGTACTGCACAGGAATGCACGGCATTGGTATTCCAGAGCTCAGGTGTACTGATACTTATGTTAAATGGGTTCACTTGAGCCCTGTTGTAAATGGTCAAAATCATAATGGAAGCTGTAAAAACAGCCCAAGGAGCCCTACATATATTAGTGAGCTCTGACCTTCATGACTCAGAAACGTTTACGCTCCAAAGTTAATGGGGAGCTCAGACACATGACTACACGGCTGTCCGAGGCAAATGATTAGTGATGTTATTGTACATCCCTGTTGTACAGTTCCTCTGCAGTTCATTCACTCCTCCAAAGGCCATGTTGTCCTCTCACATTTTGGGCCTGATCAAAGTCAGTTGATGCCAATGGAAGTGTTTCCATTGACTTCAACAGGCTTAGGATCAGCCCCCCTAAGGCGGAACTCCTCTTTGAACTTAATGGGAGTTCTGATTAAAAACTGGAGACACAATACGCCCTCTAGTCACTAATAACTAGTAAATCTGTAACTTAAACTAAAGTAATGGTGGAGGACACTGGTATATGATGTACCATTTGCTAGGCAGCCAACTAGTAGCTGACCACTGCATTAGAAAACAAATAAATAAGACTCAGTTCTTGCTAGACCTCACGACATAGGTGTGATTTTCCAGCTGGAACATGTGCTTCCCCCGTTAAGCAGGAACACTAGAATGTAAAATGCTAACTTCAAAGGGATTCAGAGAGTCCTTGGTGCCAGCTAAAATGGAGATTTCACTATAAACTTTCTCCTACCAGCTTCATAGACCGGCAGTGCCCTCCATAACTTGTTCATGGATAATAACATTGTCTTTCTTTTGGTTTGAATTTTTAATCTTGAATTTCCACATGGAGGTTCAGTATTTTGAAACAGAACCCATTGGATGAGAAAACTGACTAACATGACCAGCAAATTTCCACTCACAAAAATTGTTTACCACAAGCTACTGGCTTAGCAGGATCTGGGACAGACAACCACAAGCTGCTGATGAGGTGGACTGCATGGACCTGCACCCCCGTGCTCCCAAAGACCAGACAAGAAGGGCAGACTTATAGAGGTTCAAGGAGGACCATGATGACCCAGAAGTCTCGGGAAGGATTATGTTCTGAAGTACAATACCTTCCTGTGCTTTTATGGGGCAGTGTATTTTGAACGCAGCCCCTACATATGGCAGAAACTAAATAGTAGAGTCTAGACCTTAACCTCTCTGTACCTCAGTTTACTAATCTATATAAAAAAAGGATCCTAAGTCTCCCTTTGCTTCCTCATAGAGCTGCTGTAAGACATAATTCATTAGTGTTTATATGGTGCTTTGAGATCTTTCAATGGAAAATGCTACAGAAGTACAAAGTACTATTATCATGTATTAACTTTGCTTTTCCATCTTATCACCCGAATCAGACATCACAGTGAGCTCTCTGGGGTAGGGACTGTGTCTTACAATATATGTATACAGTGGACCTGTGATGAAGGATAAAAACCCCTGACTAGACAAGCAGGGGTTAAAGAATAGCTATGGGCTCAGGCAGCCCCAGCTGGCTGTGTCTGTAAAGCATGGCAGCGTTGGCGGAGGAGACTTAAAAGGGAGGATTGCTCTACACTGCAATAAAACACCTGCAGGTGGGTCAGAGCCCAGGCTCCAACCCAAGCCCAAACATGTGCACTGCAGTTAAACAGCCCCTTAGCCCAAGCCCAGTGAGCCCGAGTCAGCTGACACGGGCCAGCCATGGGTGTTTAATTGCTGTGTAGACCTACCCCGAGGGCCCAGCATAGGGAGGTGAACAGCCTCTGATCCTCCTCTCTCAAAGAGGAGCACAGCAGAGAGCCAAGCTGCTTTCAGTGCCTGTGAGCACAGAGCAATCGGACAGATGGCTGGAGGATCCTGCTAGGACAGAGATGCTGGTGCAGCTCTTTACTGCTATTAATTTAGTTTCTTTCCTTTGTCATGTGGGGAACTGGGACCGGGGCTTGACCCCAGGACAGACTGCTCTGATAATGTGAGCCCTTAGAGGAGAAGGTGGGCTGATGTAGGAAGTAACTAAGGGAAGACGCATCAGGCAAGATGGATCTTAACCATTCGCCAGAAGCCGGGCGGGGGAGGAGGGTATCTGGGTTCCGCTACAGCCTCACTGAGGAGACTAAAGTGAAGACCCCAGGCACAAGGGGCCTGACACACTACTGGGCCTGCACCTGGGTTGTCGACCTGGCATGAGGTTCTGGGACTACTGAATGAAAACCCTGGATTAAAACCCCAAAAGGGGTGAGACTAAATGTAACCCAGCCAGAAGGCCGAGTCACAAGGCAAAGGAGACCACCAGGAGACTGCGTCAGCAGATCTATGGAGAAAAAATCCTGCATCAGTGCACCTCACTGCCAAGTGGCAGACCAGTTGGTGAGTCACTCTGTCACTGGGCCCCAGCAAAGTGAGCCCAGATCAGAGCTTTGAGGCGCTGTCACAGTACAAAGAAAATGCTATACGAACTGAAGGTTAGTTACATTCCCAGAAGGAACTGTGGACTTTTTATTTATTGGATCCAATTTCCAATATGTAGAAAACTCAGGACATTTGTACTAACCACTCAGTCCATTGACCTAGATTCCTATCTTAGCAACTAATCAAAACGTCAATACCTGGTCAAAGAGTTAGAGTTCATGTCACTTCGTATTTCTGCTTGAAAAAGTGAAATGAAACAATTAACTAGATGGTACAATAAACCACTTTACATATTCACAGCATTATACACACACTCATTCATTTCTAACGGGATTTCCTGCCGCTGGAGCAGTCTGCTACTGAACTGATTATCAGAGCACACAGAAGCCTAGTTAGGATGGTGAGAACTCACAGCTTCCACATCTCAGCAAGTCCTACTGTACCCAAGGTCACCGCCAGCAGGGCACAGGTGGAAAACCACATGAGCTGGTGCAAATGCAATTCTGAAGGAGACAACGATGACAGTTCTCTGTTCCTGCTGCAACCATCCCAGTGTGCACTTGATCATTTATTATATATTTAGCTCTATTAATCATCTTATCCCATTCCTGAAACAGGCAGGATTACATTTCAGTGTGGTGTCAGAACTTTTCTTTTAACAGTGACTATACTGAGCTACACATTAACCAGCTTTCACATTTCACCCAGTGGACCATGTTAGCAAAGATGGCCTGGTGAGTTATTGTGAAGGTGACTCCTAAATGCCCCCTTTCTTTTGTGCCAGCCTCATCGCCAGCTTGGTATCCAGATGGATTCTAACAGATGAAGCTGGAAGGAAAGCCAGTGGTGGGAGCCACATTTGTAGTAATGGAAGCAAGGAACAGGTTCTCATCCTCCGCCCTAGCATCCACAATGTCCCCGGTGGTGGCACTACTTCAGACGAAGCGCTGCCTGGTGGCTCTTGGTGGTCTCTGCCAGGATACAATATCAAGTGTGTCTCACCGAGAAGAGCTTCTTGTCTACTTCACACACAAGGTTGTTGAGCTTTGGACAGGACTGCTCAGCCCATGGTGGGTGATCATGCCAAAAGGAGACAAAGTTCTCTGCTGCATGTTAGCACGTGTTCAGGAGGAGCATAGGGAACTGTGGGACATGACCTATGACTTGGACTCGTGCCCAACCTATAAAATCTCACAGTGCGACACTGGTCCATTGCTGGGGCAATAATTGACAAGATTGTTGACAGTTGCCTGATCGCTGATCTATTTGTTAAGGGGACATCATTAGGAAGGTGGTGGCAAAGCAGTACCTGGAATTCTCAGATCTCCTTGACTCTGACTATACCCCTCTTGTTCATGTTAGTGAGCCTTTATTTGAGTAGGCCCACTGATACCTATATTGCTATGTGCACAAACACTTACAAATGCTAGGCACTGAGGCTGTAGGTCAAGGTGTTTAATACCTTAGATCCAGTAGTCAGTGAGTTAACATGAAGCATCCTGATCTTAACTGAATAGCAAATCACTTTAAAGAAACTTGTGCAGCACTCTGATTCCAGGGCTTATGCCATGTGAAAGACAGTCAAATGACAGGAGACACAAACTGAGAGTCCCATTGGAAGACTTCGTAACACTGCTGGCCCCTGAAAGATTCATCTCAGAAACCATACAACACAGGGGAGCAGAGCACATCACATTGTCTGACAGTGCAACATCGTCCTCCATTCACAAGAGGAGTAATTGGATGAACTAGAGGAAAATAATGATTAGCTGTAGATCACTGGTGACATGTCCACACTGTGGAATCGTACTGAAAATCCTGTTTCTGAAGAATATACTATCTATCTGGATGGCAAAATTCTACCTGGGCATCCTACTCCCTAGAGGATGGACTAAATGGGACTTACTGGTAGGTCTCTTCTACATCTAACTGCTATAATTCCATATTCCAAAGGAAAGTACTTACTTAATTGTGCTAGCCAATCTTTGGTGAGGGGCTCTCTATTACAGACCCCAATATTCAGGAGAGTACTGGGGACACTGTCACTCACCTTCCCAGCCCCCTACATACAAGCATTGCTCCACTGGAGTAGGACTTTGCCCCATACTGCTTTAGGTGGCTCTGGGGAGCTAAGACCCTGACAAAAAGCCAAATTGCGTGTCACTTTTGCCGCTCCTCAGAAAACCATGCTTGCATAGTCATTGTATGAAGCATGATAAGGGGGCACTGCAGTGTCTTGGGGGTTGTATTTCTGTTTCCTCCTGACCAGCTGTCAGAGAATCTAAATTTTAAATTGCTTGGACAATGAAAGGGGAGACCTGTACTGAGGTGAGCAGGAAGATGAGGATGGAGAGAAAATACAGCGTTGGTTCAAATTTGCCACTTCCATAATGTTTTCTGATATCCTTGGGAACCGGATCCTGCAAAGTACTGAGTGCCCTGACCTTCTGCTGAAGGACAGCACAGGTTTGGATCCATGACAGTGGCCTTAATCTGACCCTGCAGTACCTTACATTATAGAGTGCTTTTTTTGTCCTGAAGTATCCTCAAGTGTTTCACAAACAAAAGCTGATCTAGATACTTTACACAGCGCTCATTGCATTTCATGAGTGAGTGAAGTCAACTCTGAGATGAAGTACCCAGTAGCACAGAGATTGTGTGTGTGTGTTCCTTACCTCGTGCTGCTGGAAATCCCTAGCAACAGAACCTGTGTCCTCCCAGTGATCTGTGTACCTCAGTACAGACCTGTGTAAGTGGGTACAGCTAACTGAGATCCTGGCAAAACTCCCCCAAAAAACAGCAAGTGCCTGTCAGAGCACAGGAATTGTGGGAGGACAAGGAGCAAAAAATTCCAGAGTCTCGGTTGGAGGAACTTTCAATCCTGGCCAATGTGAGAGTCCCAAAACTAGAAACACCTGGTAGTTACAATTCATGTGATTGCTAGGTGGCACGTGTGGGCATTTCTCAAGAGGTAGAGCACCCCTTTGTTTCTTTTTGTATGTTTTGATATAAAAGAAGAAACTGTTTCCATGTCAAATGATTTATTTTAGATTTAAGAAAAACAACAGGAGTAAAAGCAAAGTCTCCATGAGAGAGCACAGTGTGTACTTCCTCAGTTACAAGCTGATGCAACTCTGAAAGTAAGATGGCTGTAGAAATCTGTACACAGGACACATATTTGCTCACACTGTGATTTTATCTATTTACTAACATTTAACCACACATCAAATAATACAACTTTTTTTGTAGTTTGCATAGTGGACCATTTTGTGGCTACTGAGAGGAACCATAACTTTGTGCCTACTGACTTTTGTTTGACTAAATTCTTATCCTTAATATTGCATTAACATGGTGTGTGCAGTCATACTGTAATTTCATTCCAACCGCCTACATGCTCCCCTTAATTTAATCAAGCTACTCTAGTTTCCTTGTGAGTTATAAATCACTGTTGTTCTCAGGAAACAAATTAATTTACAGATGTTACAAGTGATAAGATTACCCGGTAGGGTTCCATTTTTAACACATGCAGCTTATAAACTTTATTAAATGAAAAGAATTTCTTCCAACAGGCACTTGCATTAATGGCAGAGGAAGACAAATTAGAGAAAGTGTTAGCTTTATACAGCATCGCAGGCTGCTTGCAACTGAATTTGACAGAGTGCTGTTATGAATAATACAACAAAGCTAGTGTATAAAATACACATCCACACCTGTGTTTTTCAGTATTCACTGACTATTGTTGGTGAATGCACAAGACACAAATGTGGTCACTAGAACATACAGGGGCGCTTTTCCAGTTGCTTAGCACTTTTGTCACTCTCACTTTCAGGGCTAACTTTCTAGTTCAGTTTCGGCCTGAAGGTCTTCGGAAAGCTTGAGCAAAAAGGGTACCACTGCTTCTAGGATACAAAGTGAAGAAATATCCTTGAATGCTATATAATGCTTCCAAGCAATTCTTTGCTCTTTGTTATGCAGGAGATCAGACTAGGTGACCCTCCTGGCCTTGAATGGTCCCTCCTGGCCTTAAAATCTATGATAAAGTGCACTCTTTACAAAGCCTTATAGCTTACAGAAAGATGGAAAAAACTGTTAAAAGGCACAATAGCCTGGTGGTTAAGGAAACTGCCCTGGGATTTAAGAACTACAGGTTCAGTGCTCTGCTACAGGTTTCCTCTGTGACATTGGGCAAGTTACTTAATCTCTCTTTACTGTAAAATGGGGGTAATATATGCTGTGTCTTGTCTACTCAGATTGTAAACTCTTTGGGCGGGGACAATCTCTCACTGTGTATGGATAGGACCTAGCACAATGGGGCCCTGTTCTTGGCTGAGGCCTCAAGGTGTTGCAAAGAAATAATGATCAGCTTAAAATACAAAACTGCTGCTTTAGGGCCTAATGTTGTACTTCATCAGAATTCATGGCACTTTATGATCATGCAGGAGCTTGCAGGATCAAATCCTTCAATGGCATTTGGGTGACACTGGGAATATTTTTGATGAAAGGCTGATGAAATTCTAAAATCTTTAGTTGGACATTCTTCAGAAACTGTATCTGTTTGTGCCACATTGTTCACAGATCAGCCATGTCGCCTTAGAGCAACTTTTCCTATCAGATTTCCCAAACTGATTTAAATGGATATTTGCAAGGTAGCAGAGAACTGCATAAACTCTCCAACAATATATAATGCGTGCATAAACTGATGTGTTTGTCCTGAACATCACGTCATACAGAACTAAGTGCGTGTCTTATGAGTAAAGGTCATGATTCTTAAAATAGTTAATAGCCAATAGCTCTATTTTCTTCCTCAAATTCCAGTGAAGATAATGTCACACACTCATACTCTGTTGCACTCAGTTTCTCAGACACATCACAACATTCTAATGCCAGCTAGGTTTCTGATGTCCTTGAGACCAAACCCTGCAGCAAGGCAGGAAGTCACGCTCTTTGGTTTGAACACATAGATCCAATTCATCTGAAACATCCGAATTTCTTTTTTTTTCAGTACAGTGCTTGCATGCTTAAAAACGTCTGCCTTGTAACTTCTCCCCCAGGTGCTGTATGCTCTTATATGTGATTCATTATCTTGACACTCATTTCCCCAGCAACAGTGAATGTGTGTCACTTGTGTTCTTAAGAGATGCACAAATCTAAGAGGCTCTAGACCTTATTGCTTTCTGATCTGTGCCTTGCCTCCACAAAACAAGCCACTGGAAAGGGGAACTGATTGCAGCATTAAAGGGATAAGCTGCCCTTCACCTGTATGTCACTCACTCAAACCAAGACCAGTCTTACCAAACTTTGTGCTTGGACACAATTTCTAGATATATCCCCTCTCACCTCACTGAGCACCGTAACAACAAAAAGCTGTGAGGGGAAGGACGGACTACTGGTTAGCAGGCCTGGATTAAAGTTCCTGTTCTGCCATAGAGTTCCTCTGTGACACTAGGCAAGACACTTAGCCTCCCCTGTACCTCAGTTTCCCACCTATCAAGTGGCTAATAGAGCTTCCTAGCTCATAGGGGTGTTGTGAGGCTAAATGCATTAAAAATTGTGTGATACACTCAGCTACTTCTATAACGGATGCCTTAGACGTTCCAAAGGTAAATAGATAGAAAAAAGCATGTAAATCGGTGATATTCAGAATGTGACTTTATTGAACTGTGACCGTATAGATCATTGTTGCAACCAGGGTCTTATAGTTGCACCAGGTCTTGGACAGAGGAGGTCAAGTGCGGTGTCTATGGAAAGGTTGTACTTTGCTGTCTGTATGTATGTATCATTTTTGTATTTGAAGTTATGAATATTGGCTATGTACTTGTATCTCAATGCGTTTGATTCTAAGTAGCCTCCGTGAAGCATTTGGTCAGCTTCGTCAGAAAGGACTATTCTCAGTAAATGCCCAATCAAGAAACACTTAACTGACAATGGACTTTGGGAGACGCCAATCGACATCTGAGCTTTCCTGGGAACATTCAAACTAACATGTAAACAATGGCATCGGCCTGTAAAAAACTGAATCGTTCATAGACATGTGACTTGCCCAGGTGGCTACAAACTCCATCTTGTTGCTGTGACTTTGCACAGGAGAACAAAGGGGTTTCCGCCCACAAGAGAAAGAATATAAAAGGCCCGGGAAACCACTCCCTTTTGTCTTCAGCTGGTTTAAGAGATGGCCTCTCCTCCCCAAAGTAGGGTGACCAGACAGCAAGTGTGAAAAATCGGGACGGGGAGAGGGGGGGTAATATGAGCCTATATAAGAAAAAAATTCAAAAATCGGGACTGTCCCTATAAAGTCAGGACATCTGGTCACCCTACCCCAAAGAGATACCTGAAAGAAACTGGAACAAAGGACAGTAACTACAGGGGTGTGAGTGATTGCTGGACCCAGACTAGGAAGGAGTCTAGTGTGTGAAAGAAGCTTATTGGAACATCTCTGAGGGTGAGATTTACCTGCATTCAGTTTCCTACTGTATTAGGCTTAGACTTGCATGTTTTTGTTTTATTTTGCTTGGTAACTGACTTTGTTCTGTCTGTTATTACTTGGAACCACGTAAATCCTACTTTTAATATTTAATAACATTACTTTTACTTATTATTGAACCCAGAGTTAGTGACTAATACCTGGGGGAGCAAACAGCTGTGTGATAGAAAGATACTCTATCAGTGTTATAGAGGGCAGACAATTTATGAGTTTTCCCTGTATAAGCTTTATACAGAGTAAAACAGATTTATTTGGGGTTTGGATCCCATTGGGAACTGGGTATCTGGGTGCTGGACACAGGAGCACTTCTTAAGCCATTTTCAGTTAAGTCTGCAGCTTTGAGGAACGTGGTTCAGACCTGTGTCTGTGTTTGCAGCAGACTGGTATGTCTGGCTCAACAAGGCAGGGTTCTGAAATCCCAAGGTGGCCGGGAAAACAGACCCAGAGATAGTCTCAGCACATCAGGTGGCAGTCCCAAGGGGATTTCTGTGACCCAACCCGTCACACAGACCTCAATGGTTCAGGAGCCAAATTAGCAATCAACTTTACTCAAAAGACACTCTGCTTAAAAAAGCTTGGCAATAATGAACCTGTTGTTGAAAAACAGCTTGGATGGGAGCCTTGAAGGGACATAGGCAGTGCAGTGCTGAGCGTCACAGCACTAATTTTTAGGGGCCTAGAAAGATCATGGGAAAAACACTGCGACCCACAAAGTGAGGTGCCCAGGCTCCTATACAATGAATGGGGAGACATAGGCACCTAAGTATGCAATCCACAAAAGCCGGCATGCTGGGTGGGGAGCCGCCTGAGCTAGCCAAAGACAGATGCCCACAGGAGTGGTGTGTGCTAAACCCTGCCCCTCTCATGGAGATAGGCACCTAGGTCAGTTTAGCAATCCAGGAACGGGAACCCCATTGTCTGCAGTCAGGCAGCTCAAGCACCAAGGCTGCTTTTTGAGGGAATGTGTTAGGTGGCTGCCTTGCTTCGCACACAATGGTAGGAGGTGCTCCCCTTACAAGTTATAGCCAAGTAGTTAGAGTACTTGTCTGGGGTGTGAGAGATCCAGCTTCAATTCCCCACTTTCTAGGGAGGAAGGGGCAAGGATTTGAACAGGACTCTTAAACCTCTCAGGAGAGCGTGCTACCCACTGAGCTACAGGACATTCTGAGGTGAGGCTCCCTCATTCGCTCCTCTTGAAGCTGTTGCAGTCTGGATAAATAATGAAAGAGTGGCTTGAGCAGGGGGACTGGACCCAGGGTCTCCCACCTTGGTGCCCTAACCACTGGGCTACAGAGTCATTCTCTTACACATGCTCTCTGTCTGGCCCAATGACTGTTTCATCCACAGGGAGTCAGAGAGAGAGATAGACAGCATGGGAGCCACTCCATAGTGCAGTGTTTAGGGTATGCACATGGGAGACCCTGGATCTAGTCCCCCATCTCCAATTGTTCTTGCATCATTTATCCAGAGCTTCACAAGGAGCAACTGAGGGAACCCTGCATCAGAATATACCAGAGCTCCCTGGCTGGAGCACCCTCCTAAGCAGTATCCCTTTTCCCCCTCTGGCGGAGCAGGGGAAGGGAGAGCATGGCAGAATTGAACCAGGATCTCCACATCCCAGGTGAATGCTGTAACCTGAATGGGACCTGATCCACCAGGTGTACTCACAGGCCACCTACTGGATCAGGTCCTGCATGTGCTTTAGGCAGCTGAACTCCTGCCTTCCCCCGGTTCATGAATTGTGCTGGGGCGTTGGCGCCCAGATGCCTAGAGGGAGGCAGTGGTATGTGTGCCCATAGGCAGGAACAGAGGTGTCTAGGGATCCTTTACTTTGAAACACTTAGGCACCAAGTGACAGTAATCTCGCTTACACCAATTTTACACAGATTTAACGCCATTGTCTACAAAGCAAATGAAGAGTAGCTGATATTGGGTCCCATCTACTTACTTATATGCTAAGTTGTAACTAATCTTATATAATATGCAGACAGACTTTTCTGAATTACTAGCATTAGACTTGGCAGCACTTCATTTTGTAGATTAGCCAAAATTTGAATTTGCGCCCTTATCTATATGTATTCCCAGATAAAAATCTACATTCAGATGGCATAAAGGTTGAGTGTATCTCAGTAATTTAGCGTAAGTACATTACAGGACTACTGCAATTATCTCAAAAAGAAGCATGAGCCCAGGAAATTCAGATAAGATTAAAACTAAAAGTAATCCAACCATGTTAAACTATGGGAATAAACAATAAGTGCATCCTAACAACCTTAATTCTGCCTGTCATGACACCATGTAATAACCATCTGATTACGATTAAGACATTTTAGTATTTGTTGGCCCAGACTAGCTGAAAGTCTTCAAAAGTCAGTTATTAGATATTTATTTCCCTCTTGATGTCAACACATGGCAGAGTTAACGTTCTTTAATGTAGCCTACACACAACACTTAGGTGGGTTTAAACTACAGGGCAAGATTGAAGCATTTGTGTTTACTCTGTAATAATCATTTGGGACAAATAAAACTGAACCTGGGTGCTGAACTTCTTAAAGGAACTATTTAAAACCTTTAATCCCTGGAAGCATTGTGATTTTGGGGAGAATACACTTCCCCACTTCCCCCGCCCCATCATACATAAAGGGTTGAGTCCCTGCTTTAAGTGTAAAATTCAATTTAGCATTCTCTTTGGAGACGCAGCTAAACCCTCTACAATATGTAGGAACATTAAATGTTCTAGTTCACCTTTTTTAAGGTTTATAGGCATTTCTAGGGTGTTTGCCACTGCAGGTGTATTTGACTTCCTCACAAATAGGGATTAATTAAACCTCACAACTGCCTGGCAAGCTAGGTAAGTATTGTTATAGCAGGGGACGTTAGAGGGCTTTCCCTTCACCCTCTTGCCTGGTTCTTGTCACGCAGACAGAAAGCAGAAGACCAGAAGTCCGAAGTGCAGGCAATTTGATGTTTATTGGGGTTCATTCCAAGGAAGCATATCCACAGCTCTCCATGCCGGCAGAGTCTGTTTCCCATTGTTCCATTCCCAGCTCTGACCTTTACCCCGTGTCCCCCTTCCCAGCTCTGATGCTGCAGAGCCTTGCCTGTGTCCCTCTTCAGCATTCCCACCTCCCATCCCCCACTCCTTAGCAGGCCCAATATACCTTGAGTGCACACCCCTAGTCACATCCCTTACAACTTATGTTCATGTTCCGTTTGGGAGGGTTGTGAGTTGGAGTCTTCATCCCACCTCTTTTGTATCCCAGGGGAGGGTAAGGAGTGAGGTTGTAATCTGGTCAGAGGCAGGCATTTCTCTGGTCTTTCAGTGTTTTACCTTCCCCCCATCCAATCCCAACTTGTCCCTCCTGACTGGTTGCTTGACCTTGCCTTGAAATAAGGAGCTGAGGCAGTCTTCAAGTGTGCACTCATATATTTACATTTCCACCACCATGCCCAGTAACACTTTAGCTGTATCCCTTATCTTTTCCCATTGTACCATTGCCCCATTTGGTTGTGGGAAATTCAACACACAGTCTCTTTGTTAGTTGTTCTTCACACATATTAGTATAAGATACAAAACGTCAAACCCAGAATTCTATCTCAGGCTGGCAAACAAGCCTATATACTAACAAGGGTCACCAGCTGACCCTGGTAGTCACTCTTACAAGCTCCTTTTTCGTGACAGGTGAGCAAGTCTATGATTTTATGAAGTATGTGGTCTTAGAAGTAAATGTCACATTGATGTGCTGGTTTGGGGGGTTTTCTGATTTTGTTTCTTTAGGAGAGATACGGCAAGCAGAAAAAGAGTTTTTCCTTTGGCCTTTCTCTCTCTATCTTTGAGAGAGAATTCTAGAGACAGAGTTGCTCCCTGGAAACCAGGCATTCAAGTTTGGGCTGAAATCACAGAAAGAGGGGATGGCCCTGCATGATGTTTGTGACCACCACTAAGCTAGGATAGCATATGTGTAAATAAAACAAGTTTCACTGAGAATATACCCCGCCTCCACATAGCTGATTCTTCTACAAATAGGAAGCTCCGCTGCAAGGCCTCAACAGCTGCTTTACTCAGCCAAGGAGTGACAGTCTTATCATTCTCCTTTTACATACTGGGAAAGTGAAGTGCAAAGAGTAAGGCCAGAAAAAAAAAAGTTCTTATTGACTTTTACACAAAGAAATACACACCCACTACACATCTTAAGTACAGGTAAAATCCCTGTTATATCCACCACTGGTTAGCTAATTTACCAAATTCTTGCCCCATAAAAGGAAGAGTTTTTACACCAACGAGTCACAGATGAAACGGGATGAACCCAGTGCTTCATTTGTGCCAGGGCTTGCCAGGTACCTGGCACAAATGGTACCTCAAATGGCACAAATGGCACCCTGGCACCTCTAGGCTTGGCAGTTCCTAACGCCCGCACCTCTGGGCTTGCTGCATCCGTTATGAATGTAAAAACGTTGCTTGAGCCCCAGCACCTAATTGCTTGAGCCCTGGCACCTCTTTCATTACAAATTAAGCACTGGATGAACCCTTACATTTTAGATTATTGAGTCACTTTGGAACCATGCTGTCATGGACACCTGCCCATGCCTGGCCTGCCCCAGTGGGAGTTTTCAAAGCATAGAGTAAGAGCTTGTATAAATCAACGCTAACAGGGCACCCTCAGACTGTGGGAAAGATCTCCAGGGGGCTCTAGGAGTTTGATGGAGAGCTTTGCCTGCTGCCAAAGCACAATGGAATACCAGCTGAGTACCCCTCACATACAACGACTGCTGTGACATGAGGCGAATGATGCCACACAGCCACAATGCCCTCCCCCGCCACCCTTCTGAGGAAAGATTTTGGCACACAGGAGCAGACCTTCCTCTCCTTTCATCCCCTCGATGAGACATATCAGAGGGGAGGGTGTGAATAGCAGAGCTCACTTACCTTTGTTTTCACCATTCTCCCGAGCAGCGCAGTCACCGCCTCTTATTTTGCCTGTGTCCATTTCTGATGGACTGCAAGTCAGGTAGCGTTTCTGTTGGGATGATTATTAGATACTAGTGCTGTAGCCTTGTACTTTCTTTTCTTTGTTCTATGATTCAATCGCTACTTGGGTAAAGGAGCACACTGTTCTTTTGTGTGTCCTACTTTCCTGCTTTAACTAAAATGGCTGTAAGTAAAGACAATAAAAATCCACAGTCTTTGCCATGCAGCACTGCATACGGTACATGTCAACACACTAAGGAATATGACAAACCATGTTGTTATAATATAAACTCTTAGAAAATGTCAACACGCTATGGAATATGACAAACCATGTTGTTATAATATAAACTCTTAGTTTAGAGAATGGATTCTCGACGCTCCATCTAGTGCCCACACAAAGTCAATACTAGTACAATATGCCTATGGTGTGATCGTAGAGAAACAAGGTGGATGAGGTAATATCTTTTATTGGACCAACTTCCTTTGACGAGAAGCAAGCTTTGGAAGAGCTCTGTGTAGTTCGAAAGCTTATCTCTTTCACCAACGGAAGTTGGTCCAATAAAAGATATTACCTCCCCTACCTTGTCTCTCTAATATCCTGGGACCAACATGGCTACAACATTGCAATACAGTCTGATCTGTAACTAAGGAATTAGGTTCAGTGTTCTGTACCTTTCACCTATGAATCCTGAGTGGTAGCATTTTGCACTCATGTTGCACTGATGCAAATGGCAACACAAGGTGCAAGGCAACAGAGAACTGGACCCAAAGCTTTTCACAAGGATCAACAGCTCTTCTAATCCTTGTCTGTATGAAGTATTCAGTGTAAAGGCAATATTGAAAAATAGCCACCTCACTGTGTACTGAATATTTATTTTGTGATCTCTGAAGAAAATTGGATAAACCACTTTGCTCAAACGAAGTACAACAGACCTATACAAAAAACAATCACATTGTAATTTGATACCCAGTATCTTCTAAAGAGGATCATTTACCATTTAAGACGAAACCTGTTAGTTTAAAAAATAGTTTGGTCAGTAAAAATCAATAAATACAGTCTTTAACAGAAAGTGAAATTCCAACAGGCAAAAACAGAGTGAGAACCAGATCTTCAGCTGGTGTAAATTGACACAGTGGAACTACAGATTTACACCTAAAAGTCTGGCCACAGAATGTCTAAACAATCTCAAAACCTCACTTTCATGTAGTGACAGATCAGTTTTAATCACAGATTAGAAATGAAAAAAAAATGGCACAAATAAAGACAAATTAATTACAAGCCTAGCAAAAGTACTTAACATTTTGGAGAGCCAGAGATCATTGCTACAAAGAATGAGCTGATGTGGGGCACCAGCAGCATCCCCACCCATGCTCACTTAGCAGCATCTCCCCCTTTTAAAAAAAAAAAATTGTGGACTGCCAATTTTGCGTGTGGCTCCAGTGAAGGAATGAGGTCCTACATCACTTGGTAGATGTACATAGGTATTATGAGAGAGAGTGAGAAGGGGGATGAGGAATATCTTTTATTGGACAAGTTTCTGTTAGTGGAAGGCACAAGCTTTCAAGCTTCACAAAGCGCTTCTTTCCTGAGACCTGAGGAAGGGCTTTGTGAAGCTTGAAAGCCTGTCCTTTCCACTAACGGAAGCTGGTCCAATACAAGATATACCTTACCCACCTTATGTGTCTCATATCCTGGGACCAACACAGCTACAACATTGTAAACATATGTACGATGGCATGTAGAGCTAGATCTTGCAAGGTGCTGAGGGCCTCTTGAGAAGTGCCGAGTGCTCTCAAATCCCACTCATTTCAATGGGAGCAGAGGACACTCCCTTAGCACCTTGCAGGATTGGGCCCTTAATAGTTAACACACAACAAAAGATTTCTGCTCCAGCTAGTGACCTGAGAGCTAGCTTTGGCTTCATCTTTGTAAGGCATTTGCTCTTAAATTAATCAAACTTTCTGAACGTGAGGTTCTGTCACTTCCCAGAGGCTTCCAAATATATTTCTACTTCACTTCAAGGGATAGATCTTCAGTTGGATTAGATTAACATAGCTTCATTGATTGAGGATCCAGTTTTAACAGCTAAGCGTTTATCCAGTGTACTAAAACAAATGCAGCATGATGTACACTCTTGGCAACAGAGCAGTTCTCCATATCGATACTGAGAGATAATTTTGGCAGTATAAAGGCTTCCTTTAAAACGCTGCTAGTTTTCTAACCCGTGTTCACCTGCACATTTTCCTCTTTAGTAAATTGTACAGTAGCAGCAGGAGTTTCCTGGTGGTTCTCCTCAATTTTTAGTCCAAGGTTATCAAACCCAGTGCTGGCTGGTTGTGGCAAACTGGTTGTGGCTTCTTCTGCTGTTCGAGTTGGAGTAGAACAGTACAAAATGAAGCCCACCATAATGACACCAAAGGACAGGAGGTAGAGACCTGAAAACTGACAAGGATATGGGGAGGGGAAGGGAAATAGATGTGGTTAGTAATCCTGACTTATGATTGTGCCTTGCAGAAAGAGCATCAGTTACAGCTACACTTTCTTTATGACTCAATATTTAGAATGCATCCATCACCATAGTATATAGGGCCCAAAAAACAAAATTCAGAAGCTCAGTCCACTGTCAGACTCAGACTGCCTTATTGTTCCTCTCCACTTCCCCTTCTTAACACTGGTATACAGGGAATTGTTGTCCTAAGTTTAGACACCCATCTTGGCGGATGTGACCAAGGATAACATGGTTCTAGATACGGTGATGGCAAGGAGTAATTGTTTATGCAAGTGAACACTAATGTAATGTACCACTGAGTGTTTTCAATTTTAAATGCAACATGGCCAAATTCTGCGATGGATTTACTCCAGACTTTCACCTGTGAAAAAGAATTTGTCCCTGTTGTTGGAATTCTGCAAGTCACTAGATCAGTAGGTGTGTTGTACATCACTTTTAACCATTTGATGTGCTATATACTTGTTATTACTGGGCCAAACCTGTTTTTCTGTCTCTTGATATACACCAGTTTAATTTCACAGAAATTATACCAGTGTAAAGAGATAACTACTACTAGGTGGATCAGGCAAACAGGAATTGGTCCATTATTATCATCCAGTAAACTGTTAACATTCTAAAAAAGGAAGGATTACTACAAACCATCTTGATAGGAAAATAAGAGTCCACTTAAAGTGTTGACTTTATAAAATTGGATTTAAAATGTAAAAGGATCAAATTACCCTCAGCTGGGAACAGTTTGTCAGCAGACACAAAAAGCTACAGATTTTCTTCCCAACACCATAATTACTGAAGCAGCCGGATGACTGAAATCAAAATATCCCTGCTCAAAACTAACTCCCCAGTAATAATGCGGGCATAATATTCTTTTGAGGCCTGATCCCGCTGTCGACAGAAAGACTCCCATTGGTTTCAATGCATGCAGGATTGTTCCATACGTCTTTGTTATCTGGGCTTATTGCCTTATGGCTGAGATTTTCAATTATGTCTTATGATTATAGTTTAATACTATGAATTCTGATGGAGGTTTGTATTGTTTCACTTGTCTGCTAATACTTGCACTGACAGTTCTGGTGTCAAGAGGATTCTATTACCAACTACAATTAATGGTGACAAAGTCAGTGTCGAAAATTATTTTCAGCTGAATCAGAATGCAGTATAGCAACCCAGCTTTAAACAAGTTCAGTTGCTCGGCGTATTGGCATGAATACTAGCCAGAACTTTTCAAACACTGGCCTCAATTTTAAGGAAAACAAGTAATTCCTCACAGTCACAAAATGAAGGAAAAATTGGGACTTCAGACTCAAGCCTCTTTGATAGCTCAGCGCTTTGAAGGGCACCACATGATACTGCACGTGGAGAGGTGAGCTGGCTCAGAATGGACAGGGGCCTGAGCTTAATATGGTAACGCAGGCACAGCTGAAGTTGAACTACTAAGGAAGGGTAAATGGCTGCTACAATTCCAACTCCTCAGCTTCTACATCAAAGGATTTCAGAAATAATGTAAATTGTGCCAGATTCTGCTCAGTTACACTGATGTTAATCTGGAGTAACTCTTACCTGTAATGGAGTTACAAAAGTTTAAACTGAAGACAGAATTTTGCCCGTGGATGTCTACATTTTATTTATTGGTTCCCATGAAGACGGTCTGTTTTCACAGAGCCTTCAGTTTACGTCCACGGTTATCTTATAGCCAGGCAGCTAAATTCTCATCAGGCACATAGACGTAGCAAAGCAGAGTGTACTGGTGCCCATAATCTCTAATAAGCATGCTCATGCACAGCTTCCCCTGCTATGCCCCACCTAAAAGGATTATTCTTCTTAGGATCTGTGGCTAAGACTTTCCAAGTGACTGATCTGGGGGCGTGACTTTCTAAAAATGCTGAGCACTCAGCCCTGAAACTCAGGCCCTTTTTGGGGTGCAACCAAAACTTGAGGCACACAAAATAGTCACCTTTGAAAGTCTTAGCTTAGCTGCAGAGCTATTGCCAGGTCCAAGGGACACACACAGGCATAAACATGAAGATCATACCTTGGCCCACCCAGGAATGCCTCTGCCTCTCAAGGAGGGGTTGTAGGACAGTTTCTTCAGGGCTTTAAAGGGAGATAATGAGAACAATGATCGTACCCTCTTCCTTGCACTTTCACTGCTGAACATAGGATTTCTGGACACACAGCACCTGCTGTGACTTGGCATAAGACAGATAACTCATCTCCAATCTGCACTGTGGATTTTTCTGTGACATAACACTGTACCATGCATGAAACTCCCACTGTCATTGATAGGAGGCCTGAGTACATAATGTGCAACAGACTGCTACAATATGGACTGGAGAAAGTTTTGACCACTGAATAGCTTGCAGCGTAGGAACTGCAAGTAAGCAAAAGGGGTGACTGGAGCCCATTTGTGAGCACCCACAAAATGACTGCTGAAACTTACATCCATCCTGTAATTAGAGATGATGGTTCCCTAAGCTTTCCAATCATATTTATGTTTTACCTAATTATTGCACTGATGTCTTGTACTGACACCAATTATTCCAGAATATTTACCAGTCACTTTAATGCAAACTCCGCTGGGATTTCTTTTCAATAGGATACTGCCAACTGCTCTTGGGGCACTCTCCCTCTAGAGGTCCTAGCTTCCTCCTAAGCTGTCCCCCTTTCTACTTCACATTAGCCCATTCAATCAACTTAGCTTAAAATGAGTCAATCAGCCCTTAAACTCAGGGGTGTGCAGACTTCCTTTGTCTACCTATCATTTTCTTAGGCCATGTACAAAATTAAGTCAACCTAACTTATGTCAGCATACAGCCACCACAGTAATTTCTTCACTTGTGCATGCCTACACTTTGCTCGTGTCAGCAGTGCGCGTCCTCAACAGGACTGCTTGTATCACTTGTGCTGTCAATGTGGAGCATTGTGGGATGGCTTCTGAAAGCCAGTAAAGGTCGACCTAAATAGCAGTGTCTACATTGACACAACATCAACCTAACTACATTGACCTTAGCTCTATGCCTCTCATGGCGGTGGAGTTATTAAATAGGCATAGCAGGGTGGTTATGTCAGCGGGAGTGACATTTAAGTTTAGACACTTCCATAGTTAGGTCGTCATAAGCTGCTTTGCATCGATCTAACTCTGTAGTGTAGACCAGGCCCTAGAGGCAGCTGGGCATGGTGCTGTTGTCCCTACATTCTCCCAAACCTTTCTGCCTCCCCAGCCTTCTCCGTTTTCCTTCCTTTATAACTGGGCTTGTTTTCCTTATTGGTCCAGGCTGTGGTGCATGCCTCCATGATTGGCAGTCCCAGCACCTGTGTGGTCAGCCTGGTCGCCTATAAGCCAGGAAGTCTGTCCTCCCACTTCTGCCTATGCTCGGTATGGGGTTTGCACCACAGACACAAAATCATTTTAGATGCAGGCGACTCAACTTTTTAGAGATGAGTAATTAGGAAAATTAAATTTGGATTTTCTGATACATAAGTTACTCTAACCACTAGAGCATGTGCTAGAGAATAAGGTATGTATCTTAGACACCAAGGCAGAGATACTTTTCCTGAAATAATAGAATAAAGGCTAAATCCTGGCTCTGAGTACAGGGGGCGCGCAAGGAGGAGGCGGCTTCATCATAGTCCAGCCATCGTGGCTGGAGCCATTCTCCCCGTGTGTAAATCTCAATGCCTGCATAGATAGCACAGCATTAGTTACCTAGACGGATGGCTCTGGAAGTTGGGAGGAGGGCACTAAAGCAGCACCTGTCAAAAGCTACAGCCAGCATTCCTCCAGCACAGTCCTACTAGCTCTGTGGGGAGAGGTGTAAGGCCAGGGCTACGCTCCCACCCTGCTTACACAAATGCCCCCTGAAGCGTTGCATGCTAAAACGACTGCTGGCTGGCCTCCATCAGTTATACTCCGAAGACCAATCTGAATCTGTGTAGACAACGGCAGTCTTTACAGCGACGGTGATGGGAATCAGATTGGGCCCTAATAACAGAAGCAGCCACACCACGTTTGCTTCCTGCACTGGGGCAGGAAAGGGTCTCCCATCCTCCGTCCCCCTACAGACTCATAGGCAGAGACATATAATTTAACCCTTCTGGTGCACAGCAAGCGGATGGTCTTGTGGTGAAGGCACTGAACTGGGTTCAATTTCTAGCTCTGTCACAGACTTTCCTGTGTGACATTGGGCAACTTACTTCACTTCTCTGGCCTTCAGATTCTCTAGCTGTAAAATGATGATCAAAATCCTTCCTGACCTCGCAGGGATGGTGTGGGGCTAAATGTTTGGGAGAGTGCTCGGATACGATGGGGATGAGGCCAGATAAGAATGGGGGTTGGGATTAAAGTAGATAGAAGTGCTGCTCTGTAATCCAATGTCACTGGAACTCATTTGGGTTGAACTCACTAAATTTGGGGGTGTGGAGAAATGTGTGGCACTGACAGCAGCCCCTTCCCTTTGGAACGGAAACAGAAAGGGGATTATTCCTCAGGCACAAAGTAAGCCATTGCTCCATTCTTTGACACCTTTTGCCTTGGCAGTTCCACAGCTCCAGTGCCTCACACTGCTGAAGAAATAAACTCTCGCATAGTTTTGCTTGCCCTCCTCTTGCTGCTTTGAGAGGAGAGATTTTGTTTCCCCTTCCACCAGGACACCCTCAGCATGTCTTTTAGGCTACTATATGTGGAACAGGGCTGAGTTCAGAGGACTAAAAGCCCCATTTTAATTAGTGCCCCATGTACCGTATCTGAAAAACCAATATTCAAGAACAAGTATTTATTTATTTTACTCTGTTTTATTCAGTCAGGCTTTGTTGCACCAATTTAAAGCAGCATAGAAACTAATTTTCGTTAAATCTGTACAACTTGTATATGTAGACAAGGCACCACCCAATACCAAATCTGAAGTCTACTATCAATGTGATTCGTAATCCGGTAACTCCACCTAGTGTCCAGATTTGCAATAGACTCTTTCCTAAAAGTTTACACAACAGAAGCACGTTCAGAAAATATTTGTGGCAAGCAAACTCTCTGTTCAGTCTTTGGAGAGCTCCTGGGGTTTTGGTTTGTTTGATATTTGCCATTGTATTTCAGATCTCAGCTGCAGCTGCACGTAAGACAATGACAGAAGTGATGTTCCCAAGGGGTGAAAATGTAATTCTGAAAGGGAGGGTTGGCCATATGAAGGCCCCCTGTGGGCCTGATCCTGTAAGGGGCCAAATATCCTAATTCCCATCAATTCCAGTGGTAGGCAAGGGCTCACACCACCACACAGGAATAGGAATGGGATCTTCCCCCACCCCAGATACTGTTCTGTGATGAGCTTATTCCAAGTGGCAATAATGAAGAAGGTTTCAGAGTAGCAGCCGTGTTAGTCTGTATTCGCAAAAAGAAAAGGAGTACTCCTTTTCTTTTTGCGAATACAGACTAACACGGCTGCTATTCTGAAACCTGTCATTATGCAAGGCACTGAATTTAGCCGTATGGAGTAAAATTTTAAATTTGTTAGTCTCTAAGGTGCCACAAGTACTCCTTTTCTTTTTAATAATGAAGAAGGTTAACAAAACCATCATGTACTAGAAGACCACAGCCAAGAACCCCTGGGGTTAGCAGAAATCAGAAAAGTAGAGCAGAATAAAGGCATTCTGTGGCATAAAGCTAAGATGAAGAAAGAGATACTCTAACTTCACCTGCAACAGCCTCTGAGGGGGCTTATATGGAATATCTTTTGGTGACAAGAGAAAAACTATTCTTCTTCAGTAAGAGTTGAGTGGTTCCTTGCATTTTTTGTAGTATATTCAATCCCCTATACCTTTATAATCCATGAAACACCCTTCCTGGTGTCTTTGTGCAACAGCAAAGGAAATATAACATAACTTTGCTGCTGTTAAATATGCAAAAATTGTGCTTCCTGGTGTGTAGTTACCTAGTTCTCCCCTTAGACCGGCTTGTAACTGTAGGTACTGCATTAGTATTGCTCCATTCTCTCGCTGCCTCCCCGTGGCTGTTTTAAATTACTTATGGAAGCTCTCTGATTGTGGAGTTGTCATTCTCCAGACAATTTCATTCCTTGATCATTCATAGTGTGATCCAGAGTTCATTACTGCTCCTTTCGCCCAGGAAAAATGTATGATGGTTTCAAACACCACTCACTCCACCTTGCTTTGTGAAGACACTAGCAAAGAATTAATTTAACCTTCAATAAATTAGTCTTGCCATCTCCTCCACTTCCCATCGTGGCCTTCACTCTAATTTCTATATGTGCCTGAAATTCTCTTCTAACTTACCCCCAATGCCTTCTGAAATCCCCCCTTCTTTTTTTTCTTTTCTTTTTTTTAGCCAACATTGGCTGGTACCAGATGCTTCAGAAAGAGATGTAAGAAACTCTGTAGTGGGCAATTATGGGACAATCTGCCTCTAGGGAAAGCTTCCTCCCAACCCCCAACAGTAAGAAGTTGTCTTAAAAAAGCCTCATGCTTCAGGGTTTATATATGTCCCTTCCAAAATTCTTGATTATCTTTTAAAAATATTTACTATTAGCTGTATAAATGTCTAATCCCTTCTTGAATTACACCATTAGCTGTTTGGTGCCAAGACACATCATTGATAGGTGACTTAGAAATGGATGCAGTAACTGAGCTGCCTGTTACAATGCACAGTGCAGACATTTTCAGTCTCTCGTATTTACTTAATTTTTAAAATGAACACTGTTGAGTAGGTTAGATCCAAAATTTATTAATGCTCAAAACTGTTGTAATCTGGTGGGGAATGTCAATTGCTACATATCTCTTCGAAAGGAAACTCTAGCCGTTGTCTGTGCCTGACATTGCAATATTTCTGTTCTTATGCTTCAGAACTAAAATAAATGGTCCTTCACCTTTACAACCAAATCTGACATAAAAGCTTCTGATTTCTGTATGGCTGAGGGCAAGTGACCTTGTAGAGTAATACAGCTAAGCCTCTTAAGCAAAGTTCTCAAGCTTCTCACTAAGCTTTTCCATCTACTGAGAAGGTCAATGATTAAAAAGGTGATAGTGAGCTCGGAATGACTCTGGGTGCAAAGGATTAGCTAGAGTGGAAGGTTGTTTTTAATAGGACCACACGGCTACAACAGAATGCTAAAGAAACAAATCTTACAGAAGCAGTTCCACAGACTGTCCTAGTCAGAGTGTAGAACAGATACATTTGTGTTCAGAACTCAGTGTCTTGAATTCTGTTCAGAGATATAACTGCATAGGCTTGATTCTTCTCTCACAGATGTCTCTAATAACTGATTAAACATGCAGAAAACATTTACTTTTCACATCAGCCCAAGCCATAGCTTCAGATGTAGACATGCTTGAACTTTTGATGAACTTTGGATCTGAACTTTTTAACTGGCCTGTGAGGGCTGACCAGATCTGAACACTCCCAAATTTTGGGTGATTCAAAATATGGATTAAGAAAAGAATTCTGGGACTAGGATGAATCACTAATTTATTTACAGTTTCTTGTGCTGATTGCAAGACTTTCTGAGGGTTTTGCAATGGTCTTTAGCAACTTAATCCAGAAAGTGTAAAATGAATTTTAAATCATCATCTACCTAACAGTGCAGTATTATCTAATTAAATTGAGTCTTCTGATTAACTTTTTCATTTCAATGATAAATGAATGATGTAATCTGCACAAACTCACAGCTGCAAATAGCTGTCAGAGACAGTTAAAATGGTTATGCTTTGGAATGAAACTTAACTGAAACCACAATTGGATGTTTGCTTACCTTATAGCCAAACAGGAACAGTCCAAAGAAAAGACTGTAGAGATCAGCTGTCAGAATGCCCAAGTTGACAGAAGTAGCGCTAGTAACTTTAATCACTACTGGCATGAAGCTGTACAGCCCAAACATACAGAAGGCAAAAGCCACGAATAGTAACACTGAAAAACAAGACAACAATTTACACTAAAAGGGATGAATAACAAGAGAGCAAAAAAGGCTGAAGTTCTTCAGACACTGTAAACCTTTGCACATTTTATCAGGTGCTACAGTCATACAAATAATAAATGTTAATCAGACTGGGTACAAGCAAATTCCTTACCCACAACTCTCTTGTATGGCAAAAGCAAGCAAGAAAGAAAATTACAGTAACAAGGGAAGTCTTGTACAGATTCAGACGCGGTGTGGATGAATGGCAGGGAGGAGGTACTGAATTTCTATACAGAAATCCCTTGATCACGGGGAGATGAAGGAGGGGGCCTGTCACATCAAAAAAAGGAATAATCCCGTTCCTTCGTTCTTCATTGGATAATATTAGAGCTGGTCAGAGAAACTTTGATGGAACCATATTCCAGTTAATATGTAATTCCATCTAAACCAAAACACTTCATGAAATCACGTCATTTTTGCTGGAGTTTAATTTCAGAAGAAATCAGAAAAACTGCAACAGGTTGAAACATCCCATTTTGACCCTTTCAAAGCAAAACTTTTCAAATTTTCATTTTGAAATGACATTTCATTTCCATTTTTTAAATGTTGTCTCATATGATACAAAAGAAAAACGTTGGAATTGAAATGAAACATTTTGATTGACCCAAAATGAATTCTATTTTGGAATTTTCCTTTGCAGACAATCTCAAGATTTTTGGTTTTCGCTCAGATTTGAAACAAAGCCAAATTTTGAAATCTTGATCTTTTGCAAAACTGAATTTCTGTCCTCCAATCAGCTTTAGTTAAGACTACCTTTGCCTAGAGGGGACACCAGCATCTGCCTGAAATATTCTGGCTGAAACAAACCCAGTCAAGACAACAATGATGTTGGTGGCATGAATAAAATATTATGAAATAGCAGCCAATTCCATAACTTCTGTCTTGATTGGGTCTTCTGTCCTTTGACGGTCAATGTGGTTCAGTTCCATGGACCTACTTGGCTTTTGGGGTCCAAAACCTGTAAAGCTTATCTCTTTGCTACCCAGAGTCTGCACAGAGTACAGCTCTTCTTTAAACACAGTGTGAATGTTGCTTGTTTTATGTCGACAAATGAAATAAAGGCAAATGAAGATATCACAGCTCTGATAAATTCATTTTTCTGAGGTTTTTTAATTTATACATTCATTTTAATGTATACATACCAATTTTCCAGTTCCACTGAATGTGAGCTATGTCCGTGTGTTCCACAATGGCTCTACATAAGAAAAGACATGCCACAGTGAAAATTACTTTGCATTGTTTTCACTGTGTATTCAGTGACTTAGAAATGGATGGATTTAATCAAATGATGGATTTAATTACAAGCATGTATAAGAAATGTTTTGACTTTCTGTCTCTCTTATAATAAGGAAACAATACATAAGAGTTAAATAAAAAGGCTCTTGCCTTTCACGGGTTCACTTGCTATTTAACATACCAGCTGAGAAAATGATTAACTGTGATGCTGAGAGGTGAGGAACATAAAATTAGTTAGTCGGCCTTGTTTGCCTGCTCTCTCTGTCTCCATGTTTGTTTGTAATAGTAAATGTTGCCTCATTTTTAAACTCAAGCTTAAACATCACAAATACCCCTCTTTAATCATTCCTTTTCTTTTGAAATAAATTTTAACACTGATTTTTTAGTCACTTTTTAGAAAATCACAGAAGTCATTCTGCCGGGGAGTAACTTCTGCAGGTTCCCACTGGAAAAACCTTTACAGAAATGCAATCCTGTGAGTAGTCTTTCCTCACATGAGTGGTCCCATGAAGGTCAATGAGACTATTCACACAAGTACAGACTATGGCCCAGATCCTCAGAGGTATTTAGGTACCGCACTCCCACTGAAATCAATGGAGTTTGGCACCTAAATGCCTTTGAGGATCTGGGCCCACACTCAGAGAGGTTTGCAGGATTGGACTTCAAGGGTGCTACATGAAGCAGCAGCATGTATGACCTAGGCAGAAGATGTAAAAAGGAAATGAAATGCATGCTGCAGCTCAACAAAAAGGACCCCAAATGCCTAGGTAAATGCAGACTTAACAATGAATTAATTTAAAAACAATAGCACCATTTGGTGGTACACAAAGAAATCATTCTGCAGTGTTCTTAATTAGGGTTAAAGTAAATATATTAGATCCTTACAGCTGTAGACCGCTGATAATAGTCCCAAACAAGCCCACCATTCCTAGAAACTCCACTCTGCTCAGATTTTTCACAATGTACTCCTCACTCACATTAGAAATGGCATAGAAAGAAGCACCCAGCAGAACTAAGACATCGCCAATCACCACGTCACTTCCTGTACAGAAATATTAATCCACAAAAAGGGAAATACTGTAAACACTTTTTAGCTTTTTTTTTTTTTTAATAAACAAGTTTATTTCTAATGTCTCCACCTTTCAGGATAGGGAGAGGGGAATGTTTTTGTCCTGCTTGTGACCTATCACTTGCAAACCAAAGGCTGACAATGCCAAAGGCTCCAGCCGCCCTTGCAAAGTTTGGGGTCAGCTGAGCTTTTGGTTTTTATTTTAAAGGTTAAAACAAACTTTAACTCACCAGCTGTTTTATAGTAAGGTCCAGTTCTATCTAGTTCTGCTAGGGTTAAGCACTGTGTGGGAATTCCAACAGAATCCAGAAGAATCCTAACTTTCAGACCATTGATTCAGTTCTTCTGCATTAAGGGCCTGATTCAGCTCCCATTAAAGTCAATTTATTGATTTCAGGGGGAGCTGAATTAGGCTCCAAGTCTACAAAAGCTCTTAAATGGGTGCTACAAGTCTGTGATTGCATGATATGGGCTAAAATAAGCCTTTTATACTATACTAATGGAATTCCCTGTAACGCCAACAGTCTTCAGGTAATGCCTTATGCATCAGTTCAATAGCCAGATCGTTACTCTCATTAAAGTCCTTGATTTGATTTAAAACCTCTTCCCCAAGCAGTTTGATAATCATTCTTTAGGAAACATGACTGGGAGCTGGGGGAAGGACTGAGAGAGTCACTTCTTGCAAGAAGTATAGCTATGGGCTTGTCTACACTTACATTTTGTAGCACTCTACCTTGCTGACTCACGGGTGTGAAAAATCAACACCCTCCCCCCACCCCCGAGTGCAGCAAGTCTGAGCGTTTTAAAGCACTAGTGTAGACAAACTCCGAGTATTGGGAGCCGCGGTCCCAGCGCTCGGAGCTAATCCCTTGGTGGAGGTGGATTACCAGGAGCGCTGGGAGACCTGTCTCCCAGCGCTCCCGCGTGACCACACTCACACTTCAAAACGCTGCTGCGGGAGCGCTCCCGTGGCAGCGGTTTTAAGTTTCCAGTGTAGCCATGCCCTATGTTGTATCTATGATGGATGAATCATGACAAATCTAGATATCTCAGGGAAGGAAGATTTTCCCTTTGGACTCTATTCTGTCATAGATTCTAAGGCTAGAAGAGACCATTGTGATCATCTAGTTTCACCTCCTGTACAACAAAGGCCATAGAACTTTCCCAAAATAATTCCTAGAGCAGATCTTTTAGAAAAACATCTAAACTTGATTTTAAAATTGTCAGTGATGAAGAATCCACCACGATCCTTGATAATTGTTCCATTGGTTAATTACTCTCACCGTTAAAATTGTACACCTTATTTGCAGCCTGAATTTGTCTAGCTTTAGCTTCCAGCCATTGGATTGTGTTAGACCTTTCTCTGCTAGATTGAAGAGCCCATTATCAAACATTAGTCATGCTTACTAATGTCAAGCAGCACGACGACTACGCCTTCACTACAAAAAAGATGTCTTTTTACATCGAGATAGCTATCACGCTCACTGTAAAATCCTGGTGGAGACAAGGCACGAGGCGGTTTTACCTCCATGTAGCTAGTCGAGGTCAAACTACACCTCCCACCTGAGGTTTCCCTTGACTCGTTTCTGCTAGGATTTACACTGAGATAGCTAAAAGCTGTGTAGTGTAGACAAAGCCTAAGTCATATGAAAAGACCCACTGACATCAATGAGACTGGTTGTGTAAGTAGGTGCTATTCAGTGTATTTAACAGATGCATATCTGGGCCCACTATACGTTTTTTAATTGGACTAAAGACATGTTGATACGTTAGCTCTAGACAAAGAGTACTCATCCACACTCTCTTTGGTTTGCAACAGTACTAATTACTTGAAGTTTTAATTAACTCCAGAATCTAAAGGACAAGGTTTTATTTGAGGAGAGGTTAAAAGACATAAACATACACAGAGGCCACAGTACTCAGCTGCACCCAATAAGTGCTGTACGCAGCAGGGTTGCCAACAGTCCCTTATTACAAGGGACCGCCCTTATTTTTTCATCTCTGTACAACAAGATTGGGAGTTGCTGAGTGCTGAAAAAAGCAGCAAGAAATACCTCTGGTGAAGGTAGATAAGTACTGCTTATTATTAATAATGATCATTAATAATGATACCAGAAGGAGAGGTGGGGCAGGGGTACGAAGAAAATGGTCCCTTATTCTTGAAATACAATGTTGACAACCCTAGGTAATGGGCAAGCTGCAAAGGAGCTCTCTGTGGCTCCGTAATGCTGGAGCTGGCTTGAGATTGTTTTGGCCCCAGCATAGTTTAGAGCAGCCCTAATGCTGCTCTAACCGATGCCCAGTTGGCCGTTGGCCTCAAGGGGCCAGCCTTCCTGGCCACACATCCTCCATCCCCAGCATGCCCGACACCGGCTTCTATGCCACGCAGGGATTCCCTTATGCAAGCAGTATCTCCAGCTGCAGAGGGCTGCTAGCCTTCTGGCCCCTTCATGCCTTTGGAGTGGTAAGATAGGATAGGAGCAGGTCTTAGTGAACTTGGGCCTAGATCCTCAAAGGTATTTAGGTGCCTAACTCCCAATGAAATCAATGGGAGTTAGGCACCTAAATACCTTTGAGAATCTTGGCCTCGTTCTTTGAGGCAGTAGCATTAACCCAGGTCTGCAGGCAAACAGATACCACCATCCCCATAAGTCTGAATACAAGCCCTCAAATACTGTCTTTGGGGACCGAGGACACTTCAATAAAGGAACCAAAAGTGGGAGTGTTGTTCTCCAGGACAAGTAGAAGGGCATCCTGTAACATATGGCTCCACCCCCATGTCTCCAGTCTGAAAAGACAGAAGTCCTAGAGTTTGGAAGGGCATTAACCTGAAATAAAGGGTGTCACCCTGGAATAGAGCCAAACCCATTCACCATGAGTTTTCTCTTCTTTTGTCTCCCCTTTGAAAGTAAGAATGTCATGAAACCCATGTTTCCACACTCTGCCCACATGATAATCAATTCCTTACCTTCACTGTTCTGCCTCCCAGCTAATATGTCTGCACCAACCATAGTTCCCACACCCAACAGGCAGACAGCAACAGCTATGAAATGGATGAGTCTGTATCTTGCGCGCAGAATGAACCACGATAGAGCCATCAACACAGGGATCCCAAAGCAGTCCAGCAGCTACGTGTACACAGAAACAGTTTTTAATTAGAAACCTGCCAAAAAAAATCTTGACTTCACCATCCAGAGGGCAAACATGGACTTTATACTCCACCAGAGTATATCAGGAGTAAGCCTATGCAAGTCAATGAAGTTACACCAGTGTAAAGCCAGTTTAGGTCAGAAGGGAATCAGGCCCACAATTTTGCCATCAAAGCCATTACGTGACTTAGGCAGGTGTGGATGCTACTGAGTTGAAAGTCTCTCGTATCTGTAAACTAAGTGTACTATATTCATGATGGGTCTGCTCACTTCCACTATCATGAGGAGTGAGAGCATTGAAAGTGTTGCTGCTAAACTCAAGTTCCTCCAGGGGCCACTGAACTACTAGAAAGAGGATTTTTGTTTGGATTTCATTTTTTCCTCTTTTTATGTGGTTTTATTTTGCCACACTAAAGTGGCTAAATCTGGTCATGCTCATCTGGGTTTTTTTCTTTTTCCCCTTTTCTACTTTGGAATCAGAACTACGGGCTAGATTCTGATCCCAGTTACACCAGTGCAAATCTGAAGTAAATGCAGTAAAAAGAATGGAGTTATTGCAGCTTTGTCCCATTCTGACTGAGACCAAAATCTGGCCCTGCATTTTTAAAACGGGTTCTGCCGAAAAAACTATGTTTTGTTTAATTTAGTGCTACTGAAAGGAAAGGTGTAAAGAATTTTTGAGGGGAACAGTTATCCCATAGCCAGTTTCCAAAGCCTCCTGTTTCTTCCAGAAAACATCTACAATACAGCAATGCATTATCAGTCCAAAACGCTGTAGTATACTCAAAACTGAAAATTGGGTTGCAGCATAAAACAGATTGAATGTAACAGAAAATTAAATAACACAAGGAACATTGTCCCAATTGTATTAGTCATTTTTTATATTTAATTCAGTAAAAACAAAAACCACCTTTCCTGTTGGAATTTGCCAGAAACTGATGTGGACTTTCTAGTCTGCCTTAATGGATGCCATAGAAAGTGAGGGTCACGGGACTATAGCCGAATTCAGGTCCAACTTCCCACAGAGCCCTGCACATTGTGCTTCAAATCACTGAAACTTACCAGAACTAAAACATAGGTATTAAAAACTGATCTCCTGGAGTCACATCCAAACATAAGTGCCAAATCAATGGGAAGTCTCACATAAGGACCATGATCAAGATTTAGCCCTCCGTACTTAATGTTCACTGTTACTTTTTGCCTTTCTAAATACACCATTTCAGTGTTTTATTCTGCACTCCTGTTACTGAAGTGTGATTACCACTTAGAAAAGCAAGGCTGCAAAATGACTTTTGTTTGTAACCCCATGTTTTCTCTTGCTCATAACTATACAGAGTATTTCAACTAAAATCAAGACAGCAGAAAGAGGAATTGTCACAGGTTAAATTTTAATTGGGCTTCATAAATCACATGCTCCATCTAATCCTGCTATCAGTTTTTTCTCTGTTCCCTGGATTCTCTCCAGTTTGCCCTATTTGAGAAGCACACAGATGTACAGGGACCTACCAAGGCTGTATTATGAGAACATGTTCTGACATGTATTACCAAACATTCCAATGTAGCATTTGCTTTATCGTAAGAATGAAAACATTTATACTTCCTCTGGCACCACTGAATTCTGTGGTTTTGTCTAGTGTTAAACGAAAGGTGTCATTTATCTGCTGGAACAGCAATGCACATTGTTCTAATTTCACAGCTCGGTTACTCCATTGCCTGTAATTAAAGGCTAGGTTGAGAGTTTACTTTCAGCCCTATGTAGGGAGGTGTTTAATCCCAGGAGGAGCTCCAGAAAGGAATGGTGACTCTGAGTCCTGATCTGCACCTAAAACAGGTCAACCTAGCTGTGTCACTCAGTGGTGTAAAAATACACACCCCTGAGAGATGTAGCTAAGCTGACCTAGGCCCAGGTATAGACACCACTAGGTTGATGGAAGAATTCTTCGTTTGACCTAGCTACCCGCTCTCGAGGGAAAAACCCCTTTTGTCACTGTAGCAAATGTCTACACTACAACACTGCCACAGCACCGGAGCTGCACCACTGTAGCCTGAGATGTCCCTCTGCATCACAGTTTCCCTTGAGCTCATATTTTTGGGTGGGTGAAGGGAATTTGCTACAACAGCCGACTTCTACTTTCCATATATTCCCCCTTGACATCCAGCCAGTGACATGTAAGAGAGCTTTACCATTGCTCTATCTACTCTCTGCCCCCCCTCCAATCCACTTGCTCAGAGAAATGAGCATCAGACACCAAGTTCCATCTCTTCCCCCTCATTATGCACAGACTCACTAGGCCTGCTCAGCCATACAGGCTATACAGCCTTATGTCCAGTTACTCCCCTGTGTATCTGCTTAGGGATAAATCACAACTAAGCTCTAAGGTGGCTGTCTCCTAGAATGAAGCACTTAAAAGTGACCTGCAAAGGATTTTTTAAAACTGTGTTTGTCCCCTTTTTGGTTCTCAATGATGGATAAAGTCAAAGGGGTTGTGGGGAGAGTATTTAAAGATGTTTGTTTTCTGCTTTCTTTTTTTTTTTAGCCTTTAGAAATGTCAGGAATGTAAAATCTTGTCTTCCCTGATTTTTCTGAAAGACCAGATATTAGGGAATCTATCTGAGATTGCTGAATCTTTAACAAAGCCTCCTCTGCATGAAATGATAGGCATTGACATCAAGTAGGTTTTACCAAAAAGAAGCAAAAGCAAAGCTGTCTAGAAATGTCCCTTTCACTGTTAATAGACAAACGCGGTCACCATTTCACTAGTTTTCTAATCATTATACAGTCCTCCAGCCCAGACAGAAAAAAATCATTTTTAAAATAAAAAATTTAATAGATTTCTAAGCCCAGAAGGGACCATGGGATGATCTATTCTGACCTCCATAGAATTTTAGCCAGTGATTCCAACATCTAGCCCAATACCTCCAATAACTTGTGGTTGAGCTAGAACACATCTTTTAGAAAGAGTTCCAATCTTGATTTAAACATCCAAAGGATGGGTAATTTTTCTTGGTAATGTTTCAGTGGTTAATCACCCTCAGTTAAAAAAAAATCTTATTTCCAGTTTGAATTTTTCCAACTTCAACTGGATCTTGTTATGTCTTTTTCTACTAGATTACAGAGCCCTCTAGTATAAGATATCATCTTCTAGCACCATAATCAGAGAAGGGCAAAGCAGCTGAAGTATAGCAGTGAATCTGGCCCACTGATGTCACTGGGATTACTTATAAGAATAAGGGTTCATACTATAGCACTCTAAGACGCCTATGGAGAAGTAGGCAATTGACATTTGGCGTTATCGCTACTAGCACCTCAGCAAACTCTCTGTTGCTGTTCAATTCTGCCCTCCTTTTTTATCGGGAGGAAAAAAATGACCCTCCAATTTGATTTACCAGATGTTCTGTCTCAGCCCAGTTTTGGCCACACTTTATACTGAGGTTTCATTTATAAACAGCTAATAGATGTTTTAATAAATGGTTAGTCAATTATTACAGATTTAGAGATCCCAACAGGTCAATAGGTTGCTTATAACCATTATAACACCTTCAACTAATGTGCTTATAAACATCTATAATAGATAATACTCTTGTCTATAATATGTTGATAACATCTACAATTATTCAGAAACCATTTATAAATGGGCCTTTAATATAAAGCAATCTTTCTTTCAATATTGCATATTTTGTGCTGTGAAGTATATGGTCAAACAACTTGTTTCCGTTATCAGCTCAGCTAGACGATGGCATGAAATTAAAACATGTCCTTGTTACAATTCTAATTTCCACTGGCATTGTCTGAACTGTGGCAGGATAAACCATTGCACATGTGCACCAAAATCCTTTTTTCTTTATCTACCAGGAAATAGCAGCTGCCATCTCAATGTTATCGCTGTAAAAATCTACAAGACCCTTCCTTGGCAGTACAAACATCTGCTAAACTAAAGAAAATAGTTTTGCTTTTCCATTGTTGAAAGCATGTGGAAGTTTCCCACTGAGTGGAAGTTTCCCACTGAGAAGAATCATGAGGCTGATCTCAAGCTCCATCGATTCACTGATGCACAGAGGATCCTGAACTTGCTTTAAGGGGGCAGCCCACTGGGCCATTTTGCCGAGTAGCCTGTCTCCAGCAGTAACCAGGGCCTTGGGGAAATTCAGCACCAGAGATAGGGCTAAACGTTATGGCTCGGGCTTCTCTCTGTATTTTAAACACCTCTTTCTCCTTGTCTGGCTCATTCACTGTCATATTCCCAGATGCAGGCCAGACCAGTGAGGGGCTGTGTCACCACGGCCCCTGCAACCTTGGGTGCCTCAAAGTGCTTTGCTGTTGTAGCTCCCAACCTGGGCTGCACACAAACAGCCAAACAGTATGCACGTCGCACCCCAAGCTACACCCCTGGTCCAGCAACTCTGACCCCAGCAGCCTGTCAGCAACACACCAGTCACACTTTGGCTTCCCTCACCCTTGGTTACTACTTGCAGGGTGGATCCCAACACAGTCCCAGTCCCAAAATTTCCCAGAAATGTCTGTTCTGCACTGTCTCTTTACTCCTGAGGGAATTCTGCACCAAAAAAATTAATATTCTGTGACAAAAAATTAAATATTCTATGCACAATATTTTAAAATTCTGCAAAATTCTGCACATTGTATTTGTCAAAATAACACAATATAATCACACCATTTTCAACTATTTGCTGACAAGTATTTTGAAATAAATTACCAAAATAATTGAAAATGGCGTGATTATATTGTTATTGTGTTTGTGTGTTATTTTGACAATTAAAATATGCAGAACTTTGCAGAATTTTAATTTTTTAAATTTTTTGGTGCAGAATTCCCTCAAGAGTTCCAGGGTTCTGTGTGGCGCAATCTGGGTGTGGGCAGCTTGGTAGGGGTTCTGGGTGCAGGAGGAATGGGACTCTGTAGGGGACTCCAGGTGAAGGTGGTTAGGGTTTGGGTGGGGGACTGGGGGAGTGGGTCTTGGTGGGGGGGTCTGAGTGTGGGGAGCTCCTGATGCAGAGGGTGAAGCTCAGCAGGGTGGGAGCTTGGACAAATCAGTGGGGGGGTTCTGGGTGCGAGAGGCTCCTGATGCAGAGGAGGCTCAGGGGGAGGGGGGTTCTGGGTGCATGGGTGGGGGGAAGGGTCACTGTACAGGGAGCTGCTCCCCCTGTCCACCTAAACCCAGTGCATCCCCCCACACACGCACCCAGCCCCCGCCACTGAGCCTCACCCCGCCACACACCTGGAACACCCCCCTCCCTGCCCCCGAGCCAGATCCCCACCACAGTGCAGGGCTTCCTGCAGCCAGGGTAAATTTCTGGGGCTTGATCTGACCCAGCCCCTGCTGCTCCGTGCAGGGAAGGGAGAGCGGGAAGGGGAACTCTCTCTCCATCCTCTTCCCGCGCTCTCTCCCCCAGCTGGGATTAACAGTCTCTGGTTTGCTGGGGCATGCCCAGCGCAAACAGAGCATCTGAGCTGCCTGGGAGGGGTGAGTGAGTACTGGTGCAGCTTCTCTTTGCTTCCCCGCAGAAACCATTTTCTGCAAGGAAGCAAAGGGAATTCGGGGGGCATTTTTCTGCTGCACTGCAGTTGCACAGCATTTCCCCAGGAGTATCTCTTGGAGAGTTCCAATATTAAAGATTTATTGTCCCTGTAAAGGGTCAATAATCAACAGTTTGCTACTTTAACTGGAGTTACCAAACAGTTCAATTTACATACGGCACTGGATTGGCTTATTTTAAAAAATAAAACAAGTTTATTACAAAAGAAGATAGGATTTTTAAATGAATTCAAGTACAGGAGATGAAAGTGAAAACATAAATCTAAAAATCTAAAACCTAATCTAGCAAATTTTGGGTCCAGGCTTTGTTTAAGATGGCCTTTCTCACCCACAGTCTTCCAGAAAGATGATGACTGACCCTTTCCTTGGTCAGGATCTCTCCCAGAGGCTCAAAGGCCTTGGTCACTTTGTCTCCTTAGGTGAAGGAGAGAGATATAACGTGGGGTTCTCGGCCCCTCTCTTGTATAGTCCAGTGAACCTCTGAAGTGGTTTCTTCTGAAGGTTATCCTCAAAGCAAAGTTTAATCAAACTGTAAAGAAGGTGACAGGGAATGTGGTGGTGAAGAAGGCGCCATTATCTTCCTTCTCACCTGTGTTTGCTGAAATGCAAATTTTGCTTTGTCTCCTGTCATTTCCTCCTCCTGCTGTCCCGAGGACCCTGTTTCCTACTCATGTCACACATTCCTTTGTTTAGGGTAGGCCTATTTAACAACTTCTGCCTGGGCAGGGCTATGTGGGTTGGAAAGTATGCTAATAATATCATACAGGGGGATTTCATAATATTACATATAATATTGCTCCATACATTTCACCACCATGATATTATTGACAAGCCTCGTGATACCTCACAGGCCTATTTAGTACTAAGGTTATTACAGTGGTGCATAAGGTGTGAATACAGGGTTGCTTTCAGTCACACTCACAAATTTCTGTCTCTGCTGGAGCTCCTTAGGGCGAGGCTGTGGCTGACTCCCGTGCAGCTGCTCGAGCAGAAGGGTGTGAAAGGAACCTTCCCATTCTCCTCACACTAAGGGGCAGCCACAGCTGCAGTCCTTGCTCTCCCCTGTGTCCTGGGACTGCTCCCTGCAGTGCTCCTTTGATGCGGGTACAAGCCGCATCAAAACAGGGTGAAGAAGAACAGGAGGCAGGTGGGATGATGGCCCCGCTCCCACTCCACACTGGTCAGAAATACTGGTTGGCCGAGGATGAGAATGCACCCACCTAAGTGTCGTGCAACAGGTGTGCCCCACTGTGTTACAATGCTTCCCAGAGCTCCTTGGGGCAGGGACAGCACCACCCTGCCCCCAACAAAGGCCTTTGCCAGAGAGACACAATCTGGCCCAAATCCTTGTTTTGCACCACCCAGGAAATGGAGCTGTTGTCAGCAAACTCTTAAAAATGCGTTCTATCAAAAGAATAAGAGCTGTACTCAAGAGACTTGGCACTGGATACCACAAGCAAATGTTCACTGCTTCCCAGAAGTATTACTCATGGCACAGCATGCTCCACTCCCCAGACTGCAGAGAGGACTCCGTATATTGACAACCTTTTCCATTTTAAAACAGTTCCATATTTGTTCTATAAAATCTCATGTTAATAACAGATTCAAACGGATTTAAAAGCAGCAAATCAGAAAGGGAAAAGGACCCATACCTGAACGCTCGTTAGGGTTGTATACTGGTAAGCCTTTACAATTGTGTAATTAGCTTCGACATCCACTAGTGCCAACAGAATATACTTCCACCATTTCCTTTTCAGAATTTGCAAAAGGTTGTCACTGCCTGGTTAGAGAAAACTTCAGTCAATATACGTTTGTTTCAAAAGGAATGCTGAATGTTTTTTAATTTTAATAATGCTGATATTACTGTGTTTGGTTCTAGTTGGCCCATCTGAATTAAGATAAAGTAGAAACAGCCCGCAGCCCACAGACAAGCAATAGAAATGATTAAAGGCATAGAAAGATTTCCATTTGAAAAGAAACTGACAAGACTAAGGCTGTTTAAAGAGAAGATGAATAAGAAAAGCAGCAGCCTCAGGACTGCTCTAATTTATTCAAAAGGCTGAGCATAGCCCATATAGCCCCGAATATGGGAAGTGCAAAGGTATCTTAAAGCTGTCTTTGCCGTCACATCCTCCCTCTTCATTCCTGCCAGAAGTACAGGAATTCAGTAACTGAGAATTAGGTCCACAGACTTCAGTGGGATTCTGTACAAAAAAAGGGTCCACTCGTGCTTATCTGAAGGCAGGGTCAGAGCCATAAAATTGCCAGCTTCTCACTATGCTATCACTGATACTTTAAAATATATACAAAATGGGTTTTTTTAACTAATTATGAAACAAATAAAACCTCCTTTGCTCTCCCCACAATATTCAGGTGAATTCACGCTTCTACACCCCAATCCTGCTTCTACTGGAGTCATTGGGGATTTTACCATTGATGTCAGTGGGTGCAGGAGTGGACCCCTACTTTTATGATATCTCTCATATCTCTCATGGTGTTCAGTTGGCCCATACTTCACAGAGTGCATGTCTCACTGTTTTAGTGCATTAATCTGAAAAGTATGCAAGGAAAACAGAGTTTTATGAACCAAAATCCCTCCCACAGTATTTCACATACCTTTCCTAAATGCCAACATAGTCGTATAAACTAGAAGAAGCAAACAATAGTTGATAAAACTTTGTAGCATTGGAGTGTTCACTTTGTACTGTTCTGCTAAATACTGGCTTGCAACAGCAGTCCCACAGATAAACAAGGAAAGCATCTGACCCAGCGCAAGTGTTTTCAAAATATGACTGTAAATGTAAAAGAAAAATGTAATTAATTTAGAATTAAAAAAATATTAATTATCTTAATATTTACAGAAAAAAATAAGAAGCCGTTTCTTCCAAGCTAGTTCTTTCTTCCACTCCCTTTCATTAGCTCCTTAGCTCAAACATGTTGTTGATACCATTTTTAGCGCACCTCCTACTTACACATGCACATGGGGCCCTGTCTACACGGGAAGCATTTTCTAACCTCATACAGTCTTGGAACCCGTTCAGTAAAAATAGATCAAGCCAACTTAAATCACCTAAAACTGAGTCCATATTATCTCTTTAAATAATTTTAAATTCAGTTTAGCTGAAGTGGTTTTAAAACCAAGCAGAGAATATCTCCAGTGTACCTAGGTATTCTGATACCAAGGGCCTGTGGTCTATTCCTTGCTCTGCACAGACTCCCTGTGCCACCTAAACTCTCTGTGCCTCAGTTACCCAAACCATAAAAGAGGGATAATACTTATCTAACTCAAGCCTCTTGTGAGGCTCAATTCCTGAGTGACTTGAAGTCAGCTGAGACATTTGGAGGGAACGTGCTACAGAAATGCAAAGTGTTATTATTAGCTGTGGATATTTTTGCTATTTTCCATCACATTCCACTGGAGTTGTTGATGGTGATTAGAACGAACACTTCCTGTGCAAGCATTGCTTTAACTCACATGCCTCTTCCTATGCCCAGCTAAAACTAGGGAAAGGGTTCTAGCCCACTTTGGTTTTCAAGCACGTTATCTATTTAATTCAAAGTAGTTTTGAGCTTTGTTGTATTCCTAGACATTCAAAGTTAATATATCAAATTATATTCCTAGCCTAGTTCACAGGCTGGTTATGTTGGTGACCATTCTGTCTATTCTTTCTGTGTAGGATATTAGATCTCACTCATCACTGCAGTATATGAGCTCCTTCCAGTCGTGCATTAAGCAACACAACTACACATCTGTCATGTGTGGTTTATTCTCTCTTCCTCTCCCCAGACACAGAAACATGTGCAGTGGCATGCCTTGTTGTGATAAGGGTTTTGTTGTTGTTTTGGTTTTGGGGAGGGCGGTGGGGAGCTAATAAATATACCTGTTGCTATCTATGTTTGAAAAGGCAAGCTCAAAGAAAAGTGCCTTGCACTTGGAAGTGGAAGATGGTGAGGTTTGTGATGCTTCTTAGTTTCTGGGGGTATTCATTCCACAATCTCAGATCATGCGGTCTTCTGCACAGATGAGTTTTAGTGCTAAGAACTCCCATGTACCAGAGGAGTGGAGTTGTCAACCAACATCTTTGTCCTGGAGCTTTAGTCGATCTTTTAGATATACTGGCCATGGAGTGCTCTGAGCACAAGGACGAAGACCATGAACTTGATTTGAAATTCTATGATCGTTGAATGCTTGATGTTGGCAATATTGCAAAGATACAGCCAGGTTTTCATGTACATCACAAAAAAATGTGGATGTTGAAAACTGTCTGACTATGGGCTTGTATTCACGGCTGATCTAACTTGAGTGTTGCCCCAGTAAGGGTATTTCTACAATCAGAGGTGTGACTGCAGCATGGGTAGACATAGCTAAGCTGGCTTTGATCTAGCTAGTTCGAATCACAAATAACAGTGAAGCCAAAGCAGCTCGGCTAGCAGCACAGGTGGTAGAAGCCCACCCAGGACCCTGGGACGTAATCATGCGGCTAGCCTATGCTGCCACAGTTTTTGTAGCATGAGAAGACCTATGCCAAAGCCCTGGGCACCACGTCTACACTACTACTGGTAGCTGTGCTAGCTATATTAAAGCTTGCACGGGTATGCTTACCTGTGCTACAATCACATCTTCGTTTGCTGTGTAGGCACACGGGTACCTCTGAGCTGCAGCTGCAGGACATGCAGATATCCCGGCATTAAGCTAGCTAGCTCACTAAAAACAGCAGTGAGAGCGTGGGCTTCAGCTTGGGCTAGCAATGCAAGTACATACTTAGAATCATAGAATCACAGTATATCAGAGTTGGAAGGGACCTCTGGAGGTCATCTAGTCCAACCCTCTGCCCAGAGCAGGACCTATCCCCAACTAAATCATCCCAGCCGGGGCTTTGTCAAGCCTGACCTTAAAAACTTCTAAGGAAGGGGATTCCACCACCTCCCTAGGTAACGCATTCCAGTGTTTCACCACCCTCCTAATGAAAAAGTGTTTCCTAATATCCAACCTAAATCTCCCCCACTGCAACTTGAGACCATTACTCCTTGTCCTGTCCTCTTCTACCACTGAGAATAGTCTAGAACCATCCTCTTTGGATCCACCTTTCAGGTAGTTAAAAGCAGCTATCAAATCCCCCCTCATTCTTCTCTTCCGTAGACTAAACAATCCCAGTTCCCTCAGCCTCTCCTCATAAGTCGTGTTCCAGACCCCTAATCATTTTTGTTGCCCTTCACTGGACTCTCTCCAATTTTTCCACATCCTTCTTGTAGTGTGAGGCCCAAAACTGGACACAGTACTCCAGATGAGGCCTCACCAATGTCGAAAGGAGGGGAACGATCACGTCCCTCGATCTGCTGTCAATGCCCCTACCTATACACCCCAAAATGCCATTGGTCTTCTTGGCAACAAGGGCACACTGTTGACTCATATCCAGCTTCTCGTCCACTGTCACCCCAGGTCCTTCTCTGCAGAACTGCTGCCTAGCCATTCGGTCCCTAGTCTGTAGCGGTGCATTGGATTCTTCCGTCCTAAGTGCAGGACTCTGCACTTGTCCTTGTTGAACCTCATCAGATTTCTTTTGGCCCAATCCTCCAATTTGTCTAGGTCCCTCTGTATCCTATCCCTACCCTCCAGCGTATCTACCACTCCTCCCAGTTTAGTGTCATCCGCAAACTTGCTGAGGGTGCAATCCACACCATCCTCCAGATCCTTAATGAAGATATTGAACTTGGGGGGTCAGGCAGGCTTGTGCAGCCCACGCTGCCATATCCTCACTGCTATTTTTAGCGAATTAGCTAGATTAAAGCTACCAGATAACTCACACTCCTGGCTGCACTGTACACTAACCCCAAGGGTATTTCTTCTACACTGCAGTCAGCACATGTAGACGTACCCCAGATAGCTTTGAGCTAGCTGGCTCGAATAACAATAGCAATGAATCCGCAGCAGCATAGGCTAGCCGCTCGAATACATACATACCCCGGGTCCTGGATGGGGTTGTGCAGCCCTTGTGGCCACTCAACCTGCTGTGGCTTCACTGCTATTCTTATTCGAGCTTGCTGGATCAAAACCATCTTGGGTATGTCTACTCCATACACTGTCGTGCGGACATACTCAAGAACCCCAAAACTGACTGCATGCTTTTAACTCAAGTTGGCTGGCCCATCATGGGGTATAGGCGACAGCTCAAGTTACCAAAACTCATCAGCTGCTAATACAATCACTAATACAATTATTTTGTGCTGTTCTAGTGTCATTTTGCAATTATTTTGCACTCAAGCTAAACTAATTCAAGAGGAGTTAACTTGAGTTAACTGCAGTGAAGACATAGTTTTAGGGAAAAGAAAAGGAGGACTTGTGGCACCTTAGAGACTAACCAATTTATTGGAGCATAAGCTTTCGTGAGCTACAGCTCACTTCATCGGATGCATTCATAGTTTTAGGGTATGTCTAAACTGCAGCTGGGAGGTGTAATTCCGGTCTGGGTAGACATACATGTTCTAGCTCTGAACACCTTAGTACAGCAAAAATATAAGGGCCTGTCTACATTTGAAATGCCGCAGTGGCACGATGCCTGGTGGCAGTGAAAGTTGTGATCTTGTACACTCACAACCCATAGGGCCAGTGCCAAACAGAGTAGTCACCATAAATGTACAGCAAGCATGCCAACATTATTAGCTGCAATGTCGGTGACATATGCACAGATGTGCAGCAAGCATCACACAGTTCCTAACAGGCCCCCAAACTGCAGCGCCAGGTTGAGTGCAGTACCCCAGAGCACATTACTTTGGCTTGCTGTTCCAGTGCTCTTTCAAAGCCTCCCTACACCGTATAGCTCCTCGTTGAGGTTGTCCAATAGCCCTTGTCTTTGTGCAGTATTGCTGTAGCCGTGATGGTCCCAGGATATTAGAGTTTAAACAGCCAGAGACACAAGGGCTTTAGAGAGACAGGGTGGGTGAGGTAGTATCTTTTATTGGACCAACTTCTGTTGGTGAGAGAGACAAGCTTTCAAGTTTACATAATCTCTTCTTCACGGCTGGGAAACTTGAGTGTCACTGCTAAATTCAAGGTTCAACAGATTGTTTAGTATAAGTAGTTAACACATATTTCAAGGAACCACTCAAGGTGAAACGGCCCTTTAAGACTACTCCAGTCACAGGAAGGAAAGGAAGCCGGGGGGCGGGGGGGAAAGCAGATGGGATGGGTGTTGTAAGTGGGTTATAGATTTTTGTAATAAGCAATAAATCCAGCATCTCTATTGAGTCCAGGATTTTTAGGGCATGTCTACACAGAGAAGAAAGACCTGGAGCTGGCCCATGCCACCCGACTCAGGCTCAGGCTGTGGGGTGCTTTCATTGCTGTGTAGACTTCCGGGCTCGGGCTGGAGCCCAGGCTCTAGGACCCTGCAGGGTGGGGCTATGTGGAGGGAGCTAACAGGAAACAGGTGGGGCTTCTATATATCTGGGAGGCTTGAAATAGTGTGGGAAGGCAGCAGGGAGGAAGCCTGAAGTCCCGCTCTCTGACGTAAGGGAGAAGGAAGAGAAGAAGCAGGAAAGAAGTAATCCAGAAGTGACATCAGTAAGGTCAGGGAAGCTGCAGACCTTGACTGCTTGGTAAAGGACCCTTGGCAGGTTCCTCTACAAACCACTGCAGAGTGGTACTATTTGGGGCGATGAATTAGAAGATTGCCTGGATCACTGCAGGAGTGACAGGGTCAGGGCAGTGGACGTGAGAATGCCTGATGCCACTTGAACAGAAGAGACTTTGAAGGACTTTACCCTGGAAGGGGAAACCGCTGAGTGACCTGGCTGGAGGATGGAGTCACAAAGAGGCAGCAGCAGCTCCTATAGCGAGAGAGGGGCTGCAGACTGGGAGAAAGAGACAGTGGACAATGGAAGGAAGGGGCATTCGCCTGGCAGAGCTAATCACCAGAACCACCAGGAGGGGACACCGTTCCATGGTGAATAGAGCCCACATCGCAGGTCCTCATCAAGTATAGGTTGTAGCTGTGGGATGGTAGGTGACAACAAGGGGACAATAAATCCCCTCCGACTACACACCCCTAGTTGTCACCTCCCACCATGACTGTCATTCTGCACCTGCTGAGTTGGTAGTTAAATCTTTCCATGGTGCTGTCAAGATGGCTGGTCCACGGCTTCATGAGCCCAGGGCGTAAGGAGAGGTTGTGTCCCTCAAAGATCACTACTGGTATTTCAACATTGCCAGTTAGCAAAGAAGGTCCCTGCTTGTAGCTGTCTGAACAAGGGAAGCATCATGCAGCTTCCCTGACCAGCCAACATTGGTGGCAATGAAGTAAATCCCCAGTGATCCAACAGCACTTGCATAAGCATAGAAAATTAACCCTTTCTGTCGATGTACCCTGTGGCAAGGTGCTCTGGGTCCAAACTAGGGACACGTGTGCTGTCTATTGCTCCATCCACGATGTCCTGCACATTGCTGAAAGTCACAGTCCTTCGTAGCAGGAGACTATTAATGGTCCAACACACCTGCATCACAACGGCCCTAGCTGTGGATTTTCCCACTCCAAAATTACTCCCACAGACAGGTAGCAATCCGCCATTGCAAGTGTCCACAGTGTGATTGCCACTTGCTTCTGCACTATCAGAGTCTGTGCTGGGGCAGAGCCCCATCCCCTGAGAAATGGGCTGAACCAGGCCAGAGAGGCTGTGCGAACCAGCATCCAATCAGTGAAGGCCTGGGGAGAGCCAATCAGGGTGGGGGGAGGGGCAGCCAATCAGGACCGGGCAAGGTCCTATATCAAGGCTGCCCAGCTAGGGAGCAGGGTAGTCTCTCCCTGACTGGCAAGGGAGGAGGGCTGGCTTCTGAGCAGAAAGGTAGCACTGTGGACAGAGCAGTGCTGGGGAAGGGCAGAAGGCGCTGGGGAGCTCCGGCCAAGGAAAACCCCAGGCTGCAGGCCTTGCTGCAAAGGGCTGAGCAGGTGCACAGGGCCGAAGGGGAAGCGGCCCAGGGACAATAGTTTGACAAGGGGAGAGAAGGAGGGCAGAGAGGCTGCTGCTAGAGGGTCCCTGGGTTGGGACCCAGAGTAGTGGGTGAGCCTGGGTCCCCCCTCCTTTCCCCCTTGTACTACACCTGGCTGAGGAGGAGCGTGGCCTGATACAGGCTGTGGCTGGCCCTATGACAAAGGGGCTAGACTCAGAGGCTGCAGCTGGCCACTACAGCATGTGCAGATTGTGGACTGCTGATACCACCAAACCCCTGGAAGGGGGTGAGGCCGGAGCAGTGGGCACTGCCAGAGGGCAGTGTCCTGAAGAGGATGCCACCAAGCAAGGAGCAATGCAGGTCCAGATGCCAGCAGGGTGAGAGATGGATGGGACACCACCAGCAGAGGGCACTCTGCACTGGACAGAGCTAATTCCCTGAGGCTCTGCGGTGGTGAGTCACAGAGTCACTCCCAGTTTAGTGTCCCTGAGTTGGATGGTTGGGGTGAGTTCAGTGCACAGATCCAGGAATATGGCGTTGCACAGCCAAAGGTTCTGCAGCCACTACCCGTCATCCCAAATCTGCATCACGATGCGATCCCACCAGTTGATGCTCATTTCTTGATCCTAGAAGCAGCACTCCACCATCTGCAGATATCTGTGAATGCCAACAACCACCTTGAATTGGTTCTCGTTATGTCCCATGGCAATCTGTCCCATGGCAGTCTGTCCTCCAAAAAATTCTCATGTTCCCTGCAGTTTTTGCGGCTCTGCAAATACCAGAGGACCGGGCCTCCTGTGCTTGCAACGCTCACAACAATAGCGCAGAGCTGTGCAGGCCCATGCTTCTGTCAGAGATGGCAGACAGCAACAAGTTCCACATGGGTTTGTGGGAAACTGATAACAGGTGCGAAAATTATGGGATGGAGAACATTGCTTTATGGGAAGTTGAACCCTTGCTCCCAGTCACCCTGCCCAACTCACTTATGCCCAAGACAGAGTGCTGAACAGTGGTGGGTTGCTCACTGAATACCCACAATGCAGCACCGCACCGTACATTGACACAAGCACTCCTGATGAGTACACACAGTGCCAGTGCAAGGAGCCAAGTCTGCATGCACACAAGCAATATGCTAACTGCAGCGGTTGTATGCTAACGTAACTTGCATCAGCAAAACACTGTAGTGTAGACGGAGCCTTAAGTGTAGACACACACACAACTAGGTTGATGCAAGGCATACATCGACCTAACTTGGTAATGCAGACCAGGCCTAAGTGTGGCCGCTGTGGCTCACGTGGTGGCTCAGTTTAGCTGCCTGAAGTACATACCTAGGATCCCGTACAGAACTGTACTCTGGAAGCTAGCCCAAGCCACTGCTTATGCTGCCATGTCAACACTGCTGTTTTTAGCACACTCGTTCAATCACAGCTAGGACATGCACATCTACCCAACGTGGGAATTATACCTGCTAGCTGCTGTGTAGATGTACCCACAGACTAGCAACTAAGCTTGTGTGAACCCTTGTAACAGCCAGGCAGCTGTAACTCAAAGCAGTTTTTAGTTGTGTTGTGAGGCTAAATTAATTAAAAAGGTCTGCACTGAAGATAGATTATACAAAAATTACATTTTTCTTATTCAAGAGCTCTGCCCGTGTGTATATTTCAGTCAGATCTGCTGGCAGGAGTGCTAATAACAAAACTTACTACTTTTTATTTTTGTTAGCCCTGCACAGCTAGTGTGAGCTGGGTTCTATTCCCTCCAGTGACTCTTCAAAAGAGTTGTTTGGTGTCACCTATGCAAACCTACTGAAAGTTAATGGCATTGCAGAGGTGTCACTGCGGGTCTTTGTTACTGTTGATGATGTATGAAAAAGAAACAGATTGCAGGCTGCGAGTGCAGAGCTGGCAGATAAATATGCTCAGCTTACTTTTTTTTTTTTTTAACACAGAAGTTATTAGACACTAGTAAATATGGAGCCCAACAATGCCTTTTCACAGAGATACTTTTCAGAATAGAAGTGCATTTAATGTTTGTAAAATGTATTAAGAGCCTTGAGATAAAAGTCCAAAATAGTATATGAATTATTATTACAGTTCCTAAAATGGCTCTCTGAGAGTAGATGGCTCTGCATGCATACGCTTCAGGGTATATATACTGCCTTTCACAACTTTGCCAAAATTCATCCATAGGAACAAAGAAAACTTTTTTTTCTTTCCCTTTTTGAGATCCCCATACTTAGCTAGCTTTCAGAGAACAATCCTGCATTGGCAGTGAGATAGTTTGTGCACCACTGATCTAGGCTATGAGGTGCGCCACTCTGGGCATGGAGGAATGTTTGGGGGGTTGAACAGCGATGCCAGATGGCTCATGCCAGCTCCAACAGGGGGCTGGGGATGGAGCACCACCTACTCCCCAGACTCACCTCAAGAGGCCACCCAGCCTGTGGGTCAGTGTCCACGCTGATTTCTGCTTCCACCAGCCTTCACGCCCAGCATTGGCTCTGCCCCCAGAGACTATCATACTTTGCCCTCCCCACCCTGAAAACCCTAGAGGGGAGAGACAGAGGGGCAAGTATTGGCCCTGCCCTCGCGATGCAGCCTAGCAACAATATAGAAGCAGCACGCTGCTGAGGAAGCCTTGACTGTGCAGTAATGGGGGGTCACAGACAGATTCTGTTAATGGTAAGGGGGAGCGCACCTGGAAAAGTTTGTGCACCATTGGCCTAGATGACCTAACAGACCTTGTCCACCTCTAACTAAACTAGGGCTGGTTAATTGTTTTTTCCATATGAAGGCTTTTTTTGTTATTGTTGAAAATGAGTTCTTTTCTATATCAGAAATCTTTAGAAAAAACAAAATTTTCACAAACTTTCTGGGGGCTTTTTCATTTTCACAAGATTAGAAAATGAAAAATGTAGTCTCAGTAATGTTGTTTATGATTTATTTATTTCCCGCTTCCTTTTCCTTCCTCTTTTGTCTTCCCCCTTTTTCTGTGGCAAATGGAAAAAGGGGTGAAGATTTGGGAAAATTAAAATGTGGGAAAAATGGGAAGGGGTGAAGGAAAAGAAGAGCCCCAAAACATTCAAAAACCTGTAAACCAAAAATTTCTTTTAAAAATTTGAATGAAAAATTCTGAAGTAATTTTCAGTCCATAGATTTTAAAAAGGAACTTTTGTTATTCAACATGTTTGTGAATATTTTGAAAGAATATGAGTTCCTTTTCTAAACCCGTGGAAAGAAAATGACTTCTAAAATTTTAGTGAAGATTTTTCCCATTTGTGTTTTCACCAGATACTAATACTCTCCAATATGAAGCTTGTCTCAGCTGAAGTCACTTGTCAGACATTGAGATGCAAAAGAGATTGTAGTCTTGAGTTTTGTCCTGTGTTAGACACAAAAAAGATCCTCATTGAGAGACTTGACTCTTAGAAACCTCTCTTGTCATCCTGGCCCATGATGTTACAATGCTGTAAAAAATGTTTCTACTATGTCGTGGTTCTGGGATACAGACGGATAGATGAGTGGGGATACAGGCCTGATTCTGCAAGGTACAAAGCAGTCTGGTCCCAGTCCAGCAAAACATTTAGGCGCAAAGTTTTAAAAGGTATTTAGGCTTCGCTATACTCAGCGTTGCAATGCCTCACTGATTTAAGAGCCTTAAGCACTCACTTAAATGAAAGCATATGAGTAGTTTTTCAGTGGGACTACTGGCATGTTTAAAGTTAAACATATGCTTACAGGCTTTGCCAGATCAGGGCCAGCACATTCCACATCTTACAGGACCAAAGTCACACAGGAAGAGTTAAAAGTAGCCTTTCATGGTGATGGTTCATTTAAGGCAGTGGTCAACAACCGGTCAATCACAATTGACTGGTCGATCCTAGAGGATCTCCCAGTCGATCGCAATCTCTGGTGGAGAAGCGGGGCTGCCGCTAAGGCAGGCTCCCTGCCTGCCCTGGCCCCACGCCGCTCCTGGAAGCGGCCAGTGCGGCCCCAGGGGCAGGGATCTCCCTCCGCACGCTGCTCCTGCCTGCAAGCACTGACCCCACAGCTCCCATTGGCCAGGAACAGAGAGTTGTGGTGCTTCCAGAGAGGGGCAGCACACAGAGCCACGTTCCCCCCCCAACGTTCCCCCCCAGGGGCGCATTGGCCCCTTCCAGGAGCAGCGTGGGGCCAGCGTAGGCGGGGAGCCTGCCTTAGCGGCAGCCATGCTACACCACAGACCGGGAGCCACTGGGGGTAAGTGTTGCCCGGCGGGAGGTCACACCCCAAACCCCAGCCCTGAGCCCCCTCCCGGAGCCAGCATCCCAAACCCCCTCCTGCACCCCACCCCTGACCCCACTCCCAGAGCCAGCACCCTGTACCCCCTCCTGCACCCCAACACTGCCCAACCCCTGACCCCCCTCCCAGAGCTAGCATCCCATGCCCCCTCCTGTATCCCAACACTCTGCCCCAGCCTGGAGCCTGCTCCTACACTCAAACTCTCTCCCTGAGCTTGCACCCCTCACCCTCTCCTGCCCCCCAACCCCCTGCCCCAGGCTCAGCCAAGAGCCTGCGCCCCCTCCCGAACCCCAACCCCTTACCCCAGCTCTGTGAAAATGAGTGGGGCGGGGAGCGAGCGATGGGGGGGAATGGAGTGAGCAGGGCGGGGCTTTGGGGAAGGGGCAGGGCCTCAGGGAAGGGGAGGGGTAGATCCTGGGTTGCCCTTACATTCAAAAAGTGATCTTGTCCTAAAAAGGTTGGAGACCACTGATTTAAGGGTATGTGTGACTACACCATACCCAGACTTCACTACTGCAGGTTTTTAAAAGGCAGAAAGATGGATGGGAGATTACATCATGCTTCCCTTCCCCCAGTTTATCCACAGGACACAAAGCGTGAAATCCAGAGCCCACTAAAATCAATGGGAGTTTTACCAATAATGTAAATGAGGCCAGGATTGCAGCAAAGGTGGACAGAGTGAGTCTGTTCCCTGTTCAGGTCACTAGCTCTGCCCTGCCACTCCTTCCCAAAAGACTGTTACTACCTTACAGAGATACCAAACAGGGATGAGTGGAGAGGTGAAAGGGGACCCATCAAGGGTTGCCCCTCAAGCACTCATCCCCCTGGTACTGACTTCTTCATGGTAATCCCACTAACTGTAAACTCTGTTCCTGAGCCATTAGCAGGCCCCCAATTCAGCTTTAGAGTCTGCAGAATAGGAGCCCACAAGCCAGGCCCAGGTTAGGTTACACGCCGGGGCTGTTTTGTTGCAAAGGGCGGACACGGTGCCAAATCAGGCTGCTATTGTCCATCCTGTTCGCATGTGGCAACACCCAGTTGGGTGTGCAATAAAGTGGCTGGTAAATCAGGGAAAGGGGGCACGTTTGCTCTGAAGCTGGGGACACCGATTTAATAGCAAAAGCTACAGAATACCGTGCTTTTCTGTAGCACCTTCCACCCGAGGATCTCCATGCGTTTTACAGCGTCCCCTCATCCCCCCCGGGGTCAGCGGCAGCGCTGGGAACTGGTCTCCTGACCCTTGATCCTGCAATTCACTCACAGGCTCGTTCTCCGCCTCCCAAGCAGTCCCGGAGCGGCGCCGCTATTATCCCTGGTGCTGGGGCTTTCCCAGAGAAGCACGTGTAAACGCCCCAGGCAGCCCACACGCGCTGGTAGCTGGGCACAGCCAGGGGGCTGCTCTGAATAGGGTGGCCCTCTGGCGGGGGGGGGGGCGATTAGGGCATCCCTTCCGGGAAGGGAGCTCCCCGCTGCCCCATGTGCGGATCACACGTGGCTCAGCCTCCGCAGGGCTCCTCCGGCTCGCAGCAGGGCAGAGACGCGCGGCAAGTCCGCCCGCCGCCTCTGCCCTTTGTACTCACCAAGTGCAGAGTTTGTCTTTGATCCCAAGCAAGAGGCTGCGGGGCGATCTCAGAGGCGCTGCTGCAGCCGCGGGAGCTGCTGCTGTTTCCGACGGTGCCCGCGGGCAGGGGGCATCCTCCGGACCAGCCACGTCCATTGGGAGCCAGACGCCGCCGAGCAGCCGCTGTCTAGAGAGCTGGGTGGGAGGCGAGCGCAGACTGGGGGGGGGGCGGTGCTAGCGCGCGGCTTAGTTGCTGGCTCAGCTGCTCTGCAAAATCTCTCTCCTGTGCGGGTGGCTTCCGCAGCAAATCATTAACAGTCAGCAGACAAGACCCAAACAATCCAGTCAAGATCGCACGCTGGCATCTCTCTCCGGGGCTGTAACCTGCTCCAGGAGCGGGGAGAGACTTCTGCTCCTCTCTCCTGGCTGGTCTGGGGAGCTGCCAGCTCGTCATTTATTCCCTCCTTTTCTACCTGCAGGTGAGGTTGCACAATGATTTCAGTTCTCGTTTTTCCCCTCCCAGGTGTCTTTAAGGCAGAGGAGGCCATGCCCCAAATCTCTGGGATTTTCTCACTCAGAATGGATTTGTTGTGCGCCCCTATTTGCAAGAGGCAACACTTAAACCAGACTTGCAATGAATCAGAGCTGCTTTCCCAAGGCCTGATTCTCTTTCCACTCATACACGAGTTTTACACCAGTGTAACTCTTGACGTCTACAGGGTTTCTTCTGATTTCCATCATTTTAAGTGATGGGAGAGTCATTATTTTGAGCGAACAATAGATCTGTGGGTGGTTAGAGACTACAAACCAGGTCTCTAGCATGGCCCAGAGTTTCCTTTTCAAGATGTTGAACAAATCAGGAAGGTCACTGGCTGAATCATAGAATATCAGGGTTGGAAGGGACCTCAGGAGGTCATCTAGTCCAACCCCCTCCTCAAAGCAGGACCAATCCCCAATTTTTGCCCCATCCCTAAATGGCCCCCTCAAGGATTGAACTCACAACCATGGGTTTAGCAGGCACAATCTGAAAAGGTGAACTGGCAAGGAACAAGCAAGATTGTGAGTATCTGGAATGTACACATGCCAGAGAGATGCTTTAACATGAATTCAGTCACCCCAAGCAAAAGTTGGCAGATCCAAAAGGGAGAGTGAATAATTTCCCTCTAAGTTTGGTTGACTACCTTCCTTTAGAATGATTTTTAGATAGCCCTTATTATTCCTGAACCAGGGTGAAAGTACCTTGTGTGGCTATGTGAAAAGTTCATGATCTCTCTCAAGGGAAATTAAAAGTGCAAAACTATCAATCAGTTATTTTACATTGATTTTCCTTGTAAGAGGGTTGGCCTAATTAATTGTTGATTTGCTATGTCCAGGTTTTTGCATTCTCCAGTTACTTCTGTTTCTTTTTAACTTTTGGTAATGATGCAGCATATTCCTGCTCCACAAGCACAAAACCCACTGGCCCCAATAACAAATAAAATTTCAAAAATTAAGTAAACCAAAAAGTTGGATTTTTAGCAAGTTTTCTCAAATGAAAGTGGAACAAAACAACACACTGCAAACCTACTTTATAAGCTCTGGTCTACACTGGGCTAGACACGATAAATGGACCCCACTGGATCGATCGCTGCTCTCCGATCCGGCGGGTAGTGTAGACATACCCTAAGATTCCAGAAATCTGGTGTTAATGTAACTTTCTGGTTCAGATTTTAAAAGTTTGAAAATTCAAGTGATTGTCACCAGAGTAACTGCAGTTTGGTATTTTTTTGGTATTTTATAACCATACATGATTTTTTTTCTTTATTATATATATATATGTCTAGTGTAGAGAAAGATGGGCCCAAAGCCAAGCCCTGGGCTTTGGGAAACTTCAGATTCAGATCTGACCTTTGCATCTGTATACCCTACCTTTACAGTAAAGGCTGGAACATAATCCTCTTAGTTTTTGTGGAGTTCCAATCTTGGATTCAGATGCAAACTTTGCAGCTTGAGCTCATCCCTAATGAAGTGAGTCAGAGTTACTCTGGGAACCATAACTTTTAACTTCTCAACCTTTATACCTATAAAATCTCAGTGATCTCACCTATTCACAAGGCTTCAAATACCCTCATTATGCCAATGACTCACAAATGTAACTTTCCATTCCTGATTTGTCTCTATCTGTCCACATCCACATCTCAGGTTGACTCTCGGTGATATTTCCTGAACGAATTGCTGGTAATTTAAACATAGCCCATCTTTCCTCACTAATCCTTCCTCTTGTGCCACATTCTCTGTCACTGTTGACTATCACTATCTTCCCAGTCACTTGGACATATGACTTGAGAATATTTTAGTCCTTCTCCTCTGCACGTCACAGCCAGGTTGTGTCCAGGTCTCACTCCTTCTTCCTCCATAATGATAAGATAATAAAGCAGTTGATATGTGATTCAATTAATAAAGAACTAAGGGAAGGTAATATAATTAATGCCATCAACGTGGTTTATGGAAAATAGATCCTGTCAAGCTTACTTGATATCTTTTTTAATGAGATTACGAGTTTGATTAATAAAGGTAATAGTGTTGATGTAATAGACTTCTGTGAAGCATTTAACTTGGTACTGCACAATATTTTGATTCAAAAATTAGAACAATACAAACGTAACACTGCACACACTAAAAAAAACACTTGGGAAAATGCTTAAGAAGTTATGAATCTTAGCAAAGTGTTAGCGACCTTTATTGAGAATTAGGTTTATACCCAAGTTGAAGTTTTAAATCCAAACTATTTTGAGTGAAAAGGAGCCAAGATCCTCCACTCTCTTTTAAAGGTTGAAAACCAATTATAATGTCTGAAAAACAAGTTGGATAACAGACTGACAAGCTTTTCTTATATTTTCCAAAACCAATTACTGGTACTTCATGGCTGAGAATAAACAAAAAATATCAGCCCAAAAGATAACATTTGTGGGTAGTAGAAGTTTGAAAGGGGGAGCTTGAAATCTAGCTGTTTTTTTTTTTAAAGGAGTTGAAAGCAGATTAAAAAATGACACCTGCTCTTGAATCCCCATTGTTACAGGAGTGCTCTATAAAAGAGAGGTGTCTAGGTGTATAGCTAGATAGCTAAATAATATGCCAGTAGGTGGTTATCCAGAATATGCAGCATAGTTCATGGGTTTTGTAGGACCAGTACCACTTCTTCTTGTTGTTCATTGCAAATGGCTTCTTACGTGAAGCTCTTTACATGCAGCTCTTCATAACTGTGCTGACTTTTGTGGATTTACAATAGTATTTTCCTTTTAACATTTTTTCCTCCCTGGTTGGTGGGTGAAAGCCTGCACAAAACAATAAGGGAAACTGACTCGTGCTCTGATACTGCAAATATTTATGCATATGAGTAACTTTTTTTCAGATGAGTAGGCCTATTGAGATCAAACTGATTACTCATTAGCATAAAGTTACTCACATAAGTGTTTCAGGAGTGGAAGGAAAAAAACCCTGTTAGCTTCAAGAGCTTTGACTCAGGCCCTAAATGAATAAAGGAGAAACAATTAAACAAGTGCTGTCAAATGCATAAAGAAAGAAACTTGTGGAGAGAAAAAGAGAAATCTTTTTTTTTCCATTCAACTTCTCTCAATACACTATTCAATCAGAAGTCTCATTTTTAAGTAGGCAGTGCCCATTAAAGTAATTGAAATAGGAGCTTAAAATGGAAGTGCCATCTCAAGCGTAAGCATAATATTATGTTATTAGTATAACACAATCAAAACACAGATCAGATTTCCAGATCTTTAAAAAACAACAAGAAAGATTGTATCCCATTAATGCAGTGTCAGTTTCTGAATGTGAACAGAAATTTTCCTGTATGATGACAGTACATAGAAGCAGGTTTGCATTATTTTGTAAAATGTAGACCATTTTCACCACTAGAGGTTCCACATGATCCATACATGTCTCTGTGACATCTGAGTCTCAATGTCCATCTCTTCTGCCTGGTTTATGGTGCTGTTAGACTCAAACAAAAAACATTATTTATGCCATTTTTTTTCTTAATTCATATTTCTCCTTCCATAAGAAACCCCGGATTGCTATCCATAAAGATAACTGGTTTTGTTTAGTTTAACATACATATAGGTAGAATTTTCCTGCAGAATTTTTGAAGGGTAAAAACATCCTGAAAATCAGGTTTTCAGTTGAAAAATTTCAGTTTCCACTTTATTTGTTTTTACTTCAAATGCCTGGTTTTTAGACCAAAAATTGTGGGTTTTTAAGAACTTTTCTGGGTTTTCTCCACCCGCTTTTCTCTCTTTGTTACACTTCTCTTTCCCAGCCCCTGCACACACACTTTTTTCTGCTAAAAGGGAGATAAAGGTCAAACTGTGAGAAAGTGGGGAAATCTTAATAGTAAAAATTCACAAAAAGTAGTTTTTTCTCCACAGTTTCCTGATGGTTTTGCCAATTGTAAAACAGTTACTAAGTGTTTGAAAAGCAGGGGGAAGGGAGGGTAAACCCACAATTTTGAAACAAAAGTGTTCATTTTTTTCCAAATTTTGCCAATTCAATTTTTTTGTCAAAAACCTAAATTTCTCTGCTTAAAAAAATTGTTTTTTTTAATAAAACTGAAACTTCTTCTTTTCCCTTTATGCTGCTTTTCTTGGTGAGGGTCGCGGCGGCAGCATGGAGAGTAGGGAGGACCAGATCTCCTTTTCCTCCCCAACAGGTTCCAGCTGCCCCTGAGGGATTCCCCAGTGTTCCCAGCCCGGAGATATCATCCCTCCAGCATGTCCTGGGTCAGCCTCAGGGCCTATGCCCAGTGGGACATGCCCAGTATAGTTCCAACAGAAGCCTCCCAGGGGGCATCCTTATCAGGTGCCCAAACCACCTGAGCTGGTGCCTCTCAATCTGGAGGAGTAGCGGCTCTCCTCTGACGCCCTCCCATATAGCCGAGCTTCTCACCCTGTCTGGAACAGTAAGGCCAGCCACCCTGCAGAGAAACCTCATTTCCACTGCTTGTACCTGCAACCTCATCCTTTCGGTCATTACCCAAAGTTCATGACCATAGGTGAGGATGGGGAAGTAGAGTGACCTGTAAACAGAGAGCTCTGTCCGAGAACTCAGCTCCCGCTTCACCACCACGGATCGGTACAGTGCCTGCATCACTGCTGCTGCTACACCAATCTCCTCTGAGGACCGTTACCTTGTGGTGGTGGAGGGGCTTGTGTGTTCCAACAAACCCCAGGGCTATATCGTCTGGAGCCCAGTGCTCCTGGTAGGGTCACCGTAGGCAGACAGGTCTGGGGGGAGGTTCCAGACTAAAAATGATCCACGTCAAGACCCTCTTGAAAGCCCAAAATGACCATGTGAACTTCGCCTGGACTAGGGATACCCGAACCTACCCCTGGGGGTGGAGTCAGGCGAGCATCTGGTGGTCAGGCTACCCATGTGTCCCAGCTGGGCCCAGCCCCGAAAGGCAATGTGGACCCAGTGATGAGCTGCCAAAATCTTAACAACCGGTTCCCTCCTCACCCCCTGAGGGGGTCGTGGCCCACCCCCGCCCCCTAGGGACTCCTGCCTCATCCAACCCCCCGTGTTCCGTGACGCCTCCCCCAGACCCCTGCCCCATCCACCCCCCTCCCCGTCCCCTGACTGCCCCCAGAACTGGGCAGGAGGGTCTCATGGGCCACCATAGTGGGTGCCCACCCCACCCCTAAGAGCCAGAGAGACCTGCCGGGGGGCGAGGTGGGGAGTCCCGGCAGTGCTTACCTGGGGCAGCTCCCAGGAAGCATCCGGCAGGTCCCTCTGGCTCCTAGGGGCGGGGGAGCATAGCTAGGGGGGGAGCAGGGGGAGCAGCTGCTCCCCCCAACTGATCACATCAAAAGTGGCGCTTTAGGCGCCGACTCCGTGGGTGCTCCGGGGCTGGAGCACCCACAGGGAAAATTTGGTGGGTGCAGAGCACCCACCGACAGCTCCCCACCCCGTGCCCGGCCCCAGCTCATCTCCGCTCTGCCTCCTCCCCTGAACACGCCGCCCCGCTCTGCTTCTCCGCCCCCTCCCCCGGCTTCCCGTGAATCAGCTGTTCGCGTGGGGGGGCTGAGAAGCAAGTGGCGGCTTCACGCTCAGGCCCAGGGAGGCGGAGGTGAGCTGGGGCGGGGAGCGGTTCCCCTGCGTGCCCCTGGGTTACCTGCTGCAGCACCGGTGGCCCTCCTCGCGCTCCCCCCCCCCCGCCCCAGCTCACCTCCACTCCGCCTCCGCCTCCGCCTCCCTAGGCCTGAGCGCGAAGCCGCCGCTTGCTTCTCAGCCCCACCCCCACCCCCACCCCCCGGCTTCCCGCGCGAACAGCTGATTCGCGGGAAGCCAGGGGGAGGGGGCAGAGAAGCAGAGCAGGGTGGCACGTTCAGGGGAGGAGACGGAGTGGAGGTGAGCTGGGGCCAGGGGTGGGGTGGGGAGCTGCCGGTGGGTGCTCTGCACCATTCAAATTTTCCCCGTGGGTGCTCCAGCCCCGGAGCACCCATGGAGTCGGCGCCTAAGGCGCCACTTTTGGCCGGTTGTTAAATTTAGAAGCCCTTTTAGAACCGGTTGTCCCTCGTGGGACAACCAGTTCTGGACAACCGGTTCTGAAAGGGCTTCTATATTTAACAACCAGTTCTAGCAAACCGGCTCCAGCTCACCACTGTGTGGACCCATTTAGTGGGCTCGTCGCCCATGAGGCGAAGATGAGGATCAGGTGCGATGCCAGAATGGTAGCAGGAGAGACGGACCATGCAATGGAACTGGCCCTCAGCAATGGAAAAAAATAAAACTGAAACTTTTTGTTGGCAAATTTTAGACTGATTCTATTAGAAAGCCAGGTGTTAAAATAGGGGATGAAGGATAATGGTATGTATTTTAAGTGTGTATGTATAATGATATGTATTTTATATAATCTATTTTTATAGTGTGTCCATCACTGTAGCAGCTGAATAAATACTTCTGAATTTACCAAGGTGCAAATGTAAACACAATGTGTGACAAAGACCCAAGATAAGACACAAAAATATTATTCCTGGTGGAAACTTAATATGCTATGGGTTTAATTCTATTAGCGTAAATGGCCGCAGTGCACTAATTCATTGTTTCTGATGTAAATAATATTTCAACAATAAAACTGAGGGAACGCCAAATTTGTGTGAATGTGGTTTTGGGAATAAAATTAGGTACACTTGACAGTTATGGCTAGGTACCAAATACAGATCTGTCTCTGGACTGTGAAAAGGATGTCTTTTATATCTCCCACCCTTGTTTCCCCTCAGGCCTTGCCAAGGCCCTAAACTACAATCATGTTTGCCTTTAGGACTACATTTCCCAGCAATCCCTAAGAAGAGTTCCATTCCACCCTGTTTATGGAGTGTTAGTCTTGGGCCTTAAAAGCAGTAGCAGTATGAGATTTTCCCCCAGGCTGCCGCTGCCTCACTTACTACGCCCTTGGTCCACCAGGTTTTGTTCCTGGAATGGAGACATTCTATAGATAGAGCTAAATCTGAGTTGCAGGTGCGGCGTCACATATACCAAAACTCTTGAGAAATGTTAAAAGGAAGTATGGGAAAGAGAGTTCTTTGGTTGCTGGATCAAAATTGCTTTGTTAATAAATTCCTCAGCTGTATGTGTTTTAGGAGTGTGGTGAAGGTCTTTGGACAATTTAAGTATGTCATCTTTTATCAGAAAAGTTTTTCAAAATCACGTCATTAGGTTTTAACGCTAGTTGCTCTGCGAGATTTTCTCCAATGTTATTTACGTGGCACTATTCACAGGGGAGGTCAACTGAAAAAAGCCCCCAAAACAATACTATTTTGAGCCCGAACAGCGAAAATTGCATATTTGTACAGGAGATCTTGTTGTAAGTTATATGTTCCCAAGCCAGAGTGTTACATGTGATTCCCTGAAACCACAGTAGAGTATGACTCAGAAGGAAGGAGCCAAAATATTTTTTAGGGTTAAGAAAGCAGCCTCCTCATTTGGATGTTGGAAGATAACTGCAGGAAGATCATATTTTTTTCTTATTAATCAAAGTGTGTTAAGTAGCTCCAAGCTTTCTGTGCTTCCTGCCTTTGTTATGTCTGTCTCTAGAAGACACAGCATAGGATTTTTTCTCACTGTAATCTCTGCCAGACTGGTTCAGAAATGCAAGATTTTCCCATCAGCCCTTTGGATTATCATTTGTCAGGCCATGTCAAATACCACTAGCAGGACAAGATGGATTGGAGGGAGCTATGTTTAGGCTGGCCATAAAGGCAGACTGTCCTTCCAGATTTTGTTAGCTATTACTGGAATTAGCAATAGGGTCAGTGAACTCAAAAACGCAAGTGCTTCATGTGTACAAAATCTGCTATAATATCACACTTTGTCTGGGCATAGTGTAATGCATTATTTCAACCTTTTCCCCCCTTGTGCCTCCCTGTCAGATAGGAACCCACTACTCACTTCTGTTGATATCTAGCTTTTGTAAAACAGTAAAGATGCATAGTGTGTGGGGCCAGAGCTAGCTGTAGCCAGAATCCTATATGTTCCCTAAATTATTTAGCCCCCATGTAACACCCTAATGGTAAATAATTCATCTGCCTCCTAGGTGTGTGCACCCTTTAAGTATTTATACTCTGTTACGGTGATTTTCAGTGGTCACCCACCTCCCTTAGGCACCTTTAAGGCTGACATTTTCAATCTTTACTCATAAGAAAATCCCTCCAGCCCCTGATTGATTGAACTCCTTCCAATTAGTCAACATCTTTCTGGCAATGAGATACCAAAGACAGAACGTATATTTTTCCAGATATCATCTCATTCAGGCTCTTGAGAGAGGATCCTATCACCACCGTGCTCTGTGACATGGTATCTCTCAGGCAGTGTCTTAACTGCAACAGAGGTGTGGTTTTATGTCAAGCTAACTCTTGCCTAGAAGATGAACCCTGGGTAAGCAGCCCAGAATGACACTGACCCTTTCTGCAGATCTAAAAGTTATGGAGGTTTCTTGCTGGATCATTCACAGAATAGTTGGATAATGTTCTTTCCAGACAGGATGCTTAGATACCAAAGGTGACAGATGCTTTGGAATGTATGATTAATGAGCCCGATTTTTCAGAGGTGCTAAGCACCTGCAGGTTCCATCAGCTGCAGTTATGAGTGCACAGTGCCTCTAAAAGAATCAAGCACGATCCCCTTGGATTACAGTGGCACCGAGAGGTTCCAGTTAGCATTGGGGACTCACTCTGCTAGACAGTGTACATTCTTACAGAAAGACACAGTCCCTGCCCTGAAGAATTTACTGGCTAAGAGCATGATTCATCTTCCATTAAAGTTAACCAGAGTCTTTCCATTGATCTTAACTGGCTTGTTGGTCTAGGAGTATGATTCTCGCTTAGGGTGCGAGGGGTTCAAATCCTGGATGAGCCCATTTTTAGGCGACCATATGGCCTAGTGGAAAGAGCACTGAGCCAGGATTCAGGAGAGCTGGATTCTATTCCTGTGACTGGCCTTCTGGGCACTTCTCTCTTGGGTGAGGGATAGCTCAGTGGTTTGAGCATTAGCCTATTAAACCCAGGGTTGTGAGTTCAATCCTTGAGGGAGCCATTTAGAGATCTGGGGCAAAAAGAAAAAAAAATTGGATGATTTAGTTGGGGATTGGTCTTGCTTTGATCAGAAGATTGCACTAGATGACCTCCTGAGGTCCCTTCCAACCCTGATCATTTATGATCTTAAGGGTATGGGATCAAGCCCTAAATATTTAGTATTTGTTCCCAGTCCCATTTCCATATCTTTTTCTATGCTGCCAGCTGCTTCCCCATCCCAGTTCAGCAAGCCACCAGCCTCTCTGCATTCAAATCCCTCCCTAAAGTCTCACTTGTTCCAGAATGCCTACAACCAGTAAGGTTAAAGATGGAAAATAATCCAGTTATTACCTCTTCTGAGCTTCCCAGTGAGTCCTCTTGTTTCTGTGTGTGTCTTTTAGACTATAAACTGTGAGCTAGGAATATCTTCATTTTGTGTCTTGTACAACCATTAAATGATAGTAGCCGTAGTAATAATAATCAATAATTAATAAATAGGTAACTACAGTTCCTGAATAAAGGGAATAACAAGCAGAGGAAGTAGGTTCTGATCACTGTGTCCTTAGCAGGAAGGACATAAGCAAAGAGACCAATAACAACCTCACAACATGCATTGCAGTCATAAGATTCAGCCACTAGAGATCAGGCATTTATATTGGTTAATTATCTCCCAACTGCACACTACTAATTTATTTTCTCTTTTTTGTGATTGTCTCTGGCTGGACAGCCATGTCTGAGTTGAACTTTTATTTTTGCAATTACAATAAGCAGTTACTAAATCCAATACAGTAAAAATATTTATAAGCATATGATCAGTATACTTACAAATAGGCTAAACCAGGGGTGTTTAGACCAATATTGGTTGGCTCCAGCGTAGTCAGGCAGGTATTAGTAATGAACCCTTTAAGAGTTTACCTTTAGCAAAAGCTAGTTTGAAGCAGTTTCTCCCTGCTACTTTCCTTCCTTCAAGACCTTCTCTTATTTTCTCCCCCACCTGCTCCCCACTCCCTGCCATCCTTGCTTGCACAGCAGTACAGTGGGAAACTCTGGGTTTTTTTTCTTTTGAGACAATTTCCCTTTGTCTTGTTACTGCAGCTGTTTTTACTTTATTAGTTACTTTTAAAACCATACATCCTTCTCACACTACAGGTAACACTACTTACTATTCTCATGGCCTTCATTTACTTGCTAATTAGGGCCTTTTCCATACTGGTCACAAACTGTAAGAGAAAATGTTACTTTCTTAACCAAACTTAAGCTAACTTTTATTATTGTTAATTATTATTATTTTATTTATGTATTTATTTATGCATTTATTTATTAATTATCCTACAAACACCATTTAGGCAGGGCAGATGCCTTTATACATTTTTCCCTCATGCTCCATTTCTATGGGGACCAGGCTGTGGTCTCCAAAAAGCTTGAGGTTATGTCAGAGTCCAGCATTCTACTCAAAATGTAGATAAAATGTACAGAAGGTGTGCCAATATACTCATAATATGGAAAAGAAACCAAAATGCTTTCCATTCATACTATTTTTCATAAATAATTGTTATGAATGTAGCATATGTAAAACAGGAAACTTCAAATAAAATAAAATAAAATAAGTACCGTGTCTCCTACCTTTTGTTAGTTCTTTGCTTTTCTTGTTTATAAGGTTGAGGAACTGTCCCTTAGAATGGACATTTTCCTTCCTTCTGTATATTTTTATTTCTATTATATCTATTTCTATCTCTATTCTATCTGTATATATATTTCAGTTATATATTCCTCACAAGATTCTTTTTTCCCTTTATATTTTTCTCTGTGTTTTCTTCATTTTTGTCTCCTCTATGCTCTTTTCTTCTGGAAAATCTCTCTTCCTCTCTTCCATGAATACCCAATTTTTTTATTATTATCAAACCTAATGCCCCTCCACACTCTGAAATGACTCATCACTCCTGTCCTTTCTCCAGTTTCTGCCTCCCCTGCTATCCTCCACTTCCAGTTTACCCTATGTCATATGACAAGGGTAAAAAAAAATCAATTTTCTTTTAATACTGAACAAAGAACTTTATTAGAATAAGAGAAACAATAATAAAGTAGCAACTGGCTACTTCCAAACTCAGCTTTCTGGTTCTCATCCAGCCTATTCATTCCAGCGGTCACACTGCCTGCTCCTCACCTCCCTGTCCCAGCTTTGAGGTGGCAGTAGCTGCTGCAAGATCCATCTAAACAAGTTCCCTTTCTGCAACAAACCCGTTTTTAAGGATTTCCATCCATTTTGACCTTTTGGACAGGACACTGATCTGAGGCGTGCCTTCTCTCCTGTTGACCAATTATGTACAACTGAGGTATTCCTGGGGCTTGAAAAATGAAGAATCTATAGTGCAGCAGGTTGATCACAACATAATATTTTATTGAAGCTCGTAGGCAGAGAAAAACTATCCAGGTTGTCTTGAGAAGATAACATCCATGTTGATAGAAGGCGCTCCCTTCAACACTTATGTGCTTAAAGAAATGGGGCTCGATCATCTTTCCATTGTTATTAAGGAATTATTTTAAAGAGGGTCATCACTGGTGAAGATTTTTTTAAGACACCCTGAAATAGGGGTATTTTCACCTATGTCTAATATACACAGTTTATTCCATGGTGTGATGAGGATGTTAAAAGCCTGAGAAGTAAGACTGTAGAGGCTGTGTCATAGAGTAATTTAGGATAATTTTGTCATAGGACCAGAGTATATGTGATAGAGAAGCTGGGGAGTGTTGACACCTCCAACATTTTGCACTCTGTTACTTTAGTTGAGTAGAATTTTGCTGGAATCCAACAGTATAATATATTTAAGATTTTTATTTAGAGTTAGCAGGGAACGGATGAAAACATTAGTGTGACATTGTTGACATATCATAGCCCAGTTTTCTTCCCATAGGGACTAAGCTCTTCGTCCTAACCTTCTGGAAAGGGGCAGATTATATACAGATATTTATTGAGCTAATAGCAGCAATTGCACGCAAAATGAGCTTTGGCCCCAAAGTTGACAATCATGTCTTCTAAAAGTGACGAGTTGTTTCTGCAGCATAGGGTTAATTCCATGGAAAATGCCATGGACAAAGGAACTGATGGGAGTCTAACTGTAAGGTGAAAGGAGAAGAAACTTCGGATAGAACATCAACTTTTTCTTAACCACCATGTGACGTTGCACCCCATAATTCTTTATAGAAATATGCTTATGAGTGTAAATGTGACATAACTGGAATATGTTTTATGCTAGATATGCCATGTAACATACCTTTGCAAAGGTTATGTTCTACTGAATATATTCATCCTATTTGTATGCATGTATCATTTTTATATCTGAAGTTATGAGAGTTAGGCTTGTGTTTAAAGTGTTTGCTGTAGGAAGCACAAAAGGCAGATTTGGTCAACATAGTGTGAAGGGGTTATTCAAGTAATTGGGAGTACTTATCTAACAATGGACTTTGGGGAGACGTCAATCCACATCTGAGCTTTCCTGGGAACATTCAAAGTAACATGTAAACAATGATGTTGGCCTGCAAAAAGCTGAATCATTCATAGACATGTGACTTGCCTAGGTGGCTAGAGAGGTGGGACAAGAGAAAGACTATATAAACCCCTGGAAACTCCTCCATTTTGTCTTCAGCTGGCTCAAGAGATAGCCTCTCCACCCCAAAGAGATGCCTGAAAGAAACTGGAACAAAGGACAGTAACTACCTGGGTGTGAGTGATTGCTGGACCCAGACTAGGAAGGAGTCTAGTCTGTGAAAGAAGCTTATTGGAACATCTCTGAGGGTGAGATTTACCTGCATTTAGTTTCCTACTGTATTAGGCTTAGACTTGCTTGTTTTATTTTATTTTGTTTGGGAATTTACTTTGTTCAGTCTGTTAGTACTTGGAACCACTTAAATCCTACTTTTTATATTTAATAAAATCACTTTTTACTTATTAATTAACCCAGAGCAAGTATTAATACATGGGGGAGCAAACAGCTGTGCATATCTCTCTATCAGTGTTATAGAGGGTGAACAATTTATGAGTTTACCCTCTATAAGCTTTATACAGAGTAAAATGGGGTTTGGATCCCATTGGGAACTGGGTATCTGGGTGTTGGAGACAGGAGCACTTCTTAAGCTGTTTTCAGTTAAGCCTGCAGCTTTTGGGGGATATGGTTCAGACCTGGGACTGTGTTTGTAGCAGGCTAGCATTTCTGGCACAGCCAGGCAAGGTATTGAGTCCCAAGCTTCCAGGGAAAATGGGCTTAGAGGTAGTCTCAGCACATCAGGTGGCAGTCCCAAGGGGGTTTCTGTGACCCAACCCATCACACACCACTGGATGGAACATGACATAGGGCCACCTAGGAGCCACTGAAGTCTCACTCAGTTGCAAAAGCCAAATCCTCCAGCTGCTGCTTCTCAAGTAACCATTTTATTTTAAGCTGCCACCCAAGTTCCACATTTTCCTTATTTGGCTCTCTCAACACCCATTTCATGCTCTTTTTCAACTTGTCTTACATGACTCTCTCTTAAGTCCCTCTTTATATGACTCATCCCATGCCTTCCTACCCCTTTTCCAGGCCTCACTCTTCACTATCTTGCACTCTCGCCCACCCATGCTTCTCCTTGACTGTCTTGTGTTCCTTTCCTAGCTCACAGCTCTCCACATCAGTCTCACGCCCTTCCTTGTCTGTCTCCCACCTAGAGCTCAGCAAGTAATTGATTTTTCAGTTCAGCGGCTGAAGTGAAAAATCCTTCCCAAATTTTTTTGGGACAAACTGAAATGGAAATTTTGGGGGTTTTCTCATCAAAGTGAAATACAATGAATAAATAATAATAATTAATTGCAATAATAATTTTGAGTCAAACAAAACATTTATTTGACGTAAAACATTTTTTTCAGTTTTTTAATTTGTTACATTTTTGGGTGATTACCACTTTAAAAAAAACATTTAAATAAATCTAGCTAAATTTTGAAACAAAGCATTGTTTTGAAGCAAAAGGTCAAAGCATTTCATTTTGAAAATGTCAAAACAAACTGTTTTGGCTTTCAATTATTTATTTTTTTCATTTGTTATTTGGTCACAACCATTGCCCAAAGTGGACCAAAATTCATAGCTAGTTTTGATCACCCCAAAACTACATTTTTCAGTGAATAAACTATTTGACAAAAAAAATGTCACCCAGCTCTACTCCCACTCTTGCACAGCATCTCAATCTTATGCCCTTCACCCCTTCTGCAACTTCTTACTCATCTCCCTCCCTTCCTCTTCATATCTCATGCTTCTTTCTACCATCCTTGCCCATCACCCTTTATTGCACCCACCTTTACTTTGCAACACACCCTTTTTTCTCAGCCCTGCTCACACCTTCCCTTGCCCATCTCATGCCCCACAGTCCATTGTCTATCCCGCATCATACCCCAACTCCCTGCTCATCCTTTTCAGTGCCTAGCTTGTACACCCCACCACCACCACTGCCTCTCTAATTCGCCCCCCTTTCCACCCATCTTGCAGTCCTTGTTGGATCTGTTGTGAGTTGTTACAAACTGTTGTATAGGGGAATAGGGGCTAGCATGTGTGAATTGGAGTTTGGGGATGGAGGGGAAACTCTTGCTTCAAGGAAATGCCTTCGCTGCACTGAGCCTGGGTAATTGGCACCCAGGTCTTAGCACCCAGAGTAGCCTAGCTGGGGGATGAACCGCCACATTGCAACACCACGTCTGAATCACTATGTCCTCTTCGGGGTTGGGCTCCCACGTGTGTCACTAGGACCTGTGCAGGGACATACCGCAGTTGGTTATACTGCAGTAAGCTAAGCCACTCTGTGAGTCTTTCCCAGTGAATTGTGGAGATCTTGTCTGTCCTTTGAGGCACATGGGGGGAATTGTGGGAAGGCACTGGAGTCCTGAGAGGGGCTTAGCCTGCCTCCTCACTGCAAAGTGATTGGGTAAACCCCCAGCTGGGGCAGCTAGCACCACCCCACTGGGGTGAGAGGATTGGGGGGGGAGGAGTGATGGGGTGACATCCCAAGAAGAGCATGAGTTAACTCTACAGGGAAGACACAGGGTGTGTGATGCAATGGCTCAGGCCGACCTGTTCAGCTCAACCTGAGCAGAACAGGTGCTGAAGGGACAGCACCCTCCCTCCCCCACCTCAACCGCCTCCAATCCCCCAGGAGTACAATCAGCCCTCCCCCCTGCATCACGGGGTCCGTGGGACACCCCCTCCCCCTTAGCAGGACCCCAACCCTCCCCTCTGCACCACGGCGGCCGGGGGGGACCCCCAACCCTGCCCTTTGCCCATGGAGATCGGCGAGACCCCAACCCTTCCCCATCACCACCAGGAGCCAGGGGGCCCCGCCCCTCCCTGGCATCACAGGGTGCAGCTGCTCGGGTCCGAGCCGTCCCCTCCCCCGCAGCCGGCCTGCAGCGCCGATGCCCGGGATAGGGGCGGTGGGAGCGCGGTGCAGGCACCGGCCGAGGAGGAGCCCCAGGAAGGGCCCCGAGGCCGAGCCGGGCCAGGCCGGGGCCGCCATGGACGCAGCGATCTGGATCTATCAGTTCCGGCTGATCGTGCTGGGCGACTCCACCGTGGGCAAGTCCTGCCTCCTGCACCGCTTCACCGAGGGCCGCTTCCCGGGGCCGCTGCACTGCGACCCCACCGTGGGGGTGGACTTCTTCTCCCGCCTGGTGGAGATCGAGCCCGGCAAGCGGGTCAAGCTGCAGCTGTGGGACACGGCGGGGCAGGAGCGGTTCAGGTACGGGCGGCTCGCCTCGCTCCCGGCCTCCTTCCAGCGCCTCTGCCTCCCCGCCCATCCCCGCGCCGCCCCGGACCGCGCTCCTGTCTCCCCGCCCATCCCCGAGCCGCCCCGGGACCCCACCCCTGCCTCCTCGCCCAGCGCCAGGACCCTGCCCCTACCTCCCCGTGCTGCCCCGGGACCACCTGCCTCCCCGCCCATTCCCGTGCAGCCCCGGGACCCTGTGCCCGCCCCTGCCTCCCCATTCCACCCCCAGGATCCCGCCTCTGCCTCCCCCTGCTGCCCTGGGACCCCCTGCCTCCCCGCCCATCCCCCCGCCACCCTAGCACCACGCCTGGGACCTCCATCCTGCCCCCTACCCTTTCCCGATCATTCCTGTGCCTCCCCTGCACCGCACCCCATACCTGGGACTCCCCCATCGCCCTCCAGTCTCCACAACACACCTTGGACACACCCTGCTGCACCCTGATCTCACCCGGGCCTCCCACCTGCTGCTCCTCCCCTGCATAGACCTTAGTGCTCCCTATTCCCCCCCATTCCTGGGGACCACACTGTCCCCCTAGCTGGTTACACTGCTTTCTAGGGTCTCCACTCTCCCTGGAACTGCCTGTAACCACAGGAACTCACCTCCACCCCAACCCCCACACTCCTGTCCTTCATCACACACTTCCCAGTCCAGCCACTGGGACACCCCTCCTGTCTCTCCTCCCTCTGGAGAAGGCAAAGCCAGGCATCCCTCTTTCCCCAAAGGCACACCCTCCTCTCTGGCCCTCCCCTTCACACTAGGTGACAGCTCTCCCGCCACCCCAGCCCACCCATACAGAAGGGATGAATAGTGCCATTGTCCCATCTCTTTACCCCTCCATCTCTGCCCCACACCTCCACTGGGAGTAGCAATTCCCTCTCCCTCATCTGCCTCCTCCCTTGCAATAGGGGATCTTTACTCCCTGCCTCCCCCCAGTCTCTTACTTTCTCACCACCTTAAAGCTAGTCCCCTCCCCCATCTCTCCTTCCTCTGCAGTAGGGGGGAAGCTAGCCCCCTCCCCAGTCCAAGGAGCTACCACCTGTCAGTTGTACCAGTGCTAGAGCCATAGTGTAGACACCTTGCTGTCTGGACCGTTGGTTACCTGTCTTCTCTAGTGCCCTTTAATGCCTTCACACTCCCAGTCCTAACCTGGGCTCTCTCCCCTCTACTTTGGCCCACTCCTGGAGAGTCTCTACGTGCACCCTGGGCTGTGGGCGTCTGCCCTGCCGCTCCGCGCTGAGCTCCCTCCCTGGCCACTGCCGGCTACAAAAGGGAGCAGCACCAGCGGTGGGCTGAGGCGGCGGCGCAGCTGCTGCCAGAGGAGGCGTACCCATAATGGCAGCTCTTCCCCTGGCACCCACCACAGGGGAGGCAAAGGGGCTTCCTGGACCTGAGAGGGGCCTGGCCCCTAGGAGCACATGAAGTGATGGTGCCGGGTGAGTGTGCTGCCAGGGGGAAAAGGGGGGCCCCTCCCCCAGAGCTTGCTGCTGCCAGGTGGGAGAGGGCTGGGGGGACTATGGAGTCTTCCTCTCTGTCCCCAGCCCTAGGGCAGCCTGCCTGTACCCAAAATTCCTCAGCCCCAGCCCACCCCAGATCCTGCACCCCTAGCCAGAGCCCTCAGCCCCCGCACCCTAACCTTCTGCCCCAACTCTGAGCCCCCTCCTGCACCGTGAACCCCTCATCCCCAGCCCCATCCCACAGCCCTCACCCTGCACCCCAACCCTCTGCCCTAGCCCTGAGCCCCCTCCCACACCCCAAACCCCTCACCCCCAGCCGCATCCCCCCATACCTCCCCACATTGTGCAATAAAGGGAAACTGTACTGTTTCCCGTCCATTTTTACATAATTTTAAAATATATATATCAGCTTTCCAGGCAGGTATAGGGAGGGGGCGGGACTTGGACCCATTCTGGACACCACCAAAAATTATACAAACCTGCCACCCCTGAAAGTAACCAGCAACTTTCCTGGACTTGCATGAGTCAGAAGTGCATAAATATTTTTTGATGAGTCAGGCCTCTCCAAGATTAGTGCAGGATTCACTATTGATAACAACAGCCTCTTAATGTTTTTCAACTTTTTAGTATTTTCCTACAAACAAATGTAAAATACTTATAAACACATGCCTAATAACTAGTAGTCGTTGAATTTTGATTTTGCTGGCAAAGGGCCAATATGTCCAATGACAAGACTATTAGTGGACTCAAAGGGGTGTAAATAAAATACCATTTGAAATCAAATAATAGCCATCATTTAACATGATGATGCTCAGGGGATATGCAATGATGAGTCATGCATGCCGTTGCTTTGACTTTTACCCACTAGTGTACAGGATGTGTGTATTCTCCAATACCCAGCAGATACTTACCAGAGGAAATACTGTTAAATATATTTGGTTTGCTAATAGACATTTCTTGACAGTTGGCATGCACAGAAATTATGAAAGCAATTATTGTGTTTAGCCTTTTAAATCTATTCAAGCATGTTATAAATAGATTACTAAAATATAAACAGTATGTTGGAAACTTGTATATTCTGTCCTCTGTTCATTACACTTAAATGAAGAAAACTGCAGATCAGGGATCGGCATCCTTTGGCACGGGGCCCATCAGGGAAATCCGCTGGCGGGCTGGGATGGTTTGTTTACCTTCAGCGTCTGCAGGTTTGGCTAATCGCTGCTCCCACTGGCTTCAGTTTGCCGTTCCAGGCCAGTGGGGGCTGCGGGAAGTGGCGCGGGCTGAGGATGTGCTGGCCGCCGCTTCCCACACTCCCCATTGGCCTGGAACGGCGAACTACGGCCAGTGGGAGCTGCGATCGGCCGAACCTGCGGACACTGCAGGTAAACAAACTGTCCCGGCCCTCCAGCGGATTTCCCTGACGGGCCACATGCCAAAGGTTGCCGATCCCTGCTGTAGATCATAATCAAACTATAGCCTTCCGGAGATTAGAAGATGCCAAAAGGTCTAGGATGCTTTTGTTGTAGCAATAAAAATGACCAAGCAGTTTATAGGTCTGTTTCTCAAGTCTGCTGCAGCTCCTTTGCACTGTCCCACTGGTGCATTAAGGCTGGCTTAATACACTCCCAGAGGATTTCCCTGTGTAAGGGGAATCCACAGTAGTTATACGCCAGCCCCCCTGCTGGTCCCAAGCATGGGGACATCCCCAGAGAAGAGTACATTTGGATGGTGTACTTGCCACCACCACCCTATTCAAATCTCTTTCCTTCTTCTACATCCTATGGTAAAACTTCTGAGAAAGTTATTGGATCTGCCAGTGGTGTCTTGGGATTGGGATCTGATTCTAAGTAGGCTCATGGAAACACCATTTACATTTCTGAGGAGTGCATTACTTTGCATTACTTTTCAATTAAAGTGGCGTGGTTTCTACTACTTCTGCAAAGTGGGTAAGCAAGTTGCAAGCCTGGATGGCTCCTTACACTGAGATCAGATAATACAGTGATGGACACAGTGTTATTATTACTAATTTATTTGTATTGTGGTAGCATCAAGGGGCTGCAATCATGGACCAGGACCCCGTTATGCCAGGTGCTGTCCAAAGAGAACGAAAAGATAGCTCTACCCAAAGAAGTTTACAACCTAGGGGACAAGAACCTAGATAGACTATGTTTAATGAAGATAAAGTGGTTATTCACCGAGTATTTCTGACCAAGATGGGATAAGATTTAACCTAAATTAGTTAATTTCTTTGCCTACCTTTTTTCCTAAGCCTTACACTCTGCCAGGGAAGCTAGCTTCAGAAAGTCTGTTTGTGGACTCTAAGAAAAAGTCCAAGGAGAGATGATCTATGCTCACAAGCCATCCAAGTGGATTTAGTATTGCCTATAGTCAAGTTTGTTATGACAAATTATTTGTACCAGGGAGATTATGGGATGTTTTAAAGCTCATTCTACCAGAGTGTTAACATCAATAGCTTCCCTGTAAAGTGTTTCGAATTCTGATATTGCCACTTGTTGCGCCGTTTATTTTTTCACAAAATTATTCTTGGTTCTGAGACTCAGGCTCATGCCCAGATCAGGAGAGCACTGCTTCTGTCTTTATTGAATTAAGTATTCACCAGCAAGCATTAGCAGACAACTTCAATAGGAGGGCTAATTTACTATAGCAAGGATCTGCAGAGACAATTTTATGATAGAGAAAAAAAGGTTACTTACCAGTAACTGCAGTTCTCAGAATTTTTTTGCCTATGCCCATCCATGCTGACCCCACTTCTGTGGAGTGTCTTTGCTGAATTAGATGAAGCTAGGAGAAACTCTGTATTTATTAGGGGTGGTGCTTTTTATAAAGGCCTCAGGTCAATGGTGCTAATGTTCCAGAATGGTCATACTGCTTTGGAATAGTATGTTCAGAACCACATGAAGACTATGGATGTTGAAAGGCAACCATATTGTCTTTGGCCTCATTTATTCTTCCAGAACTCCGCTGGCTCAGCTTTGGAAATGCATATCTTTTATAGTTAATCTCTTATGAAGGTTTTTGAACATTTTATTAATGTTAGCATTCTTCATTTCTACACACACACATCCCAGCTTTACTTATTTCAGGTAATAAGAAAGAGGTACCGACAGAGATACAGGTGTCAAAGAGGAGGCACTAAGACATTTTGATAAAAAGCAACAAGACACCATGGTTTGATGGCATTTATACAACAGAATGTAAATTGGGCACTCCTATTTACTCTCTTATAATACAAGAACAAAGGTCTATTAAATTAGATTGAAAGATGTCATATTTAAAACTGATAAAATAAATACTTTTTTACACAGTGCATAATTAACCTGTGTAGCTCACTGTCACAAGATATCATTGAAACCAAGTGCGTAGGCTTGGTGAGAAAAGAGTTCTTGTACCAATTTAACTACTTTGATTAGAGGTGTATATTTTTAATCAAATTAGTTAAATCAGTACAAATCATAGTGTAGATGAAGCTATTTTGGTATAAAGGTGCCTTATAACAGTATAGTTTGTTATCCGTCCCTACACAAATAAGCTATATCAGTTACTTCATTTACCAGTAAAACTGTGTCCACACCAGGGACACTTCAACTATTCTGGTATAATTAAAGTAGTATGATACGTGTATAGACAAGCCCTTGGTAAGATTTTTTAAAGGATTAGATATTTACATGGCTAATAAGAACATCCATAGTAATGTCAAATAGGATAAAACATTATAACAGATATAAGCTTCATGCTTCAAATCATAAATCAACTTCTAATTGACAGGGGTTAGGAAAAACTTTCCCTCTGGGCAAATTTTTTCCATAACTGTCCATCACAGGGTTTCTTGCACCTTTCTCTGAAGCATCTGATACTGGCCACTGTCAGAGATGGGAACTAGATTAATGGACCACTGATGTGATCCAGTATGGCAATCCCTGTGTTCCTATCACATTCTTCATAGCTCTGCATTCTGTTTCTGCAACGTAGAAGGAGCTTCTAGAGAGGAAGTTGGTTATGGAAGGAGATTTTAAGTAAGCAGATCCAACAGGTGAGTCAGAATGTGATTCTGAATTGGGAGCCAATCTTATTATTTGCACAAAATTTGCAAACGTGAGTGACTGAAGTTAGTCAGGCTCCTGAATCCATCCTTAAGTACTAAAACCATGGCCTGGTTTTCAAAGAAGATGAGCAATCCCAGTTCCCATTGAAGTGATACTGTACCAGAGTATATTTGTCTACACATTAAAGCAAAAAAATTAAACTTCCAGGTTAAGTGAGAGGAAACTTTGAACAATCTGTATGTGAAACTCACATGAATCCAGACTGGATAGTTTTTTCACATGACCTTCTCACATATTAACACATTTGTTTTTTTCCTATGCTTGACTGAATGCAAAGGCACCTCGTAGGAACAAATAATTTGCCATTGGCAATGTCAGGACAGAATTTAAGAGAGAATGGATCTGTTGCCAGTTTGACTGAGTAGTGCTTATCACCTGCCTGGTTCAGTAGTGAGTAGGCAGTGTGGACTTTAAATGATTTGTTCAGCCCTCCCTGGGGTTGAACCACTCTTATATAATCTGAGCTGCAGACATACATGCTGTGGGGTGAGTTAAAGACAGAGATTGAACTTGAATGTAGCTTGCCTTGTTGCTCTGAGTTTTTCAGATGTTTACAAGTTTCCATGCAGTTTTTAATACAGATTAAATATAAACTGTGTGAAAGGATATACCTTTATTACTGAGGTAATGGTAAAGGCTCCACAGTTAGGGTCAAAATAGACTACCATCCCCAAACTCACAGCACTTCCTCTTTGAGTAAAGAATGGATTTTCCGTTCACATACAAGTAAATCTGTAAATCAGTTGAAGTTCAAATTAATTAAAAACTGAGTCCTTTAAGAAATTTAGCATGTTTCAATCTTGTCATTGTTCAGAATTATCTTAATAATGGAATAACACAGACTCTTCAACTATCCATACAGTTAAAATGAATTGTAATCTTGTGCATAGGCTGTATTTGAAAAAAATAGACTGAAATTAAACTAAGTTATTAATGATTGTTGTATTCAATTACTATGATTATATAGACTACCGACGGGCTCAGGTAGGGTGCCCAGACAAGTGTGAAAAATCGGGACAGGGGGTGGGGAGTAATGGGAGCCCATATAAGAAAAAGACCCCAAAATCAGGACTGTCCCTAGGACATCTGGTCACCCTAGGCTCAGGTAACTTTTAAGTGGAGCCATTGTGACTGCAGAGGTAAATCAACCAATTACCCCCCTTCTCCTACAGATAATTTGCATGCAATAAGTCTATTGGCTGAAATGAGACAGTGGTATGAAGCAGACTGGACAGTGTGTCGAGTTTTCATTGGTTGATTACGTGACCCAATTATCACTGCTCCCTAAAGATTCTTTGCCTGCATACCAGCTTGGTCATCTCTGCTTGAAAGTCTCCCCATAGCACTGCTGCCTGAGCTCCACTAAGCACCCAGCCAGACCTTCTGGGGAAACTGAGGGAGGAGTGCATGGGGAGCCTTAAACCCCAGAGTCATTGGGATTCTGGCACTGGGTTCCCCAAACCTACTCTCATATTCTGCCTGTCTCATTAACACCACCCTCTAACTCATATATCAATAAGAAATTAAGGGTCAGAGTCACCAGTAAAGTTTGCCTGGTTTTCACTGCTGTGATGCAAAGCCGCTGTACACCTATCTTAACTGGCTAATGCACACTGGCTGTTTTGCTCTGCACTGATGTACCAGTGAATTTGCCTGTAAAAGGTATTTTTTAAATGATTTATGGTTGATATTACATATCATCAAACCATTAGAAATTTCACATGGTCAATTTTGCTTTAGGTTTCTTGTTTAATGTTGTTTGAAATTTTTAATAACTTTTAAATAGCAGGGAAATTCCAAAACTGAAAACTATATTTTGATACAGATAAGGTTGAGAATGTGTATTAGTAGTTTAAGGGTAAAAACATTGCATAGATGTTATAATTATCCTAAAACTATGCATTACAAAGCCAGAATATTATATGAATGCATTCTAGCTTTGTAAAGAATGGGATAATTATACCATCCCTGTAATTTTTTAATTGATTGATACGTACTCTCAAATTTAACTCCATTATAATATAGTTCGTAGGCTGGGAATACAAATAATTCTCTTTCTAAATTAGATAAAGATAAAGCTTTCATTTGGAAAGTTTCCTTCATTTTAGTAAAAATCAGTGAGATCAGAATCAGAAAGAAACTGGTAACTAAATAAGCATGACTCTAAAATGAGCATCACTCTAAGAATACAGTTTGATGTGATTAATATAGCCTCTAATTTATTTTCAGAAACAGTTGTCCAGTGAATAATATCTTATCATTCCTTTCATTTAGAATGACTATCAGGGACATATTTTTTAACCTAATTACTCAGTTTAATCTAAAATGACTTCTGAAGTAAACAATTTCCCCCTTTAGTAAAACCAGTTTAATCAGGATTAATTAACCTACACAAGGATTCCGCTAAATGAGAAGTCATAATTTCAATAAAGCATTTTAGAATCTACATTAAACAATATGCTCTCAATTAAAACTAAAGAGTGTGAAATTATTATTCTTTGGAGGGTCAGTGTGCTGCATGATTTTCTGATGGAGCAATCTCATTTTCAACAGGAAACTGTTGTAGAATACAGAGTTATTTTGTGGGCCTTGTAATTGTAGAATTCAGGATCAAAGCCATCTGGTTCCAGTTTAATAGCTACTGTAGCTTTATTTAATCTATTGAAAAGGCAGAGACTTATTAAGATTTATTTTAGCATGTTTTGATCGACAAAGATTAACTTTCTCAAAAAAAACCTGCCTTTTTTGTTGAAAAGTTTTGTATGAAGATTACAAATGTATTATTGATAGCTTTGATACAAACTCTCTTGTTGCAAATCTGAAATGATAGCAGTCCTTTCAAGAATCTGATATCCTTTAGTTAACATCGTTTATCCGGGGGAGGGGGTTGTTTTTGTTTTTTTAAGATAGATTGTTTTACTATATTTAGCAAAAGCACAAATGGTTCATAGGTTTCATAACCCGTAACTGGTTTATATGGAGTAGAGAATAAATATAGCATTGTTTTTTCTAAATGATTTTTAGACTCAAGTTTAGTAACACTCATAAACTTGGTTTGATTTGTACTTAGCAAATCTTTGTGATATCATGACTCTATCTGGTAAGAGGGAAATATATTTCATTTTCTCTTTTACAATAAATTAAACTTTGTTTAGGGTCTGATATTGCAGCACTTATTTGCACATTGCTAGTGATGTCAATGGGTTTTGCTTATGAACTGCATCATGCTGTTCAAAATTATTGTGATGGTGGTCACAAGAAGAATGTTTGAGATGTAATTAAGCTCTTTTCCTTTAAGGTTGGGCAGGACAGAGTGAGTTGAGAAATAAAATTAATACCATCGAAAAATACTAAAAGATTTTCCCTTAGTATTAGTAAGGACCAAATTCTGCCCTTTCATATGGTTTCATAGAATCTATAGATGGAAAGACCTATTGTGCATCATCTAGCCCATGCACTCTCATCACTACCCTCTCTTTTGGCATGGTAGAGGATAGTGTGAATGAGAACTACCGAAGTCAGAGATACAATGCATCTATTAAGTCACTGAGGCCCAGATCCTCAAAGGTATGTAGGAGACTAATTCCCATTGAGTTGAATGGGAGTTAGGCACCTAAATAACTTTGAGGATCTGGGCCCTAATCCATTTCCCAACCAATCCTGGAATGTTCCCCAAAATATATTTTTCTAGTGTTTGCCCAGTCTAGTTTTGAAAACCTCAAGTCTGGGGTCTTCCATGACTTCTTTTGGAGTGACTGTTCAACAGCCTAATAGATCTCAGTGCTAGAAAGATTTTTCCTGATTGTCAGCCTCAATTTCCTACTTCTTAATTTTATCTCATCACTCATAATTATACTTTCATGTAATACATTACTCTAAACAATTGCTTTCCTTGAGGTTGAACCTCTTCAAATATTTGCACACTATTTCCACACATATCTGCCCTCCTTAGTTGTCACTTAATCAAACTATACATATTTAAATCATTTTTAAAAAAATCTTTCTTCATAAGTTATTCTCTCTAACCCTCCTCTCTTGCTGTTTTCTGAACTCCTCGAGTTTATCAGATTTTCTTTAGTAATGAGATCTGAAAGTGAAAGATTTATTTGAGTTATGATTGTACCCAAAGATAGAAACTATTCTCTCCCTGATATGATGCCACTTCTTATGTAGTCCAAAATTACAGTTGCCTTTTTTAACCATTTGTTTATTTTGCAGAACTGTTTTTAGGTAATTAAATAATATAGGCCATAAAATCAACATTGCTATAGTGAAGCCATGGAGCTACACTGATATACAGCTTAGGATCTGGTCTTGTATATGTAAAACACACAGGTGTACATGTGGTATTATTTAAAGGCAAATAGACAGTTCATGGGTATTTGATGCCACATAATTCTATATAAGAAAGTATGGTATTTGTATAGCATTATTCCAGCTAATTTTCTGTCCCCTATTGCTTATATCACTGTCTGCATTACTGTTTTCAAGGATTTTCTTCAGATTGCTTGCATTATTTACATTATTCCAAGTTAAATCTCATTTTGCTGGCAATATTCCTAGTCCCTCTAGATCCATTTCAATTATTTCTTATGGCCTTGCTTGCATTTGCAATTCATCCAAAGCATCATCTGAAAATGTCAACAACATGCTAGTCATGCCCTCTTCTAAATCATTAGTGAAAATACTGGGTAAGACAGAGCCTGACACAGATCCTTTTGGTATCTCCATTAGAGACTTCACACAAAGTACTATCTACCCTGTATTTATGTTTCTTCAGCCAGTTTTCACCAACGTCATTTTTCAGATCCAAGTCAATTTGAATTAATTTTGAGGATACGATTCCATTGGCTTCACTTTAGAACTGCACACACACACATCCACAATAGAATTTGGCCCTAAGATATTGGAAAAGATCAGTCCAAAATATTAGAATAAACGGTTAGTCTTACCCTAGTATACAGCTGCTACCCCCCTTCAAATGCAACTTGCTGTGACTACCAGAATTTAATTATCCCAGGATTCATGTACACATCTGCAACATCATTATTTGAGTTTGTTATGCCTTTATGTTCCAGTTGTTACAAAAAACTTTACAGGTGATAAATTGAACAGTTAAGGAGAGTTGTTGCTGTATAAAAATATGTTATCAAATAGGGTTTACCCTGATCCAAACTATTTTAAGGCTATATACACTTGCTATATAGCATTTATAAAAGAACCTGCCCCCCACTGTAAAATTAAATAGAATAATTTGTTGGCTGTATTTTTACTCCAAATACTTACCATAAACACAATAAGTGTATCATTTCAATTGGAAAGGCTTTTTACACTAGTAGTGTTTCTTGTGTCTTCTCCTAGATGCCCTTTCACTTCCTCAAATTAAAAATGGCTCAAATTGAGCTAATCTTTTTGGCTTTGTGAAATACCATTGACAATAACATCATTCTCCCTGTTGCCCAGGCTTGCAACCTCATGGTCATTTTCAACTCATCTCTCTCTTTCCTGCCTCACACATCCAGGCGTTTGCCAAATCACGACCTTCCCTCCCTCACTCCGCACACACAGCATATAAAAAAACTTTCCTTTCAGCAAAAGGCTTGGTTATCTCCTATCCAAATAACTGCTTTTGAGGTTCAGAGTAGGGATGGCAGTTACACTCTATCTCAAACCAATCATTGTCTCCTTCAGTCTCAGGTCAGGCTCACCTTTCTCAGAGAAAGGCTTTATTTTATTGGTTTGCTTGTTAGAGGCTAAGAGAACCTGTTTGATTCTGGTATGAATATCGTTCAGCTGGGTGAAACATTCTACTCATAGTTTGGTGGGACACTATTCTAATCTTTTGTCCACAACTATGGTTACAATAGCTCTGAAACCCCATGTTCCCCCGCTGCATCCTCAGAGGTCATAATAGAATCATAGGACTGGAAGGGACCCCGAGAGGTCATCTAGTCCAGTCCCTACACTCATGGCAGGCCTAAAGTATTATCTTGACCATCCCTGGCAGGTGTTTGTCTAACCTGCTCTTAAAAATCTCCAGTGATGGAGATTCCACAACCTCCATAGGCAATTAATTTCAGTGCTTAACCACCCTGACAGGAAGTTTTTCCTAATGTCCAACCTAAATCTCCATTGCTGCAATTTAATTCCATTGCTTCTTGTCCTATCCTCAGAGGTTAAGAACAATTTTTCTCCCTCCTTGTAACAACCTTTTATGTACTTGAAAACTGTTATCATGTCCCCTCTCAGTCTTCTCTTTTCCAGACTAAACAAACCCAATTTTTTCAATCTTCCCTCACAGGTCATGTTTTCTTAGGGTGACCAGACAGCAAAGGTGAAAAATCAGGATGGTGGTGGGGGATAATAGGAGCCTATATAAGAAAAAGACCCCAAATCAGGACTGTCCCTATAAAATTGGGACATCTGGTCACCCTATGTTTTCTAGACCTTTAACCATTTTTGTTGCTCTTCTCTGGACTTTCTCCAATTTGTCCACATCTTTCCTGAAATGTGGCATCCAGAACTGGACACAATACTCCAGTTGAGGTCTAATCAGCACGGAGTAGAGCGGAAGAATTAATTCTTGTGTCGTAGTATACTGAAGGCCTGTGACAGATGAAGTGGGAGGAATATTGATTAAAAAACTAGAACAATATATAATTAACATGGCACACATTAAAAGGATTAAAAACTGGCTAATTGAAAGGTCTCAAAATGTAATTGTAAATGGTAAATCAGCATCAAGCGGGTGTGTTTCTAGTGGGGTCCTAAAGGGCTCTGTTCTTGACCCTACACTATTTAACATTTTTATTGATGACCTGGAAGAAAACATAAAATCATCACTGATAAAATTTGCAGATGCCACAAAAATTGGAGGAGTGGGAAATACTGAAGAGGTTAGGCTCACTGATACAGAGCTGTCTGGATTGCTTGGTAAACTGGGATCAATGTGTTTTAATACTGCTAACTGTAAATGAATATATCTAGGAACAAACAATGTATGCCAGACTTACACAATGGGGAACTCTATCCTGGGAAGCAGTGACTCTGAAAAAGAGTTCGGGGTTGTGATGAATAATCAGCTGAACTTGAGCTCCCAGTGTGAAGCTGTGGCCAAAATCCATGGCTGCATTATCAGGGGAATATCAAGTAGGAGTAGAGAGGTTATTTTACCTCTGTATTGGGCATTGGTGCAATCACTGCTGGAATATGTGTCCTGTTCTTATGTCCACAATTCAGGAAGGATGTTGATAAAGGGAGAGGGTTTGAAGAAGAGTCACGAGAATGATTGAAGGATTAGAAAACATGTTTTATAGTGATAGACTCAAGGACCTGAGTTTATTTACTTTAACAAAAGAGAAGGTTAGGGTGTAACTTGATTACAATTTATAGGTACCTGCTGGGGAACAGATATTTGATAATGAGGTCTTCAATCTAGCAGAGAAAGATACAACGCAATCCGATGGCTAGAAGGTGAAGCTAGACAAATTCAGGCTATAAAATAAGGAAATAAGGGATAGATTTTTAACAGCGAGGGTAATTAACCATTGGAACAATTTACCAAAGATTATGTTGGAGTCTCCTTTAAAAACAAGATTGCATATTTTTCTAAAAGCTATGCTCTAGGAATTATTTTGGGGAAGTTCTATGGTCTGTGTTATGCAAACTAGATGATCACAATGGTCCCTTCTGGCCTTGGAATCAATGACAAATGTCTAGAGCCCCAATGCTAAATGTCTCATTCAAAGCCTGAGTGATTGTAGCATAAAGAATTTTGGAAGCCCTGTGCCATAGATAGGTAAGAGGTAAAGAAAGGTTCCTTGTCAGTGCTGTAATAAGTGCATTTGCCCCTCTGATTTCTTTTTGGCCAGAGTTACAGAACTTCCTTTCTCGGTCTTGTGGTATATTTAAAACTGTTAAAATTGTAAAATATCACCTTCAGTTGTCAAGGGCTTTCCTGGTCCTGCTTGTAAGATATGGGGCTCTGTAGGAAAGCGTGCCATCTGGGTCAATCTGCGCAAAGAGCCAGCCTAGAGCAAGGTGGGGTGACTTGTGCCTCTTTGCGTTAGGGAGCAGCTGCTTTTTCTCTCTCTGTCTTTGGTTTTTGCAAGTTAGGGTTCAGGATTCTAAGAAATAAAGTGATGTTATGTTGCAACCTTCCAGAAAGAGTGTTTTGTTTTTTCTAACTTCTCTTTCCGTATCCCATGAACATAACAAGTCTTATTCTTGCTGACCTCAACAGACATGATTATCTGCATGGAGTTTAATATCAAGGAATTGGTTTGAGAGGAGATTACAAGAAGTATACTTGTCTATGGCAAACTTAGGTCCCAATTCTGACAACACTGTTCCATGTGCTGAACTATAGAACTATTCACATGAGCAGTTAAGTACATGCATGAGTGTTTGCAGGCAGGGCTGTCCCTAAGGGGATGCGGGGCCTGGGACAAACCAGCCTCCCCGCTAGCCTCCTTGCTGTCTGCCCAGCATGCCTGCCTGCCCAGCCACCACTCACTTCCTTATCCTCCCGACCACTGCTCTCCTCCTTGCCATCCTTCCGCCTGCTCTCCGCTCGCTTCCCCACTAGTCTCCTCACCGTCTGTCCGGCATGCCTCCCCGCCTGACCACCACTCTACTTGCCGTCCTCCCACCCGCCTGCCTCCTCACCCCCAGCCCGCCTGCCGCTCACCTCCTCACCCACCTCCCCGCCGCTCGCCTCCCCGTTAGCCTCCTCCCCTGAATACCGGGACAAATGGCATCCCAATCGTACATTGGTCAGGACTCAGGACAAAGGGCTAAATATCAGGACAGTCCCAATTTTATTGAAGTGTGGGGCCCCCCCAAAGTGCAGGGGCCGGGGCAGTCACCCTGATTCGCCCTATCCAAGGGACAGCTCTGTTTGCAGGATCAGAGCCTTATCTTTAAAAAAAAAATTGTCATTAATGCTGTAAATTTTTTTCTTCTTGAATAAGTGCAACATGGTAATTTTTTTACCAGAAATATCTCTTTCCAAACTGAGTCTGCATCCAAAGTTGATATCAGAGATGTTGAGTTCAAAGATGCTGCATGCAGTGACAGCTTTTGGCTTTAAGACAATATGGAAAATGAACATGATCAAAGACAACTTCAGTAAATAAATTCTGGTTGTGAAAAAGAACCAATGTGTATTTTGTGAAGAGATGGTAGCAAGCAAAGAATGTACTGCTGCACTGAAATATCAACTTGAGAAATGTAATTACATTCCCTTTAAACTTTTCTTTTTTTCCCCCCTTCTCTCTTCACTTTTCAGATCAATAACACGATCTTATTACCGCAATTCTGTTGGTGGCTTACTGGTGTTTGACATCACAAACCGGCGATCTTTTGAGCATGTGAAAGACTGGCTAGAAGAAGCTAAAATGCATGTACAGCCATTTCAGATTGTGTTTCTGTTAGTTGGACATAAATGTGATTTAGTGTCACAGCGTCAGGTTACAAGAGAAGAAGCTGAAAAACTGTCATCTGCCTGTGGTATGAAATACATAGAAACCTCAGCAAAAGATGCCACAAATGTTGAAGAATCCTTTACAATTCTGACCCGAGACATATATGAACTTGTAAAGAAAGGAGAAATTTCTATACAGGATGGATGGGAAGGTGTTAAGAGTGGCTTTGTTCCAAATGTTGTCCATTCATCAGAGGAAGCTGTAAAGCCTAGAAGACGATGCATCTGCTAAACTCATAGCATGCCAAAGAGCATATCAGGTGTTCAGAGAATGATACCAACATAAATAACATCACTTTGAAGACATAATAGATCATGATGTAGCTGAATCACCAAATGATAATTCATTTTTGTATCATTTTGTCTCATTCACAACTTCATAAAATTTAAAGCGCTTTTTCCCCACAATACAATAACTTTGAGCAGTCTTCAAGAAAATAAATTAGATATTGCTTAAGGAAAAATATGTGCTAAGTAGCAAGATGTTGAGAAAATGCAATAATCATCATGGTAGCATCCTTTATGGGCTTTGTATTTTGAACAGAGTTTAAAATCAAGCTCTTGTATATAGGCTAAGTGTTGATAAGCTCATTGCTTCAGTTCATCCTGCCTCCATTTGGGATAAAAAATATTATAACCTGTACTTTTTTTATTGTGATTTTTCATTCACGAAGATGGATTTGCTAAAAGACAGCTAAGATTTAGAGCACTGTAGAATTTAATAATATAAATCACTTTGAAGAAAGCAAACTGAAAGATTGCTCCATCAGTGAACACTTTTGTTATGACTGTGAATACAAGCCTTACTAAGGAACAAGAATGTATTTGAGAAGACTAATATATTTATATACTAAAACAGGGAACAGAAGAAATGCAGTTTAGTATGAAATATTTTCTGAATCACCAGTGTAACTAGATGTAATGAAACAAATGGTACAGCCATTATTCTAGATGCACAGAAAATAGATTTTCCAACTACTAGCAGCTATATACCAAGAAGGTAATTTAAAATTTGTGAAGTGTAAAATTTTTGTTCAAAAGAGGAGTTGCTTTAGGCAAGTATGATTATCATATATTTTAAGGAATCAGTTTATACTTCTGAGCTATAATAATTAATTCATCCACGAAAATATTTATCACAGTTGATAACCTAATATTCATTGGGCCAGATCCTCAGCTGGGATCACTGGCGTAAAGTTACACCAATTACACAAGCTGAAGATCTTGCCCACCAGCTTTAGAGAATAATTTTGTTTCTGACTAGGAGTAAAATTCAAGAAAATATTTAGGGCTGTGTCCTAAGGGGCCTCCTGCCCTGAATATGGAGAAAATAGGGATTGGTTTATTCTCAGCCACTCTTTGTCTAACTGTGGTCCACAGAATGAAAGGTTCTGAGAATCTAGCAGTTGGGAATTGGCATGTTGGGAGGGGAGGGAGTCCATAAAAGGATTTCACTCTTAGGAGGTAGGCACAGAATGAAAAAAGGTGGAGGATCCCTGCTCTAAGAGAACAAAGAACCCTGAATCCTAAACTAAGAAATTTGACCCAGCAGGCCTGCTGCATTTTATCTGACCTTGGGCTCACCTTCCTAACTACCTATGGGAATAACACATACTTGCTTTGTGCAAAATATTCCCCCATGTGTCACTTTTATGCCAAGGAACCCAATGTCACTTGTATCTTGGCAGCAAAACAGATGGATGGCTCACAGCTGATGAGCGCTCACCTCTGAATCAATTGCACTAAAAATCCCTTGACTTCAAATGGCATTGAACTGAACTCTTCAAGGGCCTGATTCTCATTTATATTAAGGCCCCTTTATGCTGGCAGAGTGATACAAAGGGGCCTTAGTATAAATGGGAATCTGGCCCTAAGACTCTAGTGCTACACTATAGCAGTTAACAAAAATCTGCTGTGTGCTGTGAACCAACCTATTCCTGTGTATGACATGCTGCTAGAGGCAAGGGGCCTGATTCTCCACTGACTTTCACCTTTTAGAACTTGTCTATACAAATACTTAGTTTACAGCTAGCTGGGGTGATGCAGCACATTAAGGGTATGTCTACACCGCAAGGAACACCCAATGGCACCAAGTCTCAGAGCCCAGGTCAACTGACTCGGGCTTGTGGAGCTCAGGCTGCAGGGCTAAAAATAGCAGCATAGACATTCAATCTGGTGCCATGCCCCCCACTTTTTAACATGAGTGTAGTTTTTGGGGGCAGGGTTGGCACCTGCATGAGGCTTGCAATTCTGGGGGGGGCAACGCCGCTCCCTGCTACCCAAAATATGACCATGTTAAAATGGGGGAGTGCATAGCCTCCTGGTTCCGACATGGCCCTCCCACTGTTACAAAGGTTCCAGGGCCCTTGCTTATAGGTCTCAAAATATTTCCTCATAGCTTATAAGAGAGACAGAGTGGTTTGAGCATTGGCCTGCTAAACCCAGGGTTGTGAGTTCAATCCTTGAGGGGGCCATTTAGGGATCTGGGACAAAAAAAAATTATTGATTGTGCCTGCTTTGAGCAGGGGGTTGGACTAGATGATCTCCTGAGGTCCCTTCCAACTCTGATATTCTGTGATTCTAAGACCTGAATTCTGACTCATTGTGTAACCACGGGCAAGTCACTTAACCTCTGTGCCTCAGTTTCCTCATCTCTAAAATAGGAATGATAATTCTTACTCACCTTTGCAAAGCCACTGAGATCTAGTACAACTATGAACTCTTGGGGGCAAGGACCCTTTTACCTGTGTGATTGTACACCTGTCACAATGGAACCTGGAGATTATGGCTGCTACCACAATGCAAATAATAGTTACATGGATAAAAAGAGATATAAGTGCTAAGTATTATTATTTTAAGTCTACATTTAATTGCACGCATCCCCAGGCCAAAATTGTTAATTTCGAAAAAAGATTCCTGAATACTCTGCAGCCAACACACTTTTCTTTCTATGTGGAAGATTTTTGGTGTTGGAACAGTGAGGAAATATGCACAGACTAATGAAACAATCATCAGAATAGAGCCTTAATGATCTCTATTGGGAATGTTGTAGTCTTCAATTAATTATGGTGGGAGGAGTGGTTTAACCAGATTTGACTGTGTGGGGAATTGCCAGAGCCAATGAAACCAGAAAGGATTTGCAATGGATTTTAAAGTACTGTGCACATATTCATCTTATTTGTAGCACCTATAACTGTAGAGTAATGTGTAAATTCAAACATTGCATATCTAGATAACATATTAAAATGATACAGTATCTTCTCACTACACACATTTAATAGAAGTCGCTGCTGTATAGCTGACTTGCTGAAAAGTATGAACTTGCTTTTATATGTTTTGCAGTGCAATATATAAGCAACAGCTTGAGCACGCTGTAGATGTCTGATTATATTTTAATGCACCTTAATTCTTTTTTCAAGAAAATTTAAAGATAATCACTTGAAACTAATAGTGGAGCTTAATATTGTTCTTTATAGATCATTTTGCCTGCCAAATTAAAACATAGAAATGGTAGAGGGAAATATAATCCTTTACAAATTAAATATTTTTTTCTGAAGTATTTTATGTATGGTAAGTCCCATTTATGGATAAATAGAATTATAAAAACAAGTCTGTCTGCATTTGGATTCCAATGTCCACTAATGCAGTGGTTCTCAACCAGGGGTACGCAGAGGTCTTCCAGGGGGTACATCAACTCATCTAGATACTTGCCTAGTTTTACAACAGGCTACATAAAAAGCACTAACAAAGTCAGTACAAACTAACATTTCATACAGACAATAACTTGTTTATACTTCTCTGTATACTATACACTGAAATGTAAGTACAATATTTATATTCCAATCATTTTATTTTATAATTATATGGGAACAATTAGAAAGTAAGCAATCATTCAGTAATAGTGTACTGAGACACTTTTGTATTTTTAAGTCTGATTTTGTAAGCAAGTAGTTTTTAAGTGAGGTGAAACTTGGAGTACACAAAACAAATCGGACTCCTGAAAGGGGTACAGTAGTCTGAAAAGGTTGAGAGCCACTGATCTAACAAAATTCTGGCATCCAAAACTTTGGTTTGTGACCCGCCACTAAAATTTTAAAAACGTAATTAGAGCTTTAAGATGTTTGAAAATTTGCTAGTGAAGAAAAATACTCTTGCTCTGCTCACCAAAATGCTTTATGCCGTAGAGTTCTTCAGATAACTGTGGCTTACAATGCACCATAAGTGGCAGCAAGTAGCTTAGGAGCAGATCAGAGAATGAATTGTGACTCAAATTGTTAGTCACAGTTTCTCCCCCGCTCTCCCATCCTCTGAGAGGGAGGGGAGTATGTCACTTAGCCTCTTTTCCTGATGCAGCTTGCTCCCCACTGTGCATCCAGCCAGCCATTCTGGCCTGCCGGTGGAGAGAACAGAGCCTGGGCTCCTCTCACTCTCCACTTCTCGCCGTCCTTGCTTTCCCAATGGAGCTGGAGCCATGGCCTAAGCAGCCCTTATTCAGCCATGTAGGGAAGAAAGGGGTGGAGGGGCGGGGCTTAGTCCCCTGCGTGTAAGAGCTGTGGCAATCTAACCAAAATGTTTTTAAATATTTTACAAAACCACATGAGACAATTGTTAATAGTTAAGATTCTCCTTGCTGGTTTTGCAGAGACAATCTTCTAAATAATTTCATGGAATGCTGTTCCCAGAGCAAAATATCTGAACATAGTAGTATTTTCAGCAATCCCTAATTACCAAAATCACCACACGTTAACACCACAGTAGTCTGACAATAATAATTATGAATTTCAGAGGAACATGTACTATCCTTCATGGAACTGAGTCTACACATATTCATTTCAGAGACTGTGTACTACAAAATAATAAAGGTTGTAACCAAATTATTTGTAAAATTATATAAACCACTTTACAAGAATTAGTTGCTATGATTTGCACAACAAAATAAAGAGATTATGAATGTGCTAGAAGAAAAATCTGATTGCTTGTCAGTGATTCTTTAATATTTATTTATGTATTTATATTGCCATAGCACCTTGAGTCCTAGTCATGGACCTGGCTAACAGGATAAGGAATAGTATTACCAGTTTCTGTACGTATTTAGAAATAGGAGTATTTGTGTTGAATGCCACATTCAGCTGGCCATCCACTTAGGAGAAAAAAACTTCCAAAAGATCTCATTGGTGCACCTACACTTTCTATTGGCTCCCAGTTCTTAAACTTTAAAAGTGTGGCTCTCTGAAAAATGACTCTATAAATATGGCACCCTCTTATTCAGCAATTCTTCCCTCAGCACTATGGCGCTAACACATCGAAAACTAAATTCTTTGTTGTGTAGGCACATTTGATGTGGAACCACTGAGAGTCAGACACAATGAACATGGAGCTCCACACAGCCATCTTTTTCATCCAAATATTTTTCTTGCAGGCACAAGGGAACAGTGAAATCAAACTCTCAGAAGAATAAAATATGCTGTAATACTCACTGATAGGACCACAGGGATTTATTGGAACACTGGAAATACCAACTCCAGCACACACTAGCAGGACTCAGCTTCCAGCTAAACCAGGTCAGCTACAACAACATCATAACATACCACACAACAACTACACACCAAGATAAAGGTACAGCACCATCTAGTGGTGGAGGTACTGCCTACGCTAATAGTTACAACTTTCCCCTCTCTAGTTCAATAAGAATTTAAACAGGTTTCAGAGTAGCAGCCGTGTTAGTCTGTATTCGCAAAAAGAAAAGGAGTACTAGTGGCACCTTAGAGACTAATGCATCTGATGAAGTGAGCTGTAGCTCACGAATGCTTATGCTCAAATAAATTGGTTAGTCTCTAAGGTGCCACTAGTACTCCTTTTCTTTTTAAGAATTTAAACAGTAATTCTGGGGAATCTGGGCAACCTGCCCCCCCACACAAGTTTTCTATTGGTCTGCTTGCTCAAGTCCTATATTCAGTCAATGAACCATCACTAATAGTTGGATCTAGATTATCAGCAAATGCAGGAGTCGTGTCCTTTTGGTCAGTCCTATCCATTGTGTCTGCTGAACCCTGTAGTGTGTTGAGGTCCCAAGGACACCCTGGCAATTCTTCCTCCACAACTGGTCTCCCACCACGAGCCACAGGAACCTGCTGGGGTATTTCCAAATCGTCTTCTGCATCCCTCTGGGATGGTGGTTGAGCATCATCAGTGTTGGCCCTCCCCTTTCTGTCAATATGTTTGTTCACCAGTTCTCAGTGTGCTACAAAGGGATGAGCTTTTGCTTCTAGTATTATCAGCAAGGATAAATTGTTTAGGTTTTTTTAATTACAGACAGACAGACATAAGAACATAAAAACGGCCACACTGGGGCAGACCAATGGTCCATCTAGCCCAGTATCCTGTCTTCCCACAGTGGCCAATGCCGATGCTTTAGAGGGAATGAATAGAACAGGGCAATTATCAAGTGATCCATCCCCTTGTCATCCGGTCCTAGTATCCGTCAGTCAGAGGCTTAGGGACACCCAGATAATGGGGTTGCATCACTGACCATCTTGTCTGTGAATCCATCTCCACAGGCATCCTTCTGGGTTGTGCTTGATAAGGAGCCGCTGCAGGGCAGTGTGGTCTATGTTCACAGTGAATTCTGTGCCTTACCAGTTGGGATGATAGGCCTCAAGGGCTCCACAATAGCGAAATACTCCAATTGTGTAGCTGAATACTTGATGGTAGTAACTGTGATGGGGATGGTCATGCTGAGTGGTTGGAACTGTGGCAGTTTGCCTAGTGGTCTGAGCCAGGAGTCAGGGCTGGAATTGAAAGTCCAAAGTGGGGTTGGAGTGAGACCAGAGTGAGAGCAAACCCAGAACAGGACAGGAGCAAGAGCAGGGCCAAAGCAAGACTAAGAACAGAACTGGAGCAGGCAACAGATGTCCCAAAAGGCAGAAGATAGTTCCAAGCCCTGGAGTGACACTGAGCAGACTGAGCTGCTGTTCTTCCTGTGAGCCTTATATACCTTCCCTGAGAGTCACCAGATCAGTTCCTGACTTGTGGATTGGCTGGAGTGTAGCACAGGAGTTACATCATCTTAAATTTGGTTTCCCTCCCATTTAATTTGCTACCTCCAAAAGCCACCTACCAAGCTCATCAATTTAAGTGCAACCTTTGAGGCATCGCAGGTTACTATAAATGGGTTACTATAAATGGGATCTGGAAATTTAAGCACAGCATAATTTAGAAGTCCTTCCTTCAGTGACTCAAACACTTTTTGATGTTCCTCCATCCAGACAAGGTCACTCCTGGTTAGCTGCTATAATGGTGCTGCCCGCTCTGCAGATTTTTTTACAAATCTATAGAATCTGCAGAGGCCTACAATCCACTGTACCTCCTCCCAGCTGGTAAAAACTTTGCAGTCCTTTATACCATTCAGTTTTTGTGGTTGGGGTTCCAACCCAATCTCACTGACTTCATGTCCTTGGAAGGTGATGCAACTCCTCCCAAACTGTCATTTGTTTCCTGAATATTTAAACCCTGACTCCTTAAAAAGCTTTAGAATCCTTTCCACTCCAACCAGATGTTCCTCCCACATCATCTAAGTATGTGAGGATGTCTTGATTACTCAAAATTTGGGTTAGCTCATTTACTACCCTCTGAATATCCCTTGTGCATTCATGAGTCCAAAAGGCATTCTGTGGAATTGAAACAGTCTATAGGGTATCACAAAGACAATTTGTCACTACAACCTGATACCAGTGGAATCTGATGCGGGGGGCTGCCTCACAAGAACACTCCCTATCTTCAGCACAATCTAATGTTACCCCCGATCATCTCTCCCAAACTCTTCATTATTCTTGGAGAACACACTAGCACACTGTAAGAGCAGCTGTCTAATCGCTTCCTTCTGTTATCTTCTGCAGCTTCTTCCATCAAGCCATCCCCACCCTAGTCCCTTTACTGATTGGGCCACTTCACAGCTCTTGATCTCTGGCCCCTGTGAGGTTTTGAGATACCAGCTACATTGGACACTATCCCCATGGTCTGATTTTTCATCAGCTGCATTTCCTGGTCAGTCACTTTAATTGCTCTTACACAGAACCCTTTGATCCAACTTGAAAGAGGGTTCTATTAAACAGCAGTCCTGACTGGGTATTGGTAGCTTCAAACACTCCTACAGAGTCACTGCAGGACCTTTATCCTTTGTGGTATTACTGTGTGATGACCTGGCTTCACCACAACTTTATTCCAAGCCTCCACATGCATCTGGCACGTAAATACCTTGCAATGCCGGCTACAACAATGCCATGCGCACGGCTGTTCTCACTTTCAGGTGACATTGTAATTAAGAAGTGGGCAGCATTATCTCCCGTAAATGTACACAAACTTGTTTCTCTTAGTGATTGGCTGAACAAGCTGTAGGACTGAGTGGACCTGTAGGCTCTAAAGTTTTACTTTGTTGTTTTTTTGAGTGTGGTTATGTAACAAAAAACCTACACTTGTAAGTTGCACTTTCATGATAAAGAGATTGCACTACAGTACTTGTATGAGGTGAATTGAAAAATACTATTTCTTTTGTTTATCAGTTTTACAGTGCAAATATTTGTAATAAAAAATAATATAAAGTGAGCATTGTTCACTTTGTGTTCTGTGTTGTAATTTAAATCAATACATTTGAAAATGTAGAAAAATATCCAAAAATATTTAATACATTTCAATTGGTATTCTATTGTTTAACAGAGTGATTAATTTTTTTATCACAATTAATTTTTTGAGTTAATCACGTGGCTTAACTGTGATTAGTCAACAGCCCTACAAATTATGCCTTCAACCAGGCCTGAAGAGCTCAGGTAGAGAATGTAATACACCCTGCGTCTGTATTACATTTTCAAGGCCCTCATTGGAAAAATCCCTTTTAAAAGGTGGCAGAACCCTTAAGACGCTACAGAAATCTTTATAGAGCTAGAGAATGATGGGAGAGACAGGTGATCTGCACAGGCCATCAGCAGCAGGCCTGTTGCTTATCTCTCAGGATCTGAGGATTTTGTGGACAAGTCCTTAGGCCCCCTCCTGCTGGTTTTCCTCATAGGAGAGCATTATTGGGTGCTGTATTTGGAACCTAAATGTGAGAACTATGGGGCCCCTGGGAATACCTATGATAGACACCGACTGCCATCCTAGTACACTGATGTTTAGCAAGCATTGCTAAATCGGAGAAAAGAAAAATAATAGAAAATTGTCGATTTTCTTTACTTAATGGTAATAAGAAAATTGCAGACCTGGCACTGCTTCAGCAGCATATTGGGAATTCCCACTTTTCGTTACAGTATTCAGAGTCAGAGAAATAGTTTAGACATTTAAAAATGTTAAATCGCTTATGTAGTTATTAAAGCATATCCAATTATACTCACTTTCATAATGTGAAGAATATGGTTTTACTGGATAACATCTGAAATCATTATTTATTCTTTTATTCTTCCAGGAAAAGACCTTATAGGGATCCTTTCAAAGTGTCAGTGAATAAGAACTCTGCTTTCTCTCTTCCAAATTCTTCAGGTTTCCTACTCATCATTTAAAATTTTTGGTCTCATTAGTGAGTAAAGCATCTTTATTTGATTCTGGAGAATTTTCAGAGACAAAACAAACATATTGTTTGCCACTGTTAGTTCCCCCTTTTTTCTTGCAATTGCAAGCTCCTCTTAATCTTAGAACAGGTTGTGTTTTAAAACATGTTAGCAAATACATGTTATTAATATGTTTTTAACCATCATTTAGCATCTAGTGTAGTCAAAGACAATGTACAGCTGGGCAAGCTAACAAATTTTAGAGGTATTAATGTCCAGTCCACATAAGTGTTTTAAAATGTGCTAGTTAAAACATGTTAGCTAACACAATTTTAAACATGACCTATTTTCCTACTGTAGACATGGCTAAACTGAGTAAAAAACTCAAGATCTTTATCAAGTATTCTTAAAACTACAACAACCACCTGGGGAAGTGAGGAAACAGATTGACAGAGCGAGATGAGTATCCAGAAGTCACCTACTACAGAATAGGCCCAACAAGGAAAATAACAGAACACCACTGGCCATCACGTACAGCCCCCAGCTAAAACCTCTCCAACACATCATCAACGATCTACAACCTATCCTGGAAAACAATCCTTGACTCTCACAGACCTTGGAAGGCAGGTCAGTCCTCGCTTACAGACAGCCCCCCAACCTGAAGCAAATACTCACCAGCAACTCCACACCACACCACAGAAATGCTAACCCAGGAACCAATCCCAGTAACAAACCCCGTTTCCTACTCTGTCCCCATATCTACTCTAGCAACACCATCAAGGACCCAACCACATCAGCCACACCATCAGGGGCTCATTCACCTGCACATCTACTAATGTGATACATGACCTCATGTGCCAGCAATGCCCCTCTGCCATGTACATTGGCCAAACTGGATAAAAAGAATACAAGAATATTCTATGTAAAAGAATAAATGGACACAAATCTGACATCAGGAATGGTAACATACAAATGCCAGTAGAAGAACACTTCAATCTCTCTTGACACTCAGTAACAGATTTAAAAGTAGCCATCGTTCAACAAAAAAACTTCAAAAACAGACTTCAAAGAGAAACTGCAGAGCTACAGTTCTTTTGCAAACTTAACACCATTAATTTGGGCTTGAGTAGGGACTGGGAGTGGCTGGTTCACTACAAAAGCAATTTTCCTTCTCTCGGTATTGACACCTCCTCATCAATTATTGGGAATGGACCACATCCACCCTGACTGAATTGGGTTTGTCAACACTGGTTCTCCACTTATAAGGTAACTCCCTTCTCTTCATGTGCCAGTATATTTATGCCTGTATCTGTAATTTTCACTCCATGCATCTGAAGAAGTGGGGTTTTTACCCATGAAAACTTATGCCCCAATAAATCTGTTAGTATTGAAGGTGTCACCATTGTTCTTGTGGGTACAGACTAACACGGCTACAACCTCTGATACTCATTTCTCCCAGGGGGATGGTCTTTACTTCCCAGTGTTTCAATCCCTACTAAACAGCTGGGGTATTATTACCATGAATTTCTAGGCCTTGATCCCTAGAACAACACAGCAAAGTTGCTGCATCATCCAGACATTATGCAGCACATGTAATCGGACATTATAGAGTTCGTAGCTTCCCAGTGCCCCCACATTTTGAAGCAAAATGAAAAATTTTAAAATAGACAGACTGTTCATCAGAGAGTGATTCTAAATATACATTATTTATAGTAAACTTAAGTCTGAAATGTTCCTTTAGTTTATTATAATATTTAACACTTTTCATCTCAGAGAGTTCCACAAATGTGAGCATCATTCCCCACCTGGGGAAGAGGTTGAGAGAACAAGCAACATGTGACAGATGTTAGTCATGTAATTTAATGCATACTGGAAGGCATTCAGATAATATGGTGATGAGTGCAGTATAAGAACCTATGCAGAATAGACTAGAACAGATTTTCTCAAAAAGTATTTACAAGCTCATATTTTAGCCAGAGGGCTGTTAAAGTAACCAGATGCATGTAATCAATTAACTATTTAAAATACATGGTTGCAGTAACAGACGGATTTTTAAAGCTCCTGAGACTCATCTGATTGCTTCTTAAGGCTAAATAACAAATTCGAATTACTTTGTTAGTTTTTGGCAATCTAGTCACATGTATAAACAGTGGTCATAGAATGGGTCGTAGGTCATAGATGTTAAAGATCAGCGTGATCTATTCAATCATCTGATATCTGTCCCTGTCAGGGCAGGATTACTCCCTAAAATACATTTTCAAATGCTTTGGCTAGTATGGTTTTTAAAGGGCCAAGTGATGGAGCTTCTATGGTACCACTTCCCTTGGTATCTTTCTCAGTCTATGTGATGTTCCTCTGGTGTTATCTGGACCAGTGATCTGCTAGGTCACTCCAATCCTTGGCTCTGGGAGCCAGCCTTACCCTGCTCTGCTCTGCGAACCCCCACTCCTGGGCTGTTCACGCACAGCCTCTGGCATGTAAGCTGCTCCTTGGATTGCGCAACCAAATGACACTAACCAATTCCTCTGGTCCCAGACACAACCCTAGTAACCTCCCTCTTGCAGTGTGCAGTTATGTCCGCTGGCTGCTGCAAGCTTATATGAGTTCATCAATTTAACAAAGAAATTGATATGTACCAGACTTGTTATCCCAAGGGGAGTCTCTGACACGCTTCAAACCAAATGCACTGCTTCAGGTAGAATAAACAAACATTTTGTTATGCTTGTAACGATACATGCATACAAATTGGATAATCACATTCAGTAAATCATAACCTTTCCAATGATAACTCACGACGCATCTTGCATAAAACATATCTTAATTATGCCATATTTCATATCATATCATATCATTCATATCATAACAATATTTCTATGAAGAATATGGGGCATAATGTCACAAGGAGTACTAAAGATGAAGAGACCTTGTTTCATGAACTCGTCACTTCCAGACTCCCTTACATAAAGAGCTGTGTATATATACATGAGGGCTGTTGATTAATCACAGTGAACTCACGTGATTAACTCAAAAAAATTAATCCCAATTAAAAAAATTAATCATGATTAATCACAGTTTGAATCACACTGTTAAACAATAGAATTCCAATTGAAAATTATTAAATATTTTGGATGTTTTTCTACATTTTTAAATATATTGATTTCAATTATAGAATACAAAGTGTATAATGCTCACTTTATATCATTATTTTTATTACACATATTTGCATTGTAAAAATGATAAACAAAAGATATAGTATTTTTCAATTCACCTCATACAATTTCTTTATCATGAAAGTGCAACTTACAAATGTAGATTTTTTTTGTTACATAACTGCACTCAAAAACAAAACAATGTAAAACTTTAGTTTAGAGCCTACAGTCCTACTTCTTGTTCAGTCAATACTAAGACAAACAAGTTTGTTTACTTTTACGGGAGATAATGCTGCCCGCTTCTTATTTACAAAGTCACCTGAAAGTGAGAACAGGCATCCACATGGGACTTTTGTAGCCATGTGGTATTTATGTGCCAGATATGCTAAACATTTGTATGCCCCTTCATGCTTCTGTCACCATTCCAGAGGTGGCGGAAGCATGAAGGGGCATACGAATGTTTAGTATATCTTATTCTATTTGTAATAAAAAAATAAATAGAAAGTGAGCACTGTACAATTTGTGTTCTGTGTTTTAAGTGGAATCAATATATTTGAAAATGTAGAAAACATCCAAAAATACTAAATAAATGGTATTCTATTGTTGTTTAACAGTGCGATTAATCACGCGATTAATATTTTTAATCACTTGACAGCCCTAATATATATATTTATATATACAAACCAGTTTACAACACTTTCCAGCAGATAGCAACTTGCTCAGCAGCTGGCGTGGGTGAGGGACTTCCGTATGAAGAGAGAGTGAAATGATTGGTGCTGCTTGGTTTAGAGACAATTCACATAAGAGAGGATATAATAGAGGTAAATAAAATGTGAAGGTAATTCTGGCGTTCTCATTTACCTTTTTTCAAGGGGTCATTAAATGAAATTCCAAAGCAAATACTTTAAAACTGATAATGAGAAATACTCTTTGACATAACACAATTAAACTGTGGAATTTATTCCCACAAGACATTGAGAGCAAAAGCTTAGTACGATTCACAAAAGGATTAGACATTTATATGGATAATGAGAACATCCACAGCAACATTAGCTAGGAGGAAAAAATGTATAAGAGTTATAAACCGTCATATTTCAGGGTATATGCCAATCACTTCTGATGATGTTAGAAAATAAGTTTCCCTATGTGGATGTCATTCCATAGTTGTCCTCTATGACATTTCTTGCATCCCCATCTGAAGAACCTTACACTGAGAACTGGAAGAAACAAGATATTGTCCCACATGGAATGATGGTCTGAGCCAGTAAGGTCATTCTTATGTGTGGTTTTGGGTCGCCCTGACTTCCAACATGGAGGAATTTTTTTAAATTGCTTCATGATAACATGAAAGCGACTGTTCTGAGCAGCACTGGCTCCCAGAGTGAACCTTTCAAAGTACAAACAGGAGTCAAACAGGGCTGTATCATCACTCCAACCATGTTTGCGGTTTTTATTGCTGTCATTCTTTACCTAATTGCTGTGAAGTTTACAGCTGGCACTGAAATCATTTACAGAATGGATGAAAAGCTTTTCAGGCTTAACAGGCTGAAAGCCAAGAGTAAGATTTCCACAACATCTATTGTGGAACTTCAGTATGCTGATGACAACACAATCTTTTCCCACTCTGAGAAAGATCTTCAAACTATCTTGAATGTGTTTGCCGATGCTTACGCATGTCTTGGTCTCACTCTTAATATCAAGAAGACTAAAGTGCTCTATCAGCCCTCTCCAAATGAGATATTACATGACCCATCTATCAAAATCAATGGAGTGGCACTGGAGAATGTCAATCATTTCCTCTATCTTGGAAGTCATCTTTCATCCAAGGCAGATATTGATGCAGAAATTCCATATCGCCTGAGTTGTGCCTCTGTAGCTTTTTCTCATTTATGGAACAGGGTCTTTGAAGATCACAACATTCGAACAGACACCAAGCTTCTTGTTTATCAAGCCATTATTCTCCCAACACTGTTGTATGGGTCCGAAACTTGGACAACCCGAAGTCCTTGAGAGGCACCATCAACGCTGCCTTCATAAGATTCTGAAGATCAAATGGGAAGACAGGCACACCAATATTAGTGTTCTGGAAGAGGCAAAGACCACCAGTATTAAGGCAATGATCATCTGTCAGCAATTCTGCTGGACTGGTCATGTTGTCCGGATGCCAGACCATCACCTCCCAAAACAGGTCCTGTTCTCTCAGGTGAAAGAAGGGTACCGTAACGTGGGTGGACAACGGAAGCATTATAAGGACTTGCTGAAGGAAAATCTAAAAAAATGTAATATTAACATTGATACTTGGGAGATACTTGCCCAGGATTGCTTAAAATGGAGTGAAGTCCTACGTGATGGTCCCCTGCATTTTGAACTTGCTCACTGACAAGCCAAAGAGGACAAGAGGCACAGGAGGAAGGAGACACTGGTCTCCAGTCATGGTCAACAGCCTCCTGCTGAGCCTGAAAACATCTGCTCTCATTGTAATAAAACTTGTGGTTCAAGGCTTGGTCTTATTAGCCACCTGAGGACCCATAACTCCCATGGAAGATGATCATACTTGGTAATGAGTGAACGCCCAACATCATCAAACATGGAGGCCTTTCCTGGTTCTAAGGTGGTACTTCCCATCCTCTCACAACCATAACAACCACTAACCAAAATCCTTTCTATGTATAAACCAAGGTGTTTTTTAATTACAAATCTAGTGCTCTATACGTCTCAAACTGAAAAGTTCTTTGTACTTTGGGTAAAACCACAGTGGATGAGCAAATGAAGAAATGTATGTAGTTAATAACGGAATGTGCATAACCTTTAATCTGACCCTGTTAACCCGTGGAGACTTGTGTCCACAAGTCCAGAAAGAGACCTCTGGTGACTATCAAAGGATACCTGTGTGACACAGACATGCCCCTGCATACCCAGGCAGGGTACATCTATGTCAGACCATCTTCTTGATATTACACCAAAAGGGGTCATTTGTGATCTCTGCCGAACGCTAAGAGTTTGTATGGGAAACAGTTTGTGAGATATGTCAAATGTAGAATATGAGGTTGCAAAACTGCTGAAGTGAGACTTATCATCTGAGGCAAGGCAGGTTCAGGGCTAACTCAAACAACGTTAAGAATAATGGACATCTATGGAGACAGCAATTTGTTTAGTGTCTGGTCCAGGTGGAGAGTTGAACACTGACAAAGAAAAAGAACTCCAGGAGGGATCTCTGAAGAGGGGGGGCCCCTAGGCTAAGAGACAATAGCCTGTAATGGTAAAAGAGCAGAAGAAACAACAGAAGTTGTTACCCATCACAGGAGAAGACTCTCTGCCAGCAGGGATGTCTCATGGACAAGCATTGCAAGGAATACCTTTGGGTGAGAAATACATTGTTAGACAGTAAAGTTGGAAAGTATAGGCTCTAGATTGCATCTTATGTTTTTCTTTTACCTGTAACCTTATGTTTCCAAATCCTTATTCTCGCTTTTATTTGAATTGCTATATTCATGGTAAATAGGCCCAATGGCCTGTGATGGGATGTTAGATGGGGTAGGATCTGAGTTACTACAGAGAATTCTTTCCTGGGTATCTGGCTGCTGAATCTTGCCCATATGCTCAGGGTTTAGCTGATCACCATATTTGGGGTCGGGAAGGAATTTTCCTCCAGGGCAGATTGGAAGAGGCCCTGGAGGTTTTTTGCCTTCCTCTATAGCATGGGACATGGGTCACTTGCTGGAGGATTCCCTGCTCCTTGAAGTCTTTAAACCATGATTTGAGGACTTCAATAGCTCAGACATAGGTGAGAGGTTTTTCGCAGGAGTCGGTGGGTGAAATTCTGTGGCCTGCGTTGTGCAGGAGGTCAGACTAGATGATCATAATGGTCTCTTCTGACCTTAGTATCTATGACTCTATGCTATCTCAAGCTTTGTTAAATAAACTTTAATCTGGTTTTACTATAGACTTGTCTAAGTAACTTGCGCTCAAGAGAGCGTTGAGCTGAGGGGAAGCCAGTGAACTGGGGTGCACTACTTCACCGGAGACAGTGAATCAGTGTATATTGCAGATGAAGATAAGGGACTGGGCACTCAAGTGTAACAAAGTGGGGTGTGTAAATTGCTAGCCTGCATAGACACCGGGCAGGGCTTGTGGAGCCTGGAACAGAGTGCTTAAGTTGCCATCAGCTGGTAGTTGGGGAGAGTTTCTTCTGGTGGGTGCAGAGGAGTCTCTATCCTGCTGTGAGCAGGTGGCAGTGATTCACCTGGACACCTCGGCTAACCCAAAAAAGTGTCAGAGGCTGTTATGACAGATGTGTGTTGTAATAACAACACAAGACTGTCTGAAACCAAGGCGAAGCTGGTCATGCCTAGGGGGTGGAACAATGTTAGGCCTACGGGTCAGAGCCAAGGGTCAGCACTGAAATCAGAAGTCAAAAGCAGGGTTGGAACACGGCAAGAGCAGGGCTGGGAGCCAGGCTGGATCAGGACTAGCGCAAAAGCTGGGCTGAGGCCTGTGGAATCTGTCACCTTACCAGGCAGAGTAATATTCCACCCCATGGAGCAATGTTGGGCAAACTGAGCTGCTGTTTCTAATCCTGTAAGGTATGCACCTGCTCTGAAAGTCACAAGACCAGCTCCTGGCTTGTGAATTGGCTGGAGCCTAACACAGGAATGACTCATTTCCGCATGTGGCTTAATCAGGATATTATTCAGGGATGACTTCACCAGGACAGTGTGATAAATAACAGGTACTTATCCAAATATGTTCTGTGATTGATAAGATATATTTGTTATTGTTTTCTGTGATTGATTTAATAATGACCCTTTGAAAGATGTGTGATGTTGCACTCTATATGATTTTAGGAAAATATGCTAATGAGTGTGAATACAATGTAACTAGCATATGCTTCATGCAAAAGGTCTCTTGTAAGGTATCATTACAAAGCTTATAATCTACTGAGTGTGGTCATCCTATTTGTATAAATGTATCACTCTTGTATCTGAAACTAGAAATATGAAATATTACTCTGAGGGCCTATTGTAATTATGCAAAGTGTGGGCCATTAATCGTGGTTTGGAGTCTTGATGGCTCCCATTAACCAGGACAATTGACTGTGGATGGCTCTGTTTGCAGGCAGGCCTTCCTGTGAGTCAGGCTGGGAGGAATGAAGGCTTGGGGTCTCACAGGACATGTGACCGTGTCACCTGGTACTGGAATCCATCTTAAACCTGGTGCTTTTCCATTTAGAAGGGGGGAGGGGACCCAGAGAGACAAAAGATTCTCACCTTGTTCCAAAGCCATATAAGGGGGTGGAACAGAACAAAGGGGGCGGCCATCATGAGAAATCCCCTAGCTACCACCTGAGCTGGAACAAGGGCTGTACCAGGGGAAAGGATTGTGCCCAGACAAGGAAGGTGTCCAGTCTGTAAAAGAAATGTATTGAAACATCTCTGAGGGTGAGATTTTCTCTGTATTCAGTTTTATTACTGTACGAGACTTAGACTTCCATGTTTTATTTTATTTTGCTTGGTAATTCACTTTGTTCTGTCTGTTACTAATTGGAACCACTTAAATTCTACTTTCTGTATTTAATACAATCACTTTTTACTTATTAATTAACCCATAGTATGTATTAATACCTGGGGGCGGGGAGGCACAAACAGCAGTACATATCTCTCTATCAGTGTTATGGAGGGCAAACAATTTATGAGTTTACCCTGTATAAGCTTTATACAGGGTAAAACGGATTTATTTGGGGTTTGGACCCCATTGGAAGTTGGACATCTGACTGTTAAAGACAGAAACACTTCTTAAATTGTTTTCACTTAAATCTGCAGCTTTGGGGCACGTGGTTCAGACCCTGGGTCTGTGTTGGAGCAGACGGGCGTGTCTGGCTCAACAAGACAGGGTGCTGGAGTCTGAAGCTGGCAGGGAAAGCAGAGGCAGAAGTAGTCTTGGCACATCAGTTGGCAACCCCAAGGGGGTTTCTGTAATCCAACCTGTCACAAGATGTTTATAACTCATTAGGAATTGCTAGTTGCCACAGATGTTCTTAATAATAATGACTGGATTAGAAATCCCTATCAGTCATGTGAACTGTGATACCATAAAAAAAGTTCCATAAGTATTACATAAACTGAGATATGAAAACAACACATAGTGGGATCAACTGTGGGAAAGTAGATTCTCTTCTTCACAAAGGAATATCTTTGTCCCATACCCTATAAAAGGGAAAAGATAGCTATGCTGAAAGTGGACACATTGCTATTGCTCCACCAGTTACAGAGGATTTGGTAAACGATGCTTTTTTTCTGAATCCCATATTGTGCCAATCTCCCATATCATACTAATAATCTTTCATTAAATAATTCCAATTGACCCTATTTGACATCTTGTGTTACTAATATTATCGTCATTAAATTAATTCACACAGCATGCTGATTATGATTGCTTCTTTCCCATGGGTGCCAGTTATGTGTTGGGTTGACAAGCCAAGTGTTGAGTGTCGTCAGAGTTTGGCTCCATGCTTGTGTTCTTTCTGTGGGCTGCACTGGCTCTGGCCAGTTAACCCATACAGCAGGCTCCAATCAAACTGCCCAATGAGACCACAAGTAGCGAAGGAACTCAGTTTTAGTAGCGAAGGAACTCAGTCAGGTTTATTGCCAATGAAGCACGGTCCTAGGTCCCTGGATCAATATCTACAGTTATACCAATGGGGGCTGCGGAAGTGGTGCAGGCCGAGGGACGTGCTGGCCACCATTTCCTGCAGTCCCCATTGGCCTGAAGCGGCGAACTGCGGCCAGTGGGAGCCGTGATTGGCCAAACCTGCGGATGCAGCAGGTAAACAAACCGGCCCGGCCCGCCAGCAGCTTTCCCTGAACAAGCAGCTCCCCTAGTTTGGGAACCACTACACTAGCACATGTATGCCCGTGACAATGGACACAGCTCAGTTAGTGGAGAGAGTTTCCACTGTGCCCAGGCTGGACGAAAGGTTAAAGCGAGGTATCCCAACATTTATTGACTCAGACAAACAATCTGGGATAAATAACTTACGTATCACCTTATGTGTTTCATGACATGTTTGTTACCTCCCCTTGTAGTGCCTGATGTTTAATCCTGAGGGAACTTGCGCCATTGCGCAATGCAGAATTTTGCAGAAACTAACATTGTGCACGCAGAATAACCTTTCCCCCACAGAAATGGGCTGCTGTGCTGCTGGCTGCCCCGAGGGGCCACTAGATCCAGCAAAGCCCAGCTCGCACATAGAAGATGCTGCCGGGGGGTGGGGGAGGGAGCTAGAGGGTTCCTGGCAGCTGCAGTTCCCAGCATGCCCTGCGTGCAAGCTGGGACCCAGCATCAGGCTGTTTCTCCCTCTGGATCCCTGGGCTCTGGGGAAGGAGTGAGACTGGTGTCTGGGCAAGGGGGGGGGCCCCCGCAGCTGGGCTCGGGGGAGGAAGGGGTTTGGGTGTATTGTCTGTGGTGGGGCACCACAGCAGGGCTAAGTGGGGGAGAGGTAGTAGGTGTCTGGCCCCTCGGCTCGGTTTGTGCGGGGGCAGAAGGTGGCAGAGAAACAGGAACTGGGTTGTCATGGGTTTCTTTAATTCTCTACTCCTGGAGGAATTTTTGTGTGTGCATATTTGCTGACAGGTATTTTGAAATAAATTATCGAAATAATTGAAACTGGCATGATTATCTCGTATTATTTTGACAAATTTGCAGAATTTTAAAATTTTATGTGCAGAATTTTTAATTTTTTGGTGCAGAATGCCCCCAGGAGTAATGTTTCAGACAAAATATCCCTATTCACCACCTGTCTTTGTACTTTTACTCCTGATGTTTCAGACAAAATATCACTATTCATCATTTTTATCTAACCATTTTATCGTGTGCTAGGATGTTCTTAAGTGGCCAGCTGGAGTGTGTTTACATATTCAGTGTGTTATAGCAATGCTACATGCTGGTGCCGAGTTCATGTACCAGACACTGACTTGCAGGCAAGCTGCTGCTTTTGCTAGGGCCTGACTGTTGCTCAGAGCATAACTTTTGCTGACTTTGGTTCAGGCCTCAGGCCTTGCACCAGGCCCATGCTTCAGGTCTCTCTTTCTACTACATTCCTGAACTTTTTGTCTTTTTATGGGGAGGATGTTTACCCATCATCCCAGAAAAGCATAATGCATGGACTGAAGATGACCCAGTGGGCTAAACACTGTTATATGACCACCTTATTTTATCATTCATCCATTCATGCCCCATCTGTCCCTTGGTCTGCACATTTCCTCGTACGACTGATGGACACATTTTATTTTTTAATTGTGTTTAGTTTTTTACGGTGGGCCTGTTAGGAATGTTAGGCCTGGGACTTTCATTGAGGAAAGTAGTTTTATAATTGAGCCGTGGGGGCACATAAACTATATGTGTAGTTTATATGGGTGACATATGACATAGATCCAGTTGTTTCTTATAGATGCTGTCTTCCAGATAATCTACTGGATGGACAGCAACGAATTTATCAAATATTGCTGTGTTAGGATTTAGTATTAGTACCCAGACACTGAACAAGATGTTTTTGAATTACATGTGCCTCAGTTAGGATGCAGTGCCGCTGACCCCATATTGTGACTATTACTCACCGGGAATTTGTTTACCCAATTTGTAGTTACTATGTAATTTAATTTCTTTACCAATTTGTTTTTTTTTCCTTGCCTTCATTTTGTTTCCTGGCATCCATTTTTTGATTTTTTTCTGTGTTTTGGTTAAATAGTTTAGCAATGTTGTGCACATTGTAAGTGTACAGCAAAAATACAACAATACAGCAATAATACAGTAATACAGCAATAGTACAGGTGCTTTTATACGGTAGCCAAATTCAAATTAAATGACAGTTTAACCTGGTCCAGCTAGTGGTTTCTAGCTGATTGCCAACTTATTTGTCCATATATGGTAGACTGAGGTGTAGTTGACCAGTGTCTCATTTATAAAACACTTCATTTTGCTTTTCTTGATGCTTGGGGGTTCCTTCACTGTATATTGATATCTTCTGGTGTCTTTGTGGTGTGATATTTTCTGGTGTCTTTGATCTGTTGGATGCAACCTTAAACATCTTAACTTAGTTAACATAATACAGTTTTTGCTTGTTTGTTTACATTTTTTTTGTTTTCAGTAACCCAAAATACACAGACTAATTTAGTTTGTTTACAATGTAATAGGGACCAAGTCTTTTATAACACAAGCTATACTTTTGAAATTGTTGCATAGACATTTATTTTCACTTGATGTGCATTACTAATATTTATACTAAATATAATGCTTGACTGCTAAAATAGATGCTCAACCTTTTATGAGAAGGTGTATTGCTTTCCCCTCTGAGCACTCTGTTTTAACAAAAAAGTTAGTAACAGAATTTTTACCCAAGCTTTTCAGAGTTAATTTGCTTGTGATACCAATTCCACTTTTGTTAACTGTTTAGAAGCACAAACTTTAATAACCACTACTTCCCTTTAACATAACGTAAAAGAAAAGCTTATACAAAATTAAACCAAAATGAATTTTAAATGCAAGTTTCTGCAAACACTTTGAGGGTATTACATTTCTGTGACACTTTGTTGTGTTTGGGAGCCAAAGGTGGGATAACCACACATAGCAAAATAACATTCTTATAACTATATGTATAAAATACTTGATAAAGGTGCAAACAAGTTTATAAAACCCAAATAGAAGACTGGCATTTTGTTAATATTACCTGTGCCTTAATGTTGAGGTTATGTGTTGGGTTGACAAGCCAAGTTTTGCCAAATAGCAATGGAACATAAACACCTAGGGCCCATATCCTCAAAGGTATTTGGGTTCCTAATTCTCATTGAAATCAGTGGAGTTTAGGAGCCCCAATACCTTTGAGAATCTCGGTCCATCAGCTTTATTGAATACATCCAGCCTGATCTGAGGGTGGCATAAAAATGACTAAACTCCCATCAGATGTTCTGGCCCATTATGCACTCAGTAAAAGGTGGGATAAATTCTATACAGGTTGTGCATAACGCGCTGATACTAACTTCTGGTAAGGATCTTAATGCCCCAAATTTATCTCTGATGTAAATCAGTTAACTTCAATGGAATTACACCAGGGATAAATTTGGCCCAACATCTCTAGGACATTATACCCAATCTTTATTTCTGTCATCTGCCAAATCTTAATTAACTAATGTTTTGCAAATCAGTTTGAAGGCGTACAGTGCTATAACTGCTAAATGTCATTCATTATTATCTTTTAAATACATGCAATATATTTGTAATTGTAAATCAATATAACGCCATGTACTC